>NC_133661.1:82848932-83494317 GCF_037893015.1 Macrotis lagotis | reverse complement strand
ACCTGGGGGCAGGGCAGAGAGGCGCCCGCTCCCCCTCCCCTCCCCCCACGCCCTCCCCGAAACTTCAGCCCTTAAATCTGGGTTAAGGCCCCGAAGGCCTTGGGGTCCGGGCGAGTGTTGATGTAAGCGAGAGGAAGGAAGTCGCCGTGGAAGCTCCCCAATCACCTATCAATCACCCACTTATAGAGCCGGGAGAAAGCAGGGTGACGAGACTCCGAGGGGCGAGGGGCGAGCGCAGCAGCCCCGGCCTTGTCTCTGTCCGGCGGAGAGGCAGCCCAGGGCCTAGCGTGATCACTGGACGGGACCAGAGGCCCTGATGCATCTACTCGAGGGTTTTGTTTGGAACCAGCCCTACCTAAACTTCCCGCTAGGATGGGGGTCCCCTCTCTGCTAAGAAATAAGGAAACCTGACATTTGTGTACAACTTTGCAATTTGCAGAGTTCACGTACGTTGTTTAATTAAAAGTTTATATTAGTTAAGGAAAAAGCAACAATGTAAATAAACAAAACCAAGATTACTCTCATCCGCACCTTTTTAAAAAGTCCTTCCAGTAAAACATGGGGGAGAAAGGGTGCTATGGGAATGATAGGGAGAGGCAGTAGAAAAATCTAGGTGTAGACTTGCTGACCCTATTTTATACGATTTTGTTAATGGATACTATATTTGGCATGCCCAGAATGTAGGAACCATCTCTTAGGTATTGTAGGTTAGAGCAAAACCACTGTTTTCTGTTACTAGATTTAATCATTTTAAATTAAGCTTATTTAAATTCCACTCAGTCTGTGAGAAAGGAAAGTATTTAGTAGAAAGAAAGTCTTTGAGTGAAAATATATAATCTAGCTGTCTGTAGTTCCGGATGGTTTCTCCTCCCCCACATTTGTCCAAAGACCTCATATACCCTCAACAATCTCTCTTAAACTTGCCTCACCTTTAGCCTCCAGAGTAAGTCTGTAACCTCTATTTTATAAACTATGTAACGTTGGTACAGTGATATTTTGTATATAGTTGTGTTGGTATCTTAACACAGATAGTTCTCTGTAACTAACATACATATATATGTATACACATGTATGTTTATAAACATACATGTATATATTGTTTTTGCTTGTATTCAATTAAGATGGATAACAAGATAGTTCTAACACATGACTTATTTGTTCTTTCTATGGCAGAACATTCGGGGCTGATATTGCCTTGATCAGCCACAGTTGGACACACTGTAACTTGTCACCAACATAGTGGTTGTGTTTTGGTCTTCTTTAGTGGAGGGCAAGAATCAGCCAACCAAGAAGATTGAAGGATTTTGAATCACTTGCTTATCCATAAGGAAGGGATTAGCTTTACATAGAAAAACTAACTCTACATTTTTCTTTATGAGTTAACATTTATGAAGTGTCTGTCATGTGCCTAGCACTGTACCTTAGCAGTGGATAAATTAAGAAAGACAAAGTAATTCTTGTCCTCAAGTAGCTTACATTTTTTAGGAGACATCAATGCACTCTAAGTAAACACCAGGTAATTTGTGGGAGAAGCAATAGTATCTGGGGCATCAAGAAATACTTCTTATAGGAGGAGGAAATTGAACTGACCTTCCAAAGCAGTGGAAGTTGAGCACACAGATTTAATTTTGACCTATTTATCTGTAGTGTTTATCATAGTATTCAGTAAGTACTTAATAAATACCTTTTGATTGATTGTGTCCTCTGTGGCAAGCAGCAAATAAGCCAATTTGGCTAAGCTTGGAGTGTGTAAAGAAGAAACTGTATTAAGTTTAGAAAGATAGGCAGGTGGAGAGGAGAGAGACAGGGTTGTGTATTTGTGATGTGGGTAGGGAGGGGAGGAGAGGAGTCTTTAAATGCTAAACAGAAAAGGTAATAGGTACCGGAACTTTTTTTTTTTTGCCTGAGGGATCTGCTTCTAAACCACTTGTCCTTTGAATAATACTGTTTGTTATCATTGTGGAGAATGGAATAGAGGGAGAGGGATTTCAGTAGGAATTATCAGAAGTCCATTGTACTACTCCCAAAAGAGTGATAAGATGATGTGGTGACTGAGAGAACAAAGATAAAGGAAGTACTCTAAATTCTGTTTGTGGAGTGAGAGAGTTCAGGGTTGAGGACTCCAAAATTGTGAATTTGGATGTGTAGAAGGGATTGTAATCCCACTTAATAGAAATAGGGAAGTTCTGAGGAAAGGTGAGGTAGGAGAGAAAGTTGGGGATAAAGTTCTGTTTTATACATTTGGAGCTATGACCCCAGTTGGTGGTATAGGTTTGGCATTCAGGAGAGAGGCTATAGCTGGATGTGAAGACTCATCACATTGAGATGGTAATTAAACCAAAGGAAACTGATGTGATCACTGAAAGAGAGAATGTAGAGTGAGAGAACTTCATTTTCCTTATATTCCTAACCAAATAATTACATGAAGAAATGTCATGGGTTTCCCCCCTTCCCCAAATAGTAGTGGTCAGAAGAGGGCCACAGACAGCAAAAAAAAAAAAAAAGAAACATGATGAGTAGTATATAAGGCTAGAAAAATGTTTAGAAAAATTCTAGTTTCAAAAACTGAGAAGAAATATCAACTAATTTTTTACAAAATTTAACTTTTTGTCTAAGTTTTCACTTTTATTTTTTGTGTTTTTTTTTGTTTTAGTTTTTGCAAGGCTATGGGGTTAAGTGACTTGCCCAAGGCCACACAGCTAGGTAATTATTAAGTGTCTGAGGCCAAATTTGAACTCGGGTCCTCCTGACTCCAGGGTCAGTGATCTATCCACTACACCACCTAGCTGCCTCTGTCTCTCTGTCTCTCTGTCTCTCTGTCTCTCTCTCTCTCTCTCTCTCTCTCTCTCTCTCTCTCTCTCTCTCTTTGGTAATAAACAGGAAACTTTTCCAAGTCTTAATTTTCACTATAGAACTATGTCACATGCTCTCAGGGACATATGTTGAGTCCTTAGGAAAAATACTGTAATGGAATTGAATTTTCTAGTTAAGTGTCATGTTCTCATTTTGTGCATGTATTATTTTTCTTTGTTTATTCCTAAATATTATTTTCCCTAGAATACTTGCCAAGGATCAGCTCAATTTGAACTCTTTATCTTTCCTAACAATCTCCTGAGAGATGAGATAAAAATGAGATATTTGTGAAATATTTTGCAAGCCCAAAAGCATTAAATAAGTGCTAACTATTATTATTTTAAGTGGGGGAGTTCTGCAAAATTTGCCAGTATATCCAAAAAGTTTGGTGTAATTGGTATTCACCCCATTCACCCTGAAAAAACTCCACTTTTAAATATTGGTATATATGAGACCTTTCTTTTTTTCTTGATTTTCTAGGGGATTATGGCTAGCAGTACAATCTTTAGGTCAGAGGGTCTTTGAGACATTTCATTTCCTCTCTCTTGGTTCCCAGGAGGATGGAATGGGGGGGGGGGGGGGGGGGGGGGGGGGGTTAAGTAGGAATTATCAGAAGTCTATTGTACTACTCCCAGTAAGAGTCATAAGGTGATCCTGGTGACAGAGAGAACAAGGATAAGGGGGACAGATTTCAAGTTTGAGAAACCAAGTTAATAGTATTCTTGGAGGAGCATGCCACAAATCCTCTCTTAGTTAAGTGGCTTGCCCAAGGCCACACAGCTAGGTAATTATTAAGTGTCTGAGGTCAGATTTGAACCCAGGTACTCCTGACTCCAGGGCTGGTGCTCTATCCACTACACCACCTAGCCACCCCCTTCCATTTCTGTATTTTTCTATATAAACATACATATATATATATATAAACATACATATATATATATATATATATATATATATATGTTTTAAAGTTGTTTGTTGAGTTATTTTGTGTTTTCAATTTATATCTTCAGGCAACTACCATTTTTATTCATTACTAAATTTGTTTCCCTTTGAATTCTTCAGGGGTTTTCCTCACTCTTGGGCTTATTGTTTCCCTTGTAGAATGCATTTGCACCGAGCCCTTTGAACCCTGTCATTCCAAGTGATTCCACTTTTTCTCCATCACAAACTCTAGGAGGTAGTGTTCATTTCTCTTTGAGGTTCAGATAAAAACATTTATTAAGCCAGAAACTGTGCTAAGTGCTGGGGATTAAAAGAAAGGTAAAGACAATCCTTGCTGTCAAGGAATTCACAGTCTAATGGGAGAAACTATGCAAACAACTGTGTAGAAAGAAGCTATTTAAAAGACAAATTGTAAATAAGCTACCAAGGAAAGGCCCTGGTATTAAGGGGGAATTGGGAAAGATTTCTTGCAGATGGTTGGAGCCTTTTGGAAGCTGAAATTGTCATTTAGGCCAAGTCTAGAAGTTATTAAGTGCTCTGCTCTGTGTGGAGATACTGCTCCAGCAGATGACTGAATATTTGAAATACCACATCATTATTTTATGCCTCTTGATCAGGCTTGTGATATTCCCTGAATTGTTTCTTCTTTTCTGCCCAGAGCAACTGTAGTATGTTCCAGTGATCACATATATAGTCTACACTTATGTTACTCTTTTCATTGACCTTAAACCAAGTTGCTGTCCTCCATGTTCTATTCTAAATTGTCTTACCCCTGAGTATTCCTTTTTAACATATTATGCTACCCTACTTTTACTTAACCTTTTTCTTCTGAGTAAGCTATATGCATTCATATGTGTATATTCCAGGCAGACAGTTTATCCTACCAAGCCTCAGTGATAGCAGTATAGTCAAATTTGCCTCCTATGTTCAACTTATTTTGTAAAGTTAGGGTATTTATGTATAGACATTTGAGGCCCTGGGTTTTACCAGAAACTTCCTTGTGTTTTATTTTCTGGGAATATATGGGTGTCTCGGTTATTAGTCTTTATTCATTATAGCTACCCTGTATATGTAGCTTGACATATGTAGTATATTAGGCAGATTTTAATGTTAAACTATTTCTATTAAATTTGCAAGGTCCTCAGAAAGTACATTTTAACAGCATTTGTTAGTTGTGCTCTGTTCTTGGTCAGGAGTCTGACATCTCTGTATTTTGAACCTTGGTCTAGAAATCAAAATCCTTTTCTTAGATACTATATTCTTTAATTCTTTTTTTCCCTCTATCAAATAGAATAAGGAGGATTAGTCTTATCTTTGAATGTTCAGAATAGTTCCAAACCTGAAATTAAAAAGAAAAGAAAAATAGAGAACCTTTTTGGAAATTTCTAAAGAACTGAAAAAGCTCCACACAACTGATATACTTTGGTTTGGTTTGGTTTTTTTTTTTTTACTCTTTTTTGTGTCTTTAGCAAATTGGACACAACTACCGGTTGATTGATTAAAAAGAAAGGGAAGGACCCCAATTCAAGTTCCAGTCTTTTCAGGTAACCCAAAAGTAAACTGAGACAGAAGAGAGAAGAATTATGAACAGGAGGAAAAAGAAAACTGAACAAAAGAGCATTTTGTATGTCCTTACTGTGTGTAAAGAGCCAATAAGACAAAAAAGCAAAACAGTCTATATTCTAATAGAGGAAGACAGCACATCAGGTCAGGTGGAAAGATTCTTTTTTATTTTAATTTTTTAATTAATATTTTTATTTATTTTCCTAACATGCAGCAGTAGTATTCACCAATCATTTTTTTTGCAAGGTTTTGAGTTACATTTCTTCCCTCCCCACTACCCAAGAGAAAGCAATCTGATATATCTCTACATGTTTTGCCACATTCATTGATAAAACAGTATCTTTTTCTGAGTTGAACAGTTTGAAAGCATCAAGGACTTTGGTGGTGAGAACTTTCTGAGTCTTCAGTAGTTGTGGCTGGGTGGGGGTGAAGAGTGGAACTTGTGTACTTGGACACCTGCAGGTCACATCTCCACAACGGTGATTGCCTTGCTTAGTGGCAGTGAGCCAGTTTGTGGGGGAAGTGAGGTTATTTTTCTAGCTCTTGGGTATGGTGTTAGGGTCTTGTCCACAGTATCTCAGGGAACGTGATGGCAGTAGTTTGATTCATTTGGCATATGATGTTCCCATTTATTACTCAGGAAATTTTGCTGTTCTTTCTATAAATCAGACTATAATGGACTACAACTCAATACTCTTAGGATGATGTTGACTTGGAATGAGGAATTCCTCAGAGATTTTGTTGCTCTTTATAAAAGAAGAAAATGGAGGGTTTTCTGACCTATCTTAACTTTGATGCCTCAGTTGCTCTGCAGAGCGCCATCTTCCACTTGAATGATTCACTACCTGTTTAAATGCCACCTCATCCTTCAAGAGAGAAGTAGCAGTGGTAGAACTGTGAAGATGACAAACAGAAACGGACAAGGAAAGGTGAAATGAGTGATAGGGACAGAACACCATAAGAAATAAACACTGAATCAACTTTCTGAACTTAAGGACAGGTGCCTTTTTTACTCTGCCCAGAGAACAGACAGGAAATTTAGGGGAGATCTCCAATCTACATTCCCACTTTTTATACTATTCCTCTTTTTGTACTGAATGATCCAATATGGCCTTCTGCATAAAAAGCACTCCATTTACCATCTTCATTCTTAGCGCTGATTATTTCCCATATCTGGAATGCACTTCCCCCCACCTTAATTTCTTAGAATCCCTAGTTTCCTTTAACACTTAGCTCGTGTCAGCTTCTACATGAGGCCTTTCCTGAGCTTTCCAATTCTTAGTATCCCTTGTTTCACCTTTTATCTATTCTTAAATAAGCATGTACGTATTTCTCTCAATAGAATATAAGCTCCTAGAGGGCAGAAACTGTTTCACTTGTCATTTTATTTCCCCCAGTCTGGCTATGAATAAATGCTTGTTGACTGATACTTCAAAAACTCTTTTAGGGCTTCCTTTTATACTCACTATTAGTCCACAAGGCAAACAAAGATACCATGTGAGCAAATACTCAGCGTCCCTATATAAATGGTCTTAAAATGAAATACTGCTGAATCTCTTCCAAAGATAGGATCTGAGCAAGCTAGCTATCAAATAAATCACCAAACTACCTTATCTTTACTTCATATTTCTGTGGATCTTATTCTTTTTGATTTTTCCTAATTAACAAAGAAATCACAAAACTGCCACATTAGAAATCTAGACTTGGACTTCCTGCTGGGTCCTCCTCACTGATTTTTATTTCTAGATTATCAGAACCCTAGAGAACTTTGAGCTACAGTCTCAGGATAGATTCTGTATTTCAAGATCACAAGGCCATAGCCTTCCTAACTTGATTCCCAAAGGGCTATCAGTTCTTCCATTTCTAATCTCTAAATTAATCTTACCCACATTTGTAAGCCATCAGAAAAATATATATTCCCAGTAGTAGTAATTATTTCTAATGTGGTATGATGGTCTCTATATAAATCTGTTCTATTTTCTATCAGTCTATTGATTATGCTTTTTCTGCATTCTCTGTTATTTTGTGTAGTAACCACACATCTGAGTTGTTACACCCTTGTGACTCTAGCCTAGATGGTGTCATTTCTTTTATAATCATATTTGGGGTGGGAGGAACCTCAGAATACCTCCAGCTAGACCCCCTTGTTTTCTTGGGGGGAAGTTAAGTTCTGCTTTGCCCAAATCACAAGGGGAGGGGGAGTAACAGGACCCCAGTCTGACCCCCAAATCTAGCACTCTTTCTATTACACTACTTGACTTCACTGATTTTGCTTTTTACTTCTAAATTTTTACCCATACTATCCTGATACACCTTTTGGGTGAATTCTCAGCCATTATTTTGTCAATGTGTACTTATACCTTGACCATTGTAGCTCTCAAAGCTTCCCTCTGTCATGATTCAATGCTCAGGAAGGTAGAAGAAATCTAGACTTCTTGAAATACTTTATTAATCCACACATCTTCAGCCAACAGTATAAATATAACTAAAATTTTCTCAGAAATAGTTTCATATTCTATCTTTTGCTCTCCCTAGTCTACTCATAGGTATTATTAGTCTTTCATTTTTTCCTACTCAAATATCATTGATAGATTGTCCCACCTGTTATTGTTTATCCTAATTAAAACATTATTGACATAGTCTTGCCTCATATCTTATCCAAATTTTGTGAAATAGACTCATCCTGATTAGTACAAACTAGTCCTTACTAAGTTTAATGTTTCTGTAGCCTCATAGAGGACTCTAGACCCTTTCTTCCAATGTCTAGGGAATCCAATTTAATCTCTGCCTCAAGTACTGCTCCTGTATTTGAAACTATAAGCCATTGATAACAGTGTTTACAAAAATAATCTGGCTAGACAAGTCTAAAGATCAAACTTGAAGTTTTTTCTGCTTTGGTTTGAGGAATAGGATGTCTGGGTCTATGCTAAAGAGAGGTTAGAACTGGAGGAAGATCTGAATTCACTACACCATGCTTATTCTCAAAATCAGAGTTGTCAAGGTCATTTTCTAAGTAGTATAGGAATTCTTTCTTGGACTTGAACTAGCTATTACCAAATATATACATACTTCAGCTCCTGTTTTCTGTCACTTGTGAGTTTTTCTTTAATCCCTTAGCTCCCATAACATATGGGTTTCCATAACTCCCAAGGTTGGAGTTTTGATAAAGAGAGAAGGCCTTGAAGCAGCAGTCATTTTGGGGGGGGAAATTATTCTGACTACCCATAGATGTGTTTCAGATGTTCTTGGGAATGTCATCTTGAACTCAACAAGCTCTTACAGAAGACCTATCATATACTAGGTGGTTAGCTAGATGACACAGTGGTTAAGCACTGTGTAACCTTGGGCTAGTCACTTAACCTGATTGCCTTGCATCCAGGACCATCTCCAGTCATCCTGATTCATATCTGGCCACTGGACTCAGATGACTCTGGAAGAGAAAGTGAGGCTGTTAACTTAGCACAGCATCCCTCTCAAATCTGATGTTGTGCTCTTCTTTCAAAATGAGGGACAAACATTAGCATTATCATATACAAGGTACTGAAGATGCAGAATTTTTAAATAATGGTCTTATGTCCGAAGGGTCCAAAATCTGAATATGTTATCTTTTATCCTACATCTACCTCTCTTCCAAGGTAACATTTCTATTGAGGATTCCCCCATCCTTCCAGTAACTCATGTTCTCAGCTTCAGTGTTATCCTTGACTCCATACTGTCATTCTACACTGTTACCTACTCATTTGCCATATAATATCATTTTTACTGCCACAATATTTCTCATTTTTGTCTCCTTTTCTCTACTTACATGACCACCTTGGTAGTTCAGACCCTCTATACCTCTTGCCTGGACTACTGCAATAGCTTCAAATCTCCTCTTCTATCATTCCTCCAAAGAACTTCAACAATGGTTTTACTAGAGCACAAATCTTGATATCCTTGTTAAACAAACTCTAGGACTTTATCATTATTTCTAGAATCGAATATAAACTCCTATTTTTGGCCTTCACAACTTGACCCTAGCTCACATTTCCAGTTCTATTACACATTACTCCCTCTCCCACACTCTTGAGATCAACCTTATTCTTCCTCACACACAGCACTGTCTCTTGTCTGTGCATTTTCACTGGCTGTTAACTGCTCTTGGAATTCACTCATTGCCTTGGCAAAGAATCCCTGGTTGCCTTCAAGATTCAGGTCTAACAGTCATTTACTCCCTGCCAAAACTAGACTATAATATACTCAAAGACAGGAACTGTTTAATTTTTGTCTGTGTATCTACTATACAAGACACTTAGTATGCTCTTGATAAATGTTTCTTATCAGAGTAGCATCATGTCTCCTATTTACCCTTTGAGTTAGTAATAGTTACTTCCATGCTGTACTGATCTTTGACCTTTGATCTCAGTTAACTAATTTCATATCCATACTGGGAAACTTAAAAAAACAAATGAAAAGGGAAGAAAAACTCTGAACTAATGGTAAACCTAGGCTACATACAGATCCTTTCCTCCATATAAGCTTTCAAAAGCATATATTCATTGTTTTAACTCTATCAGTCAACAGATAAAGAATTCAGCCAATCAAAGTCAACATTGCTTAAAATGCCAGTTAATCCTTCTGCAGTTCAGGACTTAACCATTATTCACTACATTTTTTCTTCATCTCTACTTTTTGGAATCCATCAAGTCAGAGTTCAGATGCCATATCTACCACCAATACTTTCTTGACCCACTTGTTAATCCTCTTCTCTACTCAAAATTGTTTTGCATTATTTTGTATCAACTTAGAATTATTTATATATAAGATGTGTGATCTACCTCTCAGCCCCAAGGTAATGTTTATTGAATTGTAACACTTAATATTGTGTTTTTCTATTAACTAGATAGTAAATACTCTACTCTATTGGGTCCCATACTATATGTGAAATCTAAATGTTTCCAAATTTGCATCTTTAATAAAGTTCGTTAATGATGACAAAAACTGATGCAGTTTTTCTTGTAGGTGTTTGTTTTAGACTTGTGATTTTCTTTTACTTTTGAAAGATTTTATTTAGAGTTTTATAATTTTCCCCTAATCTTGCTTCCCTCCCCCCACCTCACCCAGAAGGTAGTCTGTTAATCTTTACATTGTTTTCATGGTATACATTGATCTGGATTGAATAGTGATGAAAGAGAAATCATATCCTTAAGGGGGAAAAAATGAAGTATAAGAGATAGCAAAATTACATAATAAGATAATGGGGGTTTTTTTTAATTTTGGGCTTTGTTTAAACTCCACAGTTCTTCTCTGGATACAGATGGTATTCTCCATTTCAGATACCCCAAAATTGTGCCTGATTGTTGCACTGATAGAATGAGCAAGACCATTAAGGTTGATCATCACCCCCAGGTTGCTGTTACAGGATGTACAATTCATTTTTGAACAATTCTAAGTCAAATCTAGGCAAGTGATGAGAAGGCCCAGATGTAATGTGTGACCCAGCAAGATTTGGTAAACCGTAAAGAAAATTAAAATGAGAGAATGTCAGGTATGATAGATTAACAACTGGAATGATTGGAAGGTAATATCAGCAGGAATAAGGAAGTTCAGTATGGAGGAGATTAAATAGATGTCTCTCCTGAGTTACAGTCAAACTGCCTTTCTGTATATTTTATACACATCCAAAAGAGAATTCTTCGTCTTCTACTAACTCCCTCCCAACCTTTTGACCTTTCTTTATTACTATTTAGAACACTTCCATTATCTAAGGTTACAGTTTTAGTGTCATCCTGGTTTTTCATTCTTGATCCCTTATGCCCTATCTTTATCAGATCTTGACATTTATATCTCTCTATATGACCCCTTCTATGCAGCCACCTTCTGTACAGCCACCACCCTAGAACAGTCCCTTATACCTGGAATGTTATAATAGCCTTCTGGTCATTCTGTACCAAGCCTTTCCCCCCCATTCCATCCTCTATCTGTCAAAGTGATTTTTCTAAAGCACAGGTCTGTATCAAAAAAAAAAAATGAAGCAACCCCAGTAGATTCTAGTGGCCCTCTGTCATCTTCAAGATCAAATTTAAAGTCCTCTATTTGACCATTCAATCTTTATCAGCTGACCTTTCCCTTCTTTTCCAGGATTCTTATATTTTATTCCTCTCCACATACTCTGACCTACATTGCCCCACTTCCTGTTCTTCATTGGAGATTCCTGTCTGTGTCTTGACAATGGCTAGCTGTCCCTCCTACCCAACTGTCCTTCCTCACCTCAACCTCTGTTTTCTTGGCTCTTTCAAGACTCAGGTCAAATGCTGCATTTGTACAGTCCTTTTCTTTAAGAGTAACTAACATCTGTTCTACCAGAGCCATCAACTAAGTGGCAGCCCTGGACCTCTATTGAGAACTCCCTCCAGCCTGACAGCTTCTCTTTCAAGTTCCATCAGACTGCTGTTCTTTAGCCCACATTTTTCCATCTTGTCCACAACAGCAGAATTGTTTTCCTATGCATTTCTGAAATGCAGGCATAATGTGCAAAAGTAATTGGGAACTGGACATGGTTTTGAGTTGGAGACTTCCTGGCAGATCATCTCATTGATCTCATCTGACGCTGGTGCATCCACAGCAGTGTGTCTGTGGCCTCTCCCAGTGAGAACAAGGGATGTCTTGTTCCTTTCCTTATATTCCTAATGCTTGGCCCAGTGCCTGGCACATAGTAGGAGCTTAAGTAAATGCTTATTGACTGATTGACTGACTGTTAGATTGTATGGAGTTTGTATGGAGTTATTTTGTTATTTTTGTTATTTATTATTGTATTGAGTTATTTATATATTTTCTCCATCCTTAGAATGTGAATTCCTTAAGAATAGGAACTATTTTTTCCTCTTTGTGTCCTTTAAGGTTTGGAAGAGTGCTTTACAATTATTATCACATTTTATCCTGTCAATAAACCTGGGAGATAGGTACTAGTAATTATCTCCATTTTACAGACTAAGGCAAACTGAAGTTAAATGACTTTCCCTAGGGTCACTCAGGTACTAGTGACCAAGGCCAAATTTGAATTCAAGTCTGCCTAACTCCAAGTCTTTCACTCTATATTCACTGCTCTCTAGCTGCTTAGTAAATGTTTGTTGACTGAAAGGTATTAAATTCCAATTCTGTTCTGGGCATTTTGATAGGAGACAAAGATGAACACTAAATAGTCCTTATTCTCATATTGCATTGTAGTTTTTTCTCCTTATGGAGAGAATTTAAGGTATTGGATTAGATAATATCAGAGTTACAGCATGGTATAATGCAGAGTGGTGAATTTGGATTTGGAAGAACTGAATTTTAGCTCTAGCTAGAGAAGACCTCTAACTCTGCCATGGTCAAATCATTTAACCTCTTTAAGTATCATTTTTCCTCATATCGAAAATGAAAATAAGAGGCAATCTATGTTTAATATTTTTCAAACCGTAAAGCACTACAAACTGTCATCTATTCTTTTCATTAAAGGGAGAAAATGTAAAGAGAGGGAAAAGAAGATATATAAAATGATCTATGATCTATTTTCCTCCAGTGTCTGTAATCAGCATTAATATTGACAATTTTATTTTTGTTTTGTTTTGTAAGGCAGTGAGGTTAAATGATTTGCCCAAGGTCACACATCTAGATTATTATTAAGCGTCTGAGGCTGGATTTGAACTAAGCTTCTCCTGACTTCAGGGCTGGTGCTCCATTCACTGGGTCACCTAACTGCCCCCTAATATTGACAATTTTAAATAAATATAAGCAGTTTTCAATAAATATAAGCAATTTTCCCTGGTAACATACATTGTACCCATTATAGAACCTTCACACATTAAAAGACTTGTAGGATCTTATAGCAGGTGATAGAAACTATTTTCTAGTGAGGATATGTTAAAAATAATATCCTGTTTCTAAAAGTGGAAATTAATTTATTTTAAAAGTGAGAGAGTAGACTGTTTCTCTTGATCCCTAAAGACAAATAGGAGCATTGAATAGAATTTGTAAAAAAAAAAAAAAAAAGACAAAACTAAATTTGATAATAAGGAAAAACTCCCAAAGAATTAAAGCAGTTCAAAAATGAAATAGACTGTTTCTGTAAGGAGAATTCATTTATCAGATATAAAGCAGATGTATTCAGGGTATGGATTGTACTAGATGTACTTGGAGATACAGTTGTCCTCCTAATTTGACCTAAGGTTGAAGCTTCTGATATTGATTAGCTGAACAAAGGATCTTTTAACTAAGTGAACCAAGTGTGGGGCCTCCCCCCCCCAAGGTTCTTAGAGCTAGAGAAAGTTGAAATTAGTCACCCATACATAAACTGAATGTTATGGATGGTTTACTCTAGATGTGGTAGCATGATAACCACAGAGACTTAAAAGGACATTATCTAATTTATGATGAAAGATGCAAAAGTAAATTTTTAATGTTTTTATTCTGAACCTTAAACACCAGAAAGTTTCTATATTCATAATAAAAAAAGTAGGGTCTTAATACAACCATTAAGTTCTCATTTCATACCATTTACTATGCGTGTATAAAGTTTTGCATATTACTTCCGAATTGCTTATCTGTGTTTCCAACTGAATTTCCATGTTTTTGTTTTTTAAAAGTTTTAAGTGGTCTTACATTTAAAATCACTACTTCTAACTCTTCCCTTTTTCTTCATTCTTCCCCTCTCCTCCCAATGAAAAAGGAGAGACAGAGACTCCCCTAGCTATTTAACATAGTAAAGTAAAACATTCAAAACAGTGGTCCTATTCAAACTGTATTACTTATATCCTCTCAGAAAGTAGATAATATGCTTCATCATAGATTCTCTATATTGATCAGAGTTCTTTTAGTGTTTCTCTGTACAATGTTGCTATCTGTATTTAAATTGTTCTAATTCTGCTCACTTCACTCAGTTCATACTACCTAAGAGTCTTTACACTTAGTCTAATTTCTTAACAATGCAATAATATTCTATTGTGTTCACATGCCACAATTTGTTAAACCATTTCCTGGTTGTCTAAGAGGCAATCTAAGGCATTCAGATTGTAGTTTGTTCTGCTCACCCCCCCTTTTAGTCCATTCGGGAACAGCAATTTTCCTTCCTTCATCCCTTATTTTCCTGTTAAGTTTGATGCATTTCTATAAACACTTTTTTTATATCTATTCGACCTTCACTTTCCTATTTCAAATAAGTAAAATTAATCTGATGCCCACTCCATCCTCCATGTTTGTATACACTTCTCACTATACTCTAATCAAAAGGAAAAATAGCAAATCACACACACACACAAACACACATCTCCTTCCTCCTTGTTTTGCCTTGCCCTGTTTTTTCTTTTCACTCTTTAAATCCTCAGAACAGAACTAATCCCACCTTCAAGAATACTAGTTTTTCATTAGCTCCTTCAATACCCTTGTTCTCTCCTTTTTAGAATGTTAGCACTGCATCATTATATAATTCCTTCTGGTTGCTTAAATTTATCTTCAGACTCTTGTTTGCATTTCAAACTTCCTACATTCCTTTGGTATTTTAATCAGAAATGCTTAAGTCTCAGATTACACTAGAAATCAGTTTTTCTCCCTGTAAGAATAAACTGAGTTTTCTGTTTAAATCACTCTTATTTCTAAAACTTTTTATCTTTTGCCTTTTCAAATATTGTATACCCAGATCTCATTTTTAATAGCTTTCAGATTTTGTGTGATTTTAACTAGTCCCTTGGTACTTGAACTGCTTTTTTCTAGACACTTGGGTTTTGTTTTATTGTGTTTTTCTTTCTTTTACCCAGAGGACTGAATTTTGATATTTCGGGATTTTTTTGTTTTGTTTTGTTTCACCCAGGAAGTGATTAATGAATTCTCTCTATTTTCATTTTTGTCTTCTTCTGATAAATCTGAGCAGTTTTCATTTTGTTTTCTTGAAATAGTAATCCACTTCCCCATTAGCTGTTAATATTCTTATTTGTTTGTTTGTTTGTGGCTAAACTCCTGAGAATGCCATCTACAATAAGTGCTTCCTCTTTTTTTTGTTACTCTGTCTTTCTCCAGACTTGTCTCTCTACCTCATCAGTCAACTAAAACTCTCTCCAAGTTGCTAATCTCTTAATCACCAAATCTAGTGGCCTTTTTTCAATCCTCTTCATTCTTGACCCTCTTTTACCATTGATGTCATTGAACATCTTCCTTGATACTTTCTTGTCTTTAGATTTTCATAATACATCTCTCTCCTGGATCTCTTTCTTCCCAACGTGGCCCTTCTCTATCTCCTTTGCACAATCTTCATCAAGTCAAATCCATTAACTGTGGGTCTCTTACTGGGCTCTGTCCTGGACTGTCTTCTCCCTTGTGCAATATTTCTTGTTGATCTCATTAGTTCCCGTGGAATCCATTATCTCTAGACTCAGAATCCTTAAATCTGCTTGTTAAGTCCTAACCTGTATTGCTGTCCAGGCTAATGCCTCTAACTGCCTTTTGAACATCTTAAATGTCTCAAACTGATTCTCTTTACCCAAAATCCTTCACCTCTTCCTAACTCCATATTATTGAGAACACTACCTTCCTCCCAGTCCCTCAAGATCAAAACCAAAACCCAGGTGTCATCCTTGACTCCCTTTGTTCTCTTATATGTTACAGTCACTCTATTGCCAAAACCTGCCACCTTTACCTTCATAATGTCCAGCATATGTTGCCTTCATCATCTTGGGCCTGAATTGTACAGGAGCAGAGCAAGGCTCTCCACTCTGTCCTTCCCTCAGCTGCCAGTGATCTCCTTAAAGCTTGATCTGGTCAACTCAGCTTACCACCTCTCACCTCCACCTCTCCAGTCAATTATACTTGGCAGTATCATGACACAGTCTCTGCTGTTTTTTTCCTGTCATAAGACAGTTTACCTTTTGACTGTAGGGATGTCCATCGGCCTGGCCCCTTTTCTGGAGGGCTCTTTTTCCTCCTCCATGCTTCCTCATGAAGCCCCCCTTCTGCAGGAAACCTCCCCTGATCCCTCCCTGGTAGCACCTTCTGGCTATCACTTTATCTCCAGGCATCAGGTTTGTGCATAGTTGTTTGCATTCTCTCCCCCTCCCTCCCCCTCCCCCTCCCTCTCCCTCCCCCTCCCCCTCCCCCCTCCCCCCTCCCTCCCTCCTATTAGACTGAGCTCCTTGAGGGCAGAGACTGGTTTTCAGAGGGGAGGGGGGGGTAGTTTTGTTTTTTAAACTTACATGCTTAGTATAGTGCCAACACAGTAGATAGTTAACAAATATTTATTGATTGACTTTCTGTTCTCATGTACTTACTCCTTCCATTTTTTTTTCAGTCTACTTGAGGTTGTTACTATCCCTTAGGGAATATCTGGATTTGTAACAATTTTTTATGCCTTTTTTAAAATTTATTCATCTCTTCAGCTTCAATTCCTTATTTGAGGTTTTGTGAAAGGGCCAAATTCACCCCTTGCAGAGTTTTTGGATGGAGTGGTCAGCCAGGGGTTTCTGAACTGAAACTTCCTGGAGTAAGGTCTTCCTTTGTCTTTGAACTCCAAAGTGCTATAGTGCTATATCTTTAGGGCCTTCTCTGACAACATAGGACAGTGTTGAGAACCTGTACTGTGCTCTAAGCAAATTCTTTTTTTATTCTGTTTTTTTTTTCAGGGCAGCTTTCTGCTCTCTCTGCCCATGTAGATGGAGGGTCTTACAGGCTCACATACATATATACATATACAAATGTCCATGTATAGACCTCTGTATCCCTTTTTGTCTCTGGTCATGTGCTCTGAGGTTGGGCTGGTGCTGGCTTTTGGAAAGAGAGAAGAGGGACAGATGGTTAAGACTTACTTCTTTCCTGTTGACCTCTCAGGCATTTTAGGGGTGGGAGAAGTTACTTACTGTTTTTTCTCTTTGAATTTCTTTATCATTATTCTGTTTGGTAGAATTTCAGAGTTTTACTAAAGAGGTCTGTGGGAACTAGGCACTCTGCCCAGTTCAGGCATCTATCTTGGCAAGAAGTCAAAAGTGAATATTTTTTAAAGTATATTGACATAAGTGTTAAAAATACATTTTCAAATAAGTCAGCATTTGGGGAATTTGCTTTTGGATACAGTATCTGTAGGTTTACATGTAACATGTGCTTTTCTCCTAGGTTTTGGTCGGAAAGATGTAGTTGAATATTTGTTACAAAATGGCGCTAATGTCCAAGCTCGTGATGATGGGGGTCTTATTCCTCTCCATAATGCCTGCTCCTTTGGTCACGCTGAAGTTGTCAATCTCCTCTTGCGACATGGTGCAGACCCAAATGCTCGGGATAACTGGAATTATACTCCTCTGCATGAAGCTGCTATTAAAGGAAAGATTGATGTTTGCATAGGTAATTCCTTATTTCCTTGAAGTATCTTCATTCAGGATTTATTCGTTATGTTCAAATTTTGCTAGACTGAATTTTAATAAACATAATAAAATGTTGAGAGCCTAGGGTATAAGGGTTCTGGAAGTGGGGGGGGATCACCAGTCTACAAGCATTTATTAAATGCCTTCTATGTGCCAGACTCTATGGGCATACAAAGACCAAAGGTGAATGAGATGAGGTATTTTAAAAGAATAATCCACAAAACTGTATTGTATATGAGCTGTTGATAAGTAATGGGAATTTCTTTTTGAATGATCTCCCTGTTGCTGTTATTCTTCACTTGAGAGTTTCAGTTTGCTTTTTGTTTCACTGAATCTATCTAAACTAATTGACTCTGGTGACAAGAGAGAAGTACCAGGGAGTTTGAACCTAGAAGAAAATGTGGCATTTATAGACATTACTAGGACCTTTGGAACTATAAGGTAAAATCAGTTTGTTGGGATCAGGCACCCAGGTTGAAGTTAAATAATTATTGAAAAACATCCAGTATCATTTTTTGTGAACATTGTATCCTTAGGACATCAGACTAGTTTACATAAGATGATTTAGAAAGTATCATGAAGCCCTTCTACTTTGTTTATAAGGGCTGTTAACTTTGGTTAACAGGGCTCATCTGTCCTTGTCTTCTTTAGCTATATTACCCTGAATATTTAAATTTAAATAAAGAATATTTAACACCATACAGATTTTCAACTAATGAAAAATACAAATACTGCATAACAAAACAGATGTAAAAAAACAAAAGATCTATCTAGAAGTCTTAACAATTTTTTCTGGTAAAATGCATTTGCAGTTTTATTATAGAATTAGGATCACTTAGAGAAATTTAATTTATAAACAAGATTTTGCTTGATACACTGACTTGTTAGAATATTTGAGCCCCAGATTTTTTAGAGCTCTTATCCTTATATGAATGTAGTTTATTAGGATATTTAATAGATAAATGAACTATATGTCTGTGAATAGATATTTAATATATCAGATATGATAAACAAGTATGGAATTTATAATAATGTCATTAAGAACCTTTGAGCAACTTCAGTGCATTGTCTGGTCCAGACCTTTTGAAAATATTTTCTGAATGCAAAATCATCATGGTCTTTTCATTAGAAAAAATATATCTGCTGTTTTACAGTCCTCTTGCAACATGGAGCAGAACCAACCATCCGTAATACAGATGGAAGGACAGCATTGGATTTGGCAGACCCATCTGCAAAAGCAGTATTGACTGGTAAGACATTGATCTATTCTAATAGTTCAGAAAAAACTTCAGGAAATAGGGGTTTTTCTCTTTAATAATAATACCTGGTACATGAATGTATTATAAAGAAGCTTTACATGTTATCTCATTTCATAGCAGTCTTAGGAGAGCTATAAAACAAGTATCCTTAACCACATTGTTTAAATAAAGAAACTTAGGTTTAATGAAGCTAAGTATCTTGTCCAAAATGATCAGGCTAGTGTGGGACCAGAGATCAAACATATGTTTTTCATGATGCTCAATAGGTATTGCCCCTGTCTTCACATAGTCCCAAAAGAGTTAATAGGCTTATCTACACTTTTAAGATAGTATAACAGTCTTTACTATGTTAAATAATACTATACTGGCAGTTGAAGTATGTAAATCCTTTCTGAAAGGGGGGAAAATATATTTTTCCTTTAAATTAGTAACTGCATTATATATTGATAACACCTCATACCAAAAAAAATATTATTCTACAAGATAACTCTCATTCAGGGTACTTTTTTTAATTACAAAAAAATACTTCATTTTTGGTAACACAGTCAGGAAATAAACTGTTTCAGTAAAGTTAGTTTTTTCCCAAAAACTGAACTTTATTCTTTTAAGGACCTTTTGGGGGGGAAAATTTTCAGTGAAATTCTTTCTAAAATATATTTACATGTTGAATAAAATTTAATAGTGTGGGTTTGAAGTGATGGGATAGTCAGAGACATGATTTATGGACCCTTTGTAGTGAATATAAATTACTTTTTCTACTTGGTATAATTTAGTGGTGTGCTCAGGGACTTTGGAGATGTATAGCACTGGTTATTCTTTTATAAAATAGTCCTAAACTGCTTCACTTTGGGTATCTGTCAGTTATGTCCTCTTGTTATGTGTCATCCTCTAGTTGTAACCCTTTGTCCTGTTCCAATCATTTTCTGATACTCAAGCTTCTTAAAATTATATTTAAATCAAGAGTTAGTTAATAGACTTTTAACTAAATCTAAGAGATCTTCTTTAAATAAAATTTCTGCTTTTTGATATATCCTTAGACAATTCAGTATCTTACTGCTTATTTTTTAGGAGTAGTGTTGAATTGCTAGAACTGTCAGATAAATGAGGTATTAATGTAGCCAACAAATCTACAATTAGTTCTTTTTTCACTGTTCAGTTACTTTATCTCAATAAAAGATTGCTACCAGAAAATTAGTACCTTCTTCATTTTTTGCAGGTGAATATAAGAAAGATGAACTCTTGGAAAGTGCCAGGTAAGATAAAGTAAATATGTGATAAAGCATTTAAAAATTTTTTTTAAAATACAGCTTTGAAAAAATGGATTTTTTTCCTATAGATGTTTGTGTATATGTGAAGTTAAGGTTTTACACCTTATATGAATTGCTAAAATATTTTCTGTTATAGGAGTGGCAATGAGGAAAAAATGATGGCCCTGCTTACACCATTAAATGTCAACTGTCATGCAAGTGATGGCAGAAAGGTATTAAATTTTGCAAATTATTTATTCATTTGCAATATATGAGTTGTTTCTATGGTTGAAAATTTTAACCAGCCTCAACTAGAGCAAAAATTTTTGTTTAAATAAAAAAACCATGCCAAATATAAAATACTAACAAAATTGGTGATACTACCAGTATTTTGTATTCACTTGTGTACTTCATATTAATAAACAAGTTAAAAGCAGACTTGCTTAGTGCCTATAATTTTTTGTTGTTGTTGTTGCTGTTTTTGTTTTGATTTTTGTTTTTTGCAAGGCAAATGGGGCCAAGTGTCCTGCCCAAGGCCACACAGCTAGGCAATCACCAAGTGTCTGTGACCAGACCTGAACCCAGGCACTCCTGACTCCAGGGCCGATGCCCCATCCACTGCACCACCCAGCTGCCCCGCCTATAATATTTCTAACAAACTTTTAAAAAAAATAATTTATAAAACTGATTTGATTCAACTATTTCCTTAATTGAACTTTTCAAGTATTATAATGCCTTTCAATCCTGTATCTTAACTTGAAGTTTTAGTAGATCTTATGTAACTTAACTGTAGTTGTGGAAGCTCTTCTGCTTTGTCTTTATTGATATTTTATCTTTCCTAATCTTTTCCTTCCTATCGTACTTATGTGCCTAGTTGTTTATCCAATATTATTATTTTGATAGATTGATAATAATTAATCTAATTTATTATTTCAGTCAACTCCATTACATTTAGCAGCAGGATACAACAGGGTTAAGATTGTGCAGCTGTTATTGCAACATGGAGCTGATGTACATGCTAAAGACAAAGGGTAAGATTGTTTTAATTTGCTACGTTAAAAGAATTAAAATATTTTTTAAATGTTTTATTTAGAGAATAGTTTTTAAATTCTCTTAAAAATAACAAAACCAATTGCCACTATGTACTTTTTAAATGAACTTCAGTCTTTATATCCATAATGTTTTTTTAATTATTCCCTCCTCCTGAGCCTTACATTGCCTGTATTCCATACTGCAATGCTATTTTTTTTATTTTTTAACAAGGATGTACTTACTGATCTTCTGATTCAGCTTTTTTCACTTTGTGTCTTTATTCTTAGTTACATTGTGCTATTCCATCATATTAAATAAATCACATAAAGTCTGGCTATTCATCCATTGTAGCAGTTTTTAGCTTTTCCCGTGTGTGATTTTAATAATAAATTTCAATATTAATGAATGATATTTAGTTGCAATTTATTTTATTTATTCCATGAATGAAAAGTTTCACAAATTTATTTTTTTAGTGTATATAACATAGTTATTAAGGTTGTCTACTATATACCAATGATTATGCTGGTTGTGATAGATATGCAGTGAGATAAAATAAAGTGTTTTCCCCTTAAGGATTTTATAATTCAGGAGCTTAGGAGGAATAAGTTAAAAAGTATATGAGCAATTTAAGTTGTCTTATGCTTAGTACTAAGTGAATAGTATAAGCAGAAGTCCTATAGTTCAAATCAATCAGTAGTCCCTAAAAACTAATATAGTTAAATTTCGAATTTAGCCATGGGGGAATGGTAAGTCCAAGAACAGCAACAAGGGAGGGTGACAGTGTTTCTTAAGAGAAAAATAGCATAAACAAAGGTTCAGAGAAAAAAATGTTTATAGAATTGTAAGTTTCATATCTTGGTTGGAACAGAATTAGCATAGAAATGGTGCAACATAAAACTGTTGAAACCAGGTTATATGAAGCTTTGAGTGTCAGTGCTAAAGAACAAATCTTTTTTGTGTCCATATTAGATAATGGAAGAGGAAATAGAATCAAGGAGTCATGGATAAGAAGATACTTTGGAATATTAAGTGTTAACTTTTTATGCTTGACTTCTAGATATCTTTCTTATACATTCCATCGAAGCTTAGTATGCTTCTTTTTCCTTAGCCAAAGAGTTCATGACAATGGGAGAAGGAATACTAGCAATAATTATTGGCATTTATATAATGCTTTAAGGTTTATCAATTGCTTTTATATATGTTAACTTATTTTGGTACAAAAGGGCTAGAATTTTGTAATCTAGTTTTTCTAGGCTCTTCTTGCTGCTTTTTGTATATTTTCTAAGTCTTCATATGTATTTCTATTGTTGATAAAAGATGAAAGCAACCCTACCCTTTCCTGTCTTGTAGCACTTAGGTCTCTTTTCACCTAACATTATTTGACCTAAGTTTGATGGGTCCAAAGTTTGAAAGGTTCCTCTTTAACAACAAGTATGAAATTGTATTAATTCAGGTCAGGAAGCAGTAGGTGGGAGCCTACCAGTATGACCAAATAGACCCTGCTCAAGCTGAGAAGACCAATTGGAGCCATTTAAAATCATTAAGATCATTAATTTGCTTGGGTTAAGCCAATCAGAATAAGGAGACTCATATCAAGAGAGAAAAATGTTTTAATATTTTATTCAAGTCATCAACGAAAAGCCTGAACAACTTCTGAATATCTTTTTATAAGTTTATTCTTTTAATTATGCAGTTTAGCTTTAAGTTAAAGTAAATTTTTGACATTTATTTTATCTAAACCTTCTTCCAAAATGAGTTGGTTTTGAACATTTCTAGTCATTCAAAAATAGTCTTGCTTCTGCAATATTCCAAGAATGGTACATAGGATAAATTATAATGTAAACATTTATGAGGTTAATATAATGTGTGAAACAAGGCATATGTAACAAATATTTCTTTTCAAATCTTAGAGATCTAGTGCCACTACACAATGCCTGCTCCTATGGTCATTATGAAGTAACCGAGCTTCTGGTGAAGGTTAGTTCTTTTGTGTATCTCTCTCTAAAACTCGTTCCTGTATTTTGTGTGTTCAGGCCTGTGTCTTACAAAAAGTTACCTGTGTCACTGAGAGGTTAAGTGACCCTATGTCAGAGACAAAAGTAAAACCCAGGTCTTCCTATCTCTGAGGCTATCCACTGCTTGTCCTACAGTCACAATTTGTAAGACTCTTTTATAATTACAGTTAAGGTGATAACTTGATATGAGAAGAACTACCTAATTTCTTTCCTAATAGATATTTGCAATACATATATACATGTCTGACCAAATTGTGAGTTTTCAGGTTTATAATTGATATATGTGTACAAATGTACACACATGCATATATACATATTATATAAATATAATGATTTAACATGAAGTCAAAATTGCCAACATCTGATCAGCAAATTAAATGTTATATAATTTGTGACAGCAGTTCTAGTTTCAGAACTCTTAAAGCAAAATATTTAAAAGGCAATCCTTACTGAAGTTCATAACCATTAAGAAAATCAGTGACTATGATTTTAACACTCATTGACAACTTTTGTCTGATATTTTCAAAGGGACACATTTGTTTTTATTGCCTTAATTATTCAGACTATTAAGAACTAAAAGTAGTCCATGATTTACAACTACCTATATAGAGAGCAATTGTGGAAACATGACTAGAGCATGGGACAAGAGTCAAGATCTAAATTAAAACCTAGGGTTTGCTACTGCCTGCCTTATGGCCTTGGGCCAGTTACATAACTTCTCTGGCCATCAGTTTCATCTTTAAAATCACAGAGTTGAATTAGGTGATCACAAGAATTTTTCCAGTTCTAAATACTTGTATTTGCCAGGGGATGTAGCATCTGTAGTGGGTATCTGAGTAAACTGTTCCCATATTCTGAAGGTTTAAGTACTTATCTCTTCCCTTTCCTGATTCTTATATCCCTTCCTTCCACTTAATTAAATACTTTAAGTTCAGGGGTGGGAAATCTTTTTTTTTTTCCTACGAAGGACCATTTGGATATTTATTACATCATTCGCAGGCTATATGTGTTTATAATTATATGTGTGTATGTGTATATATGTTTGTGTGTGTTCGCATGTGTATATGCATGTGTGTGTATATGTGTGTGTACATACACACATACGTATTTAATTCACTCCTAAAAAGCACCTGAATATATTGCCCACCTGCAGTTGCCTTGGCAACGCTAGACCAGGTACACACACACACACACACACACACACACACACACACACACACACACCCAGTCCCTTCCCTCACCACAGCTATAATTTTTTTGTTTGTTTTGATTTTTTGCAAGGCAGTGGGGTTAGGTGATTTGTCTAAGGTTACACAGCTAAGTAACTATTAAGTGTCTGAGACTGGATTTGAATTCAGGTTCTTCTGACTCTAAGGCTAGTACTCTATTGCTGTGCCACCTGGCTGCCTCAGCAAGATTTTAAGATGCCACATTTATTTATATGATGTATTGACACCAATCGAAAAAGGGCATACAGATGATGTCATGAAAAATGATTGAAGGTACTGATGTTATAACCTGGAGAGAAGACTTAGGGGAGACATTTTATTCAACTTCAAAATATTTTCAAGGGCTTTCTTAGTATAGCCCTTTGCTTCTGAGAGCAAAAGAATCAATGAGTGGATATTTAAAAGAAAGCAGATTTCATTTAGTATGAGCAATTTTTTTATGACTACAGTTATCCAAAACAGAATAACTTTGTGGAGCTATGTAAACAGACTATCAGGTCTGTCTGTTAGAATTGTTTTATGTAGGAATGCTGTGGATGAGAGTACTGGGTGAAAGGTGGATTGAATGATCTCTTGTGACCTCTCCTCCAACTTCTGAGATTGGCTGATTTAAAATATCACACACATATGTAACCCATTTTCTGAGCTGTGTAAGCATTTATGGATTAATGGGAGCCTATATAAAGTGATTTTTATAGAAACGGTGTTTCCAGTTCAAATAATCAACTTAAAAGTTCTTTGAAATACCCTATTTAAATTAACTACCTATCATAAAAATATTTTACAGTTCTAATAACAACTTCTCTTTAAAACTAAATGTTAAATATGTGCTTTATTTCTAGCATGGTGCTTGTGTGAATGCTATGGATTTGTGGCAGTTCACACCTTTACATGAAGCGGCATCTAAGAATAGAGTTGAAGTGTGTTCTCTCCTGTTAAGTTATGGTGCAGATCCAACACTGCTAAATTGTCACAATAAAAGTGCCATCGATTTGGCTCCTACCCCTCAGCTAAAAGAAAGATTAGCTTGTGAGTATATATTAGTGAATGTTAAAGCAGTATGCTTATGATTTTGCTAAAATTGTTCACTTCCAAAATATTTTTTAATATGTAGAACATTTTCTTTCACCATAGGCATCTAGGGTTTTTCCCTCTCAGAATAATGTCTATTAAAACTTTGAGAGCATATCCTTTAAACTCAAAACTAAAATATTAGAAGGATGTTTCTCATATTCAGTTTATGAAAATATTTAAATATATTCACTTTTCAAATGAGCTTTATGAATCATGAATTTGTTTTGAAGAAGATGAGATTTTTATGATTAAAAGTTTCCTCAGTTTGTTTTAAATAAGACATCTGAGATATTTTATTCTGAATATAAAATTGAGAGGACTTAGGTTTAATCCTGACTCTGCCTCTTAATATCTTTATAATACTTAAATGATAATCATTTGAATTTTCTGGGCCTCAGTTTCCTCACCCTGTAAAATGAGAGAACTGGACTAGATCTCTAAAGTCTCTTCCAACTCTAAATCTTGATCATTCTGTGAACTACATTTTTAAAATTCTTAACTATTTCTGTGGTAGTAAAAATGGTTCTGAAGTCTCATTTTCCATTGCTTAATCACTGAAATGTGTATTCATCTTTAAATACAGTATAGGTGATAAGTCAGATAGATTTATCCTATATCCACTAAGGCTCTGGGGAAAACAGCATAGTGGTTTCACAAATTAAAATTTACCAAGCTGAAATTTTATAATAAGTAGAATTGTGGTGAACCTTGAGAAAAATGCTACTTTTTAATCAGCCAGTTGCTACTGGAGGAAGCTCAACTTATCAAAGTCCTTGTTTTTTAACTCTCATAGCATTTAACAAAAACTGATAGCTACTAGTAGACCTTGCTCTCTTTTCACCTTTAGTTGAATACTAAAACCTGAACACTTCAATTTGCAAAGAAGTTGAGACCTACTTACTCACTGTTATTCCTGTGGTAGCACAGATCAAGGGTCTGGACAAGTTGACTGATTATCACAAAAGTACAAAAGGTTTTGGGTTTTTTTTCCACATCTACTGGTGAAAAGATCAAACATTGATATATTCTCTTGCTTTAATCAGAATGTTTTAGAGAATTTCATCAGAATTTTCTGGACTGAGTATACTTTGAAGTTATCCAAAATTGCTGAAAACAGCTTCTAATGGAGCTGGGTTGGAATAAAACTAACCCCTGAAAAAGGTATTCATGAGAGAGACAATTATTAGTATTCTGTTTTCTTGGATTTGGGATATTCCAGGTGTTTGTTATGATATAGGAAGTAATTTTCTACTAAAAAAAAAACAATGTTTCATAGTTTTCTTTCAAATCCACATTCTAGATGAATTCAAAGGCCATTCATTGCTACAGGCTGCAAGAGAAGCTGATGTTGCTCGAATCAAAAAACATCTTTCTCTGGAGATAGTGAATTTCAAACATCCCCAAACACATGAAACGGCATTGGTAATATTTTAGATATTATATTTGTTTTTTTAGAACAGTGATTTAAAATACTAAACTAAGCAAAATGCAATATAGCTTCCATTGGCTCCAGAACTAACTTTTGTTGTTTTTTCATTTCTGTTCAATGTATTGTCATTTTGTTAGAAATTATCTCTTAAGCATGTTTTTAAGTGTACCCTAAATCATTTTTAAAGTTCTTTTTGATAACTTTTTGTTATTAATTGGAGTTAGCTATTAATTTACATGAAAATTCCATGAAATCATTTGTTTCTAAGATTTTAGACCAATGTGATCAGATACCATCTATTTCAGAGTACAGGTTATGATACCCAGTATGTAAATTTCCCTTTATAAAAACTTAGGGCTTTATGGCTGCAAAAACCTTTTAACTGCCCAAAAACATATAATCTCTTAACTGCTTTCTTTCTGGCTTCAAATCCCAAAGAACAGTCTATTTCTAGTGCCATCTAGGATGTGACTTTCAGCCAGGTAACTGTTCTGAGATTCCCAGTCTTCAGCCACCATTAGAGCCAGGAATATAAGTTTTGTAAAACTTAGCTCCTTTAAAAGTAGTTAGGATACCATCATATAGGTCATTCCAAACTTGGGACAAAATTTATATATATATATCCAATATAATATAATAATCTGAAAAGAATTATTGGTCATTTTAGCTATACTCATGTGTTAGTAATCTTTGTCATAAGAATTCTCCCCAGATGTGTAAAAAATTGGTAAAGCCATCCAGAATATCAAATAGCTAAAGTCAGCCTAATATTTTCCCTTATTAATTTCTACTAAATAGAGTACAGAGAGTGAAATGTTAAATCAAATACTGAGCACAGCAAATCAATTGATTAAAATATACTTTTAAGTAATAATATAGTTAATTATGATCCTTGCTTATGTTGCAATTTAAATTACTTAGCACTGTGCTGCTGCATCTCCATATCCCAAGAGAAAACAAGTCTGTGAACTGTTACTAAGAAAAGGAGCAAACATCAATGAGAAAACAAAAGAGTAAGTGTATTTTCAAAAATAAATCAAATGTAGTTTTCTGGTGAGTGCATTCACTGACCTTTTGTTTTTTCTCTAAAGATTCTTGACTCCTCTGCATGTGGCATCTGAAAAAGCTCATAATGATGTTGTTGAAGTAGTGGTGAAGCATGAAGCAAAGGTATCTCTTTAAATTAAATTGATTTCAGAAAGCTTTTATTAAGAGACCTTTTAAATAGTAGGCACTGTGCTCAAGAGTGAAATGACAGGGAAACTGTAGTCCCTGTCTCCAAGGAGCTCACATTTACACTGAAGGGATATATTATATACCCAGATATATTAGTACGAAGTCATTTCAGGGGTGGAAGGAGAATTCAGACAGCAAGAGAAGGATGAAACAAGGCCTCCTTGAGAAGGGTGTGACTGAGCTGAATTTTGAAAGAAGCCATTAAAGGCCAGAAGTGAGATTTTAATGTAGCTTCTCCTGGTTCTCATCCCAGTGTTTTTTTCCCCCACTGGTTCGCTGCTTCTTAAGAATATTGTTCAGGCAATATTACCTAAGATAAGTCCTAGAGGAAGGCAGAGGCAAAAAGGCTATTACAGTAGCCTAAGAAGAAAGATTTGGAGGCCTAAAATTGTATGAGAACATAATGAAGGTGGTTGCAGTAGGAGTTTTATTATCAGTAACTTCAAATTAGTTATACATTTGAGGAAGACTTTGTTTTGGTAGACATGTAATATACAAATAACTACATTCTTGTCCTTTTAAAAGCTAAAATAATCATTTATGTCTCGATAACCTTTTATGTTTTTTGTTGGTTTTTTGGCAAGGCATTTCAGGTTAAGGGACTTTCCCAGGGTCATACAACTACTAAGTGTCAAGTGTCTAAAACTAGATTTGAAATCATTCCTCCTGACTTCAGGGCCAGTGCACTATCTATGATGCCTCCTAATTGCCCCTCAATAACCTTTTAAAATAATAATGAGTACCTAGCTGCGTGGCCTTGGGCAAGCCACTTAACCCCATTGCCTTGAAAAATCTAAAAAAAACCCAGTAAAATAATAATGAGTAAAATATAAATTACAGTACTGTTTTTAGATAATTACCTCACATCAAACTATTTGATGCTGAAAAATTAGTGGAAGACACAAAATGAAAGGATAACCAATTCAGACTTTCATTTGAGAACGATTTAGTAGAAATTTTGTATTGAATATTATTTAAAGAGTTGTAATAATTGCCCTCAATTAGGCATAGAAACTTAGTTTTTCTATTTCCACTTCAGTTTCCAGTGAAAATAAAAGGCAACCTATGTTTGTACTCTCATTTGAAGATCACTGAGACATTTAAACTGTGTCCAGCATAAAATAGTTAACTGACTTTGAAAAATATCCTAAATGACCTCAGTTTTAATCATTTGTTTTATATCATCATCTCTCCATCCCCCCCAAAATACAAGTCATATAGTTAGTAATGTTACTTTACATAATTAAATCATTCTCTTAGAATAAACCAATACACAATTTAAAGGAAAAATACGGTCAGATCTTAAATTAAAAATCTCAATGCTAAATAAAGAATTCTTTCTATTTATAGTTAACATGTGTATATTGGTGAAATCTTGCTGTAGATTGATTTTTTTTTTTAATTTGCTGTAAAACTCAGAGCAGCTTGGAATTATGAATAAATAAATTAGCTTCTTTTTTGGCTTTTAATGTGTCTCTGCAATTTCAGTGGAATCTTTTCTGCTTTTTTTTTTAAGGTTAATGCTTTAGATAATCTCGGTCAGACTTCTCTTCATAGAGCTGCACACTGTGGTCATTTGCAGACATGCCGACTTCTCTTGAGCTATGGGTGTGACCCTTCAATTGTATCTCTTCAAGGCTTCACAGCTTTACAAATGGGAAATGAAAATGTACAGCAACTTCTTCAAGGTATAAAATACTTCAATCATATATATGACATTTAAAAGGCAAGTTTATTCAGTCCATGTGTCCTTTATCTCTTAAATGTAGAAGTAGACAAAACAGACAATTCCTGAATTTACTTTCCCATTTCTTCTCAAACCAGATCAGTATATTTAGTGACCAAAACTTTTTAGGTATCAATTTTAATTTGGATTGTTATTTTCTGTCTTCTGAAAGTTGTTGTATTAGGTGAATAACCAGCTTTTAATTCATATCATAAACTTAGGATCTCTGAGAGGAACAGCAGTTTTGATAAATATCCTAAGTAAACAATGGCAGTGTTTTCTTTACTATCTATTTTATATCTATTGTATATACTTGTATATAAGAGGTATAGCAACTAGCACAATTCCTTGATATTTAGTAAATATATGACTACCTAATGGACTTATATTAACTGTCATTTAAGTGATTAGTAAATAATAAAAAATAATAAAAATAAGTAATTCACCTAGTAGAGTATCTTACAGAAAAGTAGTCAATAGCAAAATTACTTCCCACTACTATGAATTTCAAAAAGGTTTCCTAAGGGAATTTGAGATAAGAAGCAGAAAAACATCCTCCACATTTTTAGGATCTGATTACAAGAAATAAATGTAGTGGCCTTGGTTTAGTTCACATGGGATGCAGTTTACAGAGAGAGTTTCTTATCCTTTTAGAACCACGTATTCCTGGCTCTCTTGTTACTGCAAGGGAGCCCTGCCAGGATTTTAGTTGCACTTCCATTGTTCATTTGAACAACTTGTTAAAAGATGGTGAACAGGTTCTTCTTAGTCACCCTTTGCTTTTGATATATCATGGACTCTATGATGCAGCTACCTGGATATCGGATCCTTTCATCATCAGGACAAAAAGAATCAGTAGTCTGTTCTTTACCTAATTCCCCTTGCATAGCTATTATGTGGAAAGGTTGTATGATATATAATTGTGAACTGACTGATATTTTTAAATTGTTTAGAATGACCTCTTTAACCTAACCATTTATCATAAACGAAGCTTCCTCAAATAACCAGTTTGCTGTATGTAGTATTATTCATAGGGAAGGAAGGAAAGAAGTTGTACTTGAGAATGTTAGTTTCACATTTCAATGAGATTTTAAATTATTTGTAATGATAATTTATATTAACTTTGCCAAGATATACAAGCCTCCATTTACCATATTATCTGTGGTTACTTGGTGTTTGAATTACATATGATCACTTATTCTCACAAAAATAATCATGTTGTATCTAGGCTTGTGAGAAATTTAAAATGTAGTTTTCATTTTCATAGTTCCCTCTAATCTTACATAGTGGAAAAAGGGATCCAAGCAGAGAGAGACTGAGCAATACTTATGTTCCAAATAGGAATTAAGTATTTTTTCTTCTTTTTTAGAGGGTCTCCCTTTGAGTAATTCAGATGCAGATAGACAGTTGCTAGAAGCTGCAAAGGCTGGAGATGTGGACACTGTAAAAGTAAGATATAAACTTTTTCCTTTCTTTTCTTTGGATTTTTTATTTGAAATTTTATTTTATTTTTCCAATGACATGCAATGGTAGTTTTTCAAAATTCATTTGCAAATTTTATGAATTCCACATTTTTCTACTACCCTCCTTTCCCTCCCCCTTCTCTTCACAGCAAACAGACTGGTAAAGATTGTACATGTACATTATGAATAGCATATTTACATATTAACCATGTTGTGAAAGAGGAATTAGAACTAAGGGGAAAGAAAAATCATAAAAGAAGTGGTTTTTGTTTTTTTAATGAGCATAGTATGCTCTGCTCTGTTTTCAAACTTCATAGTTTTTTTTCCCCCTCTGGATATGAATGGCATTGTCCATAGCCAGGGATTGTCCTTCATCTCTGAACTGCTGAGAGGAGCTGTAGCCATCATAGTTTATCAACTCACAATGTTGTTGTTTATGTGTACAATGTTCTCTTGGTTCTGCAAGTCTTTCCATGCTTCTCTAAAGTCTGACTGCTCCTGATTTCTTATAGAACAATGGGTACTCCATAACATCCATATACCAAACTTGTTCAGCCATTCCCCAATTGATGGGCATTCCTTCAATTTCCCTTCTTTGCCTCTACAGAAAGTGCTACCATGAATATTGTTGAAAACATATGAACCTTTTCCTGGGTTTTTTTTATTATTTCTTTGGGCCCATTTTGTTGTCCATAAGCAGCAATCAAGCAGTAAACATTTATTAAGTGTCATCTCTATGCTAGACATGGAATATAACTACAAATAATCCCTTTTCATAAAGAATATACTTTAAAATAGGAGTAACAGTAATAAATATATTTATAGGTATGTACAGGGATAAGAAATTAAGAGACTGAACCTATGATTGAATTGGTACAGGAAACTCCCAAGTGAAGAAAAACAAACTTCCTCTCATCTTTTTTTTTAATTAAAAATTTTATTTATTTTGAATTCTACAATTTTTTTTACTCCCCCCGCCCGCACACAGAAGGCAGTATGTCAGTCTTTACATTGTTTCCATGTATACATTGATCCAAATTGAGTGTGATGAGAGAGAAATCATATCCTTAAGGAAGAAACATAAAGTATAAGAGATAGCAAGATCAGACAATAAGATAGCAGTTTTTTTCCTAAATTTAAGGTAATAGTCCTTGGTCTTTGTTCAAACTCCACAGTTCTTTCTTTGGATACAGATGGTATTCTACATCTCATATAGCCCAAAATTGTCCCTGATTGTTGCACTGATGGAATGAGCAAGTCCCTCAAGGTTGATCATTGCCCCACATGTTGCTGTATAACATCTTTTTTAAAAAATAAAATATAAATAATTTTTTAGGTCAAGGAAATTTCATATGTCTTCATTAAATTATTTAAATTAAGAATATGTAAATTATCAGCTTTAATGAATCTTAATATTTGAAGATAGAGGTTTTCATAAATCTTTTTTTGTTTCTAAAGGGGAAATAATGATTAAAAATAAGAACAAAGCAGAGTCATCAGAAATCTCATCAAAATATTTAGCAGACTGGTATAGCAATAAGGAAAATCACTGTTTATTTTCCTCAGAAAATATACTGACATTCTTAATCTTACAGAAATTGTGCACTGCTCAGAGCGTCAATTGCCGAGACATCGAAGGGCGCCAATCTACACCACTTCATTTTGCAGCAGGATACAACAGAGTGTCTGTGGTTGAATATCTGCTGCAGCATGGAGCTGATGTGCATGCTAAAGATAAAGGGTAAAGAGCATTTATCATGCCCTGAGTTTTCCCTCAACTTAGTAGAAATTGTTTCATGAGAATTATCTGGTTCTTTCCATTTCTAAGAAGTTTGTCTCTTGATATTGATATGAAGTTTACATTTCAGTTCAACTGCTTTCTAGCATTTATAAAGGCTTATTTACACAGGGTGTTTATAGTTTTTTGGAATCGTAAAAGAAAGCAAGATAGATAATTCTGCTTTATTTAAGTTTTATGTTAAATAGTATTTTCTTCATAAGGATAGACATCTGATACTCAATTTTAATACTAATAGAATTAAAGTTGCTGTGAAATTTATATATATATACTTTATGTCAGTAACCTTTTAAATAAATTCCCTGAACTAAAACCTCAAAAACCATTCATCTGTTACCCTGTTTAATTTTTTTTTCCCCAGTGGCCTTGTGCCTTTGCACAATGCATGTTCTTATGGACATTACGAAGTTGCAGAACTGCTTGTTAAACATGGAGCAGTGGTTAATGTAGCTGATTTGTGGAAATTCACACCTTTACATGAAGCTGCAGCAAAAGGAAAATACGAGATTTGTAAACTTCTTCTACAGGTATAGTCAAGTATTTAAATTGTCCATAATGCATGTAATTTATGAGCCATGTTTATTAATATTCTATGACTTTGGACAAGGCACTTCTACTCTGGGCTCATTTTTCCCCTCATCTTTGAAATAAGGAAATAAGACTAAATAATCCCAGAGTTCATGTAGCAGAGTAGATAGAGAACTGAGCCTAGTCAGGGAGACCTGAGTTTAAATTTGACCTCATAAACTTAGCAGTCGCTTAAGTCACTTAACCAATGATTGTGTAATTTCCTCAATGTAAAATAGCATCAGGACACAGAGCTGTCATGAAGATTAAATGAGATAATATTTACAAGTGTTTAGCATAGTGTCTGCCATATTAGTAAGCATTATATAAATTCTTTTTCCCTTCCCTTTCTCTTCCTTTTCATTATCCAATAATCCTATAATATTTCCAGTAGCAGTAAACAACTTAAAACTGCCTAAGGAAAAGAAACAATTTCAATCTCCAATTCTGTCCAGAAAGGCACACTATTTCAAATTTCCCATACTGAATTTCAAATCCATGTACTATTCCTTGTTAACTAAGTGATGGTGGACAATTTAGCCTCTCAGACTCAGTTTCTTTTTTATAAACTGTTATTTTAACTTTCTCACAGAGTTCTTACAGGAGAAAAGCTTTGCAAATCTTGAAATGATGTAGAATTATAAGTTTCTTCTTTCTCCCATCACTGACACCAGTTTCCTTATCTTTTAAAAGGAAATTCTTGAATAATGAACAGATACTAATACTTTAGTGAAGTCACATTTTTTTTAATCAAATGATGTTCATAGTCAAAAATGTTGAGAATTGTTGGATTAACTGATCTCTAATGCCCATTCCATCTTCTAAATCCTATAAATCTATAAGGAATTTTTATTTCCTTTGAATCATTAATTGTGGAATCACACAGTACAGATTCATCCTTTGAAGTAGTCATAGGATTCAGAGTCAGAATGGAACATTAAAGCTCCTTTTCTCCAAGCTTCTCATTTTATAAATGAAAAAACTGAAGACCAGAATTTAGTGCACTTTCCTGAGGTCACTGTGGTAGTAAGGAGAACAACTAGAATCTGCAGCTCAGGTATTTTGACTCCAAATCCATTGGGTTTTTTTTTTTTTCCTACTGTGCCTTCTGGGGTAAATTCTTTCTGGTTATCATTGGGGGTCAGGGGTGGGGTGTTTCAAGGCAATGAGGTTAAGTGACTTGCCCAAGGTCACATAGCTAAGTAAGTATGAAATGTCTGAGACTGCATTTGAACTCAGATCCTCCTGAGTCTAGGACCAGTGCTCTTATTTACTGCACCACCTAGCTGCTCTCAACTCGTTATTATTTTTAAGAAGTTAATACAATTTGACATCCTAAATCAGCCTATCCACATTTCCCATTCAATCTCAGAATAGTTATAGAGTGAGTTTTATGATTTAGCCTTATTTTTTCCTTATGACATTTAGCCATAGAATTGTCTAGAAGGACTAAAAACATTTATATATTCAGTTACATTATAGGTCTGCAATTTTCTTAGTTTAGAGTAGTCCTTTTCCTGATCTGGGTCTTAACCAGTCTATGACAGGCATTAAACTTTTGCCTCCAAAATATAGCATAAAGTTCATATATGAAATTCCTAATGAGCAATGAATGGTAGCTTGCTATCTGTTTATAAATATTAATCATTGTCCTTAAAAGTAATCTGTAGGTTTGATTTGGTTTCTTATTCTTAAAAATAAAATAAAAGTAAACATTCAGAGGACAAGCAAGATACTTTGGCCTAATTATATTGGTTTTTCTACTGACAATCATAGCTTTCATATCTGTTTTTATATGCTTAGCATGGCGCAGACCCTACAAAGAAAAACCGAGATGGAAATACTCCCTTGGACCTTGTTAAAGATGGAGACACAGATATCCAGGATCTGCTTAGAGGTGATGCAGCTTTGCTAGATGCTGCCAAAAAGGGCTGCTTAGCCAGAGTAAAAAAGTTATCCTCACCTGATAATGTAAATTGCCGAGATACTCAGGGCCGACATTCAACCCCATTACATTTAGCAGGTAAGTGAATGAGATTTCCTAGATTCATTATGGTGACAGGTAAGAATCATTTGGGATAAATGATTGCCTCTTTGTGAGCTTGAAATATTCAAAAAAATTTTCTAAGGTTTTTAACCTTGGAGTTGTGTAGGTGTACTATTAACATATTTGTGTATGTAATAACTTCTTAAGTCTGTACCTACTAAATGATCTTCAAAATTCAGCAAGAATTTATTAAGTACCTGTTGAGGTTATAGAGACAAAAATTAATCCCTTCCTTCAGGGAGCTTTCATTGTATCAAAGAAAACAATAATACACAAACATATACCAACAAAAATGAGGTGATTTTGTAGGAAGAGGTATGAGTCCTGAGGGAATTGGGAAAAGTTTTCGTGTAGGTGACCCTTAAAATGAGTTTTGAAGAAAATCAGAGATTCTGAGAATCAAAGGTGAGGAGATATTCCATTTCAAATACGGAGACAACATATGTGAGATATGAAATATTATGCATGAATAATATCAAGAAAACTAGTTTGAGCACTTGCTGTAGCTGAAAAATGTGTCACTCCACTGTCAACTGTTGACTTGCCAAGTGTGAGACATGAATAGAAGTCAATTCATCACTGAGCCTAAACTAAAAAACTTCTAGTTTGATAGAATCTGCTAGAGATGTATTCCACTAGTATAAGGATATAGAGGGGCATTTGATAAATTAATCTGATGTTAATGGATGAGGTTGTTTTCACCCTAAAATAGTCCTTTCCATATGCTGTGGTGTTTGTCTTCTAAATCTGAGTCACCTATCTTTGTTTCTAAGTTAATCACTGAAATATTCATTAAATAATTACTATGTTTAGACACTGAATTACCAAGATATACATGAAATAGTTCCTATCTTCATGGAGTTGACATTCTGTTCAGGGAGACTCTGGGTATATATTTTTAAAATACATTCAGAACACAAATTTGGGAAGGACGGGTACTTGGAAATGGGCAATAACATATAAGGTTTCCTGTAGAAAATGGATAGGTTTTCATCATGGGGAATAAAAAAAGAGAAGAAAATATATTCCTATTTGAATAGGTCTCCCAGGAAGTAGAAGTAAAAGCTATCAGTTGTTCATGAAAGTAGATAATTCATGTTTTCTTCCTTCTGATTCAATCAAGAATGGGGGAGGAAAAATCTAAATCTCCTAGAAGATACATTAATCCATTTAAAGTTTTTATATTTCAGGTTTCTAGTTTTTTTAACCACATATCTTTACTAGTGCGTATATACAGTATTGTATTTTCACTTTAGGTTTGCCTGAAGAGTAAGTAGAGTAGATTTGGGTTCACAGGATCTGTATGTCCATGAACCTAATCACTTAATATTTCTAGATCTGTGTTCTGATCTCTTAAAAATGAGACTGTTGGAGTTGGTGAATTCTGAGATCCTTTCTATCTATAAAATATGTGATTTTTAAACTGTTGAAAGAAGTCTTGAATGTTGTCTGTTAGATTCAGCTTGTGGAGCACCAGTGAAATATGTTTTCCTCTCTTCTCAAATATTTTTGACTGTCAGCAATTTCTATATAGAAAGGTATTTTCAGCATTAAATCTCTTTACACATAATTTTTCATGTTTTGTAAATTGAAGTATAACTACTTTTGACTTTTTTAATGTAATTTTTTTCTCTTTTTCTTTATTAGCTGGTTACAACAATTTAGAAGTTGCAGAATATCTGTTGCAACATGGAGCTGATGTGAATGCCCAGGACAAAGGTGGTCTAATTCCATTACATAATGCAGCATCATATGGGGTAGGCTTTCCTTTGACACTTAAAAAATATCTGTGGGACTTTTAAAGTATGGAAACTTTAAAGTAGCTGGTAGTATAGTATTCTGCTGGTGAATTTTTCCCCAAGTCTGTCTTGGCATCATACTCTTCCTTTCTAAAAAAACAACAACCCCCGCCCCAAAGAAAACCTTGCTGCAATAGCCCAGAGAATCTAGAGATCATGGAGACCTGACTGAAATAGAATATGATGTTCTACAACACTTGAGTTGTGAAATTCAAATTTGATAGACTTCCTTCAGTAGAAAAGGGTGAATTATTAATTACAACTGATATTTCTCATTCAACAGCTGTCTTTGTGCAAAATTAGAAAATGATTAAAATAACATAATTCTTTTCACTGGTTTCCTCAGGTTACCAAGATTTATAATAATGTTAACTGACTAATTTTAGTGTTAAAAAAGTGCATCCCTTTTTAAAAATTTGAGTACATTTATGAAATAAAAATGGCATTCAACTATAGTTTCTTCCTTAAGAAACTTAACTGATAAGAGAAAATGATAGCTTAAATGCCACATCCTTTTTCATTCACAGCATGTAGATGTGGCAGCATTACTTATCAAGTATAATGCTTGTGTAAATGCCACGGATAAATGGGCTTTCACCCCTCTGCATGAAGCAGCCCAGAAGGGAAGAACCCAACTCTGTGCCTTATTGTTGGCGCATGGAGCTGACCCTACACTGAAAAACCAAGAAGGACAAACCCCACTGGACTTAGTTACTGTAAGTAGTGGATTCTTTTATTCCTGACTTCAATTGAATTTCTTTTTTCTTTGAACTCAGGTACTCCTGACTCCAGGGCAGGTACCCTATCCATTGTGCCACCTAGGATTCAATCTTAACATGACAAGGGTGAAATTTGAGATTCAGTTCAGTGTTTTTATTTTTCAAATATTAAAAATAAAAAACTAGTGACTAATACATACTATTTTTCACTTTTTCTGTGTCTTCTAGCACAAAATGACAAACACAGATGTGTCTTTCATGATTTCAGATGTATAAACTATATCAGATTGCCTGCTGGCTCAGGGAGGTGGGGGAATGATAAAATTTGGAACTCAAAACTGAAAAGACTAGCAAGTGTTAAAAACTATTTTTATACATAATTGGGGAGAGATATAAAACATTTTTAAAATGCTTTTAAAAATTAGTAGGTCTATTAAATCACATAAATTTTTGCTAAATAGCTACTCTGTACCTGGCACTTGCTAAATTATTTTTTAAAATAGAAAGCATAGTCCCTGCTCTAAAGGAGCTCAGAATTTGTGTGTGTTTGTGAAGATAAACAAAACACATATAAAATAAACCCCACTCCTTTCTCTTCTTGGTTATTTCTCCAAGTGAATTTCCTTTTCTTTTTTTCTTTTTTTCTTTTTTTTTTTTTGTCAAGGCAATGGGGTTAAAGTGATTTGCCCAAGGTCACATAGCTAAGTGAGTATTAAGTGTCTGAAGTTGGATTTGAATACAAGTCCTCCTGATTCCAGGGTCAGTGCTCTATTCACTGTACCAGCTGCCCCCAATTTCCCTTCTACTTTTCCTTTCTTTTCCTATCCCTACCACCATAGTTGTCAAGAGGTTCCTTTTCCTAGTAACAGAGCTATCACCTACACCAAAAAGAACAGCCACAAGAGCTCATGTTCTTTGCCTTTTCCACCTCCCAACTATTCTGATAAAATCCCTTCCCTATTTAGGGTAAGGATTAGAAAACCTAGGTGGTACTTGATTTGTGCTCATTTTCCTCTTGAAGTAATGATAACTATAGCAGTTTTAATTCTATTTATAGTAAACTTAGGGAATAAATAGATTTTCTTGGGTATAGGCAACTGAATGTTTCTATGGGGAAATTGGTTTTAAAAAAATCTAATCAGTCTCCTTAAAAGCAGTATTTAGAAAAATAGACTATGTAAATCAAAAATTGCTTTCTATATTGACTGAAAGATGAATTGTGTGGTATAGACTACTCCAGCCATAGGATCTCGGAGGAGAAAGATGGGAAGTCATTGTAACATAATCAGTAACAAGTAGATTCTATGGTCTCTTTAGCTGATAAAAGATAATGTTCAGCAACTAATGCTTTAATTGAATTTTGAAAAGAAAATATTGATTTTTTTTTAAATTGAAATTATTGTGCTCCCAGATTTTAACTAAAACTTTGCATTGCTTCTGGAGACATCTGTGAAACATTGCATTGAACATTTTCCTGAAAATGTTACATTGTCATTCAGTTTGGTAAAACTAAGCATAGATTGAAGAACTTGCATGGATGTGATACAATACAATTAAATCCCTCAAATTTTTTTTGTGCCAATCTCCATACTCTTCAGGAATAGTGAAGGTGAAGATTTTATTCAGGATAAGCTACGTTTGACAAATTCATCTTGATATTTCCAGAGCATATTTGTTTCCCTGAATATTGACTTGTTCATCCTTATTTTTTTAATTTTCTGTGGATTAACTTTTTAAATGTCTATTTCTAGTGTATTTTAGTGACTTCTTATTTTAAAAGTAAGAGATTAAGAGATTGACTATTCATTGCATCTGTAATTTTTCTGTTACCTCTAGGCAGATGATGTTAGTGCTCTTTTGACAGCAGCCATGCCACCTTCTGCCTTGCCATGTTGTTATAAACCACAAGTCATCAATGGTCTGAGAAGTACAGGAGCTACATCAGATGTTCTGTCATCAGTTCCCTCCAGTCCATCCACCCTCTCTGCAGCTAGTAGTCTTGACAATTTATCTGGTAGTTTCCCTGAACTCTCTTCAGTTGTTAATTCAAGTGGAACAGAGGGGGCTTCAGGTCTGGAAAAAAAGGAAGGTGAGGCAATTTTTCAGTGAAAATTTTTAAATGAAGATTATTGTCTCACATCAGGATTACATGAGTGCTGAAAAAAACATGTAAAACTATAAGTGCAGAAATTAGTACCTAATTCAACTGTCAGAACACTGATCTCTCTTGCTTTTGTTTTACTTATGATGAATAGAATTAATGGTGAGCATTTTATTACATACCCTCCTTCCAAGTAAGAACTGATGAGCTAGACAATACCATTCCAGTAATGTTTTCTGAGTACAATTTTTTTTTCCTGAAGGTTAGCAATGTTTGTTAGGCAAATAGGTTTGCCATTTAATAGTCATCTTCCCTGCCCTATTACAGAAGCATAAAAGTTTTGCATTCATTCTATTTAGAAAAAGGGCACTAATTTTTATACTTTCAGCTCCAAGTTCTAAATATATTCTTAAGTTTTATTTAACTTTCCTTTGAATAGACATTTTGAAACTATATGAGCTACTTAAAATAGCATAGTTTAGAGGTTAGTATAAAAGATATTGATAGCACAATCTCTTGAAACCTCCCACCCCCACCCCCCAAGGTCATTTTGACTAAAAAAGCTAAACTTGTGAAGAAAAAATGTCTGGACTCCTCCCCTCCCCAACTGATAAAAAAGAGCACTCTTCTTCCATTCATTCCCTACTCCCATTGTTTTTGGAGCAGCTATGACTAATCCTGATAATAGCAGGCAATTATAGAGCACTTTACATAGAATTGAAAAGATCCTCATGATGATCTTATAAAATAATAAGAACTGTTATTATCCTACTTTACAGGTGAAGAAACTGAGGGCCAAGAGAGATTAGCTTATCCAAGATCACATATCTGTTAATTGTCTGAAATAGAATTGCATTTAGTCTTCCTGACACCAAGTCTAGCACTTTCTAGATGAGCCAGGACAGTTACCAAGACTAGCTCACTCCAATCCTAGGTGTAAAAGTGGAGGAGTGTGGGGGCAGTTAAGGATTTAGTACAATTGTGATCTTCTTTAAGTCCTTTGGAAATTGTTAACTGGTCAGAGCATGTCATTTATAGCCAGTACTGACCCTTATGATGTGATATTTTTAATTTCAAAAATACCTAACAATATTCAAAAGCATAGTTTATACAGCATTATTTGGCTAAATAAAACTTAAGAATATATTTAGAACTTAGTGCAGAAAATATAAAAATTGATGTCATTAGGCAAAACTATTCTTTTTTAGTGTGTATATAAAAGATGTCTCTTTTTTTCCCCTGTCAAATCTTTGATTACAGATTATTTTTTAAGGGTCTTGAAATCTTACCATTTTTTCCTTTTTATGCCATTAAAAAGCAATGCAAATCAATGTTGTATACCTCAGTTGCTATTAAATATTTTTCATAATGTTAGTGTTCTTTCTAATATCTATATTTATCTTGTGGAATTAATTAAATGCAATGAAATTTTAAAAAATGTAGTTTGCGAAGTGCTGCTTTACATGAGATTTAGTGAATATTTTTCTCTTTTCCAGTTCCAGGAGTAGATTTTAGTATAAATCAGTTTGTAAGAAATCTTGGACTTGAACATTTAATCGATGTATTTGAGAGAGAACAGGTAAGCAGCTGTATTTTAGCTAGGTTTGGTGTAGTGTTGCATTTTTGTTTCTAGTTTTTTTTCTTCCTAAATGATTTTGTCACTTAAACCATTCTGGGAAAGTATTAAATCTATTTTGAGGTAAAGATTTTTTTGTTTCTTAATTTCAGACAGTTTTCATTTTCTACTTTCTCTGATTTTAGGATTTGCATTCATTTTTTTAGAGTATGGATTATTTCCTTAATACTGTTTTACTTGTCTTATAATTGAATGAGTCATCTTTTATGGAACTTTAATTTAGTTTTTAAAGATATTCTTTGATTTACCATTTGTTCTTTTCTGTTGTAACCAACTACTAGCAAATATGTTGAGTATCTACTGCATGCTTAACTCTCTGCTTAGGTTCTCTGAGGGATGTGAAGTAAAAGTCTCTGCCTTAGGGAGATAGGACTAACACATTAATAATTAGAAAAGAATACAAGACTGTTTATAAATGTGAAGCTATAGTACAGAAATTCAGAGAAGGTAGTGCCCAGGGAAAGCTCCTTCTAAGAGAAAAGCTTTGAACTGAACTTAACAGAATGGGGATTTGTTGAAGTAAGAAAAGGCATTTCTGATCAAAGGATCCTCAGAAGCAAAGAGGTAGGAATTAGTTTACAGCTGGAGTAGGTTAGAGGAACATTATTTCCTTAGTGAATTTGGAGTTAGAAGGAATCTCAGATTATCTGCTCTTATCCAAACCCTCCTATTTTTTTATGATGAAATCCAGAGAGATGATCTTTACCTGTCCAATAGAGTAAGCAGCAGAGCTGGAATTCAAACCTAGCAACTCAAATCCAGATTATAGTACTAGATTAATAAGGATCTTAATAGCAAAGCTGAGGGATTTAGACTTTGTTAAAGGAATGGTCATAATTTATATTTGGGTTGATTACTTGTATTAGGACTAGATAAAGAAATGGTTTCTTTAGTGGTGAAGTGATGTGATACAGAATTTTTTAGAATCATGTTAATATTTAAATTTAGTGATGTTGCCATTAATGAAGGAAGTGAACTGGCGATGATCCTACCTGTAGTTCTCCTAAAAGAACTCAGGTCCTTACAACCACTAAGTGAAGTACTTCACAGATATCGTCAGGAACAAATCTAGAATAGAAACTAAGACCCAAAGTAGAACTGTAATGTCTCTAGCCTCCTCTCTCTGATTCCTTTTCTCCCTCTATGGCATTATTCGTTCTTCTGCTCAACTCTGTATCCCTTCCCCCCCAGATCCTTACTGCCTTAAAAAAGTTTCTGACCATAATGACTAGGTGAGATAAATAGTCTTTTTGGTCAGAAGAGTGTTCTTCTGAAGCGAATTTGAATTCAGACAATCTTAGTTCAAATCTCAGCTCTTTCATTTCTTGTCTATCTGATCTCAACCACATCGTGTCATTTCTCAAAGTTTCTGTTTCATTATCTTAAAAATTGAGAGAGTTGGATTAAATGGTTTCCATAAGGTCTCTTTCAGCTCTAAAACTCTGGTCCCATAATTTCTGTCCTTTTTGAAAATTACTCTCACCATCAAACTGAAAAGACCAGCATAAAAAAGATCAAGTGGGGATTGGATTTAAAGTCTGAACTAAGGTCTAAGTTGCATTCAACAAATGAGCAAAGTGTAGGGGAAATCATAAATCACAAAGAAATCAAATATAAACAGGAGAACTGATCATTTTTACCCTTTTGATAAAATAGCATGCATAATGCTAACTTCTCACACGAGCTGAAACATTTTTGTTTTGCTTTTTGATTCTGATGTAAGTTCATTTCTATTTCTGGGGTATTGAAAATATTTCAGATTGAGTGTATAGCTGTCTAATAATCTTTATAGTGTTAGTATTGCATCAAATATATTTCCATTCTTAACTATATGTTATGCTTTAATTTTTTTTTAAAACAAGATCACATTGGATATTTTAGTTGAAATGGGACATAAGGAATTAAAGGAGATTGGGATCAATGCTTATGGGCATAGGCATAAAATCATTAAAGGCGTTGAAAGACTTATCTCCGGACAACAAGGTACCATTTATTTTAAAGTAATTGTTTTCATCATTGTTACCTGATTAGTGATATTTCTTAGCAGTAAAATTATTTGTGTTCCAAAAGTTTGTTTTCTAGGGGCAGCTAGATGGCACAGTGGATAGAGTACCAACCCTAGAGTCAGCCTCAGACATTTAATAATAATTGCCTAGCTGTGTGACCTTGGGCAAGTCACTTAACTCCATTGCCTTGCCCAAAATAACTCAAAAGTTTGTTTTCTGGAAAGGTGGTATGTTATTATGACCAAAGGCCCATTCTAGGAATTAAGATTTATTAATTTATTATCCCAACAGTGAAAAGCTCCTGTGCTCAATCAAAATATCTCCTGTTATAAGCAGATTTCTGGTTGTGCTATATTCAGTGGACATGAAAGAATAGTTAAGACTTTCAAAATAAATATTAAGTCATTCATCAATCACTTTTGGGCAATGTAATCTGTCTTTCCTGAAGGGAGGTACTTTTGTATTCCTTTCATATTTATCTCCTTAGTTTCTCTCTATTTTTTTTTAAACTATGGGAAACAAAATCAGACATAATGTAAACGTACAAATTGAAGCAGAATAGAAAAGGTAGTCATTTTTTTTACTTAGCCTCATGTGCTCACTTGTACTATATCCCCATGTTACTTCTGGGGATTTTTTAAAAAACCAAAGCAGTGACTCTCAAGTGATTGATATTCAATTTGTAGCTATCTAAAGTCACAGACATTTAGAGCCAAATGGAAACTTTAAGATAATCTAGCTAACAATTCCAGAGGCCCAGGATACTTAACAGCCTTTAACCAAGGTCACATAAGACAGTTGGTGGCAAAAATTAGGTTAAAACCGAAATCGTTCAATTCTTTGTCCAATACTCATCATAATTCATACCATGAATCATATCATTAAATTTTACGATGTTTGGGTTAGGTTTCTTCTGTGAATATTCCTATTGAGCTATTATCTATCTTCAAAACCAATGCATTCTGCCAGAAAAGATCGGTTAAATTTGTTTTACACTTGTTATACCTGAAAGCCAGTAAATATTTTTATAGTTGATGAAATTGTATTTTAAATTTTTTTAGGTTGGTTTTTTTTTTTTGTAAGGCAAATGGTGTTAAGTGGCTTGCCCAAGGCCACACAGCCTAGATAATTATTAAGTGTCTGAGGCCGGATTTGAACTCAGGTACTCTTGACTCCAAGGCCAGTGCTCTATCCACTGTGCCACCTAGCTACCCCTTGAAATTGTATTTTGTAAAGTATTTTATAATAATTTTGAAATGTGTTTTGTAGGTCTCAACCCATACTTGACTCTGAATACTTCTGGTAGTGGAACAATTCTCATAGATCTATCTCCTGAAGACAAAGAATTTCAGTCTGTGGAAGAAGAGGTATGATTTCACATACCTTAGGTGTTTGAAAAGAATGAATAAGCAATATTCAAGGTTGACTTAGTAAAAATTTTCCAATTATAATTCACAACCACTACAGAATTTAACATTCTGTTAACTTTCTGAAGAATTCTCTATTATTAGATATAACTTGCAGTAAAGGTAAAAGTTACATTTCTCAGCACCTTGCTTATTAGATAGGTTTAAAAATCAACATTTAGATATACTCTCAGTTCATATTTTCATTTTATTAACAGGGATTAATGCTAGAGCTCCATAATAGCAGAGCCTACAATCCCTAGAAAAGTTTCATGGCACTGCCTTCCAGTAGCTGTGACTAAATGGTGGCCCTTGAAATATCTTTCTAGATCTTAACTAACTAGATTAATTTTCTTGTTAAGGTAGAAGAAATTGGAGCAAAGAAGTGATTTGCTGCTTCTTCGGTTTATGTCCCAAATGATGTTATTATTAAATTCAATCCATCTTTACATCCTTAATTCTCCCTTTAAAGCTCTGACTTGGGAAAGATTTCTAAAAGTTCTCCTCATGAAGTTTTATATTTTGAAGACAGATAAAAATGATTCGCTCATTGTATTTGTAGAATCAGAAGGGAGATTTTTTTTTAATTTTGCTGCATGATTTAACTATGAAGAAGTCAGTTAATCTGTGGTTTTTTCCCTGATTTGTAAAGCAGGAGTAATAATACCTGTCCTATCTACTTCACAGGAGGATTCTGAGAAAAGCATTTTATAATTGTAAAGCACTAGATGAATAATTTTTACTAATTTACATTAATCTTGAAGTTGTGGTTTCTTCAGATGCAGAGTACAGTCCGAGAACACAGAGATGGAGGTCATGCTGGTGGAATCTTTAACAGATATAATATTCTAAAGGTATTTTTTTTAAAGTTAACTATGTGGGTTAATAGTTTCAGTGGTCTCCTAAATGAGCATTTTGGTAGAATTCCAGCTTGTGTTATCATATCAGTTCATAGGGTGGGAGGGTGAGTCACACTCCAACCCCTCCACAAAAGTTAATCACAAACTTGACTCCCAACACAACTCTACCACCCCCTTTGCTCATTATCCCTCATCAGTCCCTGTTCTCCCCCTTATCTCCAGTCATGCCTAAAAATAAACCCTGAGGCTAAAGGAACTAAGGTACCTGCAAGCAGTTGTGCTGGTAAAATTCCAGCCCTCTCCTTTCACACACCAAAATCTTACCCCATTCCCCCCAGATCAACCCATGTCTGTGGTCAGCCCTATACTCCCCGGTAGTGACCAATGAGAGTCCCACTTCACCACAACAACCCACATGTTGTTTTTAGTGAGGAGATAGTGATCTGCATTACAGATCTCATTACATTATCTTTCCCCAAAGTAACAACTGCATTTTTCCAGTTATATGAAATTCTGACTTGCTCATTTTTCCTAGCCTTGCTTATCTAGTCATTTGTTGGAACTGATCTTTTCAGCTTTCATGACATCACTCATATCTGTCCTTTTCATGCCCTTAAACATTCTCCAGCCCAGTTCGGGGCTTTACCTTCATACCTTGCTTGGACTGTTATAGTCCCAAGTCTCCATGCTTTAAGTCTCTCTCCTCTCCAATCCAATTCTCCACACAGCTATCAGTGATTTTATTAAATCACATCATTTTTTTTTTTTACGTTTCAAGTTTTCTGGATTATTTTCTTTTATTTTTATTAAAGTTATTATTTGAGTTTTACAATTTTCCCCCAGTCTTGCTTCCCGCCCCCCCACAGACAGCACTCTGTCAGTCTTTACTTTGTTTTCATGTTGTACCTTGATCCAAATTGGGTGTGATGAGAGAGAAATCATATCCTTAAAGAAGAGAAGTCTAAGAGGTAACAAGATCAGACAATAAGATATCTTTTTTTTTTCTAAATTAAAGGGAATAGTCCTTGCACTTTGTTCAAACTCCACAGCTCCTTATCTGGATACAGATGGCACTCTCCTTTGCAGACAGCCCAATATTGTTCCCGATTGTTGCACTGATGGAATTAGCGAGTCTTCAAGGTTGAACATCACTCCCATGTTGCTGTTAGGGTGTACAGTGTTTTTCTGGTTCTGCTCATCTCACTCAGCATCAGTTCATGCAAATCCCTCCAGGCTTCCCTGAAATCCCATCCCTCCTGGTTTCTAATAGAATAATAGTGCTCCATGACATACATATACCACAGTTTGCTAAGCCATTCCCCAATTGAAGGACATTTACTGGATTTCCAATTCTTTGCCACCACAAACAGGGCTGCTATAAATACTTTTGTACAAGTAATGTTTTTACCCTTTTTCATCATCTCTTAAGGGTATAGACCCAGTAGTGGTATTGCTGGGTCAAAGGGTATGCACATTTTTTTTTGCCCTTTGGGACCAGTTCCAAATAGCTTTCCAGAAGGGTTGGATGAGTTCACAGCTCCACCAACAGTGTAATAGTGTCCTAGATTTCCTACAACCCTTCCAGCAATGATCATTATCCTTCCTGGTCATATTGGCCAATCTGAGAGGTGTGAGGTGGTACCTCAGAGAAGCTTTAATTTGCATTTCTCTAATAATTAATGATTTAGAGCATTTTTTCATATGCCTATGGATTGCTTTGATCTCCTCATCTATAAATTGCCTTTGCATATCCTTTGACCATTTGTCAATTGGGGAATGGCTTTTTGTTTTAAACATATACTCAGTTTTCTGTATATTTTAGAAATGAGTCCTTTGTCAGAATCATTAGTTGTAAAGATTGTTTCCCAATTTACTACATTTCTTTTGATCTTGGTTACATTAGTTTTATCTGTGCAAAAGCTTTTTAATTTAATGTAATCGAAATCATCTAATTGGTTTTTGGTGATGTTCTCCAACTCTTCCTTAGTCATAAACTTCTCCCCTTCCCATAGATCTGACAGGTAGACTAGTCCTTGATCTTCTAATTTGCTTATAGTATTGTTTTTTTATGTCTATGTCCTGTAACCATTTGGATCTTATCTTGGTAAAAGGGTGTGAGGTGTTGGTCTAAGTTTCTTCCATACTAACTTCCAATTATCCCAGCAATTTTTATCAAAGAGGGAGTTTTTATCCCAATGGCCAGACTCTGGGTTTATCAATCACATCTTTCTTAAATCAGTCCTCATCCTTTTAAAATCTTTAATATATTTAAGTTCTAAAAGATACAAATTATTAGCATGTTAATATTATGAAATTTAAATAAGTATATATTGGGAGGGGTGATCATAAAAATTTACAGTGGAATACAATATCAAAAAAAATTGGGGGGCAGCTAGGTGGGTGCAGTGGATAGAGCACCAGCCATGGAGTCAGGAGGACCTGAGTTCAAATTTTATCTCAGACACATAATAATTACCTATCTGTGTGACCTTGGGCAAGTCACTTATCCCCACTGCCTTGCAAGGAAAAAACTAATAAAAAATGGGGAGATCATTGGCATGAGTCAAGTAGATGAGTGCTTACCAGACCCTGCGTTCATCTGATGCTTACTGTAAAGCTGTGTTGACTAGATAAGGTACATAACATCTCTGTGGTTGTTTATTCTTCTTTAAATCATATTATTAATACTTATTAATACCTATAGAACCTACTTCACAGAGTTGTGAAATAAATATGAAGAGCTTTGTAAATTTCAAAGCAATATAGAAGTGTTAGTTAAAATTGTTATTCTTATACCCCCTTGGTTATAATTAGCTTTCCTCAAGAATACAGATTGTAATCCGGTCTCAGACACTTAATAATTACCTAGCTGTGTGGCCTTGGGCAAGCCACTTTAACCCCGTTTGCCTTGCAAAAACCTAAAAAAAAAAATACAGATTGTATAATGGCCCATCCAGTCAATATTTTTATACAGGGATATCACCTCATAAGCTTAGGAATGCACTAAAAGCATTCCCACTTTTCCTTAACTCATTTATCTTGAAGTTTATGGTCAAATGTCTTGAACTTTTTTTACCTATATTTTCCCTTGAAGTAATGAGTCAGTTTGTTTAATACTTACTATTTGAAGTATCATATGCTATAAAGAAGTAAAGCTCTAAGATGCCTTCCAGTTCAGATGGTCTATAATTTATTAAACATTATCACTTGTACAAATTAATCATTATTACCAATCAATACTTTATTACAAATGTCCTAATATAGGACTCTCTTTACTGGATGGGAGGGGCAAGAGACTGTAGATTATCCAAAAATAAACAAGAGAATCATACTACCCTTCTTTGAAACTAAGAGAAACAAGATGATATAAGGTCAAGAACAGTGGACTTGGACTTAAGAACTGGACTGAATTGGACTGTATCTCAGGTCAGTATGTTCCAGCTACTATAAGAGGAGTTGGAGATATAGACTTCTAGAAGAAACAGCTTCTATTGGAAAGAAGTTTGCATCTAATGAAGGAAAGAAATACACATATAAATATGTCACAAAATATAAAATGAATAATTACCAACATTAACAGAGTATTTACACTCACAATAGTTTGGGGAAGAGAACCCTGGCAGTTGAGGAAGTCAAGAAGGGAATTGTGCAGAAAAACAGTGTTTGAGCTGCATCTGGGGAGCTGGTGGGCCAGATCTCTAAGGTAGAGAGAGGTTAGGAGTGTGTTCATTCTAGGCAAGTAAGATATCTGGATGAGGGGTGGCTAGGTGGCACAGTGGATAGAGCACCGGCCTTGGAGTCAGGAGTACCTGGGTTCAAATCTGACCTCAGACACTTAAATAATTACCTAGCCATGTGGCCTTAGGCAAGCCACTTAACCCCATTGCCTTGAAAAGTGTGTGTGTGTGTGTGTAAAGATAACTGGATGAAAGGCATAGGTTAGGGCTTCAAGTGGCCAAATTGACTAAATCACAGCCTTGTAATCTATATAAGGCTTAACTTCTCTGGATCTCAGTTAACATTTATTAACTCCCTAATATGTACCAAGCATTGTGTAAAGCTTTGATGATAACAAGAAAAATAAAAATACAGACCTGTCCTTAAGGATCTCACACTCTAATGGAGAGGACAGCAAGTAAATATGTTCAGGCAGGCTATGTACAAGAAAATAGGAAACAGAAAGCAGTCGAACAAGACAAATTGGACATAATAAAATTTGCAATACTTCGCAAAGTGGTTATAAGTTTTGTGAGTAGCATGGTATACTACAAATAATAAAAGTATTTTTTATTTGAATTAATGTTTTCAATCGTTTGTGCTCCTTCAAAAAATCATTTTTAAATCATATTTGTCTTCATGCCCATGATTAGTGTTGTTTGAGGTCTAAGGTGCAATTTAAAGCAACCTAATTTACATTAACTAACAATACCATATTCATCACCCCCCTTGTCTTCTGTATTTCACCCAGCACCTGAAGACCAGCAGGGGGCTATAGCAGACTCAGAAAAAGCAGCAGGGAAAACATCTTGCTCTAGGACAGCTAAATCTTGACTGCATGGCTAGTGACATTCACATTGATTCCTTTAACTACTTAGCCAGAAGAATGTTTAAGTGTCTTGGTGGGAGAGGGGTGATCTTTTTTGAGTGATGCTTTTAAATAATTCTTTAAAATGAGACTTAAAAATATTTGATAAAAGTTTCACTGATGCTTTCAGCTTCATAAAGATAAAATAATAAGTATCATTTATTATATCTATACATGTTAGACTTTAAAAGTACTTTGGTTATGTTTCTAACTCAGTATGGAAAAAAACTTAATTAGATTTAGTTTATCTTTTTAGTCTAGTAAGTCAGATGACTCAAAAATCTGAATTTAGAATGATGAAAGTTGAACTTTGAATTTAAAAGATCGAGAGTCATATTCCACTTCTACTTAATTACTTGGTGGTCATTGGCAGCTTACAACCTCTGAGTCATTCTCCTCACATATAATGGAGCATTGTACATTGTCCTTGGGAGAATTAAACAAAAATGTATTTAAATTATTTTGCAAACCAAAAGTAATCCATAAATATTAACTTATTTAATTTTTATTTCTTTACTAAAGTTTGGGCTTTGGCTTTTAAATTCCTTATTTTCCTTTTCAAGATTTAGATTCAAAGTTTTACTGCATACATGTGACTTAAAGTATTTACAACTTGATTTAAATGAAATATTTTGTTTGGAGATCACTTTTGCCTCCCTTATAATTAAAAATGTGGAAATGTTCTCCTAAAATAGGCAACATAATAGCTATAATACCAAACTAGAGGCTTGAATCTAGTTTAATTTTTTTCAGATTCAGAAAGTTTGTAATAAAAAACTCTGGGAAAGATACACTCACCGAAGGAAAGAGGTTTCTGAAGAAAATCATAACCATGCTAATGAAAGAATGCTGTTTCATGGTAAGACCCCCAAGCAATTTGAATAGCTTTATTCCCTACTGTTCATTCTGAGAAAATTACTTAGCTTGATAGGCCATTTGTTTTAAAAGATCGTTTATTTCCTTCTATTCTTGATATAAATTAACATTAATGTAAAAATTGCATTCATTTTTATTCTCTTTGATTATAGAATATTTTTTCAAGGATGCAGGTGATTTCTAATATTAGCTTTAAATAAATTTCATTCTGATCTATAAATTAATAAGTAACTTATCGAATCCCTAAATGGAATTGATAACAGCCTAGGCTATTTCTTTTATTTTTCTAGGACAGCATGTTTTGTTTATTAGAATCTTGGGAAATGACTATATAATTCTATTCACAGACTAGGTTAAAAAAAGAAATTGGAAAATACCTCCACTGTCTTCAAGTTCAAATTCAAAAGTTCAAATGTAAAGTGTAAGGGTTTAACTGAAGAGAAAGTTTTGTGTGTGGAGGCTTTCTATAGTTATCCTCTTTTGAGGAATACAATTTTAAATCAAAGATGTTAAATAGTACACATAGATATAGTATTTTGTAAATATAGTATGGAACCTTAGAGTTCTGCCTTGGGGCCAGATCTTGGGTAGATAAAAGAGGAAGGAGATAACTGCCGATTTCCTTAATTTGGCTAGGAATAATTTCAGGAAGTTAGGAGATTTTTCAATATCTATACAAAACACAGCTTTTCAAATACATTTCTGCCTTAAACAGAGAAGGAACATGGATCTGGGGCTCAAAATATTGCAGAGTTCTATAAATGAGCAAAGAAACTGAAATCTAAATGGCATTTGTTTACCAAACCCCAGAATCCTGATTATATTACCACTAGGCACAGTACCTAACACAGAACTCAAGCAGAATAAATATTTGTTGATTTGATTTACTGACTATAATGAGTGATATTTACATGTAAAAATGCACAGCTGGTTTTAGTTTTCCATTATTAATTCAAATAAATAACTGATTCTGTTCATCACCAATGCTGTAAAGTGAAATCCACAGCATTCTCTTTGCTTCTCCCATATGAACATAAGACACAGTTTGTTGATGAATCAATTAGCTGTGCAGCTGCAGTAGTCCTTCAGCCCACTCTGTCAACCACCACCTTGGCCCTGATCCAGGGCTTATTTACTATCTACTTCCCCTTTGGCTTAGGGCCTATACTGATTGACCCAGCAAAGCACAAGAGAGATGCAGGAGGAAGAAGGTGGCATTCAGGATTTAAAGAAAATGTACCACATTATAGTTGGACTTTGGATCTGGAATGGTAGGCTGGGAGGGAAGTTTTAATAAAAAATCAGGTAGGGACGGCTAGGTGGCGCAGTGGATAAAGCACCGGCCCTGGAGTCAGGAGTACCTGGGTTCAAATCTGGTCTCAGACACTTAATAATTACCTAGCTGTATGGCCTTGGGCAAGCCACTTAACCCCATTTACCTTGCAAAAACCTTAAAAAAAAAATCAGGTCATAAGAAAAATGACTATGTATTGTTGCCTGTTTTGCCAGTGAGTCCATTGAGTCACAGAAAAGAATGATGAATTCAGTAATATAGGAGAGGTGAATTAGATTTGTGACTGTACCTTCTCCATATCAAATTTATTTTAGGTTCTCCATTTGTGAATGCAATTATTCATAAAGGTTTTGATGAAAGACATGCCTATATAGGTGGAATGTTTGGAGCTGGCATTTACTTCGCTGAGAACTCCTCCAAAAGCAATCAGTATGTATATGGAATCGGAGGTGGTACTGGGTGCCCAGTTCACAAAGATAGATCTTGTTATATATGCCACAGGTGAGTAATTTGTTTACACCCATCTGTGTAATCTGAAGAAAAAGATAACCATAGCTTCTAACTTAGAGAGGGTTTTCCAGATTAGGAGTGTCTTGAATAACATTTTCAGGTTATAAAAATGGGGGAGGAGGGTAAGAAGAGTAGCATCAGAGAACCATAAGAAAGACACCCCCCCCACTGACTTAGATTGGTTAGAAGCTATCCCCCCCCTTTAAAAAAAATAGAACCACACATTAGGTTCCCCTTGCTATAAGAAAAACTTCTAGCAAGCTAATAGGTTATAAAATATAACTATGAATTTTTACTTAACAAAATAAAGACAGAAAAGTCCTAGAAGGGAGAAAGAGTCATCATAAACTTTAAAGCTAGAAAAAAGACCTTAGAGATCATTTATTTTTAAATTTGTAATTTTACAAATGAAGAAACTGAAAGCTTTAGAATAAGCAGTTCACCCAAAAATATACACATGTCATGTCCAGGACCTCTAACTCCAAACTCACTGTCTTTCTACTATCTAACTCCATCCATTCTGTTTTGTGTGACTTGAGTCATTAACATGTGCATTCAGAACTTGGTAAAGAATTCAACAGAGTAGGTATGATTTTTTAAGCAGTAACATTCTTAAAAGGTTGGTTTATAGATAGTGGGACTCCAGGTGGAAAGCCTAAGCAGGGAACTCTTTAAAGATGAGACCAGAGGGTCTGCAATATATACTAGTGTAGGAGGAGATGGGTTCATTGTCAAGACCCCCTGAGCAAAAGGAAAGCAGTTCTCTGGTTGTCCCTGTTCTATAATTTAGGCTTTTGCAGAGATGCAAAGGAGATGACAAGAGTGTCATGTGTCATCTGAAAATTTATATTAAATTGTTTTCATTGCTGCATCTATAGCTAGGAAAAGTGACACATTATTTTGGAAGGAGAAATTCTATTTTTTCTTTGTGCTTGAAAAATTGTCATTAATGCCCTATCTACCTTATGAGAATTGTCTTGAGATTGAGATGAAGTGATGGGCAGAGATGTTCTTTGACGAGCACATGATGTTATAAAAAGAGAAGGTACTAAAAAACTCCTTTTGAATATTTTCTTTTTTCCTTTCTAACATAGGCAACTGCTATTTTGCCGGGTAACATTGGGGAAGTCTTTCCTGCAGTTCAGTGCAATGAAAATGGCTCATTCTCCTCCCGGACATCATTCAGTCACAGGTCGGCCTAGTGTTAATGGCCTGGCATTAGCAGAATATGTCATTTATAGAGGAGAACAGGTAATAGTTCTTTAACATACCTTCAAAAACCGATTTGTTTTCATAGCTTTAAAGTCTACTATGTTAAGTCTTATTGACAAACCATATTTTTTAACAAATGTGATATTTTCCATACTTTAATAAAATTCACTGTTTCTCTCTGCAGAAAGATCAGAAGTCTTTATAAATATGATTTGGCTGTATAGAGAAAAAAATTGTCTTATTGCTAAATATTTCTTCTCTTTTTTTCAGGCTTATCCAGAGTATTTGATTACTTACCAGATTGTGAAACCTGAAGCCATAGCTGAGGGATAGACAAGTGAAGGGTTGGTTTGGTTTGGTTTTTATGAAGACATATGCCGAGCATGAACATATCTAAGCAGCTGATGACCTCTCAGTTTTACTCTTTGCTGAAAAATTCTGTCGACCACAGATGTGGTGTTAAAAAAAAAATGTGAATGAAGTTTAACATTCTGACTTGATAAAGCTTTAATAATGTACAGTATTTTCTAAATACTTCCTGTTTTTCAGCACTTTAACAGATACCATTCCAGGTAAAACTGGGTTTGTCTGTACTAAATTATAAACAGGTAACTTGAACCTTTTTACATTATGCATTGAATTTAGCAGAAACTGTAATGTCCTCAACAGGAACTTGTCTTACTAATACTGTGTTCTTTCAAACACATTTACACTGAATACAATGTCATTTGTAAAACTGTAAATAAGAGCTTTTGTACTAGCCTTGTATTTATTTACATTGCTTTGTAATATAAATCTACTGTTTCAGAATTTGCAACCTTGTACAAAGTGTTTTTCAAATGTATTGCTCATCTGTATTTGATCTTGTACAATAGAAAGAGTTTTCTCCCAATTCCAGAGGCTTTGTTGGCAAGTAATTTCAGTTAGTTGGGGATGATTTATTTGCCGGATTCAGTTTTTTAATTATAGAAGTATCCAGCACATTTTGAAAATCCTTCCAATTAAAGGAATTACTAATAAATTTCTTAGAAAGGATTTTGTTTAATGGCTACTTTGTATATATCAAAAACATATTCCAAAGAGCCTTGGCCATGATAGGTACCATTCGCTAATGGGCCTTTTACCTTGGTTTCATAGTAGAAATTTTTTTTTTTACATCGTTATGTGGAATTCTAGAGCAGCTTGCTCATAATCTTTAATGACTAAAATCTGTCTATATGGTTACAGATTTCTTCTTTGATTGTAAATAGTGAGTTTCTGGAGGATTTTTCCCCTGGGTGAATCCCAAATTTTTCTGTATACCTTGAGTCCATTGGAAACCTCTTATTCATTTAGCAACTGTCTATTAAGTGCCTACTTTGTGCAAAATAATTTTTATTAGGCACCAGGAGAGATATAAAGCTAAGTAAAACATTGTCTCTGCATGCACAGACCTTAACAGTCTTAGCAGGGTTCAATAAACACATAGTGTGGTAGCATAGCAAATGACCATGAAATCTATCCTAGGTGGGCCATTAGATTTTTAGTTTTGATGTTTTGTTTGTTCTGTGTTTTTTAATTATCCTTTTTTTTGCCTCTCCATTATCATCATGGCAGTCTAACATGCACAAGTCAGTTCTTTCCAGGTCCTATACGAGTCCCAGTTCTCTGCTATTATTTCCAGCATAAATGCAGTGAAACTGGTCCTTCAGATTGCTATACTGATCCACCAGTGAGAGCATCTGCCAGCTTGGACCCAAACTTAGCAGGTAGAGCCCTGGTAGAGCACCAGAAGTTAATATAGTCTCCTCCACGTTGGTAGCACCCACAAGAAATGATGGGCCAGGCTTCCTGTCCATCCATGGAAATGTGCTTGAGAATCTGGATCCAGAAGGGCTGTATCACATTGTCTGCTGTCTTCAATCATTGAGTAAAATCTTTCAGTCCCTCAGATATCAAGGTGTTTGTTACTTGAGGGCATTTCTGATTTTTTTTTTTACCCTCTGTACCAATTTATCTTAGTTCTCTAATAATTTCTGAATTCATTGTTTGCAGTGAATTATTGTAAATAGCTATAGAAAATCATGGATACTGTCTTGAGAAAAATGGAATCCAGATATATCTGGAGTCTTTTTTAATTGCTTGGTATTGCTGGCTTTATTTAAGAAGGCAAGTTGTGATTTTAAAGTATTTTTAGATGGCACTCTAATAATTGCAGATTTAACCCTAAAATTGATTTGAATACAAATAAGTGTGCCAATTTTGTATAGTCTTTCAGGATCAGAGATCTTCTGCCTATCAGTCCCTTCCACTTTTCTGATTAGGTTTATTGAGATGAGTTAAAAAGAGGCTTTATATATTTAGGTACTTTTTCTGCCAACACTTGTCCCACGTTACTCACCCTGAGTGATTCTGGAATTGATTGTCATGCCAGGTTTACAGTAATATTCTATTGCTTAATTCTGATGTCATTTCCCATGAATTATTGTATCTTATTCAGTATTTTAGCATGAACATTTTTTCAGATAGTTTTTGTTTTAGGTTTATGCATGACATGCCTTATGTTCTGAAGGTGGAACTTTATCATTGTTTGGTGACTTTTTGAGGTGAATTTGAACCTCTTGTGCAGTTAGTGCTACCTAACTCATCCTAAAGTGTTTTTACATGTACTGTCTCACATTCCGTACCCCATTTAACATGAAATAAACAATTTTGTTCACTGGCTGTTTGAGTTATTATTGGAATACTTATCAAATCGTCTTTTAGGAAATGGGATGGTAACCCACTCTTTGAGAGTAATGTAATAGAGTCCTAAATCTACCAGATATGGGAGTGGTACATCCCAAAACTTATGGATGGCCTGTAAAACTTAGAATTGGAAAGGACTTTAGAGACCACCTAGCCTAATCTCATTTTATAGAAGATAAAATTGTACCCAAGAGAGGTGAGAGAGGTTCAGTAATTTGGCTGAGACATAAAGCCATTGGCAGGGCCAGGATTTGAACCTATTTCCTACCACTATAAATCCAGGGTTCTTTCTTCTAAGCTAAAATGATGGAATACTGAACATTTTATCATATCAACTCACTCTCAGAAAATCAATGTCATGGATCAGGAGGCCTGGACTCAAATCCTTCTGTGTACTAGCTGTTTGTCTTAAATTATTTAACCTTTCTGAGTCTCAGTTCCTTCCCATCAGCAAAAAATGTTCAACCATCTACTTCACAAGTTGGTATGAAGAAAAATATTTGCTTAAAATACTGCATAGATGTGAAGTTGGGTGCCACATTTTTGTACTGCTGTCCAAGGGAGGGCATACAAGGGAGTCAGACTATTGGAGACCAACAGTGAGAGGAATCCATTGAAAGATAGAACTTAAGAGCAATCTTCAAGGAAAGAGTATTTGTGGAGAAGTTTGTACTGCTTTAACCTTCACTCCAGGGCGTAATTAGAGAATTCTAGAGGCAAAATTAATAGAACTAAATAGAAACAAATTTCATTACCAAGGGTTTTCAAAGTGGAATGGACTGCCCTGAGGTGTAGCAAGCCACTGACTACTGGACATCTTCAAACAGAAGCTATCAAATTATAGAGGAGATTCCTGAGAAGATAGAAGTTCAATTCCAGGATCTCAGAGTTGCAAGGGAGATTGTTTAGGGTCAAACCTATATAGTTCTAAGTACCCACCCAATTCTTTCAGTCAGACCCTTATTTGCCCTGGCCTCCAGGAGCTTCATCCACCTAGTCATCCTCTTCACTAGGTCATGAACAGCCAAGCATTCAAACTCTTACTGCAGAAATTGACCCCATTTGAATGCCAAAATTATGTTTGCCTAAAAATTTTACAGAGAATTCATACGAGGCTCAAGACAAAGGTGAGATGAACAGATTTAGAACCATCTGCACTCCAAATGTTCCATGTGGACTAATTGTGCCCAGTGGTAGAACCTTCAAGCCCATATTGATCTGATCAGTCACAGACACCCGGTCCCTGGACCCCAATATGGTGATTCATTTTAGTCTGAGTACAAAGGAACTGATGTTTCATCTTTTATTTCTATCCCCAGCACTCATTAAATACATACTTAATGAATGTTTTGATCTCTATCCTTAGGCCCAGAATGATACTGTAATAATAGAATGCTAAAGAATCACAATTTGCAACAGAAGTGTCACATGATCAAATCCATATCTGAAAAGCTTTGTCTTCAGCCTTTGCCTTAAAGACCCTCAATGACTCGCAGCCCATTTTCCTGAGTCACCTAGTGGGGGGGGGGGGGAATTTCTTGACATGACCTGAGCATCTTATGGATAGCTGTAACTATTGTGGGGGGCTTTTTCCCCCTTACATGAAGCCTAAAACCTTCTCTACAAATTGCACCCATCACATACAACTCCACCATTTGAAAATACAAATGAACTTGCATTCTTTGGTCACATACATCAATGAAGTGTTAAGGAATAGATGTGTTCCCTTTAACTCTCTGATCAGTACTTAGAACTATACTTGCCAACTCCATCATGCAGCAAAATCCCTGTCATACAGGTCCCAATTTGTATCACATAGACCAGAAAATGAATTAGAAAATGTAAACCTAGCTCTCTGGATCAAATAAGTAAATATAAGAAAAGAATTTCCCTAAGTAAAATTGAAAAGCAAAAGTTGAAATGTAAAGAAACAGCTAGGAAAGCAAAAGAACCAAGTCCTTGTCCTTTCTCTACTACAAACATTGAGTAAGTCACTTCCTCCTGGTCTTTCTGGAAAATGGAGTTCAATAGGGGTTGAACCAGAGATCTTTAAGTTCTTTTTAAGTTTAGATGTTCTAGAATTCAGAGTTTGCAGGAAAACTGATATTGATTTGTTTTTTGGACTTGTGAATGTTATTCATGCAAAGAGCTCCACTGGGGAACTTTATCCTTGACCAAGGTGTTAGATAATGGAAAAAACTCCTTCAAGAGTCACCCTCCCCCCCCCCAAAAAAAGAAAAGCCAGTCTTCTGGCCCTGAAGGAGTTAAGAACTTGGTGGAGAGGGGGGAGAAGGGTTCATAAGCCACTTAATCAACTCATTGTTTCAGATTCTCTCCTGAGTTCTATGCACATGTTTGTCCTTAAAATTCCTAATCAGGATGCATTTTAAACAGAATTTAGGGACTCAGGTTCTGAATTAGACTATAATCAGAAGTTGAAGCTGTGTCACTATTTCAACCCACGTACATAAGAGAGGGAGACCAATGTAAATTATTTAGGGCAGATAAAAAAACGACTTCAAGTGAAAGTGTGGGCAGAAATAATGTAGCCAAAGTCCACTAGATTTTAATATAAAAAGGCTAACTGTCATCCAAAAGGAACTATGCTCAATTTGTATTTATAGGCAAGGGACTCAATAAATTAATCCTACATGAGTCTGTGGGAGTGATTGTTTCAAATCAGGATAGGTCCATCAGCATGGGAAGACTGGCAAATGAATGTGAAATCCATCGCTCAGTATACAGAATGCAAGCCAGGGAAGACCACCAGTCCAGATAATCAGACATTCCCATTGCCTACTGTTTTGTTCTATTGTATCCAAATGTGAGAAGCCTCTCTGGAGCCCCACAGTACAAAGCTCTTTATTAGTCTTTACTGAGGCATAAGCCAAGGCTCCTAGACTGGGACTGCCAGTCTGACAGAGGGTCTGCTTCATGGCATCTGGTAGCCTGACTGTAGAGCCGGTAGATTTATGAGCTGTGAAAGATGGTCAAATTAACATCCTCTGCATTCTTGATAGGATTAAGTCTTTGGGGCCATGCAAGCATTTGCATATTGCCCTGACTTACCACATTTGTTTTGTGGCTTCACAGCTTCTCTTGTTGGCTTGCTGGGGGGAGGGGGGACACTCCATTTTTTTTCTATGTTGGTAGTTTAAAAAATGGTGTCACCATCCTCTCACCAAAAATGTTATCTTCCATTTGATCATTTCTAATGAAAACTTAGCATCTAAAGGTCAGCAGTGGCCTTCCACAATAGCCTTCAGAGAAGCCGCTTCCAGAGGAGGCATGGGCTGTTGTACTTTGACAAGCCTTAATTGTGGGACATTTTTTTAATGGAAATCTGTGCAGATAAAATCCCTCCTTGAGAATAAGCAAAAAAAAAAAAAAAAGCTTTCTGGGCTGGAAATCCACATCACTCAAAAATAGTCTTAATATTTTAATGGGATGGGGAACCAAATGAAAGCCACTGGAGATGTAAAATTGATAAAGGTGGAGCTACATCTCTCTCTAAAGGCAATAAGAACTTAGAGGGTTGAAAAGCCACCCACATAAACTAATAGTTCCACATCTTCTCAAATTCTAAGCACAAAAGGATGTTTAAAAAAAAAAATTTTTTTTTTGCAAGGCAATGGGTTTAAGTTACTTGCCCAAGGCCACACAGCTAGGTAATTATTGTCTGAGGTCAGATTTGAACTCAGGTACTCCTGACTCTAGGGCCAGTGCTCTATCCACTGCACCACTTAGTGCCTCCTAAAGGATGCTTTTAATTAAAATCCTTAATTAGATTGTGTTCACAGTCTGATAACACAGAAAATGTGGGGGAGAGTTCCAAGGGTAGGGAACATGATAAAGTAGCTGGGTAGAAAACGATGAGATGTCTGCCTTGGGCACCCTCTCTAAAAAAGGAAAATTGAGATGGACTCTGGGAAAAAGCTTATTGTGAGATTCAAATGAAATTAATGCAGGTAAAGTGCTTGAAAAACTTAAAGCACTATGAATCTAATAGATATTATTTTTTCTTAAAGTCTCAAATCAGCCATTCATCTATCTTACTACTTTGATCAGGTCCCTTCATTTTTTCTGGTGTCCATCACCATGTGGCCTAACCCGATGATGCTTGTTTGTTCCTTGTAAAACAATTGCAGGGAACATCCCCAAGTTCAACCTGAAGCCTTTCCAGTTTGACATTCCTATGAGAGCTTCTGTTCCCAATGACATAGATTTCAAGAGTCCTAGAGTCATCATCATGATAACCTAAGATTTCAAAATAGGCCCTTAATGGAACCAAACTCAAAAATTCCAAAACTTCAAATTCCCTTTTATACCCTATTCTTCCAACCATGTGCCCATGAGTCCACTTGTCAACATCAGTGGTTCAGCAACTATAAAATGACTCTTTTGTATTTTTCTGAGCCCAGCATAGCATAGTCATTTGAATGTTTCTATATTAAAAAGTTTTAAAATAATTTGTTATCCTTTAGTAGGCTTTGAGGTATATATTAATCTAGAAGAAACTACTATTAATTTCAGGAGTGAGAATCAATATTCTCACCTTTAAAATTTGAATTAACTCTCTTAGAGGAACTCTTAAACTGGAGTCTATGAACTTTATAAAAATCATTTTAAAAACTATTTCAATGTACAGTTATATCTTCTACATCACAACTTTCCCTATCACAGTTTCAATATATTGAGAGTCAGAATAAGAAATTAAATGGAAATTATGAAAGTTTTACAGAACAGAGCCCATGACCCAAAATTTACAATAAGGTATTATTATAAACACCCCATACAAATTCAGAATTTTTCTTTGACGCAAATAGAGGACCAAAAAAAAAATTTTACCAAGATTTTGCAGAAGCAGAGGAGGTGTCTGGCGCCCCTGACTGCTCCCTCCCACCAATAGAGAATAGGTAAATATAATTTGTTTCCTTTGCAACCCTCTGTCCTTTATGCAATTAAAACCTTTGCGCTAAGAAGTGAGTTTATAAACATCACCAGCCTGCCAAAGAGGATCATAATACAAAAAAAGTTTAAGAATCCTTCTTCTAGACATTATTGGAAAACAATTTGAACATTTTCATTTTCAAATTTCAAAGTTTATTTGAAAATGAAGGTTTATGTTATGGAATGATATTGATTTTTCATTTCGGATTTAGGTTTTAGAAATTTGGTATCTGAGGACTATCTCTGTATTATCTTAGATGAAAGACCCTTTTCCGACAGCTAAACTGATAGGTTCCCTTACCTTTGTTCTTTGAGACTGTAGAACTATCTCATATTACAATGCCTAAATGTTATCCTTAGACCCACTTTTGATTTCATTATTATGAGCACTTTTTTGTCAAATCAAATCCAGGGGCAGTTGCTTTGTTCTGAAAGGCAGTCAGAGCAAGAGGTTGAACAGGATTATCTTCAAACACTGGAGCTCAAAAAGTTCAGTCAAATTGAAGTAATATCTTATTATATGAGTTCAAACCCATTTGGACACCACATCTCTTGAACTTTTACCTGGATTTAAATGTATTTTCGTGGGTTGTTTCCCCTTTAATATAGCTGCTTCTGCCACAAAGCTGATTAATTTTTTCTGCGTTTAGATTTCTGCCTATTGCCTCTGATTTCTGGTACTCCACATATTAGATATTCTTATAATGAACCTGATTGCCTTAAACAGCCCACCTCTTGCTTCTAGCTCTTCACTATTTGATATATTATTCACTGTAGACTGTCCTACCCAAATTAGGATAACCTTACAAGCTTCAATGTGTCTTAAGCTTGACTGCATCTTTTGGGGGTCCAGAAAACAGCCCTACCCCACTGTGGAACTGAGGAAAAAGATGACTGGAGGAGAGGAGAAATCTTTCTGCATCTGGGGTGTCTTCCATAAATGAAATCAGTTTAAATAGGACTACATGTCAAACCAGTTCAAGAGAGGTTTCTTAATGTTTTTTTCAAATGAATTCAGAGGAACCAAACTATAAGGACTTTTGAGGTCACTTGGTTCAACCTCATTTTACAAATGAGAAAACTAATTGAGTCTACCATTCATTTTAGAAACCATTTATCCCCATGAATATTGTTTCAACCATTCATTTTTTCAAATAAACAGCTGTTGGAATTTAATCAATTTTCTTTCAAGTCAATTTGCCTATGGACCTAGCAAATGCAGTATATTATTTGTGGTAATTCCATTCAATTTAACACACATAATTACTTATTAAATATCTTCTAAATCAAAAATGTTATGTAAGGGACCTGGGGCTGGGGTTACATCAACACAATAAGAAATAAGTTCTGACCCCCAGAAAATTGTATTCTAATAGTTATAGTGTTATGTAACAGGAAAGAAAGATAGTATTGTGTAGCAAATAGAAAGCTGATCTCAGATTCTGGAAACACCTGTATTCAAATTCTGCCTCTAACATACAACACTCTGGTCTATCCTAATCACTGCTGCCAAAATAATTTCTTTTTTAATATAACTTTTATTAGTAATTTTTATAAAACACTGATTCTTCTATCTAGACAACTTTGATAGTTTTCTATTGTCTTGAGGATAAAATAGCTTCAGTTTAGGTTTTAAAACCACAAACAAACTGGCCCAAAACCTCACCCTCCAACACTCAAATAAAGTCAGCTTGATCTTTTTTGTTCCTCTCATACATATAATACTCCATGTCTCTTCAGTTCCTTTGCCTGGAAGACTCTTTCTCTGCTTCATTTAGTCCACTTCTCTTGCTTAAGATGAAGCTTAGGTACTATTTTTAGCATCAAATCATTCCTGATTTCCCCTCAAATGCTAGTGCCCTACTCCACATAACTTTTACTTACTTTATCTTAATTAATTACATGTTTAATTTAATTAACTATCTTTTGATTAACTATCCCATAGCTATATGCTTTTATGAACTTCATATATATATATATGTATATATATATATACATACACATATATTTTATATGGAATCTTTCTTCCTCTTTAGAATTTTAGTTCCTTGCAAAGCAGGCATTGTTTGATTCTTTGTACTTTCATCCCTAATGCCTGGCAAATAATAGTTATTTCATAAATACTGCTGATTAATCGTCAACAACCAGGGTGGTTTCATTGAGAGCAGAGAGGAGGAGCAGTATAGGATCGTCTAATGATTGGACATGGGAAATTGGAGAGGGAGGACAAAAATGTTATAGAAGTTTGTGATTGCCCTAGGTGACAAGAGCCATCAACAGAAATATAGAAATCAGAAAAGGGAAGAGGGTGGGATGAGGCAAAGATAATTATTTTGGTTTTGCAAAATGTTGAGTTTTAGGTGTCTCAGGGACATCCAAGTAGAAAGGTCCAAGAGTAGCTAGAAATATGAAACAGGAGTTCTGAAAAGAGACAAAAGACAAAAGAGATTTGTAAATGGTTAAGTAGAGTTGGGTCCATGGGAGTGGATGAGAACACCAAAGGAAGAAATTCTAAGAGAAGAAGGCAAGCAAAGTTTTAAGGGACTCTGTGTTCCCATTTTATCTCCAAAAGTCCCCAATATCACTGAACTGAAATTTTTTTCTCCCTTAGATAGTTTACAATTATGAAAATGTGGAGAATTTTAAATAACCATCATTGAGTTCTCCAGCTTTAAAAGTATGTATTTAATGTAGCCTGCTGCCTCCTCTGTTACATGCAGCACAGACTCAGATTTCTACTTTTTAGGTCTTTCTTTTTTTTTAATAAAATAAAGGCTAACCTTATAAGGTCTCCAAAAAAAGTGTGTTTGCCTAGACAGGTAAAGGAGGATGTGCAACCTTTGTATAGGTTACTGCTTAGGCTGAGGATCAATTATAGGGAGAATTGATAAGTATCTAAAAGTGAAACTTCAACAGTTGAGACATTGTGGCACCTGGAGAAAGTACCATAAATTGTTCCAAGACCTAGATGTTGGGGATAGAACTGCAAAATACTGCCTCACTGAGAGATATTCAGGACCCTTGCAAAAGGTTATTGGAGAAGTCACCGAATGGGGAGGGAAAAAAGCTCTTCCCAGTGCACCATCTGATAACTTCTGGTTGTAGCTAATTATTCTTTCTAATTAGATGTTAAGCCTTATTGTTTTCACATTGCTGAGTGACTTACAGGTGCAGTCAGTGCCTTCTAAATTCAGCATCCTGGTACAAAACCCTGATTGCCCCACCATAGATTGGCCACCTCCTAATCAGGTAAAGTAGGAAGATTAGGCAGGCAGCAGCACTAGGAAGTCTGATTATGAATAAACTATGGAATATTCTCTATCCCTACCACTAACTAGCTCTATGACCTTGGACCAACAACAGTTAACAAGTATCTATTAAGCACTTATTATGTACAAGAGATTTTGCTAAAGCCTAGGGTTACAAAATAAAACAAAACAATTCATGCCCTCAAAGAACTCACATCCCAATAGAGAACACATACAAATAACTGTACAAACAAGATATATGCTGTGAACCTGGTAGGTGATCCCAAAATTGAGGAAGGGTGGAATTTAGGGACCTGGGAAAGTTCTCTTGAAGAAGGTGAAATCAGAAATAAGTCTTGAAGAAAGTCACTTGACCAGCATTTATTAATCACCTACTGTGTACCTGCCACTAATGCTAAAGCAAACAACAAAAAAAGACAGGTCTCTGCTCTAGAGGAAGAAGTGATAACTCAAGGAGTGAAAATTGAGCAGTGAGAAAGTATGGAGTTGGGAGACTATCCTGTATGCAAGGAACAGCTAGAGAAGACCAATGAATAAAGACCACAAAAAGAGGAGTCAAGTGTAGGAATGGAAGGATCGAAGTTGTGAAAGGCTTTGCAGAGGATCTCATATTCTATTCTAAAAGAAATAGGAAACCATAGGAATTTACTGAGTAGTGGGGTCAGACTAGTAGTTTCAGAAAAACATTTCAACAACTGAATTGAGAACTGAATGGAGTCAATGTGGACCTTTGTCAGCTCCTTGTGGAGCTGGAAATCTACCATGGCCCCTTGGAAATGTACTGTTGATTAGACTCTAGTGACAATGTGCTGAAGAGAGTTGATAACTGAGAATCAGGAGGTTTCTGCTAAAAGAAATTATCTACCACCAGCCCTGGAGTCAGGAGGACCTAAGTTCAAATCCAGTCTCAGACACTTGACACTATCTGTGTGACCCGAGCAAGTCACCTAACTGTGATTACCTCCCCAAAAAAGGGAAGGAAGGAAGTTATCCTTTCTTTGGTCTCTAAAAGAAAGAGCTGTGGAATCATTTTCTTTTTCCTCTTTGGGATCTCCTGCCTAGGTATTTCTCTCCAGTGTTTTCCCTTCCTTAGATTTCAAACAAGGAATTGGGGAAGCCAAGCAGAAAAAAAGAGAAGCCTCAGTACCTATCTCTCACTGCTTCTTCTGGCCATATGCTTCACTAACAAGCTACCTTTTCCTCTGTGGGCAGGGTAGGAGCTAGGAGACTTCATAACCTGTATGGATGGTAAAGGCAAGTCCTCTCTATAGACTAAATGCACATATGAATATTAACTTGCATTTGTAAAATGCTTCATGGTTTACAAATTTCTTTCCCAATATATTATTTCCTCTGATCCTAACTAAAATCTGTGGCTTTAGGTTTTTTCTATCTTTGTTTCCATTCTACCAGTAACAAAACTGAAGCGCAGAGAGATTAAGTACATCATAACTTAACAAATAACTGTTAACCTTGAGACCTAGGTATACTCATCCCAAGACAAAAGTTTCTTTTTTCTTTTCGGGAAAATATGTCCTTTGTTTTGTATAAAACAATCTTCCCCACATATAGCCCCACAATTGAACCCTTCCTTAAAACAAAGCAATGCAACAACATCCAACAGTGTACAAAGCATTCCACATTCATAGTTTCCTCACTCTGCTGAGAGAAAAGTTGGTTCTAATTCTTCATTACCAAATAAGACCAAAATAGCATTACTGTGTTCAAGACAAATTACAGTGTGTCCGACAGTGGCTGATCAAACCAATATGAGCTCAGAATGCTGTGCTACAGGTCAGGTCCAAATAGGTCATGGGTACTCTACCTGGGTACTCTAAACTTACTCATCTAGAATTTCATTTGTACTACTTCAGTTCTGCCTCTCTTATGAGGGCATGCCATACCAGCTGGTCTGGTGCCAAGACTGAGTCTTCTCTGGGACCAAGGTTGGTTTTTGCAATTGATTCCAGTTCAAGAATCCAGTATATATATATATATATATATATATATATATATATATATATATATATACACATATATATATATATATTGCTGTGTACATATATATGGATATATATTTATATATACATTTACATGTATTATGTGTATCCTTTAGCTTTCTTCAGAGAAGTAGTTCTAATATTAGAGAATACTGATTAGATAGATGCTTCAAGGTTTGTAGCATTCCCTGAAATGATATTCCCCAGGCATTTACTCCATCCATAGGTAAGACTGGCCCTGAATCCTGAATTCAAGAGTACTGCTATGTAAGAGAGGTTATGTAAGTTTAAAATAAAAGAACTGTATTTTTTTTAAAATGTGGACTTTTGCAATTGTATCTGTGTGTATCTCAAACTATTCCAAAGAAGACAGATATAAAGGACAGATCAATTCATTCTCAAGGGACACTTAAGACACAACACAAACAGTTCCGAATTGTTTACTATGTCTACACAGGAGACTCCCTACTGGTCTATTGTAGTCTTTCTTTCAAATACACTTTAGCCTCTTTCCAAAGCTCAAATCTTAAGAGCAGAGTTCTGCTTTTCAAGGTCTTACTCTAGACAACTTTGCCTGGTTTCAGCAACTCAAATTTTTGCTGGATTTTTTTGTGTGTCTCCTTAATAAGGTGACCTCTTCCTATAAAATCCAACCTATCCACTTCCCATTCCTCCCACAGCCCCAGGATTTAGGGGAGCCTTCAGAGACAAGGCTGAAAGGAAGCATGTCGTCGCCTGTTAATCACAGTGGACCCTAGAGCCTTGGTGGCCAGCAGACCAGAGGGGCCCAGGCCAGGCACAGGCTAGACTTAGGAGAATAAAGGCATTCACAGCTTTGCTTTCCACTCTCTCCCAGAGAGATTGGAACGTCCCTAGAAGTTGTTAAATCAGAGACAACGCGGACATCGCTTTTCCCCATGGTCTGGGGTAGTGTCCTCACTGGCCCCTCCATGGGTGGCATGACATCATGTCCTCTGTTCAGGCAGCTCCTCTGTGTGGCTAAATGGGCTCTGGGGCCTGTCAGAGAATAGCCCTGGTCGGGGGAGGGGAGGTGGGGAGGCCAGTTCACATTATATGGTCTCTGGTCCAATGGAAACACAGCCTGCTTCATCCAAGGTTAAAAGAGATTCTCCCATTCCCTCCCCCCTCCCCCTTCAAAGTGCTTGGAGTCTTAGAGCTACTATGTAAAAAGGGAGATGAATCACTGGAGACCATTTCATGCCAAGGTGCATATTAGAGAAAACAGTCTCAAAGAGTTATTAACCCTTCGTTAGAGTCTTCTGTGGAAGTTCTGCGGGCTTCCAAGAGAAGCAAGTTGTGGTTTGTCTCTGGAGGCAATGGATTGGGCCTCAATACTCCCAGTGCCTTCTCTGTCTCTCTGTCTCTCTGCCTCTTTGACTCTGTGTTTCTATGTCTCTTTTTCTCTGTCTATCTCTCACACTCATTTGCTTCAACAGAATGCTGTAATTATGATTAGGTGGTCAAGGAAAAAGTTTCTACCCACAGTTTCTACCCTTCTTTATCTCCAGGGCAAAACTGCTGTTAATATTGTGGATGGGTTTATCACAAATGGTCAGGGAGAGCATACCAAGAAGGTCACATAGGGAAATGTTGCTCAAATGACTTTCCTCTCTGGCCCTCAGTTTCCTTATTTGTAAAAACAAAAAATTGGCAGGGAGGCTACGTATGAGTTATATATACATTTACATGTATTATGTGTATCCTTATCCAGAGCTTTAAACTTTGAGACTCTGTTTGCTTAAACACTCTCTCTCTCTCTCTCTCTCTCTCTCTCTCTCTCTCTCTCTCTCTCAATATATATATATATATATATATATATATATATATATATATATATATCGGTCTCATTTTACCCTCCCCCTCCTCTCTCTGTCTCTCCCCTTCCCCACCCCCAACATGAAGGCCCTCTTGGTATGCTCCCCCTGACCACTTGTGATAAACCCATCCATAATATTAACAGCAGTTTTACCATCAAGATAAAGAAAGAAGAGCCTTTGGGTAGAAATTTTTTTCCTTTGACCACCTAATTATAACCACAGCATTCTGTTGAAGCAAATGAGTGTAAATTTGGAATTTGAGAGCTGGAAAGAATTTTAGGGTTCACCTAGTCAGGAACCTAAAATAAAAAAAAAAAAGACTAGACTTGGAGTCTTGAGAGACTTTGGAATCCTAGCTTTGACATTTGTTTAAGTTATATGATTCTCTGTAAATTGACTTTACCTCTGAATCTCAAATTTTCTCATCTATAACATGGGAATGATAATACCTACCTCACAAGGTGATTTAAGCAAACTGAACTGTAAAGTTTAAAGCTCTGCATAAATGTGAGCTCAACTCATACCTAGCCTCCCCCCCAATTTTTTTTTTCCTTTTACAAATATGAAAACTGAGGGCCAGAGAGGAAAATCATTTGTCCAGAGCAAAAACTAGGATTAAAATCTCTAGATTCTCAGTCTAGAGTGCTTTTCTCTACCTTTCCTTTCAGGGAATATCTTAATTTCATCTTTTCCCCTGCCCCTTTTACAAACTGATATTTTATGCTGTCTCCTTATGGGGCTTTACATTACAGTAAGTTTTAATATTTGATATTCCCATTAGCCTTCAGAATGGTTTTCAGTTATTCATCAGAAAAAACATGACAATCTAAAGCCAAATACTTTTGTTTTGAAAATATAGGAAGATTTAAAAAAAAAAAAGAAAACACATGAAGGTTTTCCTTTTTCCTCTACTGAACTCAAAAGTCCAAGCTTGCTGATCTAAGTTGAACTAATTTTGCACTGCCTTTTTTTAGAATGTAGCTAGCTATCCAAGTGGTATGACTGATCTTTTACTATTCACTTAGGGTTCAGTTGACTTTAAATTTAAGCTTTCAGTTATAGCTATTTTCTACAATTTGGCCTCATGTAGAAGGAGGAAAATACATCTCAAAGCAAGTGGACAAGACTGACCCCACTTGGCAGAGATTCAGACACTTTATGAAATGGAGGTGGAAACACCCATTCCTCTCTGGAACTGCATTTTACTGCAATTTTCAGACCAGAAAGAGTTCCCCAAAGACAAGGCCCTCACTCTGAAGGAGCCAGCCCTCAAGACTAAGTCCAAGAGCCTGTGAAACCCAAGCTGCCCTTCCACCAAGCCCAACCCACTTTCTGTAGATTTGATGACCACAGAATTCCTAATGCCTCCCTTTGTGAGTCTCCAAGCCTGGATGAATGGAGTGGAATGTAAGAGACTGCAAAGCACATGGTGAGTTCCCTGAGAAGGGGGTGGGACCAGGCCTGTGGGAAGGTTGCATTTCGTTGAGTAAAATCACCCCATAGCAATCAGACCACTTCCTCTATTCAGAAAATGGGAATGTGGGCTGAGTTAAGGATATGCAGACTTCCCTCACACGCCCCTTCAGCCCACCCTTGTTCTAGTCTCCGGCTCCCTCCTTCCCTTCCCTAGCCTCCTTTCCTTCCCTAGCCCCCTCCCCAACCAAATGAAGGGCCATGCATCATTAACCATCTAAGTGCTCGATGCAAAAGGACAAAATATTTATCTTGTAATTAGGTTAACTTTAAGAATAATTCTTTAGGTGCCAAACTTCAGTAATCACTTCTGAAAAATGGGAGTCCAAAAGGCTTAAGTATTAGTTATTCAACTTAAGATTATTTTCATAATTTAGTGAGGGGGGAGTGAGAAGAACATTCATATGGCCTAATAGTGATTCTTGCTTCAGATTTCATTATGACAAAAGTTTAGAGGTATCCTAATTTCTTCAAAAATCTCAGCCATTTATGAAATATTGCAGAGGAGATAGTAGAAATAGCAACAAAATGAAAGCCATTGGCTTTGATAACTGGAAATAACATGAGAACTGAATGAGAATCCTATATTAGAGGGAAGTCAATCCAGTACCCAAGTGAAAGATTATTCTCTAGAGGAAGGGACACCTGCCAGTTGAGGTGCACCTGAATCATTTCCCAGGATTATGGAAACTTGTTGGCTTATTGCCCAGGTGACTCTATGAATATGGACAGAACATAAAGAATCAAACAGAACTATATCCAAAAGCACTCTGTCAATATTGGGTAAGTCTTTCTTGGAGCAGGATTCAAAGAACCACTAGATCAGAGAGATTTTCCTCTTCTCAGGGTGGTATAATTCAACAGAGACATAATTTCTGGGAGACTGGAAACCATCAGATGCATGATGATAAACTTTCAAGATCATACCCTACTGTTTTTCTAGCAGTCTGGGCTCCAAATAAGATAAGGAATCCCCACTGGGCAGAATTATGCTTCTTACTGTTAGGGAGATTATATGATCCCATGTCCACATTAACAATACAGCATCAAGGCCCCCATTTCTAAATTGGCAAGGGACCAACTCCTTCATCTATGCTGCTCCTATAAGGTCTTCACCTTGGATATTCAGCTGACTACAGGGCAAATGATATCTCTGATAATTGCTGACATGCAAACTGTATGCAATAGGAAGCAATGCTAAAGTTCCTTCAATGGTCAAACCTCACTGATCTTTAAGTGTCTAATCCCATTTGCTCCAGGCCTCAAGCTGTTTGACTAGTCCCATGGTCACTGCCCAGCAATCAGGGTAAGGATCTTATCCATCTGATCCCTCAAAGCTCCCTTACCATTCAACCTATTAGGAGGATTTGCAAGGACCTCCAATTCTCATATTATTCATCATTACCAGACCTTCAAATATTGAGGTCCAATTTTATTTCCTTCCTTGTGAAAGACAGAGGTGTTAGTTAACCAGGCAGAGCAGTCATCCTCCAGAACTAGAATCTCACTGGCAGGACCCCTTTGGATTAACAGAAGAAAGCAGTTGTTGGAGTTGGAAATGGAAGCCTGAGACTCCAGCAGTCATAATCAATTCATGAATACTCTCAGCAATCCAACTCATCCAATTCTCCCATTCTGCTGGATCCTAAATTGTAGCTGCTGGCAATGATACCTAGTGCACTGTTAAACATTATTAACTTGTTCTGTATAGTACTGGGCATCATCTAGATTCTTACAATTCCACTATATTCCCCAGAACTTGACTAAGCATACTGATCTCTTACTTTCTATCCCTCATATGAATCTCTGCCTGAATGACTACTTCTGAGCTGGTTAATATTTTATCATCACTGTAACAAGTAACATCAATGTTGTCATAAAATGAGGACTCTTTGTCTCTGCTCACCAGGCAGTCAGAGGGAGAGAGATCATGCAGCTTTTGGGAAGGGTAGTGAAGATATGAAGATTAGATCCCTTTCTGGGTGAAAGCAAACAATTCTTGATTAATCTCAACTAGAGGAATTTACAAAAAGGTACTAGGGAGACAGCAAACCCATTGCAATCACTTGAACTTCCCAGTCTACCATTCTGAAGAAATATGAACAGTCTCAGTGACTAACATAACAATTTTGTTTAATTAACTTCCAGGTTAATTATCTATCTCCTCACATGTTGCATATAGTTGTTGTCAGGTGCAGTGTTATAACAAAATACTCTAACCTCCTTCATTGCTCTCACTAGGAAGGAAAACACTTTCACACATCCTAGGATTCAGTATTCAGTATACAGGATGACTTGGGCAAGGACCATCCTCACAATAACTACCATATAGCATGTTTCAAGTACCCATACAAGCATCAACTCCCAAGACCTTTCTCCACAAAACTCCCCATGGAATTTGGCATGTTCCAACGGACCTATTAAAGAGCTCCTAGTATAATACAACCTGGCTGCCAGTTTCTAACACTCTTATACACAACTGGGGCAGGGAATTTAGGAGATACTTTAGGCTTGGACAAGGCCTAAGGGTCTTTACTGCTCTATTGTGAATGGTATGATACATTTTTATTAGCAACCCATAGGCTATCAATCACTTTTATTATCAACATCATGCTTCAGGAGCCATGTACAAAATTCCTTATGGGAGAGAGTACTTCCCACTTAGGTAGCTGGATAGTTACCATGCTTCCTCCTACATGAGATCTGGTCAGAAGAGAATGATGATTGCTGGCAATGATACCTAGTGCACTGTTAAACATTATTAACTTGTTCTGTATAGTACTGGGCAGTAGGACATCTATCAGATCTGAGGGGCACTGGTGCTCCTCATGGGCTGACCTCTTTGTGACTTAGGAGATCTGGATGATACGTCAGCAGCTCAAGTTCTTATCCGTTAGACCAGTGAAGTAGTTCAGCCTACATGGCAGGGATCTTTACTAAATGGTGTTCCTACTAGAAGGCTATTGCAAAAATGTAGACAAGAGAGAAGGACTTGAGCTTAGGTGATGGAGACAAGAGAGGATGTGGACATAGAAATGGAAAGATTTAGGAACTGATTAGAAAAGGGTGAGAAATAATGAGGAGTCAAGAATGACTGCATATCTAGAAAGCTGGTGGTAGCTTTGAAAGTAATAGAGGAGGTACTTGGGGCAGCTAGGTGGCATAGTGGAGAAAGCACTGGCCCTGGAGTCAGGAGTACCTGGGTTCAAATCTGGTCTCAAATACTTAATAATTACCTAGCTGTGTGGCCTCGGGCAAGCCACTTAACCCCATTTGCCTTGCAAAAAACTAAAAAAAAAAGAAAAGTAATAAAGGAGGGTGGAGCCAAGATGGGGGTGTAAAGGCAGGAATTCTCAGAAACTTGCTCCCCAAAAAACTCCAAAAGTCATCAAATTATGATTCTAGCTAAAATTTAGAAGGGCAGAACCGACAGAAAGACTGAGTGTTACAATTTCGCAGTCCAAGACAACTCAGAGTTCTGTAGGAAAGGTCTGCTCCACCAGGACTGGGGGTTGGAAAAAGCTGCAGCCACAGTGCCCCACAGCCAGACTGTACACCTGAGTCCATGACAGAGGGGGTGTTTCCAGACCTATTGGCCCAAGGATCATCAGAAAGGGTGATGAGAGAACTCTGCTGCACGAGAGTGAGTGCGAGTAGAACTCTGACCTCAGAGTAGCCCTGTGGTGAGAACCTACAGCAGGAGTTGGCAGAGCACCCAGCATGAGCTCTCTGTCCATAAACAGTAAGGGGGTTGGGGGAGACTGCAGAGGTCTCTATGCTCTCCCTTGGGCAGGACTCAGCTGTTTGCCCACACTCAGATCCTGGTTGCAATTTGGGCCTCTGCAATACCACCATAGCCAAGCAGGGACCATCCTCACACCTCCAGGGCAGAGGGGAGGGCATGAACACAGGCAAGAAAGCATTCAAAGCCTCTCATAAGATGTTGGAGGAATTAAGGTCCCTGTGGGTTGTCCTAACCCCCCTCCCCAAAGCCTTAGAAGTGCAGTAAATCAGTCATAGGCTGAGGAAATGAGCAAACAACAGAAAAAGAAGAATCTTACCATAGAAAATTACTTTAGTCCCATGGAGGATCAAAATACATAATCAGATGATGACAAAATCAAAGTTTTTGTGTCCAAAACCTCCAAGAGAAATAGAAAATAGGCTCAGGCTATGGATAAGCTCAAAAAAGACTTTGAAAAGCAATTAAGGGAGGTAGAGGAAAAATTGGGAGGAGAAATGAGAGTGATGCAGATAAATCATGAAAAGCAAGTCAGCAACTTGGTGAAGAAATACAAAAAATTCTGAAGAAAATAACACATTAAAAACCAGTTTAGTCAAGTAGAAAAAAACAACACAAAAGGCAAATGAGGAGAATGCCTTAAAAAGCAGAATTGGCCAGCTAGAAAAGGAGATAAAAAGCTCTCTGAAGAAAATAACTCCTTCCAATGAAAAATGAAACTGAAGAAAGTTGATGACTTTGCTAGAACTCAGGAAGAAATAAAACTATATCCAAAAAACAAAAATTAGAAGAAAATGTGAAATATCTCATTGGGAAAAAAACTGACCTTGAAAACAGATCCAAGAGAGATCATTTAAAAATTACTGAGCTACCTGAAAGTCAGAAAAAGAGCCTGGACTTCATTTTTCAAGACATAATATAGCAAAATTGCAGAGGATAAAATAGAAATTCAGGGAATTCACTGGTCACCTCCTGAAAGAGATCCCAAAAGAAAAACTTCCAGGAATATTATAGCCAAACTCCCAAACTCCCAAGTCAAATAGAAAATTCTAAAAGCTGCCCAAAACAAGCAATTCAACTACCATGGCTCTATAGTCAGAATTACACAGAATCTGGCAGCATCTATATTAAAGGTTCATAGGGCTTGGAATATAATATTCTGGAAGGCAAAAGATCTTGATTTACAACTGATAATCAACTACCACCAAAACTGAACATCCTCTTTCAGGGGAAAATATGGATTTTCAATGAAACAAGGGACTTTCAAACTTTCCTATTGCAACAACCAGAACTGAACAGAAAGTTTGATCTCCAAGTATAGGACTCGGGGGAACCACAGAGGGCATGGACAAGGACTAATTATGAGGAACTTATTGATGTTGAACTGCTTGTATTCCTGCATGGGAAGAAGATAGTGATAACTAATATGATCTTTCTCTTTCATAAGAGCAATTAGAAGGAATATATATTTACATATATATATACATATATATATATATAGTAGACAAGGCACAGGAAAGAGCTGAATATAATGGTATAATATAGTAAAAAAATGGAATCAATGGGTGATAAAGGAAAGTACTGGGAGGAAGAGAAAGAAGAGAAAGAAGGGGCTAAGATATTTCACATAAGAGTCAAGAAAAAACTTTTACAATGGAATGGAACGGGGGAAGGCAAGGAGGAATGAGGGAGCCTTCACTCTCATCAGAAATGGCTCAGAGAGGAAATAACATACACACCTAATAGGGTATAGGAATTTATCTTACCCTAGAGAAAAATGAGAGGAAAGTGATAGGATAAGGGGGGAATGGGGGGAAGTAAGGATTAGGTGATAGAAGAGAGGGAAGATCGTGCAAGAGAGTACTCAGATATAACACACTTCTGAACAGGGACATGATGAAAGGATAGAGAGAATGGAATAGATGAGAGTTGGGATGAATAGAGTGGAAGGAAATACTAGTGATAACAACTGTGGGAAAATATTGAAGCAACTTCTCTGGTGGTTATGATGGAGAAGGCAACTCATCCCAGAGACAGAGCCATTGGAATCTGAACACAGACTGAAGTACATTTTTTTTCTCTCTCTCTCTCTCACTATTCTTGAGGTTTCTCATCTCTTGGGGGGGGGTTATGATTACTCTCACAACAAGATTATTGTAATAATATAAAATAAACAAAAAAGATAATGATGGAAATTTTTAAAAATAGAATAAAATAAAAAAGAAAGTAATAGAGAAGTTTGGAAGAGGGGAGTATTTTGGGATAAAAATGAATTTTCCTTTGAACATGTTGAGTTTAAGACGCCATTAATGCTTACATTTCAAATTATTCAATAGAAGATTGTTAATGCAGACTGGAACTCAAGAGACAAACTAAAGTTGGATTTACAATCTGACATTTGCACTAAAATGATGGTTGAATCAATGGAGCTGATAAGGTCACCAAGAAAGAATGTAGAAAAAGAAGAGAAGGGAGCCCAGCACAGAGCCTTAGAGTACCCTTACAGTTAGAAGGTATAATATGGATAATGAGTCAACAAAGGTGGTAAAGAAAGATCATTCAGACAGTTAGGAGAGCCAAGTCACAAGAACATCACAATGCCATAAGAAATCATGAAAAGGGTAATTTCAGAGAAATCTGGGAAAACTAGCATGAGAGTTCAGTGTCACAAAAAATGAGAAAGAAGAGACTATGTAGAAAAAGAAGGCAGTAAACAGTACCATGTGCAGATGAAAAATCAAGAAGACTGAGGATTAAGTAAAGGCCACCAGATCTATCTATTAAGAAATTGTTGATAACTTCAGAGAAAGTAGCTTTGGTTAAATGATGGAATCAGAACAAGTTGTAAAGAGATAAGGAGTGAGAGAAGAGGAAGTGGGAGCTGAGTATAAATAGCTTTTTCCAGGAATTCTAGGAATATTAAAGGGAAAAGAAATATAGAAATATAGTTTGAAAGAGTGATAGAATCAAGGGAAGGATTTTTTAAAACCATTTTGGAGTTGGGGAGGCCCTGGACATTTTTGCAGATAACAGGAAATGAGCTAATTGAAAGGGATGAATTGAAGATTAGAGAAAGATGATGATTGTAGGGTTAATTTGCTAAAGGAGAATAGAGAGAGAATAGAATTTGGAATTCTAATATAGGGGTTAACCTTGTGCAAAGGGCCATTTCATTAGATTCTTCAATATGAGAGGAAATAATGGGGGGAAATTTCATAAATCATTGAAATATGATGTAGGAAGGAGTAGAGAGGGTTCTGAGAGAGTGACCTCTCTTTCCTCAATACATTATGAAAAAAAAGTCCTTGGTTATCATTTGCTTCATTTACTATTTTGTTTATATCCCAAAAAAAAATCAAAGAAAGAGGAAAAGGGCCTACATATATAACAATATTTCTAGCATCTGTTTTTATAATGGCAAAGAACCAAAAATTAAGGATTGTCCAACAATTAGAGAATACCTGAACAATTTATGTTAGATGAATGTAACTGAATATCGTTATACCATAAGAAATTATGGAATGAGTGGTTTTGGAGAAAGGTGGGCAAGCTAACAGGAATGGAATACAAAGTGAAACAAGCATAAACAGGAATCATTGTATACAATAATAACAACATGGCAAAAACAAATATTTTGAAAGAATGCAATAACTCACCATGGTTCCTAAGGAACAATAATGAAGAATGCTATCCCATTTCTCCCCAATGGACTCAGGGTGCAGAAGGAGACCTAAATTTTCACATAGCCAGTGTAGGGATTGTTTGGTTTTACAATGTTTTTATTCTATGCATTTGCACAATGCACTAAATTGCTTCAAGGGTTTTCTTTTTCTTTCTTTTTTTTTTTTAGTGCAGGGGTGATGGGAGAAGATGAGGAGAGAAAAATAAATGTTTGTTCATTGAAAATAATAAAATTGAATAAAGAAAACTTTGCTAAAGCTTTGTAAATCCCTTTGTTACTTTATCTGGAACATTAAAACTATTGTTTTGTTTTTGTTTTAGTAAGATAACATCTGACTGTTTCTCTCTAATTACATAGCTACCACCTTGGTGAAGGTGATCAGCATCTCTCACCTAGATTATTGCACCAGTATCCAAATTGGTCGCCCTACATTCAGATTCTTATCATGGCTCTTCATCCTATACAACACTGCCAAAACAATATTCCTTTGCCAGTCCTCACCCAATAAAATCCAATGGCCCCCTATTGCCTCTGATAATGATGAAGATGTTTGTCCTTCATTCTCAAAGAAGGCTATGGCATAGGAAAGTGATACTATGACAAACAAGTGAATTGGATTTGAGTGGGGGAAGGAGGAGAATGCTGTGCTAAGGCCCAATTTCGCCTTCTCCTATGGAACCTTCTGTTTCCAGTGGTCAGATATGAATCAGGACAACTGAGGATGGCCTTAGATGTGAAGCAATCAGCTTTAAGTAACTTGCCCAAGGTCACACAGCTAGTACATGTCAAATGTCTGAAACTGGATTTGAACTCAGATCCTCCTAACTCCAGGACTAATGCTCTATCCACTGTACCACCTAGCTGCCCTAATTACCTGTAGAATCAAATACAAAGCCCTTTGTTTAACTTTTAAAATCCTTACCAACTGATCCAACCTTTCAGGGGGTGAGCAATTAGGAATTACACCCAAAGGGCAACAAAACTGAGCATACCCTTCAATCCAGCAATACCACTACTGGATCTATACCCTGAAGAGATCATAAAAAAAAGGGTAAAAACAGCACTTGTACAAAAATATTCATAGCAGCTGTGTTTGCAGTAGCAAAGAACTGGAAATCAAGTGAATGTCCATCAATTTGGGAATGATATATGTGTGTTATGTTGTATATGTATGTTATGGAACACTACTGTTCTATTAGAAACCAGGAGGGATGGGAATCCAGTGAAGCCTGGAAGGATTTGCATGAACTGATGCTGAACGAAATGAGCAAAACCAGAAGAACACTGTATACCCTAACGGCAACATGGGAGTGATGATCAACCTTAAAATTCCATCAGTGCAATAATTAGGGACAATTTTCAGGTATCTGTTATGGAGAATACCATTTGTATTCAGAGGAAGAACTCTGGCATTTAAATAAAGACCAAAGACTACTACCTTCAATTTTTTTTTAAGTTATCTTATGGACCACATAATTTTACTATCTCTAATTTTTTATTTTTTCCTCAAGGATATGATTTTTCTCTCAACATATTCAATTTTGGTCAATGTATATCATGGAAAAATGTAAAGAGTATCAGACTGCCTTCTGTGGGGGGTGGGGAGGGAAGATAGCATGGGGAAAAATTGTAAAATTCAAAACCTTACCAAAAATGATAGGTAGAAACTACTATTGTATATAATTGAAAAGCAAATAAAATATTTATTAAAAAAATAAAATCCTTCACAACATGGCTACAATTAAACATTATATGGATTCCCACATTTCCTAATCCAGTCAAGCTGTCCTTCACATAAACAGTTCATTGATCCTATCAGTAAATTCTGGAGTGTACTCCACCCTCTTTATAGAATCCCTCTCTTTATTCAAGAGGCAGCACTAACTTCATCTTCTAAATTAGGTCTTTCCCCTCAACTGTCAGTGCCCTTCTTCTCAAACTACTTTACATTTAAGTAGTTTGTGTATTTGCATTTATTCACTATATATAATATATATATACACACATACACATACATATACATATATTATATGCCCTTGTCTCTCCCATTAGAATTAAATTTCATTTTTAGTTGAAATTATTCCATTCATTGTATTTTTATCCTCAGAGCCTCCCACAATAGGGCCTTACCACTTAGTAGGCATATAATAAATAATAGTTTATGGGGGCATAGCTCCTGCCACTCTAAAGGAGCTAACACTCTAATAGGGTGGCTATGACATGTACATAAATAAACATGTTATAAGATGATAGCGGCAATGGAGAGAACTTGACGGTATATTTGGAAGGTAAGGGGAGACAAATCACTGAACTGGAGTGGGAGGAGAGAACTAGTTGAGGTGGAGATAGATCAAATAAGAATTTCTGAAGAGATAGAATTGAGACTGAGTCTTAACTAAGAAAAGTATTTCAACAGGCAGAGATGAGGAGAAAGTATGGTGCAGCATCAAGGGAAAGTTTGTGTGATTTCAGAAACGTGATAGCTGGGATATAGAATATGTGAACCAAAAAATACTGTGAGATGTAAATAACTGAAGTTACCTACTGTTTGATAAACCCAAAGACTTCAATTTTGGGGATAGGAGCTCAGTCATTGAAAAAAAACTGCTGGGGAAAATTGAAAAATGATATGGCAGAAACTAGGTATAGATCAACATTTCACACCTTGTACCAAGATAAAGTTAAAAAAGGTACATAATCTAGACATAAAGGATGATACCAAAAGCCAATTAGAAGAGCAAGGAATAGTTTATCTGTCAGATCTATGAAGAGGGGAAGAATTTATGACCAAATTAGAGATTATAAATTACAAAATGGATAATTTTGATCATATTAAATTTAAAATGTTTTGCACAAATTGATTAGAGAAATTCAAATTAAAACAACTCTCATAGCTATCAGATTGACTAATATGACAGAAAAGGAAAGTGTTGGAGGAAGATGTGGGAAAACTGGGACATAAATCATTGTTTGTGGAATTGTGAACTGATCCAACCATTTTAGAGAGCAATTTGGAACTATGCCCAAAGGGCTTTAAAATTGTATATATCACTGATCCATCAATTCTGCTATTAGGTCTTTATACCAATGAGAACTTTAAAAAAGGGAAAAGGAATCACATATACAATAATATTTGTAGCTACTGTTTTTTGTGTTAGGAAAGAATTGAAAATTGAGGGAATGCTCATCAATTGGGAAATGACTGAACAAGATGAGATACATAAATGTGATAGAATATTATTGTTTTGCATAAGAAATGATGAGGGGTGGCTAGGTGGCGTAGTGGATAAAGCACTGGCCCTGGAGTCAGGAGTACCTGAATTCAAATCTGGCCTCAGATACTTAATAATTACCTAGTTGTGTGGTCATGGGCAAGCCACTTAACCCCATTGCCTTATAAAAATATATCTATATAAAAAAAAGAAATGATGAGCTGGCAGATTTCAGAAAAACTTAGAAAGACTTAGATGAACTGATGCTAAGTAGTGAACAGCACCAGGAAAACATTTTCAAATCCCTAAAAATAACAGCTTAACAAAGATTCTTTATATACCTTATACCACTTATATCATATATATTATATACCTTTTATCACAAAACTGGAGGTAGATACAATAGATATTATCATCCTCATTTAAAAAAATAAGGAGGTTATGTCTTGGAGAATTTAAATTTGCTTATGGTCACACAGTTTGTAGATTTCAGAGGCAGAATTCCAAACTAGGTCTTCTTGGGTCTGAGGTCATCATTCTACTCTACACTGTTTCAAGACAACAATAGAGAATTATTCATTAGGGCTTTTCTTTCCCTCTTTGGAAAATCTAGTATAAGTTTTCCACATTCTCCCATATCTACCTACTTTCTCTGCTGAATTAGAGAGTAAATGTTAAGAGTATGTAGTTTCTGTGATGGGCAAAAATACCATTCCTCTGGAAAAGGACCACTAAAATTTCATGAAAGTAAATTTAGTCCAAAGAGAAGCATCAACCAAAAAGGAGCTCATCTCTCAGGGAGAATACCTGTGGGGACTAAGAGCAAAGAGAATAAAATTCTGGAATCATTTGGTTTCCATCTGAGGGAGGAAACAGAACTAAATGGAATAGAAATGTGTTTTCAGAGAAAAAAGAACAAGAAGTTTTCACATTAATATAAAGTAAATTCACACTCAAGTTTTTATAGTCAAATCTCAAATTGTACATTAACGACAACATCGGTATTCAACAACTATGATAGACGTTGTTCTTTTCAGTAGTACAATGAGCAATGACAATTCTAAGGGACTTGTGATGGAAAATACTATCCATATCCAGAGAAAGAACTACGGAGTCTGAATGTAGACCAAAGCACACTTTTTTTTTTAAAAAAAAATTTTATGATGTCTTTTTTAAATTTTATGGCAATGGAATTAAATGACTCGCCCAAGATCACACAGCTAAGCAATTATTAAGTGTTTGAGGCCGAATTTGAACTCAGGTCCTCCTGACTCCAGGGTCAGTAATTTATCTACTGCACCACCTGGCTACTCCCCAAAGCACACTATTTTCAATTTTTAAAATTTGTTTTATATTTTATGTTATTTTTCCCTTTAGTGGGTTTTTCTCCTTTTGTTCTAATTCTTCTTTCACAACACAATTAATATGAAATTATCTTTAACATAATTTTACATATATAACCTATGTCAGATTACTCATTGACTGACAGGAGGAGAGGGGTGGGGGAGGGAGCGAGGGAGAAAATATGGACTCAAAATCTTACCAAAAAATCAATGTTAAGGACAGCTAGGTGGCGCAATGATTAGAGCACCTGCTCTGGAGTCAGGAGAACCTGGGTTTGAATGAGATCTCAGATACTTAGCTATGTGACCTAGGGCATGTCACTTAACCCTATTGCCTTGCAAAAAAAAAAAGAAAAAAGATTGTATGTGTGTGTGTATATATATATTTCAAGCTTGATATGTGTCTAAAGCTTTCAAGTTTTCGAGAATGCTTTACCTACTTTATGTCATTTGAGTCTCACAACAACCTGGGGAGATAGGGCCTACAGGCATTGCTAGGCTAATTAGGAGTATTCTAAAGACAAAATATTGAGGTTCAAGCAGCCCATTGGGGCCACACAGGTCAGCGATGTTAGAGTCTGGGACTGCTGCTTTGATCCAGCCATCAGTTCTCTGAGCAGAGATTTGTAAAGGAGCTGTAAAGCTTGCTCATTCATTCATTATCTCATTAGTTTCTCATCACACCCCAGTCAGTTTGGCCCAATAGAAATTATTATCCTCTGTTAACAATTTAGTATAATGATGTTGCTAGTGGCTTACATAAGGTCATCTTTTAAATAACTAGCCCCTTCTTTCACCAGGCCCTTAGTGCCTGAAATTTACTTTTAGCTTTAAGTAAATAGATTTATTTCTTCTGTGCAGAGTATTCTGAATAAGAAAAATCTGCAAAGGAAAGAGACAGGGGGAAAGTAGGCTGTAGGCAAGGGAACATTGTCTTCCAAAACACTCATAGGAAACATTTCAACCCTGAGAACCACCACAAGAATATTTTTATATTGTTAACCATAAACAGTGGTGTCTTGCCCAGGCAGGCTGCATTCCTCTCTCCTCTCCTCACTTCTTTTCCCCTCCCCCTCATTTCAAGCACTGGATATGTTCAATACATGAGTGCCCTATCCAGAGCACGACTGAAGGAAGAATTATTCCCATTGTAATCATTGTACACAGGAACAAAAGGACATATTGATCAAAGATTTGGGTCCTACAGCCCAAACACTGTCACATGACTCCCTGTCTCAATAGTTGCAACTGTTCCACTACAAGCTGGTCTGGTGCTCCTTCCCTGTACATGAGAAGCCCCTAGTTACCTAGTAACAGATGCCTGAAGTCATTTGCATTGTTTTACATTTCATGCCCACTGACATTCCTTAGGGACTTTTAGTAGTTTGCCTATCACACATTCTCTTTTCCCCCTGATGGTTTCTGGATCTTTCATCTTTCTCTTCTAACAACCATTTGTTACAGTTCTACTCTTTAAAAAAGTTATATCATCACCATCATCATGCCCATTATTATTAATAATGCAGCACTAGGAAGGCAAAACCTGAGGTCTTCGGTTTGTTTTATTGCTGCTTTTTAAATTGAAATGGGGAAACTTTGAATGCTCCAACCAGAGGTCAAAAGAGGGACAAAACTTTGGATGAGTTCACCAAAGCTCAACAGCTGTAAGCATGGGTCAAGAACTAAGAGGGGGTATTCTTTGAAGTCTAAGGAAATTAGAGGATCTCAGAGTTCCTGGAACCCAGAGAGAATCTCTAGTTCATCTTCTCCCCATCTTGTTTTCAGACTACCACATCCCAGGCAGATATTTTCTCCCTTGTTTATCTCCAGGGAAAGAGATTCCACAGTCTCCCAGTCAAATATGTTGCTTCCCTATTAGGAAATTCTTTTTTCTGATCCTGATATTCATCAAAATTATATCTATATTTACTCTTATATTATTCATTCATTCACTAGATGGTTCAATAGGCATGTACTGCACACCTACAATGTCCCAGACACTGCACTAGATGGAGAGTGAGAAGAGGGGGAGAGAACATGAAATATAAAAATAAAAACAAGTCATTATCAAAGAGTTTATATTCTAATCGGGGGGAGGAGGGCACAACATAAATATAGAAAATCACATGCAAAATATTTGCAAAGTCAGTACAATTCTTAGTCATGATGTAGAACTGCTGGTCACCATTCTATTTCTTTTTATTTTTAATTTTGAACATAACAAATACAAAATAAAATAAGTACTTTCATATACGAAGTGAAATAGGAAAAAAAGATTGTAAATGAATACACCATCCATACTCTAAGACTAATATTAAATCATCCCCAAGCTAACTGACTAATCTTATTTCTTTAAACTTTCTCATTTAGATCTTGTGCTCTAGTTCTTACTCATCCTTGGGGCTCTCCTCTGGACCCTCATTAAATCCTGGATCATGACAATATCAATATCAGGCCTTAAAGAAGGATTTGTAAAAAATGGGAAAAGTCCCCATGTTCCAAAATATCCATAGCTGCTCTTTTTTGTAGTAGCACAGATTTGGAAATTGAGGGGATGCCTATCAATTTGGGAATGGCTGAACGAGTTATGGTATATCAATGTTATGGAGTACTATTATTCTATAAGAATCCATGAATGGGTGGTCTCTTGAGACGTATGGAAAGAATTACAGGAACTGATGCTATGCGAAAAGAGAAGAACCAAGGGAACATTTTACACATTAATAACAACATTGTGAACTGATCAGCTTTAATGGATACAGCTCCTCTCAGTTCAAAGAACTAGGACAATCTTGGGAGACCTGTTATGGGAGACAATGCTATCCATATTCAGATGAAGAAAAAACAAAACAAAACAAAGTTACAGAATCTGATTTAATTCTATGTTCACTTCCTTAAAATTTCTCTTATGTTTTTCCTTTCTATACCATAGTTTGGTTTCTTTTCCTTTAGTCCTAATTCATCACATACAAAATGACTAATATTTACATTTGTTTATACATGTTAAATGAAAAGATTCATGTACAACATTCACTAGACTTTTCCCCACTGAGGGGAGGGACTTGAGAAGGGAGGATGGGAGAAATTGTGTAACTAATGAATATGCATGTGGATGAATGTGGAAAAACTTTCATAACATGTAATTAGAAAATAAAATAGAATATGAATAAACAAAACAAAAAAACCTAAATCCTAGATCTTAAAATTTAGCATGGTAACTTAGTTTAACCAAGTCTACTGAATAAAATGGTCGTAGTAACTATTTAAACCCACTAGAAATATATTTACCTTTAAAATAACAATGCAGGGTGGCTAGGTGGCGCAGTGGATAAAGCACCGGCCCTGGAGTCAGGAGTACCTGGGTTCAAATCGGATCTGAGACACTTAATAATTACCTAGCTGTGTGGCCTTGGGCAAGCCACTTAACCCCATTTGCCTTGCAAAAAAACCAAAAAAATAAAAAAAAATAAAATAACAATGCAACACTATTCCTTTCATTACACTTCTACTAGTTAGTATGTATATCCTTGGATTGTATTATGCTAATTAACTTGGGCTATAAATGTTTTCTTCACTTGTGGTTCCATATATCCTCCCAACTAAACTGTAAATATCTTGAGGGCAGGGACAGACTGCTAATGATTTTGCACTTCCTTCACTAGTACTGTGGTCTGCACTGGTAGGTTCTCAGTAAACACTAATTGCCTAATAGATACAGCTTTAGAACAAAAATTAGGCAACCCTGGATCTGTCTAATTAGAAAAACAGGCAGCTAGAGGGTACAGTGGATAGAGTGCCAGGCCTGGAGTCAAGAAAACTCCTCTTCCTGAGTTTAAATCGGTGACAGTAAGTAGGGGCAGCATTAGGAATATTAGCACTACAATGCAGATAATGATGTTTTTGACCCAGTTAGCTATCCTTATCCCAGGTCAGTTCCAGTGTCAGGGTTCATACTAAGAATCTTTGTGTATCACCAGTCATTCCATGTTCCCCAACATGTCAGTGAGTCCTTCTTCCTCTCAGATCCATGGGGATGGGACTACCAAATCTTTAGGGGTCTCTCTTGAAGGATAACTCCCATTCTTCCATGAGGGCTTGGTTAACAGTTTCACTACTTTCCCCCATCACTAGAAAGCAAGTCACCTTCCAATCATTCCCTTATCCTCTGATGCCTCCTTGTGAAGGAGCTGTCTAGACTGGACTGGAAGCAAGATGGAGGGGGATCTATTTGTTCAGGATTAGAATAATTAAACATCCACACTGAACCTGTCTTTGCTGATGCCTGTAGAGTGTCATACGTGATGACTCTGACACCTGCTTCCACTTAGGTCTCTCCTGAAATGTTCTCACAGTGAAGTTACTCCACTAGTACCCCATCATCTACCTCTCATTGGAAATCCCCCAAAGAAAGAAAGTTATAGTTCATAGAAACAAGAGGATAAGCCGTGCCTCCTTGAACACTTTTAAAAATAATGCAGCAGCAACCCACTCCCACCCCAGGCCCCCACTTCAACCCAATAAATCACATGGGGCATGTTTGACACATTTGTCCATATCCTCAATCACCATATGATCCCTCAATTCCTGGAGAGGATGAGATATTGATTGCCCTTTCAAAGGGCATACCAAAGAATTCAAACAGGCACTCATAGCAGTTCCCAATGGCCTCCAAAATGCTGTTCCTTCCATACAGTTCCAGTCTTTAGGGAAGACCTTGGCTGGTAGGTCTGGAGATTACTATCATCCCATCAAACAAAAATTACATAGATCCCATATGTGATAATGGACAGTATTTCTCATCTTCAGGGCATGGTTCTAAAAGAGAGAGTACATCAACATCTGTCTCTAGCTGTCTACATACAATTTACTCTCTTCCTGTAGGGAAGCAGGGGATATCTCACAATTTCTGGCTAGTGCCATCAAAGGTTATAAGGGGTTAACCTTCCTTTTGTTGCAATATATTGTTCAGGGACTACTTTGAGTCCCTACAACCCTTCAGGTTCAACACTGAAAAGCTGGAAAGCTACAGGAATGACCCAAATCAATTAAATCCTGAAGGCTGTCTCAATTCTTTATAAATAAAAACTAGCTTATCCTAAAAGGCAGAGGTTGTTCAGACTCTGGAGGTAGAGTTGGAACTAAAAGCTAGGTCTCGTTATTTTTAGTACAGTGCTTTTTCCACTACTGGATAAGAGATTTAGGGAAAGGGAAATGTAATGAAATAGGAAAGGTAGCACCTATACATAAATAGGGTGTGTTACATAGCCACATAGGAAGCAGAGATGGATGACAGAAGGAGGAAAAGCAGGAATGATTTCAAGCAGCTAATTGACAATGGTAAACAACAGAAGGTGAGTTTGAGAACCAAGAGAGAACATCTGCCTGAGATGGTTTATATGTAGTTCAGTATGAAAACAAGATGAGAGCAAATGAACTAGAGAAAGATAAGGAGAATACAAGAGAAGGACAGACTAAAATACAAAGACACATTGAATATAAACACTCCTTTTGTGGACCTTGTTCCCTTCTCTTTGTTATGTTAAAAAATACAAACGTGTCAGTTTCTGTATTGTGTACATTCATGCACGTGTAGATAACATTTGAAAATCTTGGGATTTGTTCCAATTTCACACAAGGCTAATTTGTTACATTGCAAAATTTCAAAAGGAATAAATCCTCCCCAAGGATGTGGATTTGATTGTGTGAACACTAAGAGCAGACTTTAAAGTCTGACATTACTCACATGAAGGGGGGGGAAGGAAATAAGGAAGTTCTCCATGAAGGCGAATCACCATTTCAGTCTTGAATAAACTTAGATAAATTAAATCTAAGAAATACACTTAAGATCCTTCACACTATTAATCTGCAATGATCTTGTGAGAATAAATGCTCTGACCATTTTTTGATGTTAATAAAAATTCTTGAGCTCCTAATTAAATATGGAGAGCTATAAAAGTTATACCCAAGGTGTTTTATTCATAAAAGTCCCCAGTGGCATAGGACATTTAGCTTTCAGGTGGTCTTCAAATATATATATAATATATACATGGGTGGTAAGCCTACTACAGATTGTGAAATTAGTTCATATTATTTTTTTCTTCCAGAGGGGCCATCTTTCTAAGACTTCCAGCTAAATTGTAGAATGCTTTCTAATTTAACTTTACAAAATATCAAGAATGTGATTACTGCCCTTCCTAAAGTGCAAAGTTGACCTTTACTTTCAAAAAGAAATGCTTCCCTATAATCAAATGACCCCAAGGGCTATTTGAGCAAATGCCCAAAAGAATAAAAGGAGGACTTATTTTTCTGAGAAAAGCAAATAGAATCATTGAGAGTCAAGTGTCAGAGACTCTTGTGAGGAGTGTGTGAGTGAAGGGATCAACCTGTCTGATAGCAATTGCAGAACTAGGCAGCGGGTAATTGAACAGCTTGAGTAGAATCAGGTATCCTCTGTGAAGTATCAATGCAAACCAAGAAAGTCATACCAACAGCTAGATGGGCAACTAGGTGGAGCAGTGGATAAAGCACCGGCCCTGGAGTCAGGAGGAACTTAGTTCAAATTTGACCTCAGACACTTAATAATTACCTAGCAGTGTGACCTTGGGCAAGTCATTTAACCCCATTGCTTGCCAAAAACAAAACAAAACAAAACCAACCATACTAATAGCTAGGATAGAGCTGTCCAAGGATTTCGGCAAGTCATTCATTGAGAACTGAGCATTAGAAGCCAAGGGCAAACGCAAAGGCAACCGAAATCAAGTCAACTGAAGTATGATCTGGAAACATTTAAGTCAAGTAGGACAAAAAAGAAAACCTAATTGTTGCCTGGGTCAAAGGATTGGATAAACCAAATAAGTATTTCAAAGTTGGGGGGGGGCAGCTAGGTTGCCCAGTGGTTAGAGCACTGGTTCCAGAGTCAGGAGGTGCTGAGTTCAAATATGGCCTCAGACATTTAATAATTACCTAGTTGTGTGACCTTGAGCAAATCACTTAACCCCATTGCCTGACCCCCAAACAACAACAACAACAACAGCAACAACAAAAAGTTGGAATGCTACTGGAACAGGTTGACAAGTAACCATTTTGTATTCCAGGTTGAATTTTTCTTAAACTAGAATGGCTCGATAACCTAGGATCACAATATCTGTTGTCAGCATCTAGTAGTTCAGTGCCACTACCTCCACTATCCAGTCAAACTAACCTACTTCTACCCCTATTTTGTCTTGGGGTTTTTTAGTGCAATCAAGTTTAGCTTCCCCCCAGAAGTTGTGATTACTCTTCAGATTCTCATAGCAGCTACTATTTTAATTTTGAATTAGGTTTCCCTTTATGCTGGATTCCCAGTTTTAGGCTTTCCCTTCCCCTCCCCTCCCCCTGCCCTACCTTCTGCCCTTCCTTTTCCCTACCCTCTCCCCTCTCATTTAATTTTTATTCTCCTGTCCCTTCCTATCTTGCTTTCTAAGCTTTCCTTTTTGCTTTTACCCCCTTTCTCTTGTAGAGAACTTTAAAAAAGCTGTCTTCTTGTGTCTTCTGCCCAGACATACAAAAAAAGTTGACATTTGAAAAGGTTATTAATTTTCTATTAGATGTTTTTTCCACAAATGAAGATTTCATTTCAATTCTGTAAGCATTTAATTGTCTACTATGTGTAAGACACTGTGCTAAGTGCTGGGCTACAAGGACAAAAGGTAAAAAGTCTTTTCCTTCAAGGATGATGCAATATGGTAACATAAGCAAAATCAAAATAATTTGATGAGAGAACACTAACATCTATAGGTAATAAGAAAAGTATGGTTTTTCCTTCCTTTATAGGAGGTAGAGACAAGAGTTCACATATGAGTAGAGGAGGTGATAACATAGAATAGTACATAGGCAAGAGACTGAATATAATGTTTAGATAGGCCAGATTGGTTGGAAGAAAGAGTACATGAAACATCTTTGGGAAGTCAGGTTGCTGAGAGATTGTGAATGGCATTAAATGACTTGTTGAGAAATATATTTTTATTCTGGAGGTAACAAGGAGTCACTGAACAGTTTTTTAGAAATATTTTTGTGTATGTACACACACAAACTTATATGTGCATATATATGGATAGGTAGTTATTGATGTTTTTGTGCTTTTATATAATTTTAATTTCCTCTTAATTCCTTTTCTTAATTTTAGTCCTGTCTCAACTCACAACCATTTCAAATTTCACCCCCTCTCACTCTGGTCCCTCTCTATTAGATTTCCATGGTTAAAAAAGATTAAAAAAGGAAAAATAAAAAAATCATTCACTAAAATGTACTAAACATTAACAGAATCTGACAGTATATACAATATTTCACACCCAAAGTAGCCCACCTTTGCAGTGAAAGGTACATTTCACTTGACTCTTAACAGCTTTCAATACTAAGAGAAGTTCTCGTTCAAAGGCTTATCTATTAGGAAATAGTTATTGACCTTAAATATTTATGTTAATTCTCTACCTTGGATATCAAATCCTTATTCATGATATTTGATGCAAAAAAAATTATCTTTATCAAGTATTCCTTTCTCTGAGAAGTATTAATTTTATTCATTTAAAAACCCTTGAAATTTTAGGTGATTGAAATTATTTTATCTTCTGTGATTTCTGTGACTCCTTGTTGATTATGTATTTTCTTCTAGTAAGAGCTGTAAAAGATAGTTATTTCTTTTCCTCCAAATGTTTTATTTAATAATATAACACTTTATATTTGTTTTTTATTATAAAGATCATATTTATTTTTGAGTTCTACAATTTTTCCCCTAATCTTACTTCCCTCCCCCCCCAACCCCCCACAGAAGGCAATTTTCCAGTCTTTGACACTTTTTATTTCTCCTGGAATTAAAATTGGGAAGGAAGAGACAAAACTCTCACTCTTTGCAGGTGACATGATGGTATACCTAGAGAATCCCAAAAAATCATCTTAAAAACTACTAGAAATAATTAGCAACTTTAGTAAAGTCGCAGGATATAAAATAAACCCTCATAAATCCTCAAAATTTCTATATATGACTAGCAATATACAGCAGAAAGAGCTAGAAAGAGAAATCCCATTCAAAGTAACCTCAAACAATATAAAATACCTGGGTGTCTATCTGCCAAGGCAGACTCAATGAAAACAACTATAAAACACTTCTCACACAAATAAAATCAGATTTAAATAACTGGGCAAACATCATCTGCTCATGGATAGGTAGAGCTAATATAATAAAAATGGCAATTCTACCAAAACTAAACTACCTGTTTGGTGTCCTACCAATCAAAATTCTAATAAATTACTTTAATGAGTTCAAAAAAGTTGTAAGTAAATTCATAGGAAGAAATAAAAAGTCAAGAATTTCCAGGAATTCAATGGAAAAAAAGTGCAAAAGAAGGTGGCTTAGCGTTACCATATCTAAAATTCTATTATAAAGCATCAGTCATCAAAACTGTCTGGTATTGGCTAAGAAATAGAGTGGTGGATCAGTGGAATAGACTAGATGCAATAGCAGGAAATGATTATAGTAATCTGCTGTTTGATAAAAACCAGAGTCCAGCTATTGGCATTAAAAACTCTCTCTTCCATAAAAATTGTTGGGAAAATTGGAAGTTAGTATGGAAGAAACTTAGATTAGACCAACACCTCAAACCCTACACCAAGATAAGATCAAAATCGATACAGGTTTTAGACACACAAAAAAACATTATTATAAGCAAACTAGGAGATCAAAGAATAGTTTACTTGTCAGAGGTATAGAAAGGGAAGCAGTTTATGACCAAGGAAGAGATGGAGAACATCATTAAAAATAAACTAGACAATTTTGATTACATTAACTAGCAATTTTGATTACATTAAATTAAAAAGTTTTTTGCACAGACAAGGCCACTGTAACCAGGATAAAAAGAAATGTAGTAAATTGGAAAACAATTTTTACAACTAGTACTTCTGATAAAGTACTCATTTCTAAAATATACAGAGAATTGAGTCAAATTTTTTTTAAAAAGACAAGCCATTCCCCAAATGTCAGTCAAAGGATATGCAAAAGCAATTTACAGAGGAGGAAATCAAAACAATCCATAGTCATATAAAAAATTGCTCCAAATCACTAATTATTAGAGAAATGAAAATTAAAGCATCTCTGATGCTTTACCACCTCACATCTCTCAGACTGGTCAATATGACCAGGAAGGACTATGATCAATGTTGGAAGGGATGTGGGAAATCTGGGACACTAATACATTATTGGTGGAGCTGTGAACTCATCCAACCTTTCTGGAGAGCAATTTGGAATTATGCCCAAAGGGCAACAAAAATGTGCATGCCCTCTGATCCAGTAATATCACTACTAGGTCTATGCCCTGAAGAGATTATGAAAAAGGGTAAAAACATCACTTGTACAAAAATATTCATAGCAACCCTGTTTGTGGTGGCAAGGATTTGGAAATTGAGTAAATGTCCTTCAATTGGGGAATAGCTTAGCAAATTGTGGTATATGTATGTCATGGAACATTATTGTTCTATTAGAAACCAGAAGGGATGGGAATTCAGAGAAACCTGGAGGGATCTGCATGAAATGAAACTGATCGAGATGAGAAGAACCAGAGTAACACTGTACACCCTAACAGCAACATGGGAGTGATGATCAACCCTGAAGGACTTGCTCATTCCATCAGTGCAACAATCAGTGACAATTTGGGGCTATCTGGGATGGAGAATAGCATCTGTATCCAGAGAAAGAATTGTGAAGTTTGAACAAAGACCAAAGACCTTTAATTTAGGGGAAAAGAACTGTTATCTTATTATGTAATTATGCTATCTCTTATACTTTATTTTTCTTCCTTAAGGATATGATTTCTCTCTCATCACATTCAACTTAAATCAATATATACCATGGAAACAATGTAAAGACTAACAGACTGCCTTCTGTGGGGAGGTGAGGGAAGAGAAGCAAGATTAGGGGAAAAATTTTAAAACTCAAATAAAATCTTTCTAAAAAAATCCCCTGGAATTTATTATGGGAAAGACAGATAGACAAAGACAAAAAAGAGTAAGAGTAAGAGTAAAAAGGTAAGATAAAGGAAGTAAAGTGAGAAAAGAAAAGAAAGGAGAAAAAAGAATTTATTAAGTTTTACCATGTTTCAGATGGTCTGTTAAGCACTGGGGTTGCAAATATGAGCAAATAAGATAGTCCTTACCCTCAAGGAACTTACATTCTATTATAAGGTATACATCACTATAAGGAGAGCTAGAAAGAGATGGGGTGCATTTAAGATGGTATGGCAATGTGAATAATTGATCCTGGTCAAGATAAGTCAAAAGTTCACTTATCAGAGTCCAGGCAAGCTGCAATGGAAGATCCTAAGAATCTGGTGATGAGGGAAAGATAGGGATGATGGTCAGTTGAGTGGTTTAGAAATGAAAGTCGTGCTTTCTTTGGTAGCATATATACTAAAATTGGAACAATACAGAGAAGATTAACATGGCTTCTACACAAGGATGACATGTAATTTCGTAAAGTATTCCATGTTTTAAAAAAAAGGGCAGCCAGAAGAGTATAGTATAAAATGCTAATCAAAGCATTCTTTTTTAACAAATTGCTTTCCAGTTATCAGTTTTCATCAAATAATGAGTCTGTCCCCAAGAAGTTTATATTCTGTTGTTCATCAAATACTGTTATTGAATGTGATTGTTTCTGATTTGTGGTTACCTAGTTTGTTACATTGATCTGTACCTGAAGACTTTTGAGGACAAACTACTCACTGCTACTCACTACTCATTCATGGATGGTACATCTGCCACTTTGCTTTCAATCACTGTTACACTAAGCAAATATTTCCTCCAATTAAATTTGATTTTAGAATAGAATAGGAATAATATCTGTAGGGGAAGTGAATGTATTTGTGGATATTAACAAAAGACTAAGTCTATTTTATAGCGAAAATAGGAGTTTAAAATTATTGGAATTTGAGTTATTTTCACAAAAGACAATTTAAAAACTTTTGAGGAGTTATGGGAGCATAGATTTAGAGCTAGAGTGAACATAAGGATTATCTAATCTGTTCCTAATAGAAAACATCAGTCTTACTTACATACCTTGGATAAAATTTGACTCTGTTAATACAAGGGACATTTAAGTTGTAAGGTATAATTTATAGTTTAACATAAGATTAATTTTGTTTCTAATATAAAATTTAAAAATCTGTGATAATATTAGTTTACCTTCTATAAGACAAGTTATATAGAAGACTTCAGCTATAAGCTTTATATAACCATAACATAGACCTCGAGATTTTTTTACATAGGTAATCTTAAGGGCTTTCCTCAACAATCTTTTTTTGGTTCCTACCCTCAACCAAAATTTCCCAGATAACATCAGAATTTAGCTTATGTCTGGATCTCCAACAACAACAACAACAAAAGAGGCAAAAGAGCCTGAAACTCGCATGAAATTATTTTATTAGCAACTATAACTTTACTATAATGAAGGTCAGATTTTCTTTAACCTCACAAAAGATCTCTTTTCAGGAATCATTCAGGCCCCCAAATAGTTAGAAACAACTCTCTTTTCTCTCTAGTCGTTTTCTAGAGAGTCCTCCAAGTTTCTAGAATTTCTCTTGGGTTGAGACCCTCCTCCAAGGGGAAAGTATTTGATTTTGTTAAAGTAAAACACACCCACCCCACCTCCATCTAATTTAATTTAATCAATGTGACTGTTGGGGGAAAGAACAATACATCAAATAAGTTCATAGCCAGATGATCAAGTATTTGATATGAAGTATAATAGCAGATAGTGTATAAAACAAAGCATAGCTAGACAGCAACAGACCTACATTGGCTGCATGGTTATTATTAGTGAAGGTCTAGGTTTGCTCCTCCACCTTGTGGAAAGACTGTGTCCCTTGCTATACCTTGGTACCATCTCTTGTTTGGTTCAGTTCCATTCCAAACATCCAGTTCTGAAAGCTTATATATAATATATATATATATATATATATATATACACACAATCTTATGTTAAGTCATTTCTGGGGGCAGCTAGGTGGCATAGTGAATAGAGCACCGACCCTAGAGTAAGGAGGACTTGAGTTCAAATCCAACCTTAGACACTTACTAATTACCTAGCTATGTGACCTTGAGCAAGTCACTTAATCCCAATGCCTTGCAAAAACCTAAAAAAAAACCCACCTCGTTTCTGCTTTCACAACATCCTTGCATCAATCCTTTTCTCACTATTCATATAGTCTGAATGATATTGAGGACTAAATTATCTTAGTTCAGATCCCCATCACATATTATTACTTGGACAATTCCAATAGTCTTCTAATTGATAGCCCTGATTCAAGTCTCTCCCCTTCTCAATCTCTGCCTCTCAGTTTCTCTGGCTTCCTTTAAGATTCAGTTCAAATTCCACCCTCAGTAGGTAGCCTTTCCTCCTTTTGGCTATTACTGCTTTTGTCTTCTATATTACCTTTCAACTAACTATTTGGTATACATCTTGTCTATTTATTTACACATCTCCCCTCATTAGAATGCATGCTTGTTGAGGGAAAAGACTGTTTTTGCCTTTCTCAATCTCCCCAGGATTTAGTATAGTATAGTAATCTTTAATAAATATTTGTGAACTTATTGATAAATATTCATCATCTACAAAATGGTCAGTGATTTTACTAAAGTGTAAATTAGACCATATTACTACCTTATTTGATAAATACTAGTGTCTTCCTAATACCATTATGGTCAGATACCTTTTGTTTGTCATAAAAGGTCCTTTGCAATTTGGCACCAAGCTACCTTTCTAGTTTTAGTCTAGGTTTAGTCTACATAACTCTCCCTCATACACATTACAGTTGAGTCAAACTGAAATTCCTGTTGTTCTTCACAAATGATTCTCCATCTCCCATCTCTGTGCTTTTCCCTATGGCTCTCATGTGCTCATTCCTTATCTGTCTCTTAGAATCCCTAGTTTCTTTGAAAGCTCAATCTCAAGCAATCTCTACTGAATGAGGCCTTTCTTGATCCCCCCACCTATGCCATCTAATAGTAACCACCCACTAACAATGGTCTTGTATATTTATATATATATATATATATATATATTCATATTTATATGTGTTCATAAATATATACACTATGGATATTATCTGTGTATATTCTATATAAGTATACACAATAAGTATATGTTATTTCCCACAATAATAGAATGTAAGCTCCTTGAGGGCAGGGACTGTTTTTATTTTGTTTTCTATCTCCAGAACCTAGCAAAATATCCAGGACTTAGTGGACACTTAAAAAAATATTTTTAATTGATAGATTCAGGAAACTGATCCAGGTACTCTGCTGCTTATCTGACAATTCCTTTCTTGCCCCTCTGCTGCTGTTCCTGTGCTACCTGATCCCCCATTACTTCCAGATTGATTCAGAATTTCTTGGTGCTTTTTCTGCTGCCATTCCTGGGGTACAGCAGATCCTTGATACCCATTTCTGTGGAAGTTTCCTCCTGGCTGCCCAGGCACAGGGAACTGAGTCTTTGTGTGTGTGTGTGTCTCTGATTAGTTTCCTTCTGTCTGACATGAAAACTCTGTTATTCTTCACTCTATCTCCCGTTCAGCTGCTGTTTGTATTCTTTTTTTAATTCATTGTTTGGTTTTTTTGCAAGGCAATGGGGTCAAGTGACTTGCCCAGGGTCACACAGCTAGGTAATTATTAAGTGTCTGAGGCTAGATTTGAACTCATCCAGGGCTGGCGCTCTAACCACTGTGCCACCTATGCCCCCTGTTTGTATTCTTTCAGAAAACTAATCCAAATTCAAAATCTTACCAAAAATGAATGTTGAAAAGTATTCTTTGCATGTAATTGGAAAAAATAAAAATAGATTAAAAAAGAAGATTAATAAAACCAGGAATGTGAAAACTAAATCAAACAATCATCCTTAATATATTATCAATGGGGCAATATGGAACATTTCACATATTATTCAAAATTTCAAAGAATTTGAACTTGTCCAAAAATTCCAACCTTGTTTTAAGAAGATATCTCTAATATTTGAGCAAAGTTTTCATCATTTTGGGAAAATGGGGTAATGAAAGCTGGACCATATCTGGGCATACACATTATATTTTAAAAAGGGATATTTTCAAAATCTGTAAATAAGAAACAGTCCAATGAGAATCCAAAAGTTCTTCTACTGAAGGATCAGTAATTATTATTTAAGGCTGGGTTAGGGACTAGACTTGATTTAATTGGTAGAGGGAACTTAAGATATGAATACTGCCTCCACTGCTGCAGTTCCTCACTTTCTGTACAATTTGTAATCTTAGAGAGTATCCAAGGGTTCTAAAAGATTAAGTGATTTGGGAAGGGTCAAAGAGCTGGTATGTGGCAGTTGTTAAACTCGAATCTTCCTCACTCTGAGACTACTACACTATCCACTACATTATGTATTAGCAATTTATAGCTTCCTTATTAAAAATTCTTTTTCTTTGTACTATTTCTCCTTCTAAAGTAGAATCATAGGATCTAAGAACTGGAAGGACCTTCAGAGATCATCAAGTTCAATTCCTTTAAATAATAATTAAACAAAATACTATTTGTTTAAAATGATTTGCATAATGCCTAGCAAATTGTAGAAGCTATATAAATGTTCATGCCCTTCCCCTGAGGCATCTAAATGATGTAATGGATAGAGGGCCAGGCCTGCAATCTGGGAGCCTCATCCTACTGAGTTCAAATCTGGCCTCTGACACTGGTGAACCACTCCAGTATCTTTGCCAAGAAAATGTTAAATAGGGTTTTTCCAAAGGAAAAACAAATACCCAAAAGGAGATAATTTGCCCAAGGTCACAGAGCTTCTTAGAAACAGAGCCAAGGCCAAACTCCAATTCTCCTCATTCCCAGACAAGGCATTTTTTTTTTAAAGCACACTACTGTCCCTCAAAGTTAGAACTCATTTCCATCTTTCTTATTATCTTGCTTTAATTTCTGCCAGGGTCTTCATATGGTTCCTTGGTACTGTCATAGTACATTTACTCTTCTTTTGCAACCCCTGGCAAAAAATAAATCAACAAATTGTGTACTATCCTGTATTCAGTTCTGGAAGACAATATAAATTTTCTTTTTCAAAAGAAATGACAATTGCTTCCTCCACCCCACCAGTAAATACAAGGACAACTTGGAAATAAACCTTAAATAAACCTTAACTGACAAGATACAATATTTTTCCTTCCTCCCTTCCTTCCTCCCTCCCTTCCTTCCTCCCTCCCTCCCTCACTTCCCTCCTTCCTTCCTTCCTTCCTTCCTTCCTTCCTTCACTTCTCTCTGTCTCTCTGTGTGTCTCTATCTCTCTCTTCCCTAATCCCCTTACTGAACTGCTAAATAGTCCCACCATATTACTATGAGGATCTAAATATGGCCCCCAATGATCTCTTTGGGAATTTTCAGTATTTGACTTTTTCCCAAGACTATGCAAAGGGAACATAGTGTTCCAGTAACATCTCAGAATTTCTAGTGACCTGATAAAAATTTCTAAACAGGAATCTTGTTTCTCATATATCGTAAAAAGAACAATAATAACTGTCCAGAACCACAAAACTGTTTTTTATGCCTCTCACCAATCTCATCAATGCTAAAAATGTTGAGGTCAGGGAGTTCATTGAGGAGCCTTTACAAACAATTCCTTAGACCAGAGGAATCTCTACTATTTTGCCCTTATAAGGTGTCTTTCTTCAGGAGTCTTAAAATCACTCAATAAGCATTAAGTTAGCTAATCCTCCTGACTTTCTCTTCTGAAGATCATTCAGTCATTTTTAGTTGTCTTCAACTCTTTATGATCCAATTGGGGTTTTCTTGGCAAAGATACGGGAGTGGTTTGCCATTTCCTTCTCTAGCACCTTTACAGATGAGAAAACTGAGGCAAACAGGGTTAAGTGATTTGTCCAGGGTCACACAGCAAGTAAGTGTCTGAAATCAGATTTGATGAGTCTTCCTAATCCAAGCCCACTGTACCACTAAAGGCACTGAACTAAATTAAACTAAAGGCACAGAAAAAGATGATTCCATCTACCAAATTCTTAATGAAAAGAGTTGTGGGTAGACATGTAGAGTTCTCATCCTAGCCTTTGATTCTAAACTGCAATTGTAGAAAGAATGTACAAAATCTGCCCTTTATAGGAATAGCTATCAATTAGAGATAGTCCTCCATCTAAGCACACCAATCTTAAAAAAAATTACTCCACAGAGACAGCTGTCACTACAGACCCCACAAGAAGAAATTCATTGAATCCCTATCTACCACATCCCCTTCCACTGAATTCAAGGAGTATCAGTATATCAAAATTTTCAGGGTTAAAAGGATTTCAGCAGACCTAGGGCTTATGACCCAAGGAAACTTTAGACATAGCAAAATAATTAGTATTAAAGTTTAATTGCCTTGTAGATTAATAAGCTTTTTTGCCCTAGTCTAGGAACCTCACTTCCATCTATAATAGTGTATCAATGGGCAAAAAAATGTTCTCCAAGCTCCAAACAGCTGATCTATAGCCAAACTTAGAAAAAGCAACCTTGTAATAAACTAGGAACCACTTTATTCATTTTATCTCTTTGTTACTATTTTATTTAAATTTTTGTATCAATTTTCATTAGTCTATAATGTTCGCACTTTGGTCATTTTAATGACTGTTTAATATTTTATTTTTTCCCAATTACATGTAAAAAACAAATTTTAACATTAGTTTTCTTTTTTAATTTTGAGCTCCAAATCCTCTTTCTCCTTTCCAAGTCCCCCTCATTAAGAAAGCAAGTTTATACCCAACTGTATGTATATGATATTCCCTCTTTCAGTCAATTCAAATGAAAGTAAAGTTCAAGTACTCCCTGCTTGCTTCTCTTATCTCCCCTCCCAAAAGCTCTTTTGTAACTCTCATATGTAAGATAATTTACCTCATTCTATCTCTCCCTTCCCCCTCTGACAATATATCACCCTTTCTTATTCCTTAATTTTATTTTTTAAAGATGTCATCCCATCATATTTAACTCACATCTGTACTCCCTGTCTATATACACTTCTTCTAAATGCCCTAATAATGACAGAGCTCTTAGGAGTTATTTGTATCTTCCCATGTAGGAATGTAGTTTAATCTTATTGAATTCCTTATGATTTCACTTACCTTTTTATGCTTCTCTTGAGTCTTGTATTTGAAAGTAAAATTTCTAAAACAACAGTGAGGTATCATCTCACACCTATTAGATTAGCCAAGATGAGAAAAAGGGAAGATGATCAGTGTTGGAGAGGTTGAGAGGATTGGGACATTGACGCATTGCTGGTGGAATTGGGAACAGATCCAACCTTTCTGGAGAGCAACATGGAACTATGCTCAAAGAGCAATAAAACTGTTCATACCCTTTGACCCAGCAATTCCAATTCTAGGTCTATATTCAGAAGAAACTGTAAAAAATGGAAAAGTCCTACATGTTCCAAAATATTCATAGCAGCTCTTTTTGTAGTGGCAAAGAATTGGAAATTGAGGGGATGTCCATCAATTGGGGACTGGCTAATCAAGTTATGGTACATGAATACTATGGAATACTATTATTCTATAAGAAACCATAAATGGTTAGACTCTAGGGAACTATGGAATGACTTATGGGATCTGATGCTGAACAAAGGGAGTAGAATCAAGAGAACAATGTACACATCAACAGCAACATTATGAGATGAGCAACCTCAATAGAAGCAGCTCTTCTCTGCAGTCCAGAGAGCTAGGACAACTGTATCTCAGTGATTATGAATTATATTATCCCCAACCAGAGGAAGAAAAAAGAAAGCAAAACAAAACATCCCTTCTGAATCTGATGAACACTTTACAAAAATTATCTCTTATGTATCTCTTTCCCTTAATCCTAATTCTTCAAGCCAAATATTACTAATTTGTAAACATGTTTAACAAATTATGTATGTAAAATGTCCACCTGACTGTTTCCTGCTGAAGGAGGGGGAAAGGGAGGTTGGAGGGAAATTTTATAACTTGGAAATATGTATGTAATATGGCTGAAAATAAATAAATAAATAAAATAATAAAAAAGAAAAAAAAGAAAGTCAAATTTCTATTCAGCTCTTATTTTTTTAATTAGGAAAGCTTGCAAGTCCTCTATTTCATTAAATATCCATTTCCCCTCAGAAGGATTTTACTCAGTTTTGTTGATTGTTATTTTTCTTGATTGTAATCTTAGCTACTTTGTCCTCTAGAATATCAAATTCCAGATCCTCTAACCCTTTATTTTAGAAGCTGCTAAATCTTGTTATCCTGATTGTGGTTACACAATATTTGAATTGTTTTTTTTTCCAGCTGCTTGCAATATTTTTCTCCTGAGTTATTCATTTTGAGGTCTCTTTCAGGAGGTGATCAGTAGATTCTTTCAATTCCTATTTTACTCTCTTGTTCTAGAATATCAGGTCAATTTTCTTTGATAATTTCTTTTTTACTTTTTTTTTTGCTTTATAATTTTTTTCTTTGATAATTTCTTGAAAGATGATGAGGATCCTTTTTTGATTATGGCTTTCAGGTAGTACAATCATTCTTAAATTATCACTCTTGGATCTGTTTTCCATATTGGTTGTTCTTTTTTTCAAGGAGCTATTTCACATTTTCTTCTTTTGATTTTGTTTTACTGTTTCTTGATGTCTCATGGAAGTTTTCCACTTGACAAATTCTAATTTTTAATTAATTATTTTCTTCAGCGAATTTTTCAGTGAATATGTGCACAACTTTTTCCATGTGTCCAATTCTACTTTTCAAGGACTTCTTCTCCATTGAATTTTTGTGGCTCTTTTAAACATATGAACTATTCTGTTTTTTTAAGGTGCTATTTCTCTTCAGTTTGTGTGTGTATGCCTTCTTTACCATTTCACTTTTTTCCCACGATTTTCTTGCTTCACTCTCATTTATTTTCCCAATTTTCTTCTGCCTCTGTTATTTGAGTTTTAAAAATCCTTTTAGAACTTTTCCAAGAATTATTTTTGGGTCAAGACCAATTCATATTTTTCTTCAAGGCTTCAAATATAGCAGTTTTTGTTTTGTTGTCTTCTTCTGAATTTGTGATTAATTTTCTAGTCAGGTCCTTGTTTTATTGTGGTTGTTTCCTAATTTTCCCAGTTTATTTCTTTGCTTTAACTTTATGTTAAAGTTGGGCTCTGATTGTAGCCAAATTCCAGAACTATTAGATGAAAAAGAAAATCCTACAAGCAGTTATAAAGAAACAATTTAGATACCAAGGAGCCACAGTAAGGATTACACAGGACCTGGCTGCATCAACATTAAGGGATCAAAGGGCCTGGAATGAAATATTCTGAAAAGCAAGGGAGCTTGTGATGCAGCCAAGAATCCATTATCTGGCAAAACTGAGCCTTCTTTTCCAGGGCAAAAGATGAACATTTAATGAAATAGGAGACATCCAACTTTTCCTGATAAAAAGACCAGAGCTTAATAGAAAATTTGGACTTCAAACAGGAGACTCAAGAGACACATGAAAAGGTAAAATTAAAAAAAGGGGGAATAAGATAAAACTGGCAATATCCCTACCTGGAAGAAAGACTTTAACAACTCTAAAGAATTGTAATTCTACTAGAGAGAATTTAATTATCCAGAAGATATAGACATGCATGATTTATTCAAGAAACTGTTATCCAAAAAAAGATGAAATTGGATATATCCTTATCTGGGAGAAAGACTCTAATAACTCTCAATAATTGTAATTCTAGTAGAGAGAATAGGCAGAAGTGATGGAAACTCATGACCTTTCTATGACATAGATAGAATGATTTAAAAAACAATACTTCCTTAAAATGGAGGCAGTAAAGAGATGGGAGGATAGAGAAGACTGAATGGGGTAAATTTCATTACATTAAGAGGTACAAAGGACTTATTGTGGTAGAGGGGAAGAAGGGAGGAGGTGAGAACCACCTGAATCTTACTCTCATCAGATTGGCTTAAAGTTAGCATACACACACTCAGTTAAGTTAAGAAACTTAACTTTAAAATGTTAAAAGGGGAAAAGGGGGAATCAACAGAAGGAAGGGAAGGAAGAAGGGGCAAAGGAAAAGGGAGAAAAAAGGGGAGGGGGTTGGATATAGGAAGGAAAACACACTGAAGAGGTGGTATTCAGAAACAAAATACTGGGGAATATAGATAAAAGGAAAAAAGAGAAAAAATACAGAGGGAAGATAACATGGAGGGCAATAAAGAGTTAATAAAACTCTCCCTTAAAATGTAAGTGAATAGCAGAGTGGATTAAAAATCAGAATCCTACAATATGCTGCTTGCAAGAAACTCATCTGAAGCAGAGAGATACATAGAGTAAAGATAAAAGGTTGGAGCAAAATATATTTTGCTTCAGCTGAAGTGAAAAAAGTAGGGGTAGCAATCCTTATCTCAGACAAAGCAGCTTCAAAAATAGATCTCATTAAAAGAGATAAAGAAGAAAACTATATCCTCCTAAAAGATAACATAGACAAAAAGGTAATTTCAATACTAAATATGTATGCAACCCAATGGTATAGCATCCAGATTCTTAGAAGAGAAATTGAAGGAGTTACAGGAAGACATAGACAGCAAAAACTCTACTAGTGGGAGACCTGTACTTCCCGCCCTCAGATTTAGATAAATCTAACTAAAATAAACAAGAAGGAAGTTGAGGAGGTAAATAGATTGTTAGAAAACCTAGACATTATAGACTTATGGAGGAAATTGAATGGGGATAGAAAGGAATATACTTTTTTTCTGCAGTACATGGCACTTACACAAAAACTGACCATGTACTAGGGCATAAAAACATAATAATCAATTGCAGAAAGGCAATTTTTAAAGAATGAGTGAATCAAACAGCAAAGTACAGAAAGAATTAATTATTTTATCCTAGATAAAGACAATAATGAAACAACATACCAAAACCTATGGGATACACTCAAGGTGTCTGTCAGTGAATTTAAGTAAATTTAAGTGAATATGAATAAACTAGTGAAAGAGGAAATCAATGAACCAAATATGCAACTAAAAATAATTAGAGAAAGACCAAATTAAAAACCCCAGTTAAATACCAAATTAGAAATTCTAAATATTAAATGAGAAATTAATAAAATTGAAAGCAAGAAAACTATTGAACTAATAAAACCAAGAGCTGGTTTTATGAAAAAACCAACAAAATTGATAAAACTCTGTTGAATTTGATTTAAAAAAAAGATAGAAGAAAACCAAATTGCTAGTATCATAAATGAAAAAGGTGAACTCACCACCAAATGAGGAGGAAATTTAATAATTTAGGAATTATTTTGGCCAACTCTATGCCAATAAATTGAAAATCTAAATGAAATGGATGAATATTTACAAAAATATGTTTCCCTGGTTAAATGAAGATGAAATTAAATACCTAAATAACTGTATCACAGAAAAAGAAATTCAACAAGCCATTATTGAACTCCCTAAGAAAAATTCTCCAGGGCCAGATGGATTCACAAGTGAATTCTATCAAACATTTAAGGAGCAACTAGTTCCAATTCTACATAAACTCTTTGGAGAAATGGGTGAAAATGGAACTCTGCCTAACTCTTTCTATGACACCAATAATGGTGCTGATACCTAAAACAGGGAAAGAAAATTATAGACCTATCTCCCTGATGAATATAGATGTAAAAATCTTAAATAAAATCTTAGCAAAACAACTACAAGTTATCACTAGGATAATACATTATGACCAAGTAGGATTTATCCCAGGAATGCAGGGTTGGTTCAATATTAGGAAAACTGTCAGTATAATTAATGATATCAATAACAAATTTATCAGAAATAATATGATTATATCAATAGATGATGAAAAAGCTTTTGACAAAAATACAGCATCCATTCCTACTAAAAAACCCTAGAGAGCACAGAAATAAATGGATTGTTCTTTAGAATAATAAACAGTATCTATCTGAAACCATCAACAAGTATCATATGCAATGGGGATAGGCTAGAGCCATTCTCAATAAGATCAGGGGTGAAACAACAATGCCCATTATCACCACTCCTATTCAATATTGTATTAGAAGTGTTAGCTTCAGCAATAAGAGAAGAAAGAGAAATCGAAGGAATTTGAATAGGGAAGGAAGAGACAAAACTCTCACTCTTTGCAGATGACACGATGGTATACCTAGAGAATCCCCAAAAAATCATCTAAAAAACTACTATAAATAATTAGTAACTTTAGCAAAGTCAAATGTTATAAAATAAACCCTCATAAATCCTCAACATTTCTATATATGACTAGCAAGATACAGCAGAAAGAGCTAGAAAGAGAAATCCCATTCAAAGTAACTTCAGATAATATAAAATACCTGGGAGTCTACCTGTCAAGGCAACTTTTTTGAAAACAACTACAAAACACTTCTCACACAAATAAAATCAAACTTAAAAACTGTGCAAATATCAACTGCTCGTGGATAGGCTGAGCAAATATAATAAAAATGACAATTCCATCAAAATGGAACTACCTGTTTTGTGCCCTTACCAATCAAAATTCTAAAATACTTACTTTAATGAGTTAGAAAAAATTGTAAGTAAATTCATAGGAAGTAATAAAAAGTAGAGAATCTCCAAGGATTTAATGAAAAAAAGTGAAAAAGAAGGTGGCTTAGCTTTACCAGATCCAAAATTATATTATAAAGCATCAGTTATCAAAACTGTCTGGTATTGGCTAAGAAATAGAGTGGTGGATCAGTAGAATAGACTAGGTGCAATAGTAGGAAATGATTTTAGTAATCTGCTGTTTGATAAACACAAAGAGGCCAGGTATTGGGATAAAAACTCTCTCTTCAATAAAAACTGTTGGGAAAATTGGAAGCTAGTATGGAAGAAACTTGGGTTAGAGCAACACTTCATACCCTATACCAAGATAAGATCAAAATGGATAAGGGTTTTAGAAATAAAAAACAATATTATAAGCAAACTAGAAGATCAAGGAGTAGTTTACCTGACAGATCTATGGAAAGGGAAGCAGTTTATGACCAAGGAAGAGATGGAGAACACCAATAAAAATAAACTAGATAATTTTGATTACTTTAAATTAAAAAGCTTTTGCAAAACCATTGTAACAAGGGCAGCTAGGTGGCGCAGTGAATAAAGCACTGGCCCTGGAGTCAGGAGTACCTGGGTTCAAATCCGGTCTCAGACAGTTAATAATTACCTAGCTGTGTGGCCTTGGGCAAGCCACTTAACCCCATTTGCCTTGCAAAAACCTAAAAAAAAACCCCACTGTAACCAAAATAAAAAGAAATGTAGTAAATTGGGAAACAATTTTTATGACTAGTACTTCTGAGAAAGGAATCATCTCTAAAATATACAGAGAACTGAGTCAAATTTTTTTTTAAAAAAGAAAAGCCATTCCCCAATTGACAAATAGTCAGAGGATATGCAAAGACAATTTACAGATGAGGAAATCAAAGCAATCCATAATCATATGAAAATTGCTCTAAATCACTAATTATTAGAGAAATCAAATTAAAGCATCTCTGAGGTATCACCTCACGCTGCTTAATCTGGTCAATATGACCCAAAAGGACAATGATCAATGTGGGAAGGGATGTGGGAAATCTGGAACACTAATACATTGTTGGTGGAGCTGTGAACTCATCCAACCTTTCTGGAGAGCAATTTGGAATTACACCCAAAGGGCCACAAAAATATGCATACCCTTTGATTCAGCAATACCACTACTGGGTCTATACCCCTGAAGAGATAATGAAACAGGGTAAAAACATCACCTGTACAAAAATGTTCATAGCAGTTCTGTTTGTGGTGCAAAGAAATGGAAGCTGAGGGAATGTCCATCAATTGGGGAATGGCTTAACAAACCATGGTATATGTATGTGACAGAACACTATTTTTCTATTAGAAACCAGGAGGGATAGGAATTCAGGGAAACCTGGAGGGATTTACATGAACTAATGCTGAGTGTGATGAGCAGAACCAGAAGAACATTATACACCCTAACAGCAACATGAGGGTGATAATCAACCTTAATGTACTTGCTCATACCAACAGGACAACAATCAGGCACAATTTTGGAATATCTGTGATGGAGAATGCCATCTGTATCCTGAAAAAGAATTGTGGAGTTTGAACAAAGAACAAAGACTATTACCTTTAATTTTTAAAAAAATGTTATCTTATTATGTTATTCTGCTATATATCTTACTCTATGTTTCTTCCTTAAGCATATCATTTCTCTCTCATCATATTCAGCTTAGATCAATGAACACTATGGATACTACATAAAGACTAACAAACTGCCTTCTGTGGGGGGGATGGGGGAAATTGTAAAACTCAGAATAAATAAAACCTCTCTAAAAAATAAATAAAGTTGGGTTCTTCTCCCAGGCAGGAAGGGGCACTGTCCAAAGCTTCATTTTTTTATACAACTGATTCTAGAGTTATTTCAGGGCTGGGAGCAAGTGTGGTTGGTAAGTTTTCAGTTCTTTCAGGATAGTGTGGTTTAAGGAGAAGTGTGTTTTCTACTCTCCTGGCCTATGCTTTGCTTTGTGAGTACCCATAAGTGCTCTTTTTTTATTCCCCTTTGACAGCAAATTCAAATGCACTAGTTCTCCTCCTTACTCTGGGATTGCAATCCAGTGCTGTGACCCAGATTTGAGTATATGGGTTCTGCCGCTCCAGAATTCATTTTGAGGCATTATTTTAAAGTTGTTTGGAGGGGAATTTGGGAAAACTTAGTTAAGTCTCTGTCCTTTCTTCATCATCTTGGTTCCACCTATCCCACTCCTAGAGTCACTTTATAAAATGGCAGGTTGGAAATTATTTGATGGATTGGAGTTCTATATATATAATAGTCAGGCAAGCTATACCATCCTGAGACCTGAAACTGAGAATGTCTTTTTTAAAACTTTTGTTTTTTACAAAAGTTGCTTTTGACTTAATTAAATTGTACAATTGTATATTTAGAACAAATTAGAAATATACATACTTTCAGTAAGGGAGAGAATAAGCATCTTTTAGTACCTACTTGGTGCCAGAAAATATACTATGTATTTTTAAAAATATTATTCCATTTACATCTCTTTTTTTAGGGTTTTTTTTTAGGTTTTTGCAAGGCAAATGGGGTTAAGTGGCTTGCTCAAGGCCACACAGCTAGGTAATTATTAAGTGTCTGAGACCGGATTTGAATCCAGGTATTCCTGACATCCACTGCACCACCTAGCCACCTCTCATTTACATCTCTTAACAACACTGTTAGGAAGATGTCATTATTATCCCCATTTCATAGTTGAAGAAACTGAGGTAAATAGAGCTTATGTGACTTGCCAGCAAGTATCTAAGTTCAGATTTGAGCTCAAGTCTTTGAAGTTCATCATTCTCTCCTCTCAACCACCAGCTACTTTACAGGATTCCTCCTCCTCACTCTAGTCTGCTAAAGCAGATCTGGAAGGAATATATCATCATACAAACCTCTTAACTTACCTGCCAATATTATTTCTTTTGAAATTTCATTAATGCCTTTCATTATAGAGTACCCTGCACTTTCATTTTAGCAAAATTAATCTCATCCTTATAAGAAAAAGTGTTGAAGTGAAATTTACTGATTATAAAAGACCTCCTCTGATACCATATGTAAAATTGGGGCAACAACTGCAGTCCCCCAAGGCTTTTCTGAAACTAAGGAAATACATTTTAACCTCTTTTTATCTGAGGAAGACTTAGTGTTATTGACATTACATGAATTCAGAATTAGTTCTCCAGGATCCCTGCCAGGTAACAAGATTTGAATCAAATAATTCAACAAGCATATGTATATGTATATGTGTGTGTGTTATACACACACACACACACACACACACACACACACAAACACACACACATGAGAAAGTGAGTAGCCTGGGTGGGGAGACAGAAAGTACTAAAAATTGAAGAGATAAAGAAGAACCTTGTATATAACACTTGAGGTGAGTCTTGAATGAAGTGGGGGAGAGGGTTTTAAGAGACAGAGGTAAGAGGGAGAACATTTTAGACATAATTATAGTTTTTCTAAAGAAATTAAAGAAAGGAATCAAATATCTTACATGGAGAACAAACATTGAATGGTTTGGCTAGAATTTAGTAGGTAAGAAATATCTGTTCAATGATCCCATGATTCTAGAAATCCAGTCAAAATATCCACTGAATGATGCCACATAGCAGTTGTGTTGTTAGGTTGGAATAGATTCTAGAACTGAGACATTACTTCCCAGAAAGAAAGCCATAGAATCAGTCAGACATTAAGTTACACTTCCTATCATTTTCTCTAGCAGTAAATGTCATCAATGTCTGGATAAATGGCATCAGCATGATGTACTTCCATGGTCTTTTCTGCTATCTGTTGCTTTTTTTTTTGTAATTGTTAGGTGTGGGGATAAGGTTCTAGATCTTTTCTTGATATGGAGAGTTCAATGAGGAACATACCTGTGCCAAAGTAGATCTTCAACAATTGTTAGTTAACTTAGAGATGCCTGTAGTACATAGAAATTAAGCAAGTTGTCAAGTCTATAATCAATATAAGACTCCAAAGTCAGCTCTCTATATCAGGTGTTCTCTTCCAATATTTGCTTTAACTACATCCAAGACCAGACCTAATAGGTCACTTTCAACATTTGCAGTTCTCCTTCCCCCTCTCCTTGAAGGGTGCATCCAGGCAAAATTCAGATTTCAACACATGCAAAATGATTTTGTTCTTCATCCAGGCAGGAACTATGTTGATCCCTTTTTTCCTCCAAGGAGCACAATGTTAATCAATTATCTAGCAGGGCCAAGTGCTTAAATATCAGTATTTGTGTGTATACACATACATATTTGTTTGCATGTATATACTCATATAATCTACATATTACATATGTATTATACACACATATATAAGTGTGTGTGCAATTGGTGTAAGTTACATTGAGGCATATTTAGTCATGTGGCATATTAATGTAATAAAATACTATAATATTCAAGAAACTGTTAAAATGAGGAATTTAGAGAAACATGAAAAGACTTTTACTAACTGATACAGAGTAGAGTGATCAGGGCAGCTAAGTGATGCGGTGGATAGAGCACTAACCCTGGAGTCAGGGGGACCTGAGTTCAACTGTAGCCTCAAACTCTTGATGTTTATTGGCTGTGTGATCTTGTACTTAAACCCCATTGCCCCACAAAAAAAAAGAGAGAGAAGCAGAGAAACTAGAAAAATAATATGTATAATGACTAAAATATAAAAAGATTAATAAAATAAAACTGAACACTTTGAAGCTATAATAACTAATCTTGGACCCAGATAAGAAATCAGGAAATGCACCTCCCTCCTTTCACTGTAGAGGTAGGGAGAAAATAGGATTGGAATATCATATATTCTTTCACATAGAGATGATTTTGCTTAACAGTTATACTTGAATTTTTTTTTTAGGTTTTTGCAAGGCAAATGGGATTAAGTGGCTTGCCCAAGGCCACACAGCTAGGTAATTATTAAGTGTCTGAGACTGGATTTGAACCTAGGTCCTCCTGACTCCAAGGCCAGTGCTTTATCCACTACGCCACCTAGCTGCCCCTATACTTGAATTTTTAAAAAAATTTGTTATATGGAGCAGTTCATTGGAGAATCCATAAAAGGTATATCCAGGGATTATTGTAAATTAAAAAAAAGAGATCAATAAAAAAGAAGCAAGTGAAGTTACAGGGGAGATTCTTGATTAGATGGGAGTTGGACTAGATGGTCCTTGAAGTCCTTTCCAATGGCATGATTGTTTGAATGCTTGTACTACCTGCACCACAAGTTGTTGCATATGTATAAAGCATTTTTATAAACCTGAAAGCATTATGGAACTGTGAGTTGTCATCTTTCTTCTCATCATGAAATGACAGCAAGAAAAGTAAAGGACTTAAAGGATTTATCTTTGAATCATCTATAACAGACTTTTGTGTATTCAAGTAAAAGGAAAGACATATGAATAGTATTAAGCCTGAGTCATGAAAAGAGAAAATATATGTATGTATATGTCTACATATTTACATAGTTAGGGGAAAGTATATAAGCATGTAGATCAGTGGAAGTTGTTTTCTTAGTTGTCTTATTTCAGTATTAATAAGACCCATTTTTCCCCATGCTTTTATTATCTTTTTTTTTTGGAAAAGAGACTTTAATGCCCTCAAAAATGCATTACTTCTGGTATGGATCTTCTTTATATGCACTTAGTCTTTTTCTATTTTCTCTTTGTTTTCTTTAGTGCCATTTCTAAATACTCTATAAGCACAGGTGGGACAAAAAATATTAGAATCCAAGTGTGACAACAGTACTATCTTAACTCAAGAAAAATTTGTTATATTTTTTGTAGCTTTTTTCTATTTTTCTTCCATTTGTTGTTCTTTAATTTTTATTTTTAAATACCTCTGGGATGACTTTGTTGAGTCTCTCACTAAAATTTGTTTAAATTAGCTTTACCCATCACTGCTTTTCTCTGAATTATGAGCTGATACTAATTACAATTTCCTATTAATTTTTAATAAGACAAAAATAAACTAATATTCTAAAGCAGTCATGTTTGGCCAGCATCTCTCTACACATTAGTCAATGCTTGTAACCTAAAGACGTTTTTAGAATTTTTTTGGTCTCCTTGTTTGCCTTGGTTAAACATCTTTATAAATTTATAATAATGTCAGTTAACTTCCTATAGTCCTACAGATATGTGAAATGCAGAATTTTTAAACTGAAGGGTAGGGGCGGCTAGGTAGATCAGTGGATAAAGCACTGGCCCTGGAGTCAGGAGTATCCGGGTTCAAATCCGGTATCAGACATTTAATAATTACCTAGCTGTGTGGCCTTGGGCAAGCCACTTAACCCCATTTGCCTTGCAAAAACCTAAAAAAAAAAACATAACAAAACTGAAGAGCAGTTAGAATTCATCTAGTTCAAGATTCTTATTTTACAGATGAGAATGTTGGACTAAATGTTCTTAGGATAAGTTAAGCAATTTGACAAATGTCAGGATCATAAATTTAGATCTGTTGTTTAGAGCTACGCTCAGAGGTTAGGTTACTTGCTGCAGGTCACGCAGGTATTAAGTAGCAAAGATTCAAACCGGGAATCTGACTACAAATCCTGAGCTCATAGAACTAGTTAGTGGCAGGGTTATACCTAGAAGTTAGATCCTTTGATTACCATTATATCTTTGAGGACTAAACTATGCTTTCATATAAAATAATAGCATTATACTAACTTACATGAATGCCTATAGGATTTATTAAACCCAGGGTAATTGTGTATGTATGTGTCTAAGTAAACATATTCATGAATATATCAAGAAGTATGTATACTACATACCATGTGTGTATATATATATATCATAGGTGTAGTATACATGTATTATTTCTTCATACATGAATTCTTGTAACATAGCAAAGCAATTTTTACAGATCAAGACTGTACTCCTTTCTTTAAGTACCTACAAAATACTCTGTCAATAGCAGCCACAGGGTGGGGAGCTGATGTCCAGTTGCTTAAGATCTTTGTTGGTTTCATTTCAGACATTTTGTATGCACACCTGAATGAGTTATTGTACAAATTTGTATAATGGGGAATTTATGGCTTTCAAGTAAAATCTTCTGTCCCCCCCCCTAGAATTTTATCTAGCAACTATTTGCTGGTATTTGGTGTTTTTGTTGTTATTGTTTTTGTTGTGAGTTTGTTTTTCTTTACTCTATTGCAATAGCTTTAAAACACACATACAAAATGTAGGGAAATTGCTTCACTTTTAAAATGGAATTGATGCAGTGCTGTGAATCAACACTTTTATAAATCATGCCTTTGATCCTAGTAATAAAGATTTTTCCTACAATACAGTTTTCTCAAAAGAGCCAAATGAATATGAGACACACATACAATTTTCAACCAATTCTTTAATAGGACTAAGTACAAATGAAGAGGTTTGCAAAAAAAGTCACACCTATTATAACTGCTGGGGTTTCCAGCCTTTCTACAAAGTAATCCTGAAAGTAGTATATAAATTAGAAAGATCCAGATCAGAAAGTCATCTCTTGAGTTTAAAGAAGATTCAAGACTATACTGAGAGGCAACTATAAGACTGACAATCTTTCCCTGGAAGTTCGGTGATCTTTGAATGACTTGGGAGAGAACTAATTTTCTATCAAGACAAGAATATAAAATTGTTGCTACCTACCCTAAAGGTATAGTATGTGCTTAAGGTAGTAAATACATATATTATTGATTTTTCTGTGCCTCCTTAGTTTTGACACTTGCCTCAGCCTTGGTTTGTCTCTGAGCTGCCCTCTTAGAATGCCGTGGAACTGAGTTGCATGAGCATTCAAATTTACTAAGAAAGAAAAACCACCAACTCTGTTAGCTGATAGCTAAAAAGGTATTTTGTATAATCTGCCCTGGTCCAGGCTGGAAGTTGTTTTTGATGAGGTTTAGTACAAATATGAGTTATAAAATATGGATTTAACCCCACAATCCCACCACTTTTGAATTATATAACTTCTAGCTAACCTGTCTACTCCTCTAATCTATGCATTTCTGCATAACCATAACGTGCCTGCTTCTGTGTCTCCATTCCCTCTGCCCTCAGTTCATTATCTACCTCTTACAAAGGTCACCACACTCCCTATGATTTTCTTATCCCTACTGTATCCATGTAGACCTGCAAACCTCTCACAGACTCCAAGATGTATATAGTGTGTGTGTGGGGGTTTACATGCCACACATATGCACACATATGTATTGTGCGTTTATGTGTGATTGATAAAAGGGGAGCAAGATACAATAGAAAGAAGATCAGCCTTGGAGTCAGGAAGACCTGGGCTCATGTCGTGTCTCTGCATACAAATTGGCTGTATAACCATGAACAAGTCACTTCACTTCTCACTGGTCCAGGCAACTCTATATATTTCCACTTATATCTATAGAGATCTGTCTCATGGAGATTACAGAGATGTATTTTTAGTTGTCCTTCTCTCTGTGGATATATATATATATATATATACATATATAATGTTTGTGTATATATATATATATATATATATATATATATATATATATATAGAGAGAGAGAGAGAGAGAGAGAGAGAGAGAGAGAGAGAGAGACGTAGATATATTTGGTTTTGTTCTCGAGGCCACGTTGTTAGGGTCTCAAAGCTTCACAAATTTAAATTCTCTAACAAGAAAGCCTCCATCCCCCTCTCCCTCATCCCCAATTCCCCAGCCCAGAACCTGAGCTCTTCTGTGCTTATTCCCATTTCCCCGACTCCGTCTTCTCCTGTCGTCCTAGGGACTCCCCCTTAACCGTCCCTTTCCCCCTTTTCTGTACCCCCCTTCCCCTCCCACCCCACCCCCAGCCGAATTTCGGCTCAGCCATTCCAGAAGTTGACGAAGAAGTTGCACAGCGAGTGCCATTTTTCTGCGCAGTAGGTTTCCGTCAACTCTTCGTTGAACTCCAGCGGGCCCCCCGGGGCCGGGCCCGCCTCCATGGGCCTCTCCTGGTCCGATGGCGGGGTCTCCTTGCGCTTGCCCCCGTGGCCCTTCCTCCCCGAACCCTTCTCCTTGGCCGGGGCCCCCGACGGCGGCGGGGCTCGGGGAGGGCCGAGCGCTTCCTCAGCTCCCGGGGCGGGCTCCCGGGCCCGACCCTGGCCCCTGGCGCGGCCCCTGCCCTTGCCCTTGCCCTCGGCCAGGAGCAGGGTGGCGGCCGGGCCGGGCCCGGCGCCGGCGGCGTCGAGCGGCCGGGGGCTCAGCTGGAGCTCGGCCCCGAGTCCCTTCTTGCCGCCGCAGAGCCGCGCTTTGAGCGGAGCCGGGTCGTGGCAGGGCCGCCTCTTCTTCCTCAGCTTGCCCACCACCTGCTTCCAGTACTGCGGGCCGCGGGCGTTGTAGGCGGCGCAGCGCTGGGGCTCGCCGCGGTAGGCGCACTGGTAGCGCGAGCCGTCGGGGCCCTGGCAGCTCACCGCCAGCTCGCTGCCCGCGCCGGCTCCCTCGGCGGCTCCGGGGGCCGGCAGCAGGATCTGCCAGCTGCACGCATGCTGCTCGGGGCTGGAGAAGCGACCCGAAGAGCCCCCGGCGGCGCCCGACACCGACTCGGCCGCCCCCCGCGGGCTGTCCCGGTTCTTCCTGGCTGTCGATGCCCCGAGGAGGCAGCAGCCCAGGAGCAGCAGCGGGAACGATGGCCCGGGAAACCTCATGGCCCGCGATCTCTGCCGCGGTGGGATGCTCCGCTCCTTCGGTGACCCAGACGGCTTCAACAGAGGAGGGGACCCGCCAAGAGCATCCCCGGGACCTGCCGCCAGAGACAGACACAGCCAGCGGCTTCACCAGGAGGACCCCAAGCTCCACAGAGCCCTCCCTTCTCCCCCCCCTCCCCGCCCCCCAGTTTACTCAGGTTCACTGGGGACCCAGGTCCGGGTAGCCCGGGAACTCCGCCCCCACTAGTGTACCTGTGACACCCAAGGGGACTTCGGGGTCTAAAGTCCAACCGAACCCCCCTCCACAATCAGGAGCACCCTTCCCCAAGGGCTGCCCCTCCGCTTCTCCACTGATCTTACTCGCAAGAAAATTGCCGCATATACTTCGAAATCCTTTGTGCGGTGAAACTCCTGCCGGGAGTCGGCGAAAGGGAGGAAAAAGTACAGTACCTGGCCAAGGAAAGCCAGCATCCGGCTCGTCCCTTCCCGGGCCCCATAAAGCAAGCCTTCGATTAGAAATCCTCACAAATTCCATGCTTTCGAGTACTTTGAACTTACCGAGTTCTGCCTTGAGGTGAGGAGCCTATTAGGGTAGTGTGAATGTCCGCCTAGGGGATTAGTCTGTATTAAAAGGGCTCCCTGTGAATGAAGCAGTTATCAATGGCACAGGAGGGGCCTCCGTAGATTATGCCCCTCCCAGACTCTACACACACACACACACACACACACACACACACACACACACACACACACACACACAAACACACACACACGAGAGAGAGAGAGAGAGAGAAGAGAGAGAGAAGAGAGAGAGAGAGAGAGAGAGAGAGAGAGAGAGAGATCTTTTTTTGTAGTAAGAACTAATGGACTATGAAAATAAGCTCTGAATTTTGCCTCCTTGTTCAAAGACTTCTGGGTAAATTATCTAATATTTTAAGACTTTGTTTTTTTCCTAATAGGTGTTTCCTAACTCTTGGTTTGTTAAAAGCGTTTTACATAACTCTACTAGGAATCACTATAGGAAACCAATAAAGGGATTCGATTAAAGCAAATTTTAAAAAGATTTAATGAAGATTCCATCACTTCTTGAGTACTTAAGACAAGATGATCTGGCAACCAGTTGATACTAAGTATTTACTTAGTATGCACTAAGTAATTACAACTATCACAGTTGTAATTAGCTATTTCTTTAAAAATTAATTTTGGATCTTTAAGGTATAATGATATTTATCTCACCCAAAATACCAGGAATAATCATCATTCTAAACTCTTTTTGTACAATGTTTTCTATTCCACGATCACCTTCTCTGAGCTTTCTCTGAATATTTCTAATTGTGCTACTGCCATTGAATTTTAGAGGAATTCTCTGGAAATCCAGTTTCTTTTTTGAGGAAGATCAGGCAACCTCCCCCTCTTTTATATGTAAAAGTAGGTTACCAACTGCCAATCCCATTTAATTACAGGAGGTCCTAAAAACCAAGACTCAATCAACCAAAGTATAAACTAGACATGAACAAATTCATAATCCTTTTGACAAGATTAAAATGCTATGAGCCTGGAATCAGAAAGCCTTGAGTTCAAACCCCTGCTGCAGACAGACCCTTATAACTGTATGAATTTGAGCATGTCACAACTTTTCAACCTCAGTTTCCTCATCTGGAAAATTAAGTTAATAATAGAACTTACCCCCCCCACCACAGTTGTGAGAATCAAATACTATGTAGACTGTTTTGAAAATTAAATTATTATATAAATGCCAGTTAATATTATTGCTCATTGGATGAACTCTACAGAAAATATCTTATAAATGATTGGTAGAAAACATCTTATAAATGATTGGTGAAGAGTAAAGATTACTTCTTAAGTGTATAACAAAAGCAGTGAGGCATATATCAAAGTAACCATAGGCAAATAACCTCCAGGGTCAGACCCCTCAGAGAGAAATGTTCTAATACTCTTGAGAAGGTGGGGAGAGTTTCTCTCTCCTACCACCCATTCCATCTTCATTGACCACATTATTGGAGAGACTAGCATGGAGAAAACAATATAATAAAAATGAGTCATACTGAGGACAAACATGGACACAGCTATAAGTAGAGAGAAATGCTAGTTATGGGCTCTTACAGAGTAGCCTGAGAACAAGCTGAGCCCAGCTTACTATGATTGAACATGTAATCAATGGGATAGGAAGGGCCTTTGTAAATTATCTCCCATTACACCTTCGTGAAAACTATATAAAGGGGGAAAATGCCTTTTATTAGGATGTTTGGGATTCTCTTTGCCATATGTGATCCCTACATACTTTCCTAAGTGATGGAGATATAAAGAAAGGCAAAATTAGCCCCTGCCCTCCAGGAACTCACATTTTAATAGAGGAAAAAGCATGCAAGCAATTATGTACATATATGTACACATAAATATATACATATCTCTGTGTGTGTTCATATATATTTATGTATATAAAATTAGAGATAATCTTAAGGGGAAGGCACTAGCATTAAGAGGAACAGAAAAAGATGGAATTTTAGCTGAGACAGAGGGTAAACCATGAGGTAGAGTTAAGGATGAGAGCATTCCAAGCATAAGAAATAGCCAGTAAAAATTCAGGGTTCACAAATGTAATCTTCTCTGAGGAACAACAAGGAGACAAAGGTCACTGGATTACAGAGTAAGTGTGCTTTTGTGTGTGTGTGTTTGTGTGTGTGTGTGTGTGTGTGTGTGTGTGTGACTAGAGAGGTAGGAAGGGGTCAGTTTATGGGGGACTTTTGAAGTAAAAAAAAAAAGGGATTTTATATTTGATCCTGGAGGTAATAAGGAGCTCTTGGAGTTTATTGAAGTGGAAGAATGGGGTTAATGATGACACTGAAATTCTATTTATACTATAGCCCAGGAGGTTGATCTCAGTCAATAACCTGTATATTTAACCTCCATCTTTAGCCAATAATCCAGTTAATCCTTTTAAGCTGAATATTTGTTCATATCTCATTTTAGCTTTTTCTGACTGATCTTAGATTTTCTATGATTAATTAGCAAAGGATGGAACCTTGCATTTAAATATAGATGAGACAAGTGTTATAAACCTCATTATGAGGCAGTTGAGTTAAGGATTGTAACCAAGGTCAACTAAGTCTGTCAGTGGCAGAGGTGGACCTAGAATTCAGGGCTAAAACTCCAATTACCTATCTACTACCATATACTACAAAAAGTCTAATATGTTTTCAAATGTGATTCAAATTTAGATATATTGGATTATTTTTGAATGTTACATTATTTTATTTTATTTTTTCCAATTGCATACAAAGATAGTTTTAAACATTCATCTTTTTTGTAAGCTTTTGAGTTCCACAAGTTTTCTACCACCATCCCTTCTTCCCCCTTCCCCATAATAGCAAATAATTTGATTTAGATGATACATGTAAAATCATATTTAACATATTTCCTTATTAATCATATTGTGAAAGAAGAATCAGAACTAAAAAGGAAAAAACCATGAAAAAGAAAAAAAAAGTTTTAAAATGTGAAAATAGGATGGTCTGGATTCAGACTCCATAGGCTTTTCTCTGGATGTGGATGACATTTTCCATCACAAATCTTTCAGAACTGTTCTAGATCACTGAACTGCTGAGAAGAGCTCATCATAGTTGATCATCACACAATGTTGCTGTTACTATGTATAATGTTGTCCTGGTTCTAGTCACTAAACTCAGTATCAGTTCCTGCAAGTCTTTACAGGATTTTCTGAAGTCCATTTGCTCATGATTTCTTACAGAACAATAATACTCCAACACATTCATATACCACAAATTGTTCAGCCATCCTCAATTGATGGGCATCCCTCAAATGAAATGCTAATCGCTTAATTGATATCAATGTATTTGCCTTCTCTAGGAGGGGAAGCAGCAGAAGGAAGGAAGAAAATTTGGAAGACAAAAATTTTTTTGAATGAATATTGATTTTTACATATTATATTTACATACAACTGAGAAATATTTAATGAAATACCATAAATAAAAATACTTTTAAAAAAGAGAAATGCCAGCCTCTCTGTTATACTGCTTTTGAGAGCATTTCACTCACAATTCCTTGTTCTATTTTGTATTGTAATTATCTGTCCCTGACTAATTATAAACTATTTTTATGACATCCTCTCTATGCCTAGCCCCAGTGCTTTGAATATAACAGTCATTTAATATTTATTGAATAAATGAATCTCAAAGGTCCCTTCCAATGCTAAGATTCCATGATCCTATGAATTTGTGCTAATGCTAACTCAGGGACAGTTGCCTTACGCTATAAAGATTCAGTCCTTTTGTCACATCCTATTCTTCATGACCGCATCAACCATAGCTCACCAGACCTTTCTATCTTCCACTATCTCCTGAAGTCTGTTTAAACTGATGTCTGAATCTTTGGTCATATAATGAGAACACAAGATTCATTAGAAAAACCCCTGATGTGGGGAAAGATTGAAAGCAAAAGGAGAAGCTTTAGCTTCGACCTACCAGTGAATAGAATGGTCTTAAATTATTATTATTTTTTTTTTGCAAGGCAATGGGGTTAAGTGGCTTGCCCAATGCCACACAGCTAGGTCATTATTAAGTGTCTGAGGCTGAATTTGAACTCAGGTCCTCCTGACTCCAGGGCCGGTTTATCCTTTGCACCACCTAGCCACCCCAGATTTAAATATTTTAAAGTATGAATTGATTTGTTCTACTTGCTGCCCCAGGGACTCTCAAAAATTTTCCCCAGCCTCATAATTAAACTGTGAATTCTTCGGGGCTAAACACTCTTTAGAGTCCAACCCAGTCATCCTTTGCTATTGGAAAAACCATAGCCTTAGCTATACTGACCTCAGAGAAGTGAAGTCTCTGCTTTTTAGTATGCTCTCTAAATCTGTCATAGCTTTCCTTCTAGGGAGCAAGCATCTTCTTACCAATTAACTATAGTTTAAAAAATAAAAATAAAGAAATATTTTCTCAGATCAAGAGTGACACCTACTGGGAGACTTTAATATTACAGAGACTAGGTTAAATAGATTTGAGAGTAACAGGTGATGATGAAGGTGTGATCATGTAGAAATAGGGAGGATTTAGAGTGAAAAGGAGATTACAGCAAGTTATCACTAGGATAATACATCATGATCAGATAGGATTTATACCAGGAAACTATCAGCATAATTGACCACATCAATAACAAAGCTAGCAGAAATCGTGTGATTATTTCAATATATGCTGAAAAAGCTTTTGATAAAAGATACCTGTTTTTGTTAAAAAACAATAGAACAGAAATAAATGGAGTTTTTTTATTAAAATGATAAAGTATCTATCTAAAACTGTCAACAAGCATTATATGTAAGGGGGCATAAACTAGAAGCATTCCCCAAAAGATCAAGGGTGAAACAAGGGTGCCTATTATCACCACTTTTATTCAATATTGTATTAGAAATGTTAGTTTTAGCAATGAGAGAAGAAAAAGAAGTTGAAGGGATTAGAATAGATAATGAAATGAAACTCACTCTTTACAGGTAATATGATGATATACTTAGAGAATCCTAGAAAATAACTTAAAAACTACTTGAAACAATTAACAATTTTAGCGAAGTTGCAGGATATAAAATAAACCCACACAACTCATTAGCATTTCTATATATTTACCAACAAAGTCCAGCAGTAAAAGATAGAAAAAGAAATTCCATTTAAAGTAAAGACAGGGGCGACTAGGTGGCGTAGTGGATAAAGCACCAGCCCTGGAGTCAGGAGTACCTGGGTTCAAATCCAGTCTTAGACACTTAATAATGACCTAGCTGTGTGGCCTTGGGCAAGCCACTTAACCCCGTTTGCCTTGCAAAAACCTAAAAAATAAAAAATAAAATAAAATAAAGTAAATAAAGACAACATAAAATACTCGGGAGTCTACCTGCTGAGACAAACTCAGAAACTATTTGAAAACAATTATAAAACACTTTTCAAATCAGATCTAAACAACTGGACAAATGTAAATTGTTCATGGGTGGGCTGTGCTAATACAATAAAAACGACAGTTCTACCTGCTTATTCAGTGCCATATCAATTAAACTAATTAAAAATTACTTTATTGAACTAGGAAAAATAGTAACTAAATTCAACTGGAGGGGGGGAAAGTCAAGAATATCAAGGGAAGGGGAGGCTAGGTGGCGTAGTGGATAAAGCACCGGCCTTGGAGTCAGGAGTACCGGGGTTCAAATCCGGTCTCAGACACTTAATAATGACCTAGCTTTGTGGCCTTGGGCAAGCCACTTAACCCCATTTGCCTTGCAAAAAAACCTAAAAAAAATAACATCAAGGGAATTAGTGAAAAATGCAAAGGAAGGTAGTCTAGTCATATCAGATCAAAAATTATTATAAAGCATTGTCATCACAACTGTTTGGTACTGGCTAAGAAATAAAGTGGTGGATCAGTGGAATAGATTACATACAGTAGAAACAGTAGTAAATGACCATAGTAATCTACTGTTTGATAAACCCAAAGATACTTGCTACTTTCTGGAATAAGAACTCACCCTTTGCTAAAAATTACTGGTAAAACTGGAAGATAATATGGCAGAAAATAGGCACAGGTCCGACATCTCACACCCTATACTAAAATAAGGTGGAAATGGGTACAAGATTTAGACATAAAAAGTGATATCATAAGCCAATTAGGAGAACCAATAGTTAATCTGACAGATCTATGGAAAGGGGAGCAGCTTATGATCAAAGAAGAACTAGAGAACATTATAAAATACAAATAAATAATTTTGATTACATTAAATTAAAAATGTTTTGCACAAATAAAACCAATACAACCAAGATTAAAAGGAATGTAAGGGGCAGCTAGGTGGTGCAGTGGATAGAGAACTGGCCCTGGAATCAGGAGGATCTGAGTTCAAACATGGCCTCAGACAGTTAATAATTACCTAGCTGTGTGACCTTGGGCAAGTCACTTAACCCCATTGTCTTAAATAAATAAAAGACTGTAAAAGAAAAAAAGGAATGTAATGTTAGAAAGCAATTTTTACAGCCAAGACTCATTTCTAAAATAAAAAGAGAACTGAGTCAAACTTATAAGAATATCTTTCCTCAATTGATAAATGGTCAAAGGATATGAACAGGCAGTTCTCAGATGAAGAAATTAAAATTATAGTCATATGAATGTTCTAAATTATTATTATTATTGCTATTATTATTGTTGTTGTTGTTGATTAGAGAAATGCACCTCACAGCTATCATATTGGCTAATATGACGAAAAATAAACATAATTGATGTTGGGAAGGATGTGGGAAAACTGGTGGAATTGTGAACTGATCCAAGTTTTCTGGAGAATAATTTGGAACTTTACCTAAAGGGCCATAAAACTGAACACCCTTTGATCCAGAAATACCACTTCTATATCTGTATTCCAAAGAGATCACAAAAAAAGGATAAAAATTCACATATACAAAAATATTTATAGCAGCTCTTTTTATTGTGGCAAAGAACTGGAAATGAGGGGATGCCCATCAACTGGGAAATGGCTGAACAAATTATGATATATGAATGTATTGGAGTACTATTGTTCTGTAAGAAATAATGACTTCATGACTTCAGAAAAGCCTGGAAAGACTTGCATGAACTGATGCTGAATGAAGTAAATAAAACCATCAGAACATTGTACACATTAATAGTAACATCAACTATGATGGACTTGCTTATCTCAGCAGTACAACAATCAAAGACAATTCTAGAGAACCTGTCATGGAAAATACAATTTATATTCAGAAAAGAAACTATGAAGTCTGAATGTATTAGGGTGATTTCTCCCTTTTTGATTTGATTCTTATTTCAAAACATGATTAATATGTATATAAGTTTAACAGTTATACATGTATAACCTATGTTAGTTTGCTTTCTGTTGGGGAAGGAGAGGATGAAAAGAAGAAGGGAGAAAAATGTGAAATTCAAAACTTTACAAAAAATGATTGTTGAAAACTATTTTTTCAAGTAAGTAATTGGAAAAATAAATGAATAAAATATCAAAGCCAAAGAAAAAAGAAGGAAAGAAAAGGACATTGGAGATTATCTAGTCCAGTGATTCTCAAAACTTTTAGTCTCAGTATTTTTTTATATTCTTAAAAACTATTGAGGATTCCCCCAAATACCTTTTGTTTATATAGTTTATATCTATTTTTTATTTATTCATTACAAATTAAAATGTATAAGCACTATTATGAAATTAATTTTGTCCTCTTTGTCCGCCCTGAAAGTATCTCAGTGTCCAAACCTCAAATCAAACTTTGAAAATTGCTGATCTGTTCAATCTCCTTATTTTCTCTATTAAAATGCCTATTTATTGTTTGAAATTTTATTACTGCATACAGAGATGATGTCAATGTCAAGTCAACAAACATTATTAAGCTCTTACTAGGTGATAATCACTATTCGGTGCTGAGAATACAAATACAGAAAATAAGAAAGATAGTACTTGTACTACTTGCTTTCAAGGAGCTTACTTTCTAATGGAAGTGAATAGTATATAAAGGAAATGTTAAAAGGAAGTTTGAAGGAGGAAAGGCAGGAAAGGTGGAAAGGAGCTGACATTTCACACTAATTTCCTTTCCATATTCCATAGGCCAGCCAAACTAAATCTCTCATTTCCCCAAATTCAACCTGAATATTCCCACCTATTTGTATGGGAGTCCCCCACTCCCATGTCTAGCATACACTCCTTCATATTTCTGCCTTTTGAAATCTTTTTTTCCAAATCTGGTCACCATAATTTTCAATAATCCTCTCAAATTTTTTCCTAAAATGTTCTCCTTCTACTTTGAATCTTCTGTACCCTATTATATGCTACTTCATAATTCATTTATGTATACATTTTATCCCATTATTGTCATTTTCATCTTTCTATTCTTAATATTTTAATATCTAATATAGTGCTTAGAACACGGTAGGTGTTTAATAGTTATCTGGAATGTTGAGTATCAAATGCTTATCTCTTGTCCTATTGGAGGCCGCTACATAGTTCAGTGGATAGAGTGCTGGACCTAGAGACAAGAAGACATTTTTCTGGGTTTAAATCTGGTGTTAAAGATTTACTAGCAGTGTAACCCTGGACAAGTGACTTAACCTTCTGTGCCTCAGTTTTCTCCTGTTAAATGAGCTAGAGGGGCACCTAGGTGGCACAGTAGAGCATTGGCCCTGGAATCAGGAGGACCTGAGTTCATATCTGGTTTCAGACACTTTATACTTACTTAGTTGTGTGACCTTGGGCAAGGCACTTAACCCTATTGCCTTGCTAAAAAAAAAAATGAGCTAGAGAATGTCAAACCACTCCAGTATCTTTTCCAAGAAAATCCCAAATTGGGTCATGAAAAGTCAGATACAAGTACATAATAACAAAAGTCCTTCTGTGGAAGGCTTTTACATTATGAAGGATAAGACACTGTACATAGCAGTTGAATATCTTGAAGATGTCTTATTTCTGGATTTTACAGCTTCCCATAACATAAGAAGCACTTGAAAGTGACCCCCCCCTCCTGTGCTCTTACCAATTCCCTTCAAATTACAGTTTATAAATGGTAAAGAAAGGTTTCATAGACAATTTAATAAAATAGAGAAATGACAATAGTACTCATTGCAAATAGATCTGTCTGTTCACAGACCAATCTATCACTTCAGTCACACAGACTAGGAGAGTCTTACACTAGATAGGATTTTCAATAGGCATTGTCTTTTGGGGCAGCTAGGTGACCCAGTAGATACAGCACTGGCATGAGGAGGATGGGAGTTTGAATCTAGCCTCAGACACTTGACACCTATTAACTGTGTGTCCTTGGGCTTAACCCTAATTGCCTCACATTCGGGAATATCTCCAGTCATCCTGATCCACATCTGGCCACTGGACACAGATGACACTGGAGGAGAAAGTGTGCCTGGTGACATAACACAGTCCCCCACACACACACACGCACACTCAAGTCCAATTCATGTACTTGTCATGGCATCACCTCCCCTGATGCCATAGTCTTCAAGAATGAAGTTCAGGGGCAGCTAGGTGGCATAGTGGATAAAGCACCAGCCTTGGAGTCAGGAGTACCTGGGTTCAAATCCGGTCTCAGACACTTAATAATTACTTAGCTGTGTGGCCTTGGGCAAGTCACTTAACCCCATTTGTCTTGCAGAAACCTAAAAAAAAAAAGGAAGTTCAAACATCAATCAACAAAGAATTCCTCCAGTAGTTTCCACAGTTTACAGGAGGTGGCATTGTCATCACTCCCTGTCAGAGATCCCTTGGCATATATTCTGTGCTGCAAATCTTTATAACATCTTCAGCTCTTTGGCCAAAAAAAAAATCCTTTTCAGTTTGTTTTACAGTTTGTTTCAAAATGTAAATGCTAACTATAACAAAATAGTAACAAAAGTGTTTTATTTACCTCTATTAAGCCTATCTTAGAATTTTGCTCTGAACTTGATTTACCAGTGAGTGAATGCTAACTGGATCCAGACCTGTTTCTCATCTAGCTAGCTGCCATATCCATCTGAAACAGCACCATTGGCACAAGAGTTCATGTCTGCCTGTCTCCCCCATAGAATACCTCCCTTCAAAACTCAGATTATTGACAGGAAGTTTTCCCTCAACTACTAGTGTCTCCCTCCCCAAAGTAATTAAATTTTATTTAAAATATATTTATATGCACTTAAAATGTGTGTGTGTGTGTGTGTGTATGTGTGGTGTGTTACCTGAAAAGTATGGGGATAGGGAAGCAGATTTCATACCAATTCAATATATTTAATCCTATGAAAAGTGTCCCATAAGTTCTGGGATCTCTGTAGGGTTTAAGTTTTCCTTCAGACATGGAAAAATTGATTTTAGTTTCCTTTTTAAATGGATTATGATTAAACTTTTGAGATGTTACAGAGTAGAAGAGTCTTCTATAGAAAATGAGGAGAATAAAATACCTCATCTCTCCTTGAAACCAGTATTGGGTCTGTTGCAGCACTCAATACCTGAGCCCAGAATAGAGATACTCCTCAATGGAAAAGGAAGAGAGAGAAAAGACCTCAAGTTCTTGGAGCCAGTGGAACAGTATTGATACCAAAGTACCAAGTCAAATCAATCAACTTAGTTTCTATCTAAAGAATGAGGGAGTATCTTCAAGTCAATCCCAGATCCTCTAAATTCTTTGCGATAAGTGGCATGTTTAGAGAAAGCTGTAAAAGATTACCTTAACCTCTGAAAAGGAAGATTTGATTTTCTTTTCTCTTTACTGCTTCTGGGTTGGAGAAGGTTTTTTTGCAAATAAGACAAGCATAAACCTATCAGAAGTTTGTAAAATTATATTTGTTAAATTATACATTTACTGCTCCCTTTTAGTTCAAGTGAAAGTATTAAGAAATAATTTTTACCTGGAAATACTTACATGAACTGATGCATAGTGAAGTAAATAGAATGAGATGTTGTACATAGTAACAATCATATTGTTTGATGAAGAATTGTGAATGACTTAGTAATCTCAGCAATACAACAATCCAAGACAGTCTCAAAAGACTAATGAAGTATACTGTTCATCTCCAGAGAAAGAATTGATATTGATTGAATACAGACTGAAGCATGTTATTTTTCACTTTCTTCCATTTCTTTTCTTTTATTTGAGTCTTCTGGTACTAAATGATTAATATGGAAATGTTTTACCTAATTGCACATACAGAACTCATATCTGATTGCTTATTGTTTCAGGGACAGGGAGGAGAGAAAGAAAGGCATAGAATTTGGAATTCAAAAATTTAAATAAAAATGTTAAAAAATTGAAAAAAGAAATAATATTTTCTCCAATCTAAAACCCATTTCAGGCTTTTCTTTTTAGGAGAGTGGGTAGAATTAAGATTATGGTTGGTCTTTCTTAGGGAAATGGATTTGGCCTTCAATTCTATCTCTTACTATCTTATTAATCAAACAGATATTTGAACTTTCACATATTAGAAATGCCACTTTTCCTCTGAATCTTCTCTCTATCATTGAGCCCTAGTTACATGACCTTGACTTAAAAGGAATATTTAGATACTTTATAAAGTAGATTTTTGTGAATGTAGTGTTATTGCTCTGGCTCTCTCCCAAAGCTAGTTGCTATATCTGCCCCTTCAAAGTTCTAGGGTAACCTGAGGGGTTTGGGAGTTCTCTCTTCTCAACTGCCATCAGTTCAAGTCCCTACCTGCTATGATCCCCTCTTGTTATATGTTAGTAACTAGAATCCTAGTTCCATTTAACCACTTAATATCAACTAGCTTTTACAAAATGTATCACACCTTATACCTATCAGACTGGATAATATGACAGAAAGGAAAAATGATCAGTGTTGGGGGGGATGTGGGAAACAGACACTAATGCATTGTTGGTGGTGTTGCGAACTGATCCAACCATTCTGGAGAACAATTTGGAACTTTGGCTAAGGGCAATAATACTAAGCATACTCTTGGATCCAGTAATACCTCTACTAGGTCTATATCCCAAAAAGATTTTTAAAAAGGGGGTGGGGAAAGACCCACATGACCAAGAATATTCATAACAGCTCTTTTTATAGTGGAAAAGAATTAGAAATTGAGGATATGAAAAAAAAAAACCTTAAAAAAATGGGGGCGACTAGGTGGCACAGTGGATAAAGCACCAGCCCTGGAGTCAGGAGTATCTGGGTTCAAATCCGGTCTCAAACACTTAATAATTACCTAGCTGTGTGGCCTTGGGCAAGCCACTTAACCCCATTTGCCTTGCAAAAAAAAAACCCTAAAAAAAAAAAGAAATTGAGGATATGCCCATCAATTGAGGAATGACTCAGCAAGTTATAGCAATAGAATATAATATTAGTGTTCTTTAAGAAACAACAACTAGTTGTGTGACCTTGGGCAAACCACTTAATCCCATTGTCTTGCAAAAGAAAAAAAAAAAAGAAACAATGAGCAGGAAGAAAACCTGTGTGAAAAGAATCAAGTGTTGTGTTTCCACAAGGATGAGAGAGGATACTGCCAGAATTTCACAGATATTTGTGAGGATAATCCATTACAAAGGCTAGGATGTGTGGTCTTTGTGGAAACTAAAAGATGCCTGCCTGTTTATGGGATGGGTAGAGTTAAAGGTGATTAAAGGAATCACTTTGCATCTAGTCAGGGGTTGACACAGGGTCTGTGTTACTATTCTTTGTGCATGCTCTAGGAGATTACTGCTCACTTCCCTAAACTCAGTAGTATAATGAGAAGGGCAGGGAAAATGTATGGAGGTAAATGTATCAATTAGATTGTAACCCTGGCCAATGATTGGCACGAAGGGGGAGGAACAAGGCTTTCAATCTGCATGTAAGACCAACCTTGCTGTGATTTGGAGCCCCTTTCCTAGAAAGAGGTGGTCCTTTTATTAGGATGTCTTAATAAAAGCCATTTAAATCACTCTGGACTAAATATTTAAGAGCCATTAATAACACTTGGTTTTAGTTTTTTTTAGTTTTTGCAAGGCAATGGGATTAAGTGGCTTGCCCAAGGCCACATAGCTAGGTAATTATTAAGTGACTGATATTAGATTTGAACTCAGGTACTCCTGATTCCAGGGCCAGTGCTCTATCCACTGCACCATCTAGCTGTCCCCACTGATAACACTTAGAAAGACTTGCATGAATTGATGCCGAGTAAAGTGAGTAGAACCATTATATACCTTAACAGTAATATTGTGTGAAGATCAGCTATGATGGATTTAGCTCTTCTCAGCAATATAGTAATGTAAGACAATTCTAAAGACCTTGTTGGAAAATGCCATACATGCCCAGAGAAAGAACTATGGAATCTGAATCAAAGCATCCTATTTTTACCTTTTTAATTTTACCTTTTGCTTTTCCCTTCTCAGGGTTCCCTCCCCCTCTTTTTTTCCTGTGTGACTAATATAGAAATATGTGCAACATGATTGGACATATATAACGTATATATCAGACTATTGCTATCCTAGGATAGGGAAGGGGGGTTGAGAGAAAATTTTACAAAAATGAATATTGAAAATTATCTCTACATATAATTGGAAAAATAAATGGATGAGTTTTTTAACAGGAGTTCACATCTATCCTCAGACACTTGATTCCTCCTAACTGTGTGTCCTTGGGAAAATTATTTAACCCTGACTGCCTGGCATTCCAGGTAATCTCCAGGCTTCCTGACATATCTGGCCACTGGACACAGATGACTCTGGAGGAGAAAGTGAGGCTAGTGACTTAGCATAGCACCCCCTTAGTTAAATTCAATTCATGTGCTTGTCATGACATCACCTCCCTGATGTCATGGTCTTCTTCAAGAATGAAGGACAAAAATTATTATCATGATTGCCAGTTTGGCTACCTGTCCATGTTTTTATCTGCATTGTGTAGTCTTCCTTTTTTCCCTCTGACTTGGGGAATTGGGGAAACCTGTTGTGTCTCTATTGCCCTGTTGTCTACTTTGGTTGTCTCTCTCTGTGTTTTGAGCGCTGTATTGTGTAACCCTCCCCGTTACTCCCTTCTGGGGATTGGGGAGACATTGTTGTGAATTTTGGGGTCCTGAAAGAGAGTGTGAATTAGCTAAGACTCACAACTCTATTTCCTCTTCCTCTACCACTCTACTGGATTGAGGGTGGCTTCATCTAATTTACTTTTCAGCTTTACTCCCCTCTGCCTCTCAGACATCTGACCCTGCCCCATTCCTACAAAAAAATGGATGCATTTTGAATTTATTTAATTTGGAAAAACTGTATTAATTAGGTAATCAAGCATTTTGTAATTTTGTTATGGCTTTCTCAGGGTGGCCAGAAAAGTCATTTATGTGTTTCTACAGTAGTATAGACCAATGTTTCCTAGAAGTTTTGTAGTTACTGGAAATGAAAAAAATGAGAGACCTGGAGCTCTTTGAGAGGAAACCCCCCCCAGGAAAAAATGGGGATTTGGGGGAAAAATGCCTTTAAAAATGAAATGTTGAATTCTTCCATTTACTATTTTAAATTTTAAGACTGTGTAAATTTAAAACCATGCATCTATGAGCATTATGTAGTTCAAACTGAGGAAAGTTTAGAGAAATGGAGCCAATTTATTATCTGATCCCATATGAAGTCAAGGCATCTTAACATTTTTAAGGAGTCAAAATGGAGGTCTCCATGATGCAGGGAACCATGAGTATAGGGAGTGTTGAGACCAATTGGAGACAAATTTCTTAAATCTTTTGTTCACATTGTTGAAGGAATCTTCTTCCTTTTTCCACTAATTTGGGCCACTGACAGAGGGCCTGACCTTCAATCTGATATGGATTGCATTCTCTTTTAGTCAGAGCAGTCAGGATCCACCAGGGCTGGAAATATGTCTAAGATCATCCATAAGAGAACCCTCCCCCAAAGGCAAAATCTCCAGTGTGGCACCTGGGTCACTCCCAGGTCTCCACTCCTCCCATGGAACCTGAGGGAGAATTTAGGGAGATTTGGGGAAGGGGCTCACTCTCTTTTACATTCCTAGACTCCTGTTGAGCCTGGGCAGCCAATCTGCTAAAACCAATTAGTAATCCATGTGGCCTTTTCCTTAATCTTTACTTAACTTTCCTATCACTTTCTTTTGTGTTGTAACTTCTTTTAATAAATCTATTTTCTTTCCACACCTCCATTCCTGGGTCAGAGTGATTCTTCACAGGCAGTAATCAAGCATAAATGGCAATATTCATGTTGTACAGTATCAGAGTTTCAAGGAAATCAAAATGGAAGTTACCATGTGTTCAAACTTCCTTTTGCTATTAAAGTGCAAGTTATTTAAAGTTATTTTTCTAATGTTAAAATCTAAAATTGGTAATTGATTAATGATTTGGTCATTATGGCAGAACAAACTGAAACTTGAAAAGGAAGAAAAAAAATTAGTGAAATTCCTTATATATGTTTGAGCTGGGTAAACTTTCTTGCTTATTGTAACTTCATGAGAGGAAAAATAATTGTATCTAACCCTAAGCTGTTCTTAGTAAAGATTTACCATTTGAAGTAAAAATCTTTGGGACTATAAATTCATTTTATTTTGAGGTTTGAATTCAGGTATAGTTCTCTGATGTATTGTTAATCAGCAATCCACCATTTGAGCAAAATGCCATAAACCATTCTGAATTATTACAGATAGAAAATTGGGGTGGGAAGGGGGAAGCTGAAGGAATGATTTGGGGCCTCAGCCTTAGGCTAATTTCCCTGTTGGGTTCAGTTTTTTCCTTTTTTTGGTAAATCCCCACAATCAGAGCAGGTAGTCAGTAGGAGACAAGGATACAAATGCATTATATCTTTATAGTCTTCTCTTACAAACTGAAAAAACAAACAAACCTGGATTGGGGAACTATCACAAGATGTTAGGCACATTTATTCAATTACCAAATGATTTAATCTTTGTTTGGATTTTTATTCTGTTTCTCTGCATAGCTATTTTTTCCAAGGTCTCTCTTCCTGTGATTGCTAGCTTTATACCTTACTGGACCCTGTCTGAATCTGGGAGCCAGAGTTTAACCTTCCTTGTGAGTTTTATTTCCTCCAGATTATAAATGATATATCTCAATCTAGTAGCCTAAGCAGAATATCATCCTATACTAGAATCTGAGAGTCATTACCCCTTGGAGCCTGCTTCAGTCAATTTGGATCCACCCTGACAACCCCCTCAAATGGCCTTGCTAGAGAGGGACAGCTCTAGATCCCCTTTTAAGCTTAGAAGTAGCTTCAGGGGGCAGCTAGGTGGCACAGTGGATAGAGCACCAACCCTGCTGTCAGGAGGACCTGAGTTCAAATCCAGCCTCAGACACTTAATAATTGTCTAGCTGTGTGACCTTGGCAAGTCACTTAACCCCATTGCCTTGCATAAAAACAAAAAGAGAAGATTCAACTGGAGAAAGAAATAGAAGATAATTGAAGAAAATAAAATTCTAAAAATTAGAATTGAAGTTAGAAACTAATGAATCTACAAGACTACAAGATTCCATCAAACAAAATAAAAAGGCTGAAAAAATTGAAGAAAATGTAAAGTAATTTCTAGGGAAAACAGATCTAGAAGAAACAATCTATGAATCACTGGACTACTAGAAAACCTGGACCAACAAAAGAACCTGGAAAATATCATGCTGGAAATTATAAGGGAAAACTGCCCCAATCTACTATAACAAGATAACAATATAACAATTGAAAGAATCCACAGAAGCCCTCCAGAAAGAGACCCCAGGATAAAAACTCCAAGGGCTGTAATAACCAAATTCCAGAACCCTCAAATAAAAGAGAGACTATTGCAAGCAGCAAAAAGAAAACAATTCAAATACAATGAGAACACAATCAGACTAACACAAGACCTATCAACCTCATCATTGAAGGATTGGAAGAACTGGAATAACATATTTCAGAGAACTAAGGACCTGAGATTACAACCCAGAATGTACTACCCTTCAAAATTCAGCATATATTATCAGGGGAAAAGAAATGAAATACATGACTTCCAGAACTTCCTGACAAAAAGACCAGAACTGAACAGAAAATTAAATTGCCAAATACATGACTGAAAAGTTACATTAAAAAAGGTAAATGAAAAAGGGGACTGAAGAAACAAAAGTGTTGTAAACAAATGTTGGTTACTAAAAGGGAATATATAACAATTCTAATTCTTTAGAACTTTACTTATCTAAGGTAACTTAGAGGATAGAATATAATTGAAGAGAATGAACCCAAAGGATATGGGTATAATTGGGTGTGGTCTCTCAATTGAAGAAGTCCAAGATCACATTACCGTGTTTGTGATAAAAAGCCCTGAAAAAAAAATAGCAGGAGTGTTAACTTCAACTTAAGTGTCTCATTAAACTTTGACTCACTTTAATCAAAAGTTGCTAAGCACCTTGTCTAATGAGGACATTATAAACTGCAAGGACCTAAGACAATGTCTCTGTTGCTTAACAATCATTTCCAAGGTTCTCATCAAGACCTCCAGGTTGTCCCGGTTCTTAGAATTCTTCAAGATCATTACAGTTCATTAGGTCAGTGTCCGGTGCTTCACTTAACAAAGGGTGCAGTGGAGGGCGTGGGAAGGGGAGAGACAATAATCCTTGGTTCTCTTAACAAGGTGTTAAGTACCCTGGGTGGGGAGTAGGGGTAAAGTGTGAAAGAAAATAGACCTGAGGGGAGGAGCACAAATAGTTCTAGAAATGATATGAATGGGCCCCTCTCGGGCTCCATCTTCCGCCGTGGCAGCGGCAGCTGCGGCCCCGCTGGTCCCGGCCCGGCCCCGGGGCCCGTGTCGCCCCCTCCCTCGCTCGGTGGCGGTGGCAGGCGCGGTGGCGCTCTCGGGCAGGCGGCGGCGGCGGCGGCAGCGGCCCAGACGCAGAGCGGCGGCCAAAGCTCCTGGGTCCGCAGGGAAGATGGCCTCCAACAAGACGACGCTGCAAAAGATGGGAAAGAAACAGAATGGCAAGAGCAAGAAAGTGGAGGAAGCAGAGCCTGAGGAGTTTGTAGTGGAGAAGGTCTTGGACCGACGCGTGGTGAATGGGAAAGTGGAATATTTCTTAAAGTGGAAGGGATTTACAGATGCCGATAATACGTGGGAACCCGAAGAAAACTTAGATTGTCCAGAGTTAATTGAAGCCTTTCTGAATTCTCAGAAGGCCGGTAAAGAAAAAGATGGCACCAAGAGAAAGTCTTTATCCGATAGTGAGTCAGATGATAGCAAGTCCAAGAAGAAGCGTGAGTCTGCTGACAAACCAAGGGGTTTTGCTCCGGGCCTTGATCCAGAACGAATCATTGGTGCCACAGACAGCAGTGGAGAACTGATGTTTCTCATGAAGTGGAAAGATTCCGATGAGGCCGCCTTGGTGCTGGCCAAAGAAGCAAACCTGAAATGTCCCCAGATAGTCATTGCCTTTTATGAGGAACGGCTGACCTGGCACTCCTGTCCTGAAGATGAAGCACAATAATCAATCATTTGTGTGGCTATTTTAAGTATGTATGTATGTGTGCGCATACATACATACATACATATATACATATCTATTATAAAATCCAGATCTCGATTCCATTCTTTGATTTGTTAGCAGTGTGAGCACCATCTCCAGCTAATGAGAACTGAGTTGGGTAGGTTTTAAAGTAGATTTTTGTTTTTCGTTTGGTTTGTTTTTTGTTTGGGCTGGTTTTTATTTTGCATCAACAGCACTGGTAACTGAACAAGTAAATACAAGCTTTCTGCATTTACTTTAACATTTATCACAGAAGTGAGCATTTGATACTATGGAATTATTAACTTCCTCCACCATAGAGAAAATATATTATTTATAAATATTTATAAATATTATAATTATATAATTATAAATATTGATTAATACCTTCTCTAGTCACTACTCTGAATCCTAAGAAATGTTTAGCCCCCATGTATGCCTAAGGTTAGCTGTCCAAGAAAATGTGTCTGTGTAGATTTCTGGTATTCATTTGAATGAAACCCTTAGCTTTTGATTTAAAAGCTTGCATTTTACACCTAGAGATAAATCTAATAAAAGTTCACATCCAGCAGCCTCTTCCCATGTTTGCTCAGTTCTAGGGAAGGGAGCCCAAGAGCCCATTCCTCCTGACGAACAGAAAACACTAACTGTTTTTGAACAGAACAGAATGATTTCACAGGTAACCTTGCTGGGGGGCTCAGCATCTAGGCCCTTTGAAGGTGGTAGTGAGCATCTTCACTGTGGATGAAAAGGTGACCCCCATACACCAGGAGATGAAAGCTCCACATTGATCCAGAAGGGAGTCTCTCCTTATTGATTAGAACTGGACGGTGAGAATCCCATCTGCCTGGATTGGTGACCAGGCTTGCTTGCAGCCTCTTCACATGTCTAACATCTCAGCTGTGAATATTTGCCCAAACCCCATACCTGGGTAAAACCTGCCGGAACTTGTTTAAACACTACCTAAGGTGTTAAAATAGAACCATTTTGGCCTTGATTTTCAAAGGAAAAACTTGGACTTCCCTGCTTTAGAAAGTAGGGGTGTCCCATCTTATTTTACTAACCAAAGGGTCCTCTCTTAATCATGTAGTAACATCCCTATCTGATGGAACTTATATATTCTGCCCAAAGGGCAGGCATTGGGGGGGGGGTATGTTTTCCTAACTATGGGCATAAATGGGGAAGCAAACGTACCCATGTTATGTAGTCTTCTATACTCTTGATGTGCATGTTTTTCCTTCTTTATCCCAACTTATCCCTTCAACATGTAGGACCAGCCTTTTTGAGTATTTGAGTCACTTGACTCCTCTGGAGTCAGGAAAAACAACAAAAAAGAAAAAAAAGAAAAAACTTTGTAGTCATTGGAATGTTAAACAACTTTACTTTATTGTAAATACTGGTGAACAGTGGTCAATAAATAGTTTTATATTCTTCCTTTAAAAAAAAAAAGAAATGATATGACTTAGGATAATACTTCGGTGTAAGAAGAGGATTGTGGGGGCGGCTAGGTGGCACAGTGGATAGAGCACCGGCCCTGGAGTCAGGAGTACCTGAGTTCAAATCTGGCTTCAGACATAATAATTAGCTAGCTGTATGGCCTTGGGCAAGCCACTTAACCCCATTGCTTTGCAAAAAAAATAAATCTAAAAAAAAAGGGACAGCCTTCCCCTGACTGGTATACCCCTTGGTTAGTAAAAAAAAAAGAAGAGGATCGTGTATACTTGAAAGATATTTGAAAAGGGGGTAAGGTAAAAACAGATTATAATAATAATTTGATGTAATTTGAGTCAATGCTGCTTATCAAGCAATCAAGTAAATAATTTGTGATATCTTGATAATAGGAGCTTATCAAGCAATCAAATAATGGAACTGTGATTGATGGTATCTGAGTAATAATATTAGAGCACCAAGGGAAGTTGAACAAAGATTTAAAATTTTAGAGGAAAAGAAGGGAGAATGTGAATGCTAAGTAAATTCCATTCAACAGATTTATCCCAGTGAGGGAATAAGATACATTCCCACTTGGGCTTAAAAATCTAACTTAATCTACAGGGAAGGGGGGACAGGGAACAGGAAAGATAAGTGAAGAAGGGACTGATATAAGGGAAGGGAAGGTATAAATGAAAATAAACTGAAAGTTAAAATCCTAAAAGAAAAGTCAAAGGGGAAAGGTAGTAAAATTTTGGTGAGGAGGAATAAGAGAAAAGGAAAGAGATAAATATAAATGGAGAAAGATACCATGGAGGGAAATACAGAATTAGCCATCTTAACTGTAAATGTGAATGAATGAGCTGTGACATAAAACAGAAGCAGATAGCAGAATAGAATAAAAACCAGAATCTTTCAATATGCTGTTTACAAGAAAAACATTTGAAGCAGGGAGATATACACACAGGGTAAAGGTAAAAGGTTGGAGCAAAATATATTATGCCTCAGTGGAAGTAAAAAAATCTGGAGTAGTGATCCTAATCTCAGACAAGTAAAAGCAAAAGATCAATCTCATTAAAAGGGATATGAAAGGAAACTAGATCTTCTTAAAAGGCACCATTGGTTATGAAGCTATATCATTGCCAAATATGTATGTACCTAGTGGTATAGCATCCAGATTCCTGGAGGAAAAGTTGAGTGAATTACAAGGAAAAAAATAGAAAAATACACAGCAATAATGGGAGACCTCAAGCTCCCTCTCTCAGAACTAGATAAATCTAACAACAAAATAAACAAGAAGAAAGTTAAGAAGGTTAATGAAATCTTAGAAAACTTAGATATGATAGACCTCTGGAGAAAATTTAATGGGGGTAGAAAATAACATACCTTTTTCTTGGCAGTACATGGTACCGTCACCAAAAGTGACCATGTACTAGGGCATGAAAACCTTAAAATCAAATGCAGAAAGGCAGAAATAATAAATACACACTTCTCAGACCATGATGCAATAAAAATTAAAAGTAATAAAAGGTCAAGGAAAGATAAACCAAGAACTAATTGTAAATTAAATAACTTTATCTTAAATAATGGGTGGATCAAACAGCAAATAATAGAAATAATCAACAATTATATCCAAGAAAATGATAATAATGAGATATCATACCAAAATTTATCAGATGCAGCAAAGGCAGTTTGAGGGGAAACTTTATATCTCTAAATGCCTATGTGAATAAAATAGAGAAAGAGGAGATCAATGAATTGAGTATGCAACTAAAAAAGCTAGAAAAAGAACAAATTAAACAACCCCAATTGAATATAAATTAGAAATTCTGAAAATCAAGGGAAAGATTAATAAAATGGAAAGCAAGAAAACCATTGATCTCATAAATAAAACTAAGAATTGGTTTTATGAAAAAGCCAATAAAATAGATAACTCTCTGGTTAATCTGATTTAAAAAAGAAAGAAGATTACCAATTACCAATTATCAAATTATCAATATCAAAAATGAAAAGGGTGAACTAACCACCAATGAGGAGAAAATTAAAGAGATAATTCGGAGCTACTTTGCCAAACTGTATGTTAATAAATTAGATAACTTGAGTGAAATGGATGAATATTTACAAAAATACAAATTGCCCAGATTAACAGAAGAGGAAATAAATTACTTAACCCCATTTCAGAAAAAATAAATTGAAGAAACCATCAATAAACTCCCTAAGAAAAAGTCTCCAGGTCCAGATGGATTTACAAGTGAATTCTACCAAACATTTAAGGAACAATTAATTCCTATTCTACATAAACTATTTAAAAAAAATAGGAGAGGAAGGAGTTCTTCCAAACTCCTTTTATGACACCAACATGGTTCTGATACCTAAACCAGGAAGAATCAAAATAGACAAAGAAAATTATAGACCAATCTCCCTAATAAATATTGATGCAAAAATCTTAAATAAAATTTTAGCAATAAGACTACAACAAGTTATTACCAGGATAATACACCATGACTGGGTTGGATTAATACCAGGCAGGCAGGGATGGCTCAACACTAGAAAAATACTCAACATAATTAAACATATCAGTAGTAAAACCAACAGAAATCATATGATTATCTCAATAGATGCTGAAAAAACCTTTGATAAAATACAACATCCATTCCTATTAAAAACATTAGAAAGTTTAGGGATAAAATGGAATTTTCCTTAAAATAATAAATAGAATCTATCTAAAACCATCAACAAATATTATATTTAATGGGCATAAACTCAGAGCATTTCCAATAAATTCAGGGGTGAAACAAGGATGCCCATTATATCATTATTATTCAATATAGTATTGGAAATGCTAGCAGTAGCAATAAGAAAAGAAAAAGAAATTGAAGGAATCAGAATTGGCAATTAGGAAGCAAAACTTTGACTCTGCAGATCATATGATGGTACCTAGAGAACCCGAGAAAAATATCTAAAAAAACTCCTTGAAACAATTAACAAATTCAGTAATGTAGCAGGATATAAAATAAACCACATAAATCATCAGCATTTCTATATATGATCAACAAAGCCTAAAAACAGGAAATAGAGAAATTCCATTTAAAATAACTGTAGATAATATTAAATATTTGGGAATCTACCCCCCAAGACAAACCCAGAAACTGTATGAACACAATTATAAAGCTCTCCTTACCTAAATAAAGTCATATCTAAATAATTGGAAAAATGTCAAATGTTCATGGTTAGGTCAAGCTAATATAATAAAAATGACAGTTCTACTCAAATTAAATTACTTATTCAGTGCAATACCAAGCAAACTACCAAATAACTACTTAACTGAGCTAGAAAAAATAATAACAAAATTTATCTGGAGCAGCAAAAAGGCAAGAATAGCAAGGGAATTGATAAAAAAAAATGTAAAGGAAGTTCTACCAGATCTAAAACTACATTATAAGGCAGCAGTCATCAAAATGGCCCATTAATGGTTAAGAAATAGAGTAATGGCTCAGTGGATTAGGATAGGTTCAAAAGAAACTGCAGTAAATGATTACAGCAATCTACTGTTTGACTAACCCAAAGACATCAGCCTCTGGGATAAGAATTCACTATTTGACAAAAATTGTTGGGAAAACTGGAAAACAGTATGGCAAAAACTAGTCATAGATCCACATCTCACACCTTGACATCCTGGTCAAAATAGGAACAGGATTTAGACATAAAGAGTGATCCCATAGATAAATTAATAGACCAAAATATATTCTATCTATCTGATCTATGTAAAATATGGATAAATTTATGACCAAACAAGAATTAGGGCACATTATAGACTACAAAATGAATGATTTTGACTATATTAAATCAAAAGGGTTTTGTACTAATAAAATCAATGCTGCCAAAATTGGAAGAAAAGCAGAAAGCTGGGAAACAATCTTCACAACTAGCAGTTTCTAAAATATAGAGAGAATTGCATCAAATTTATAAGATCACAAGTTATTCCTGAATTGACAAATGGTCAAAGGATATGAACAGACAGTTTTCAAATGAAGAAGTTAAAACCATATATAATCACATGAAAAAATGCTCCAAATCACTATTGATTAGAGAAATACAAATTAAAACAAGAATGAGGTATCATCTCATTCCTATTAGATTAGCCAAGATGAGGAAAAGGGAAGATGATCAATGTTGGAGAGGTGGTGGGAGGATTGATGCATTGTTGGTGGAATTGTGAACAGATCCAACTTTTCTGGAGAGCTGGAACTATGCCCAAAGAGAAATAAAACTGTTCATACTCTTTGACCCAGAAATTCCAATTCTAGGACTATATCCAGAAGAAATTGTAAAATATGGGAAAGATTCCAAAATATTTATAGCAGCTCTTTTTGTAGTGACAAAGTATTGGAAGTGGAGGGGATGCCCATCAATTGGGGAATGGCTAATCAAGTTATGATACATGAATACTATGGAATATTATTGTTCTATAAGAACCATAAATGGTTGAACTCTAGAGAAGCATGGAATGACTTATGGGATCTGATGCTGAGCAAAAGGAGCAGAGCCAAGAGAACAATGTGAACATTAACATTTTATGAAATGAACAACCTTGATAGAAGCAACTCCTCTCAACAGCACAGAGAGCTAGGACAACTGTATTAGACTGGTTATGGATTATATTATCCCCATCCAGAGGAAGAAAAACAAAACAAAATACAACACATAAAAAAATACCCCTACTGAATCTGATAAATACTTTATAAAAATTATCTCTTATGTATCTCTTTCCCTTAATTCTAACTCCTTGTGCCAAAATTATTAATTTGTAAATATGTTTAACAAAATATATATGTAAAATGCTAACCTGACTATTCCCTACTGAGAGGAGGGGGGTGGGAAGAGAGGGAAATTTTGTAACTTGGAAATATGCTTGTACATATGGATGATGAAAATTTAAAAAAAAGAAAAAAAAGAAAAATATGTTCTATAATTTATGTGTTCCCTCTGAACTCATCATGTACCCTACTTTAACACTGACAACCCCCACCTCCCAATTCCATTGTTCAACCTATGAGATGAGTACCTTTGCCTTCCCTGACAAGGACTCAGTAAATCCCTGCCACCAAGCACAAAAGAAGCCTCTATCAATAAAATAATGGATCCCTGCCTTAGTCTAAAAGGCTTAAGTCTGACCTACCACCACCCTCACCTATACACTTTTCATTACCTCATCTCTGCTCTCTGAGCTACCCACTCCCACTTACATCTCTCTACAGACTACTTAAAAGATTAGCTCACTTCTCAGTTGCTCCTCTGTCTTTGGAGGACAGCTCCCTCAGGAGGAGCAAGATTCCCTCACCCCTTTACTCTTCTCTACTATTTGCTTGCTTATCTTCCTGTGGGAAGCCAGCCTGTTCTGGGGAGCATCATTCTCCATTTCTACTTCTACTGAAACTCACTATCTTGCTACTTCTCTAAATAACTTAACCTTTGAACTTTTTGTAGTCACTTGTGAACTTAATGTAGTAACCTATGAACTTTTTGTAATAACCTGTGAACTTTTTGTTTGTTTTGTTTTGTTTTGTTTAGATTTTGACAAGGCAAATGGGGTTAAGTGGCTTGCCCAAGGCCACACAGCTAGGTAATTATTAAGTGGCTGAGACAGATTTGAACCCAGGTACTCCTGACTCCAGGGCTGGAGCTTTATCCACTTCGCCACCTAGCCGCCCCAACCTGTGAATTTTTGCAGAAATATGAGTTAAAATTTAAGCCTTTCTTGCCCTCCCGAGTCAGAAAGTTGGTGAATTCTTTACTCAAATGAACCCACATTTCTCCATAAAGCCCCCCCCCCAAGTCCTTTTCTCCTGGCTTCATCCTAATCCCATTTTCTCCTGTCTTCAAATATTCAAACAAGTATTTTGAAGGCCAAAATGGAGCAGGATGAATAGCATTTGTATATGGGTAAGTCAGTCCCAAGTAATATGTGAGAGCCATTCCAAAGGAATTAGAGATAACTCTTATTGACTTCAGGCTATTGAAAAGGAGGTAAATTCAGAGTCCCAGTTCTGTAGGGGCAGAAAGGCAAGTCCATTGTTTCTCCCAGTTGTTCAGCTCCATGTCTGACCTTTACAAACTACACATGCACCCACTTAAAGTCTGAAAAGGGCATGTCTTAGCATCTTTGTTACCATATCTTATATCCTACAAATAGTTATTCAGATCTGACATGACCTTTCAACAAGTGGTTCAGGAGACTCAGTTGCTTAGGGCTACTTTACTCAATATCACTATACAGTGCTTTGGAAAATAAACATGTTTCATCTGTTTGACTTTTCTTCTAAGAATATTTAGATCATTTTCTTTTGAATAGTGGTAGATTTATGTAAAGAAGAACCTGTAATACTATGGGGTTTGATAAAATAAGCATGTGTCATGATAGGCAAATATAAACATCTGAAAGACCTCTCCATGTGCTAGAATTTCCTCTTCTATTTAGACACAAACAAGGTATCTTTCAGTACAATAATGAACATCTCTGTCAAGTGGTTTGCAAGGCTCAAAGAATAACCACGTCTAAAAGTTAAAAGCATACAAACAAGGCTCACATCAGAGCACTTATAAACAATATAGCAAAATTCACCAGTGAACAACCCTCCTAGAAGTCTATGTTTCAATCACTTAATATATTTCCCTCAATTGTTCTTTCATGTCAGTGGCCCCTCCATAGCTCCTGTTGCCATCCAAGCAGTGTCTTGTCACTGCTTATGTTTCTCTGTCTGCCCCTCACTTTTCCAGTAATTCTCATCTCACAGAATATGGCTTTATTGAACCAGTAGACAACACAGCACTTTTTCTGTAGACTATTACATACAACTTCAAACACAACTCCATGTTATGCTTACAAAGTGGCTAAAGTATTCCACACCCTTTGGTTCAGAGGTCCTATTATTGGGCATTTATTCCCTCGAATATAAAGTGTTATCATTTTCACTGATAGCATGTTTTTTTTGGTAGTATCAATGAACTCAAAATGAAGTTGATTCATTTTGAATCAATTTGAAAAAAAAAGTTAAAATGTGGCACATGAATGTAATGAAATAGTATTTCTCTGCAAGAAATGATGAATATGATGAATACCAAGAGTCATGGGAAGACATATAAGTTGGGTCAAGGTGAAGTAAAAAACTAGGAAAATGATACATGCAATTGCTGAAATAATGTTAATGGGAAAGAATAGCAACAAAAAAAAAGGAAACTATAATATCAAGCTTGACTCCGAAGAAGAGTTGAAAAAATATATCTCCCTGATTTTTTTTTGCAGAGATGAGGGTCCATGGGTTTGAAATATTACATATATTGTAAGACCTGGTAGATGGTATTGGCTAAGTTTTTATTATTTATTATAAGTTCTCTGGGGAGAAAGGAAGGACATAGTGAATGTCATATAAAAACAAAAAAATATCAATAAATATTTTAAAAAATAATTTAAGACAAAAGAGAATAAAACTCCCCCAACATATTTCTGAAACTTTCTTTTATATTCTAGTTCCCACAGACTTTGGTCTCATATAAGAGTTCTACCACAGGTCAGGAACTGTTTGCCCCTCACACTTCCTACCAAATCTGTTTCCCCAAGATTATGTTGTTTCAGAATGGATTTTATAGCATGATGTCCTTTCCTACAAATCTCAACACTTCCCAAGGATGGAGAAACTCAAGTCACATGGGATATTATCTCTCTCCATGATTATTTAAAATCACTCATGAATATATGCTGAGGCAACCAGATATAAACTGAGTAGTTGGACACTCTAGGGATAAAAATATTTGTATTATCTCATATGTATAGGAAATACTTTGAAAAAAAGGCATTTTCTTTGCTTTTTTATAATCAACAACAACAAAACAAAAACAAAAACTCACTCCTCATAGTGCAATAAAAAAAAAATCTTCCCACTCTTGGCTTATCAACCTCATTCACTGAGTAACCCTGAGTAAGTCAGTGCTTGCCTCAGTTTTCTCAACTGCAAAATGGAGAGAATAACAGCACCAACCTTGAAGGATTATGATGAGGTTCACATGAGGTCACATTTCTAAAAAACACACCACAGTTCCCAGCTCACAATAGGCACTATATAAATGTTATTATTATCATCTAATTACTACTACCAATATAGTCTGATTCTCTGTCATTATGCATATTTTTCTACCTTGTGCTTTTGTACCTCTCTACTTTATGTTTCTTTTCTGCCTCTTGGTGTTCCTGTTAACTATTTAACCAAATTATCATTATTGATAACTGCAATTTCTTCCCCATTAAAAAAAAAGAAAAAACCTTGCTTACTGTCTTTTTCCCCCATCTAAAAAATAATACCTATAACCTGTCCTATTTTCTCTAACTTGCACTAAAATTGCTATTGCTTTCATCTTTATTGGGGGGTAGAGGGAGAAGATGCTACTTTCTGAATGTCTGGTCAATGAAAAGGGACAATATGCCCCCTCTCCTTTCCCTCAAGCAAAATTCATCGAAAAACACCAGATCCTAGAGGAAGACTTTTAAAAAATTTTCAAACCTTTTAAAAAACCATTTTTTCTTTCCCAAATCATAGACCATATGGGCAATTGAAAAATAGCTTTTAGACAGTTTACTTCCTTCTTCCCTTTTTAAAAATCTTTATTTGGAATTCATAATTTCATCTCACTTTTCCTCTCTGAATAAATCTGAGGGGAAGCATGATATAATGAAAAGTGTATTGAACTTGAAGTCAGAAGACCTAGATTGAAGTTTCTATTTTATGACCTTAAGCAGTCACTTAGCTTTCTGTAAGCCTCAATTTCCTCACCTACAAAATGAATTTACTTCTTATAACTGTTAAAAGGCAGGCAGAGTGCTGTGATCTGAGTAGGGCACTCATCAGCTATAAGAGTTCACCCATCAAGAAGTTCCATCATCAAGGGTTCGATTATTCTGGATAACTGAGCCATTTTTTTTCCTACAAAATAACCAGTATTGGAGGGACAAAGGAAGGAGGCCTGATTAAGATATAGAGCACCAGGTCCACGGAATAAAACAGGCAAGTATATGCTAAGGCCTGGCAAAAGTTCAAGAAATGTAATAGAAAGAAAGTAAAGAATCCGAACAGCATTGAGTTTATACATAAGTATGTTTCCACTTGGCCTCATGTATCTCAGCTACTGTACCAATGTCCTTTTGAACCTGAAGACTGAGCTTAACCCTATAACCCTTTGTTCTTCCTTCTGGCTGATCTTGAGGGGAGGACAGTTCCTTGTCACTACATGTATTTCCCAAATGTGGAACAATATGGAAAGCTGTAAGCTATAAACAAGAAATATACAAGTCCATTTAAGTAAACATTTACTGAGTATTGATTATAAAGACTTGAAAATCAATTCAATACTATCTTTAGGAAAATATGCAGGGAGAACTTTTGTGTATACTTTTCTTTTTTATTGATATTTTATTTTTTCCAACTATATGTTATGAAAATTTTTCAACATTCATCCATATGCATATGTACATTATTTACATAATTTCCTTCCACCCTCCCTTCCCATCTCCCTCCCCTCAGTGGTGAACAGTCAGATGAATAATGTACATACACATTTATGTTAAATATGTTTACAGATTAGTCGTTTTCAGTATGAGGAATTAGGATTAAAGGAAAGAAGTACATAAGAGAAATTTTTAAAAAAGTGAATGTAGTGTTCATCAGATTCTGAAGGTGTTTTTGTTTTGTTTTGCTTTGGTTTTTTCTTCCTCCGGATAGGGATAGCATTGTCCATAACTGATCTAATAGGGTTTGCCTAGCTTCTCTGAACTTCTGAGAGGAGCTGTATCCCTCAAGTTTGATGAACTCAAAATATTGCTATTAATGTACAGAATGTTCTCTTGGTTCTGCTCCCTTGCTTATATTTTTCACCCAAAACATTAGCTTCTTTGGTATTCTATTATTTTTTAAAATGCATCTGCCTATATGCATTGTAAAATTATTTCATAAATTCTCATGAAATATAAGGTTTTTGTGGTACACTGAAAAGAATGCTGGATTCCACTCCCCCAAAGTCCCAGAAAACTGAAGATAATACTTTTAATCTCACAGATGGGAAAGCTTTGTACATTGATAAGTGTTATAAGTGTTATTATGTTATATTATAAGCAACTGTTACATATTTAACAGAATTATTTATGTAGTTAGATAGCATGTTAACTCTTAAGGCAATCTTATGAATTAGAACAATTTCATAAGAAGAATCAAGGAAACTTCCAGTCAATTATGACATTATTAATCTTAATGGAAATTAATGGTTAACAGGAGTTTTGAATTTATTTCCTTGTTTCTACTTTCATTACTTTCTACTGATCATCATGCTATTTCCAGAACATTGTTTTCCAAACACTCTCTTGGGGAACTACAAATACTTCTCAATCATGAGCCTTCTTTTGAGTCTAATTCTATCCTGCTGCATGATAACTCCCATAGGTTAGTGGAGTTTTTGGAAATAATGAATGCATCTTTTCCCACTCCTTAACTATTATTATTCCTTTAGGATGAGTCCTCACTGTTTCTGGTTGCTGAAGTGAGTCATTTATTAGGTGGTACCAACCAGACATGATGGAATTGAGCTTGAACTCATTTTGCCAATATAAAACAGACCAAATCAAGTTCTAAACTAACTAAATATATATATATATATCTTTACAAATTATGCCTATAAATATGTCATGTTATAGAAGTATAAGTTAGTTACCATGACTACAGACCAGATTTGCTGAATCTGTCTCCTGGGCTTTGGTGTTTTTCTACAGTGACCCTAGCATGTGACATATGTGGTATTTTAACCCTTATATTAAATATGAATAACCAACACTCATGCAGTTTTCTCTTTTAAAAAATCTTTATTTGGAATTGTCTCACTTTGTCCCCCTGAATACATCAGTTAAATGCCAATCAACTTGTATTAATGAAAAGATCTCTCTCCATTTACATATATCCATTTAGAATCACAGAATTCTAGAGTTGAAAGGGACCTTCTATGTTACCCATCCTACTTATTAATTTTATATAAGCCAACTGAACATCAAAGATGACCAAGGTCATCTTTGGTAGAACTGAGCCTTTAGGATCTTAATTTCCATTATAATGCCAAACTATTTCTCATTCAGGTATTTTTCAAAGTCTTCCCTATAAAATGCCTGTATCTGAACCAGTACTTCTCTCCCAGAATTTCACACCTAGTGACCTCATCAGCTTCTATGGTTTCAGTTATGATTTCTATGCAGATGACTTTTGGATCTACTTTTCCAGTCTTCACTTCTCTCCTGACCTCCATTCTCAAATCTCTATATATCAGACATTTCAAACTGGATGTCTCATTTATATCTTAAATTCAACATCCAAAATTGAACTCACTATTTCATCCTCCCCCCTTCTCCCCCAAGTTCATTTCTCTTCCTAAGTTTCTTATTCCTGTCAAGGATAACACCATTCTCCTTTATTTTCTTTGAATAAATCAGAGAAGAAACATGATACAGTGGACCATCTTCCTAGGCTTGCAAACTAGGTGATGCTTTCTAGTCCTTATTTTGCTCTTTTCTCTCTTATCCTATCAGTGGTCAAGTCCTGTCATTTTTACCTTCCTAACATCTCTTGTATAGGTCCCTATCTCATGCCTGAACTATAGCAGTAGTCTCCTGGTTGATCTCCTTGCCTCAAGTGTCTCACCATTCCAATCCATCTTTGACTCAGTTGTCAAATTTATCTTCTTTAAAGTATAGGTCTGACTATATCACTCCCCTCTTCAATAAGTTCCAGTGGCTTTTAATGACCAGTAAGGGTCATGACTAAGCAGGGTAACAAGAGCTGATTGAACCTTCTCTTATTTACAGGGTAAGGAAAAGTATAATGGGGCATATACATTCCAATTCAAATGGAACATTAATTCAGTATACCAAGATGATAAAAGGAACCAGGCAGCTAGCTAGAAAGAGGTCAGCTGGTTGATCAGAGGCAGAAGTAGGTTCAAGAATCAGAAATCCAAAGACAGGAAAGAGGCAAAGTTCTAGGTTTCAAGCTATTAGGTCAACACCTCTTACTTATTCCATTACTTAGTTTCATGTCCTTCCCAAAGAGCTGTATCAAACTTAGAATGTAGATTGCATGAGTACATACAATTTTAAACTCTCTCAAAATCTAGCTCTTCTGACTTATTGCAAACCCTCATCAACTGGAGATTTCCAGGCTGATACTACTTTTCTTAACCTCCATAATTCCATAACTCATATGAAAGCAAACTCATTTAATTCTGTCAGCTGGAGAGCTCTCCTGCCCTCATTAATTTCCATCTATGGGGTTATGGGAACTAAATAATGGAAAGAAAGTGAATCAACTCTTCCTAAACACTTTCTTACCCTGGGGGCTAATGGGCCATATCCCAGAGCTGCTTTAGGGTCGCTAGAACTCACTTTCTCTGAACTTTGATTCTATCTAATCTTTATACTCCCTATGTGTAAAATACTGTAAAGGATCCCAAAATGAAATTAACATAATACTCTACTTTAAATCAGACTAGCAGAGGACTGTGGAGTTGGTATGTCATATGACCAATCAACAAAGACAAAAGTGAAAAATCCTGTTCTCAAGGATCATATATTCTATCAGAGAAGAGAACATATTTGTCTATGTGTATTTATATATAGACATGCATATATGTATAGAAAAAATAAACAATAAATACAAAATTGGGATGGAAAACACTGGTAATCAGTGATGGTATGGGGTGATCAAGAAAGGTTTCTAATCCCATTATCTTCTCCAGCAGAGAAAATGAAATGGAAACTCCAACATCAAATAAAATGATGTGGAATGAGGCCTCTGAGTTGAGTTTTGAAAGATGGAAGGGATTCTGTGAGGCTGAGGTGAGGTGGGAGTACATGAAGGAAAGTTAATACTGGGGCTCTGAAACAGGAAACCGAATACTGTGTGTGAAGTAAAGCAAGGTTTGTTTGATTAAGTACCTTTTGTCTAGAACATAAAGGAGGGATAGGAGTATTAGAAGCTAGGAAGTTGGATTGCAGTCAGGTAGTGTAGAGCTTTAAAAGCTAAGAGTTTATAGTTGATCCTAAAGTTTCTCTGCTAGAGAAGATGGGGGAGAAAGGATAAAGGGAATGGCCTTGAAGAGAATGCCTATCTTAGTATCAGACAGGATTAGAGGAGAAAAGGTCAAAGGATTTTGGGAGAAGAGATGGAGAAAGAAATAGCTCATGGGACAAATGATCATTTTTTTCCAATTAATTATGAAGTGAGGTTTACTCAACTAAGGTGATAGAATTAGGGGAACATGTGATGGTTTGATAAAGAGAAGAAAGAAGATTTAAACAGCCTCTGCCTGGAATGAGACACAATCAGTAAGGAGCAAAAGGATGCTTTACTACAGCCAGCACTCAGTTGAAATTAGATAAAATACATTTGGAGGGGGTCAAGTCAATTTAGTTGTTGATTTTCTCCAGTTCCATTCACTGCATGTGAATGGAAGCAGAAGAGTCAGGCAGTGATTAAGACAACGTATTTTATTATTGTATCCTGAAATTGTTAGATGTTTCAGCAACTGAATTCTTTTTTATATTAAACTTAGTCAATTAAAATCCTCAAGTATTTTACCCTTCTAGAGAGAAAGGTTCTATTCAATTTTTTTTTCTTTTTTTCTTTGTTTTTTGCAGGGCAATGGGGTTAAAGTGTCTTGCCCAAGGTCACACAGCTAGGTAAATTATTAAGTGTCTGAGGCAGTATTTGAACTCAGGTCCTCCTGACTCCAGGGCCGGCGCTCTATCCACTGCACCACCTAGCTGGCCCGCTTTTGAGCTATAATTAATAAATTTCTGCCAAAGTCCTAATACAAACAGAAGCTGCCTGAAATTTCTGCCAGAAAACAATTACTTGTCTAGGGAAGATCTTAAATAGTAATCTAATTCTAGTCATGTCTCCTTCTTTTTATCCATAGTCATTTAAACTTTAGTCCAGGATCTGGCATATAGAAAGTGCCTGATAAATATTTATTGATTGAAAGAATATTAGTAATAGTCAGAATTTATATAGTGCTTTAAGTTTTACAAAGCACTATACAAATTGTATTTCATTTTTATCCTCACAACAACCCTTTGAAGGAGGTACGATTACTATCCCCATTTTGCAGGAACTGAGATAGAGGTTGAGTGACTTTCCTATAGTCACATAGCTAATGTCAGAGGCGAGATTTGAACTCCACTTCCTGTTTTATCCACTGTGTCACCTCACTACCTATTAAGTTTATAGTTACCTCCTATCCTGCCACTACTTAGTTTCACTATCCTCAGACCCATATTGTTAACTAAAGGTTTTATTACAGGAGACCTCTACTAATTTTATACCAAATATCATGTTTTCCATGTCTCACTTGAACTCATGGAACTCAACAGTCAGCTCTTCACTGTTCAATTCTTGATTCTTTTCTTGCATGGACTACTGTGCATATATTCAATAGATCATTATGCTTGTTCTGAGATCATACCTCCCCTGCTCTATTGTTTCACTGAGATACAGTGGTAATCTTAGGTTCTTGAAGGGTATGTCAGTGTAGCTCAAGTTCATTCAGTAGGTCAAGCTCCAAAGGTCCTGAATATAGTCTGTGACAGATTTTGTACTTGTTGGAAAGTTTTATCACCCAAAGACTAATCCTAGGTGTGAGTGGTTAGGTGGTGCAGTGGAAAGAGTGCTGGACCTAGAGTCAAGAAGACCTGAGTTCAAATTTGCCCTCAGACACTTGGTAGCTATGTGATTCTGGGCAAATCACTTCACCTTGTTTCTCTCAGTTTCCTCTCCTGTTAAATGAGCTGGAGAAGGAAATGACAAATCACTTTTCCAAAAAAACAAAAGAAAAACCTAAATGATATCATGAAGAGTAGAACAGGACTGAAAACAACTGAACAACAAAAAATCCAGGGTGAAATTTTTTTTCACTGTGCCTCTTATTCTCACATGCTTCCGTAAAACTTCTCCTTCACACTTGCAGACAGTATCCTTATGCTACCATGACACAGAAGCCTTGTTTATGAGATTCACCCCATCTGGTTCCTTCTTAAAATTATCTACCAGTCTTAGAGTTGTTTTTTTCTCCTTTTTTCTACTTCAACTCTTCTACTTAGAGAACTTTATTGTGCCTTTCTCATTGTCAAATATTCTGCCCACCCTGATCATCACCCTCTTCAACCCAACCCTCTTCTAAACCTCTTTGACCTATTAAGGGCATTTCTATTCTCTCCATAGGCCAGTTCTTACACTCCTCTTTGAAGGTCTTTCCTTGCCCTCCCAAACCCCACATACATTTACTCATTAAGTTCTCTTCATCCTCTACAACTTTTACATCAGTTTCTTTGTTTCTCTGCTCACATAGATATTGCCCTATTCCTATCAGGTCTTCATTTTTGCCTAGACTACTTACATAATAATATAATTTTTTGCAGTAGTAGTTAGCATTCCTATTATAAAGTACTATGACTTTGAGGTTTGGAAGGTGCAATATATGCCTTATCTCATTTGATCTTATCTCCAGTCTTCTCCTCTATCCAATTTCCTTTGTGGACAAAATTATCTTTTTTCCTCAAAAATCTCAGACTTCCTATGACCTCTAAGATAATAATAACAGCTAACATTTATATTGTGCTTTAAGGTTAAAAAGAATATTCCATGGATTATCAAATTTGATCTAAGAGAAAAGGCTCTGTACAGGCTCTGACTTCAGCCTGAGTTTATATTATTCTTCTTACAGTATATATTTTCCAGTTAAACTGGACTAGAGTTTATCTTGTTAAGGATCCCTTGTTATCTCCTACACTTTTGAACAAGTTATTCCTGAATGCACTATTTATCCTTATCTTGGACTTTGAGGATCTAAGTTCCCAGGATTCAACTTAAATCCCATTTCTATCTTTTCTGTGAAGTCTTTCTCGATTAATCAAACAATAATATTTTTTAAACACCTACTATATATAGGTGCTTGATTGGAAGCATCTATGCTAAACACTTTATAAACATTATCTCATTTGATTCCCACAACAGTGCTGGTGTTATTACTATCCCCATTTCATAACTTAGGAAACTGAGGCAAACAGAGGTTAAATGCTTTGCCAAGATTACTCAGCTACTAAGTGTCTGAAGCTTAAGGTTTATAAGCTTGTTAATATACATTATCACATATGATTGGAAGGGGTCAAGTCAATTTAGTTGATTTTTGAATCTTATATTTTATAAGCTCGTTAATATACATCATCACATATGATTGGAAGGGGTCAAGTCAATTTAGTTGATTTTTGAATCTTATATTTTATAAGCTCGTTAATATACATCATCACATATGATTCTCACAACAACACAATGATGAGTAGAACTTGGGGTATTGTTAATCTCATTTATAGTTAAAGAAACTGAGAAAGGTTAAATGACTACCTGGGGTCATAAACCTAGCTGGAATTCAAATCCAGACTCAGTCACTTCTGAGTTATATGACCTTAGTCAGGTCATTTTGCCTTGTTTGCCTCAGTTTCATCTGTAAAATGAGTTGGAGAAAGAAATAGCAAACCACTCCAGTATTTTTTTTTTTTGGCAAGAAAACCCCAAATATGGTCATAGAGAGTCTGAATACAATTGACGAACTGGAAACCTACATTTTCCCATTAGGCAGGGCTAATTGAAAGCAGAATTCTTTTGCTTTGTGCATTTTTTTTGTTCAGTTGTTCCAGTTTGCACAATAATAGAAAATTTTAAAATGATAGATTTAATTTTCATCTTTGGGGTCTCCTATTCCACCTGCTAAATAAGAGAATGAGTTGAATTCTACAGTCCTTGCTAACTCTCTGGTCATGGAAGTGACTGGACAGTTTGTAAGCTTCTGCCAAGCAGGGGCTGTTTTTTGCCTTCTTTTGACATCCCTCCTTTAGTCCAACGCTCACCGACTGATTTGAGCACTGAGACTCAATAACGTCATGACCGCCACGGCCAAGGGAGCTCCGAGTGGAAGGAAGACCTGAGGCCATCTGCCTTCAATATCCAGGAAAAGGAGGCGGGTGCTCCCGTTCGGCAAGAGGTTAGTAAGTGAGCCCCGAGAAAGGAAACCAGACTGTTCCGTCGGGCCGACCAGGCACTGCCCCGGCCCCCCGGGCGTGGCCTGCGGAGGGAGGGTCTCCGCGGAGAGGACCATCTCCCCAGAGGAAGGCCGCTCCGCTTCCGGGGGGAAGCGCTTCTCCGGGCCTGGGCGGAAGCCGCGGCTCCCCGGGCAGGCGGGCGCAGGCGCGCCGGGAGGCCGCCCCCGCGTGTCCTCCCGCCGCCGCGCGGGGGGCGCGCGCCGACGCACCGGCGGCGCCTGACGTCAGCACGCGCCGACGGCGGCCCCGGCGCCCCCTCGCACACGGGCCGGCGGCGGCGTGCCGACGCTTGCGTCAGCGAGGAGCGGGGCTGGGGGCACCCGTTTTGAAGTCGGCTGCTGACCGGCGGCCGCCGCTGCCGCCCTTCCTTCTGCCGGTGCAGCCGCCGAGCCCCGGGCCTTCCGGGACGACCGGCTCGGACAGGCCTCGGGGGCGCGGCCGCCCCGGACTCCAGCCGGCTCCGAGGCCTCGGGCCTTGCGCCCCGCCTCGGGGGCCCCGCGCTCGCTGCTCGGCCGCCACCCCCTCCCCCCCTGCGCGACGCCCCGGGAGCCTCGAGCCGCCGCCCCCTCCCCCACCCCGCGGCGCCGGGCCGGCGGGCCATGGCCGTCTCCAGGTGGGTATCGCGCGCGCGGCGGGGGGAGGGGCCCGCGTCCGCGGGGGAGGCCGCGCTCGCCCCTCGCCCGGCCCGGGTCCGGCCGGGCTCCCCGGTGGGCACCGCAGCCTCCCCTTTCTTTCCCGGCGCTCCGCCGGCCTCTTGCCAAGCTCGAGGCCCCCTCCTTCCCCCGCGCCCGCCCGGCACACGCCTGGCACTAAGTACATGCACCCATTCCGGCTGCTGCTACGTCAGACGCCCCGGGTGGGTCCGGTGGCAGCGTGGAAGGGCTCATTCATTCCGAGGAGTTCACGCCGCCCGGTCGCCCACTGCCTTCTCCAGAGCTGCCCTTATTGTTAACTCATTCCGTCTCCCTTTCTTCGACAGAAGAGGCGATTCTCAGACACACATAAGCAGCCATCCTACCCCCAGGCTCCAGTGCTTTGTTAGGACGCTTAGACGTTTCGGAAATGCTTCCAGGCCGAAGGAAAAGTATAAAACATTTAAGAAATCAGAAGCGGGGCTTTGGCCCTTCCTCTCCTCCCTTTAATTATACTTCCTTAGTTGAGCCGCTCCCCCCCCTTCAAGCAGCTGTGGCCGATAAACTTGTGTTTTCATCTTCTTGTCTGTCATGCCCCTCTGAGACAATGGAATGAGAATCCCAGATAGTTACTCAGAGGCAAGTTTTCAAAAAAAAAAAAAGCCGTAGATGGAAATGAGGTACGCAGCCTATTCCCTATACTCACCAGAAACCTCTGGCAACTCAGAATACAAGACACAAAAATGTTTTGCTTTGATTTCCTTAAAATTAATTCATATATTTATCGATGATCCATTACCTGCGATTGATAGAGCTCGTTTGTTGTACAAGAACAGAGATAACTTCGTCTCTGGTATGGTTCACAAATATCTTTGGATGATGAGGGTATTGGTGAGGGAGCAGTGAAGCTAACCCAACATTGACAGTGGTTGACACTGGAAAAAGATGTTGCTAGGCACTTGGAGTGTGGTCAGGTAAGCACTTGACTCTTTTCTTTCATTGGCTTATTTTTGTTTAATATGAGAAACATTCTCTATACAAGTAGCATTTTCTTCAAAACAGCTGAAGTTTAATATTGAGGCATTTTAATAAAAGTACTTAAAAATTTTTGTAGTTGCAGAGGAAAATTTTTAAGAAGCATCCAGGGCTTAGTTTATATATTTTCCACTAAAAAAGACTTTGACCCTACTCTTCTTACCTCATTTCCTTGAGTATGTTAATCTATCCCATGACACTGAAATATTAATTTAATCTGGATCTGTTTGGTAAGATTATTAGTGTTTAAGGGAATGTTCTTGAGTTGAATTAATTCCTTAGCAAAATTTTCATTCTATGGAATGATGTTTCTTTGGGGAAAGGAAGGTAAAGCTATTGAAGTGTCCTTATTTTACCTTAGAAGATTTGAATGTACTTTATTCTGTCAGTTAGCCTAGCACACTTAGTATGAACCCGAGACAGTAAAGCTCTGGGGATACAAATAAGAAGTGTTGTTTCCTTCCGGAAAGGATGCAACATTTTCACAGCTAGGCAAGTACAAAGTATTTTTAAATGAATACAAAAAAAGATCCCCCCCCCCCCCAGAATAACATTATAATTGAAAGAGGAGATAGGGAGACTATTATGGAAGATGCTGAATTTTGAGCAGAGCTTTAGATTATAAAAGATGGGGATGAGGAGAAAGAACGTACAAGATAAGGAGACAGCCTTATGGAAAGAAGCTTTGATGAGGAACAGTGCTGTAGTCTAGTTTGGCAGGATTCTGGAGTGTGTGTTAGTCTGAAAAGAAGTGAACTTTAAGACAAATTATTAAGCTCTGCCAAATAGAGGAATTGATATTTTGTCATATGGATACTAGTGAGACACTGAACCATCTTCTTGAATAGGACAGGCCATCCCTCCATATATATGCCTTTTGTCTGAACCTTTCCCATCTTCTGCAGATTTCCCCTTTCTAGATATTCCCTTACTCTTTCTAATTTTTGGTCTCTTTCTCTTGGTTCCTTCTTTGCTCCTTTCAAACTTGACTGCCCTCTCCTTAAATTGTCATCCTATCTCTTTCCTCCCTTTTTCATCCAAACTCCAGGAAAAACAAATAAATAAAAAACTATCAATCTGTACTTATTACTTCCACTTATACTCCCTTCTTTTCTTCATATATTCTCTCCCTTCTTTAACTGCTAGCATCATCACTCAACTGAAACTACTTTCTCCAAATTCATGAATGATCTCTTACATGCCAAGTCTGTTGAAAAGTCTCAGTTTGGGGGCATGTAGGTGACGATGTGGATAGAGCACAGGCCCTGGAGTCAGGAGGACCTGAGTTCAAATCCAGCCTCAGACCCTTAATAATTACCTAGCTGCGTGACCTTGGGCAAGTCACTTAATCCCATTGCCTTAAATAAATAAAAGTTTAAAAAAAATCTAAAAGAGAAGTCTCAGTTTTCAGCCTTCTTGAACTCTGAAGCATTTGACACTCTTTAACTATCCTTTTCTCCTGGATACTCTGTTGTCTTTCTTGTCACTGCTCTTTACCTATTCTTCCTTCTCAGTCTTTTTTTTATTTTTACTGTTCATTAATATCATGCCTGCTTGCTGTGGGGGTGTCCTTATGGTGGGTTTAATTATTTGTATAGATAACAAAAGTCTTAGAAATATACATAAGGCATCCAGTCAGGAAGTTCAGATTTAGCCTCAGATACTTACTAGCCCTGTGACCTTCTGTCTCAGTTTACTCTTTTGTAAAATGTAGATAATAATAGCTCCTAAGCCAAGATTATTGTAAGGATAAAATGAGAGAATATTTGTAAAGTATTTTTGCAAAATTTAAACTGCTTATTATTATTATTATTATTATTAATTATACATCCAACTTCATTCTTCTGAACCCCAGGCTTGCATCACCTACTGGATGTTTTAAACTCATTGTCCTAACCAGAAGTCCTTTCTGTTTCTTCATCTCACCCCTCTGCAGTGCTGCCCTCATGGTCACAACCTCAGTTATCCCCACCCCATCTTTCTAAGTAGCTGCCAAATGCTTGGTTTCTACACCCATGACATCTCTCTCATCTTCTCACTGCTCACCTCAGTTCAGTCCCCTCAGCACCTCTCTGCTGGACTGGTCTGCTTAAAATCTCTTCCCATCCCAGACTACTATCCACCCAGCTGTCAAAGGGATTTTTCTTTTTCTTTTTTTTAAGGTTTTTGCAAGGGAATGGGGTTAAGTGACTTGTCCAAGGCCACACAACTAGGTAATTATTAAGGGTCTGAGGCTGAATTTGAACTCAGGTCCTCCTGACTCCAGGGCCTGTGCTCTATCCACTGTACCACCTAGCTGCCCCTGGGACTTTTCTTAAGTAGATTTTATCAGGTATTGCTCTTCAGGAAATCTCCAGTGGTCATGTATTGCCTTCAAGATCAAATATAAAGCCCTTCCCCCTTATCTCAAGCTTGCTTTTCCAACCTCATTACATGTTGCTCCTTTTCCTATATGCTACAGGTTAACCCATTTGCTCTGATCAAATCTGGGCAAATGAAGAGTGTTCAGCAGAGTGCTGGCACATAATAGGCACCAGATAAAGAGTTAATTCCTTCTCTTTCTTTGCTTCATCCCTTTCCCTTTCTTCCCCAGGAATATAGCCAGGGTTCATTTTTAGATCCCTCACTTTCAAAATGATCAGAGCCTTTCTAGATCCTCTGAACAACCTTCTTTTCCTCTCTATCTTGTATATATTTGTTCTCTGTAGACTTTTATAGGTGTATCTTGAGTTAGCTTCCTTCATTTCCCACCTCATTCTCTATTTCCATGTAGGAGGCTTGCATGATAAATGCTTCTTGACTGTTGTATGCTTTAGAACTATCGATTTGGCAGCTGTGAAGAGGATGAATTGGGAAGGGTAGAGACCTTTGTTCAGAACACCTGTTTTTTGAATGAATGCTTTCAGGTTTTCCATACATCTCTCTGGTCTTTTTTTTTTTATTTAACTACCTTTAGGCTGTCAAAATCTCAAGAAGATGTAAATTTTTTTTCAAAGAGTATTGTGCCACTTTTATAAAAGATCTAGTCCTCTCTTTGTGTTCTAGTTAAATACTATTCTAATGTCAACTCTTAGGGTTGTCCCTGGGGGATGGGGGGATAGCTGGATGTGGTGGCACAAGTCTCTAATCCCTAGATCATAGGATGAGACCTAGACTCGTAGATTGCTGGAGTCTGGGAGTTTTAAACTTCATTAAATTGAAGTTCCTCCGGTGTCTACCCTGAATTTGGCATCACTCTCATGAGCTCCTGGAGTGGAAGGGGTGGGGAAATGAGACACCTTCAGGCTGCCTAAGCAGGGGCAAGCTGTCCTGGATGAGAAATGAATAGGTCCAAACTTTTGGTCTGATTAAGAAGTGGGATTTTGTCTGTGAGTGGCTACTGCATTTACAGGCAGACTCAGTTGATTTGTTCTCTCTTCTCTTCCCCCCCCCCCCATATAATTTGAAAAATTTTAATCCTTCACCTTCTCTCTACTACTCAGCATGTTTTTTGAATTACCCTCCTTCATTGTTTAGTTGGTGTATGTTTAGGGAACACAAGCTAATTTTAATATTAGCTTAAACAAGCTGTGAGGAAGGTAATGCTGGTTATGAAAAACGCAATGTAATACAAGGTCAGATATAAATGATTTTTTTTTTAGGTTTTTGTAAGGCAAATGGGGTTAAGTGGCTTGCCCAAGGCCACACAGCTAGGTAATTATTAAGTGTCTGAGACCAGATTTGAACCCAGGTAATCCTGACTCCAGGGCCGGTACGTTATCCACTGCACCACCTAGCCACCCCTCATAAATGATTTTTATACCAGTGTGCCTAGGCTAATTGAGGGGAAACTGCAAAGTACTTTGTATCTAGAAGTCTAGGTATCTAGAAGTCTTACTCTGCAGTATCTATATTATTAAGACAAGAAAATACTAAAATGTTAGTGTTTTCCCAAGGATACTTTTTGTTCTAATGGCTCTGATAATATCACCATAATTTAGGCACTGTGAAATTTTTCTTAGCATATATCAGTAAATTTTCAGAGTCGCTTGACTAAGTAATTCCTTGGAATCAAAAATTTTCATATAATAGAAACCAAATAAATTTTGTCTTCTTATTTGCTAACATTTTGCAATATTTAAGAGTATCAATAATGCAAGGGGTAGTTATAAGTTATAATCAGTCACATTTCATTAATCTATAAATGAATATAGCATAGAGCTAAATTCACAGTAAAGCTATGTCTTGAATATTATGAAGCAGAGCCAAATTTAGAGGTCAGTGCCAATTTAGGAAAGTGATGAATATATGTCTGGGTATGAGTATCTCTTTGATTCTGTTCCAATACCAAATATGTTGGTTTTTAGATTGTTCTGACTTACTTTTACCTTTAAGTTTCCTTACGTCCACCTATGAATATGGTTTAGCATTATTTCAAAGATAACAAATAGCTGTATCTCTCACAACAGTACATTTCAGAATTTTTCTTTGATGTCTGCAAATGTGTTTAAGTAAGATTGCTAACATGACATTTGTGACTTTATTGATTTTTTAAAATAAATTTACTCAAGCAGTAAAAACTTTTGCACTCTCAAGAACATTTTTAACATTCCATTTGTGGTGACTTAGTTGTTTTAGAAACCATTCTCTGGGCTTATTCACATATTAATTGAAAGTTTGAAAGTGATGTAATTAACCCGAACAAATTTCTGTGACAACTGAATGCTAAGTCTGTATTTCTATTAGAGTGTCTATCATGAAGTGTTAGAAAATGCTGTTGAATGTACTTATGGGCAGTGCTTTCTTAGGAACTGTGGAATTGGACTATTTCAGTGGTATTTCAGAGAATTGTTTTCTTTGAACTGTGATGCTTTTTCCCCAAAGAAAGGAGCTTTTCAGATGTGGAGAGGTTCTAGCTGATTCTCCTGTGTAGCTTTGGGAAGTCATGATTTTGCATAGAAACAGATTACATTTGATTCCTGGAAATACTCCCTTCGTAGAAAGTAAGGAAGGAAACAGGTCTTCATCAAACACCTTCTATGTTCCAGCTGCTGGGCTACTTTACAAATATTATCTCATTTGATTCTAACAAAAACCTTGGAAGGGAAGTTCTGCTTCTATGTCCAGGGCTCAGCAATTCTAATCTGTCATAGAGTTCAAAAGGAAAATGAATTGTTTTAAGGCCTAAAAACAGAAAAGATGTGCCTGTAGAGGTCTCCATGTAAATGAAACTTCCTGGGTTCCTCTTTCTTGTTTTAATCTCAGTGGGTAGCCTCTTTGTATCTTTAGCTTTCCTGTTTCTTCATTTTGCACTATTTCCTTTGCACTTCAAAAACCTTTTCATTTTAAATAATAGGCCTAAAGCTTAACTGTGCTAGAACAAGATATAAACCCATGGAACCAGTTTTTGTGTTGATATAGTGTCATTTATTTCTCTGAAGTTTTATCAAAAGAGTATTTTCGAAAGATTAGTTTGCTTTCAAGTCTGCAAAATGTTCAAAGTGGCTTTCCAAATGGAAATGTCCAGTAGGAAGTTGGAATTGTGCACTGAAGTTCTAGAGGAAGTTTGGAGATGTAAATGTAGTTTTTAAAAATAGTCTATTTTGATGACATGCCCATTATAAAAGGTCTAAAATAGTAGAGTGGAATTTAGGGAGTATATTGTTATATTTAGGTTCTAAGAGAAAGAAGCAAAAGGAGTGATCAGAAGCTAAAGATGTTATAGTGTCACAGAAGCCAAGAAGGAAAATTAAAGTAAGATTTTTACAGCAGTAGTTAATAATGCTTAGAGGTCAAGGAAAATGAAAATTTAGGAATGCACTTAGGAGGCAGTTAGGAGACCCAGTGGTGAACTTTATAATATGTGAGAGTTGAGACATGAAGGATTGATTGAAGGAGACCCATTAGAAAACAATGTTGTCTTAATGATAGATTTAGAACTAGAAGGGACCTTAAAGGCAATCTAGTCCAATTTCTTCATTGTATAGAGAGGAAATGGAGATTAAGTGACTTATCTAAGATCAACACAGGCAGTAAGTAGCAGAGCTGGAGTCAAATCTTAAGTATTAAGTCCCATTCCACCACCACCCCCAAATGACATTGAAAGGAAGGTTAGAAGGGAGAGAAAGTTGGGTTCATTAAAGATGATGATTCTTATTATATTTTAAGGTTGGGGAATAATACCTTGCTTGATTGGAGGCAAAGGGGAAAGAGCCAGTGATTCATACAGTCAGTAAGTAATTAGAGAGCTTATTCAAGCCTAGCTCTGTGGCAAGGTCTGGAGATGCAGAAAGAGGCAAAAGACAGTCACTGCCCTTAAAGAGACTCCCAGTGTGAGGGAGAGGACAAGAAGCAGATAAATTTTATAGAGGATAAAGATGAAATACTTTAAAGAAGGAAGACACTAGAATTAAAAGGGTTTGGGTAGAGCTTCCTATAGAAGGTGGAATTTTATTTGAACTTCAAAGAAACCAGAAGATGAAAATGAGGAGAAGAGCTGAAAGATGGGAGTTCCTTGTGGTGTAGGTAATAATCAAGAGGCCAGTGTCATGGAATTAAAGAGCATATGGTAGTGAATAAGTTGTAAGAAGACTGGAATGATATATGTGCTGTGGCTAGGTTATAAAGGACTTTGGACACTAAACAGGATTGGGTATTTGATCCTTGGGGTGTGAGGGAGCTACTGGAATTTATTGAATTAGAAGGGGTTCCATGGTTTAGGAAAACACTTTGGTAACTGGGTGGCAATGGAGTGAGGAGAGACTTGAGACAGGCAGCCCCATCAGCAGTAGTCCAGGCATAAGCATATTCATGAGGTAAGGTGTTAGAAAGTGAGGAGTTGAGGATGGCACTCAGATTTCAAGCCTGGGGAACTGCTGGAGGATGCTGCTGCTCTCTATAGCATGGGAAAGGTCTTGGAAGAGAAAGGACAGTGAGATAAGTCTTGGACATGTTGAGGAGGGATAAAAAAGATCTTAATAGGAGAAAAGTAATTGAAGGACTAAAGAGGGTGTAAAGCTATTAAATAATAAAAGTGTGTTAAATATTGGCTTATACATCTCCCTATTCATTACTCAATATTACAAAATTATAAAATTTATCTGTTTTCATGAGCTCTAAGGGAAAGCAAAAGCATCTCATTAAATAGCTTTTTTATGAAATGGGCTTTCATGTTAGGAATGTGCAGGGCTAACAATAGAGTTTTGAGAAATAGAAAACTCTGAATCAAACAGTATCCATACCAGTCAGCCATTTTAAGTATCTGTCTTCTATTCATCGTTGTATACCAAATGCTCTCTGCCTGTGTCAGTACTTGTTCTTTCTCTTTATCTTTATTCTAACTCTAGGGTAGAGGGGAATTGTGATATATAGTATAAGATTTCTGGGTGTAAGTTCAGTTTCTGCCTGTAATGCTTTGTTTTGTGCAAAATACTTACCTGTTTTCATTTCTCAGTTTCCGCATTTGTAAATTAAAAATAATATTTTTTACTATACCAGGTTGTTGTATGGCTCATGGTATCATAAAATATTATAGATTTAGACCTAGAAGAGGTCTTTGAGAACATAGATATTATTTATAAACAACATTAATTTAACATTTAATCAACAATAATTCACTTTCTCAAAGAACTTTAGGAGGTGATTTGTACAGTCCTGTTTCTTTAAAAAAATAAAGAAGAAAACAATATTTAGAGGTTAGAACAGATGCTTTCTTTTTCTATCTATATGTGGTACCATCTCCATGCTGTTTATTGTCGAGGTGGGGAATGGGGTAGGATATTAGACAAACTGTTTGATAATATTGTTTTATTCAGAGTTTTCTAGTTTCAAAAACCCTATTGTTATTCCTGCACATACCTAGCATGATAGCCCATTTCATAAAAAAGCTATTTAAAGAGATGCTTTTGCTTTCCCTTACAGCCCATGAAAACAGAAAACAGATTTTACTCCTTTTCTTTACTCCACATCTTCCCTCCAAACAAACAATATCTAAAGCGGTTTGGAGGATTGTATATAATTGGAGGAGAGAAACAAGCAATCACATTACTTTTTCATGAATGCTGTTGATGTTTATGGGATTTTTGTTAAAAGTTTTTTTGGCAAAGCTGTTTCCTTTTTTCCTCTTCTCCTGTTTCTCGAAGTCATTGCCCTGGAGCAAAAACTGATGGACATAAGACATTAAGTACAGGTGTTATTACTAGTTAAAATAGACTTTGAAATATGAAACATGGAAAAAAACAAGGACTTCCTACATTCAGTAAGACAATATTAGAGATATTGCATCCCGTATTTACATTATAATACAGATTTTCCCTTAAAAAACAAAGCCTGACAGACTAAAAATTAGAGCTGCTAAACTATTTAGGTTGGTGAAAGAGAAATCAAGCATTCCCTTTGAACATTTTAATTTGAACTAAAGTAGGATTTAAAAAAAATTTACTCTTGATACTTGCTTTTTCAGTATTTTTTTCTATGATCATTTAATTTTTATTGTAAGCATTGTGATTTCTTATATTACTGCCTTCTTTGAAATTGTTTCCAGTTTATTTAAACATAAGATGACATTATGTTTATTGATGTATTTGTAAATACTGTCCTTTTTTTTTTTTTTGCATAATTCCCTTATGGAGCCTTCCTTTTTAGAAATCTTTTGTTGTTTAGAAAGGGGAGCACATGTGCACCTTATATTTAGTAGTAGGTGATCATATTTATTGAATGAAGAATATATGTTTGCTATTTAATATTTTTAGCTTTGCAAAAGAAACAGAAAAATAAGATTGTTTTTTGGCAAAGGCTCAGATTTGGGAATATGCTTACTTTTCAAACCTCTTCTTGGGAAGTATTTGAAGGCCAGATTCAGCTATTCATTAAATCTTATCTAGTATGGGCTAGAACTACTGCTTGTAGTAGATGTGTAATCACCCAGTAAGGCTTCCGACCCCTCATTACCTGTACAATCTACTTCATTCATTATTATTCATCATTCTGTTAAGTGCCTACTGTGTGCAAAGTACTATGTCTGGTGCCAGGAGATGAGGAGATAAAAATAATTTAGGTGTGATGCTGTTTACTATCAGGGTTGGAGAATTAGACATTTAGATATAAACATTTACAAATACAGTTTCAACTATAACAGCATATTTGCATACTACAGTTGTATTATACAGTTACAACAAAGTCATACTAAAGTGTATAGTCAAACATGAAAGCATAATAGAGATACAGAGTCTTTGAAAGGTCAAGGGAAGGAAAGATCATCTTCCTCTGGATCTGGAAGATTTGTGAAGGAAATAACATTTGATCTGGGCCTTGGGGTGGGTTCAAGTCAGGGTTAGTGAATAGTTTCTGAAGTAGGAAAATACTGAAGGTGTACAAGGCATATTGAGCATATCCAGTTTAAATTGGCTAGATTCAGCATAGCATCTTTGTATTCTAGAAATCTAAAAGTAGAGGCGGACTAGATGGGAAAGGGTTTTGAATGTCAGGCCAAGGCATTTACTTGGCAGAAAAAAAAGACTTTGGATGATTTTGAACATAGGAAACATTAGAACTGTGTATAAGGAAGATCAATCAGGGCCCTTGTGGATTCCTGCTTTAGAAATTGGAGGCTGGAGAAATTGAGTCTATTGTAGTCAGAGAGCTAGATCTTGGTAGACAGGTTTGACCTGGAACTATCTGCAACAAAGTAATGGTGCTTGAAGCCTTGGTAGTAGGTGAAATTTTCAAAACAGAAAACAACTGAAAAGTAAGAAGACTATTTTGATAGTACCTCTATCTTCCCAGTCAACTAGGATTGCGATATAGATGTCATTGTACTCTCTTATCCTACCATATCCAAACAGTGGTCAAGTTGTCCTGTCATTTTTTTCCCTTCATAACATCTCATATACACTTTCCCCTTCTCTCCTCTGAGACTGCCACCATCTCCATTAAGGCCTTCATCAATTCATGCTTGTTTGGATTATTGCAATAGGCTTTAAAAAAAAAACTTTGGAAAATTAATTAATTTTTCCAATTATATGTAAAATATTTTTCATTGTTCATTTTTATAAAGTTTTCTCTCTTTTATCCTTCCCTTCCCATAGGAAGTAGTCTGATATAGGTTATATATATATATATATATATATATATATATATATATATATATATATATATATATATTTACACACAGTCATGTTACACAGTTCCATTAGTCATGCTGTGAAAGAAGAATCAGAAAAAAGAGAAACCACAAGAAAGAAAAAACAAAACAAATTTTAAAAAAAGTGAAAATAGTATGCTTTGATATACATTCAGAGTCTATATATTTCTTTCTCTGGATGTGGATTGACATTTTCTATAACAAATCTTTTATAATTGTCTTTGATTAGTGCATTGCTGAGAAGAGCTAAATCTATCATCATTCCTGTCCTTTGTTATTGAAGAAGACCAAAACGACATCATTATGTTTGAAAAAAATTACAATGTTTTTGACTGTGGCTGATCAGCCTAGTATGAGCTTGGAATGCTCTACCACAGGTTGGACACAAATAGTCCATGTGAACATCTGGAGTGGGGACTCTAAATCTACACATGTCTCCTTTTCTTTGAACTGCTTCAATTCTGCCCTTCTCATAGAACTCAACATCCTCCCTGTTGAGGGCATGCCATTCTGGATGGTCCTGTGCCAGTGTCTCCCATCCTGCACAGTCAGTTCTTAAAAGAGACAGACCTTCAGGGTGTACCGGTATGAGTGCTTGCCCTGTGTGAGTTCTCCATAGAACATTCTTTTTTGGCAAGTGTATGTCTAACATTCTAACAACATGATCAGCCCATCCTAGTTGTGCTCTCTGTAGTAATGTTGAAATGCTAACATTCCAATGCTAATATTAGCTCAAGAAAGGACCTCAGTGTCTGGTATCTTCTTCTGTCCAGTGATATTTCCAGAATCTTCCCAAGACAATTTAAATGGAAGTGATTCAGTGTTCTGACATGGCGCTGGTAGATCGTCCAGGTTTCACAGGCATAGAAGCAATGAGGTCAACACAATAGCTCTGTAGATCTTCAGTTTGGTAGCCTAAGACCTCTTTTCTTATCCACTTTCTTTTGGAGTCTCCCAAATACTGAGCTAGCTCTGGCAATGCATGTGTCAACCTCATTGTCAGTATGTACCTTCTTAGAAAGGACACTACCAAGGTAAGTGAACTTGTCCACAGTCCCCAAAACTTCTCCAGTTGCTGTAATCAATGGTTCCACATATGGATGGTGTGGTGCTGACTGATGGAGCACCCATGGGTTTGGTTTGTTTGGTTTTTTTTTTGTATTGTTAGACCAAAATTATCACAAGCAGCAGAGAATCCATCCATATTTTGTTGCATCTCAGCTTCAGAGGCTGCATTGACTCCTTAATCATCTTCAAACAGAAGATCCTGCACCAACCCTCCCTCCACTTTGGTTTTGGCTTGTAGCCTTTTTAAGTTGCATTTGCCATCAGTGTGATGACTGACCTTGAGGCCATGTTCATCCTCAGTCCTCAGTGTAAGTGTTTAATAATATGGCTGAAACTATCATGCTAAAAAGCATGGGAGCCAAGGACACAGCCTTGTTTCACTCCATTAGTGACCGGGAAATTCCCAGAGCATTGTCCACTATCCAGAACCGGGCAAGCACACTGTCATTAAATTGGTGTAGGATACTGATGAGCTTCTCCAGGCAATAATTTTTTATTTTTATTTTTATTTTTTTTTTAGGTTTCTGCAAGCTAATGGGGTTAAGTGGCTTGCCCAAGGCCACACAGCTAGGTAATTATTAAGTGTCTGAGGCTGGATTTGAACTCAGGTCCTCCAGATTCCAGGGCTGGTGCCACCTAGCCACCCCCAGGCAACCAAATTTTGACATAATTTTCCATAAACCCTCATGACTGATGGTATCAAAGGCCTTGGTCACATCTGCAAATGTTGTATATAAACCTCTGTTCTGTTCCTGACATTTTTCCTGGAGTTGTCAGGAAGCAATCACCTTATGGACTTTTCCTTCACCCTTTCGGAAGCCACACTGACTTTCAGAGAGGTGACCATCTTCCAGGTGAAGGGTAAGCCTATTGAGAAGGACTCTGGTAAGAATCTTACAAGAGAAATATCCCTATAATTGTCACAGGACAGTCTATTCCCTTTACCTTTATAGAGATGGACAATAGAGGCATCCTTGAATTCTTGGGGGATAACCTCTTCATGCCCTATTGTCCTGGAAAATTTCAGGCAGTTTTTGGATGAGCAATGGACCCTCTCACCTTATAGATTTCAGCTGGAATAGAATCAGCACCAGGTGCTTTGCCACTTGAAAGGAACCTAATGGTATTCAAAACCTCTTCTTCACTTGGAACTTCAGCTAAGGACTGATTGACTTGAACTTGAGGTAAACTGCCAATGACTTCTTCATTGATTGATGATGGTCTGTTAAGAACATTATTGAAAGTGTTCAGCCCATCTCTCTAGGGTCATCATCCTAGAAGTCTGTCATTGTTGATCACATAAAATTGCTAATACTATGTACAGTGGTTTTCCTGGTTCTGCTCACTTCACTCAACATCAGTTCAGGGTTTTCTGAAATCCCCCTCCTTGAGATTTATTTTTATAGAACAATAGCATTACAGCATATCCATATGCCACAACTTATTCAGTCATTCTCCAGTTGATAGGCATCCCCCTCAATTTCCAGTTCTTTGCCACTACAAAAAGAGCTAAGAATTTATACTTGTGGGTCTTCCCCCCCTTTTTCATGGTGTCTTTGTGATACAACTAGTGGTATTACTGGATAAAATGGTATTCAGTTTTATTGCTCTTTGGGCACAGTTCCAAATACAATAGCTTTCTGATTGTTCTCCTTTTGTCAAGTCTTCCCCCATACTAATCCAGCTTCTATTCAGCTATCAAATTGATATTCTCAAAATGGAGGTCCACTTTCATTCAGTCAACTCCATTGACTCCCTATTACCTCCAGAATCAAATATAAAATTCTCTATTTGACTTTTAAAGCTTTTTTATAACCCCTTTCTGCCTTTCCTTCTTAACTTTATTCTTCTCTGTTTTACTCTTTGATTCAGAGACTTTGACCTCCTTTCTGTTCTTCATACAAGACACACTGGCTGTTCCCCATGCCTGGAATTCTCTCCAACCTCATTTCTGCTTCCTAGTTTCCTTCAAGTCTCACATCCTACAAGAAACCTTTTTCATCCCTCAGTTTTAATGCCTTGCCTAGGAGATTACTTTTAATCTACCCTGTATAGATCTTGTATATAACAAGTTATTTACATATTGTCTCCTTTTATATGCTCCTTAATGCAAAGAATTATATTTGTTTTTCTTTGTTTTCTTAGTGCTTAGCATATAGTTGGTACTTAATAAATGCCAGTTGACTGACTTGAGGAGAAAAGGATCATATATTGTTAAAAGTAGAAAAGGACCTTAAAAATGTAACAATAGCTGAATAACTTTGGGCAAAATGCAACCTCTCTGGGCTTCATTGGTAAAAATAAATGGGTTGACCTAGATCAGAGATGTCAAACATACTAGTGATGAAACCAGATTAAAATGTAATTGGAAAATATTTAACAAATTAAATATAATTTCTCACAAAAATAGATATTAATGGTTTTCTAGGTATACATGTGTCCCCTGGGGATCCTTATGTATGGTATAGTGGCCTATTTGAATTTGACACTCCTGGGCTAGATAATCCCTAAAGTTCCATTTGTTCTAAATTATGTGATATTAGGAACAGTGAGCATTATGAGGAAAATCAGGAGAGTATGACTTTTCTAATAAAGAGAAAAAGATTTCAAGGAGGATGCAATAAGCATGCTCAAATGTTGCAGATCGATATCACAGATGATAGGTCTCATTTATGTTTGGCTTATATTATGAAAAGTGGTGTGACTAAATGAAAAAGAAGGAATAAAAATTGAGGTATCTGGAGTAGTAACTCTAGGGTTTGGGGAGGGTTCTTTTATGTTTTGTCATTATGTATAGTGTTTTCCTTTATTCTATTTACTTCATAAAGTATTATTTCCTATTGATTTTTTGTGCTTTCTATGTTCCTCATATTCATTGTTTCTTAGTAGCATCCCAATACATGCTTATACCACTTTGTTTTTCTAATCCTCAATTTATGAGAAGATACATTGTATCTAGTACATTGTTACTACAAAAGTAGTGTTGTGAATATTTTGGTGTATCTTTTTAACATTAACTTCTTTGTAGGTTTTTGCATGGCAAGGGTAATCACTGGTTCATAGGTTGTGGATGGTTTGGTCACTTTTTAAACATAGTTTCATATTGCTCTCTAGAATGGGCGAACTAATGAACAGCATGTGTATTAGTATGCATTACTTTCTTACACCCCCTGAAGTTTTAACAGTTTCTAATTTTTTTCAATTTTACAAATTTACTTATTGTGTATGAGGTAAACCTTAGAGTTTTGTCTTGAATTTATCTGATTAGTGATTTATAGCAGTTTTTCATCTGGCTCCTAATGGTTGGCAGTTCTTTTGCTAAATACATGCTTTTAATTTAGTGAATTAGAGATGGATTTCTGTTTGTTAACTTTAAATCTTGAGATCTGAGCATGCTTCTAGGCAGATGAAAGGAACCAGTAAGAAAGAAAATATGCATGGGGGAGGAAGAAAAGGAGAGTAGGCAGCTTGGTAGTGAAGTGTGTTTATAGAGTTCTGGTCTTAAGTCCCTTCAGATTCAGCCTCAAGATAGTATTAGCTACATCAAGACTTGACCAAGTCACTTAAGTTGTTTGCCTCTCTCTCTCTCCTCAACTTCAGATTAAGGATAATAATAGCACCTACCTCCCGGGGTTCTTTATGAGGATCTTATAAAAGTAATTAACACAAAGCCTGTCAAATAGGTGCTATATAGATGTTATCATCATCATCATCATCATCAGATAGGGAAGCCTGAAAGATGAGGAAACATATATATATGTATGTGTGTGTGTGTGTGTGTGTGTGTATTATACAGTGGGGGAAATCCTATTGATAATTTGTTTTAAGTACATTGTATATAGTTGAGTATATTTACTTTTATGTTATTATTAGAAATCTATTTTAAGACTATTTATTGGTACAGACATCAGCCTTCAAACCAGTTTCTTTCTTAGGTCTTTACCTTGTGATCATCAGAGGTTAAAGAGTTTAAAGTCCAGGCTTCAGTCCTGAACCACTCTTGTGTTGTTCCTCTGTACATTGTGTGAATCCATCAGCTTCAGCAGGTTCTGCATATCTCTATGCAGATAACTTCCAAATGCATTAATTCAGTCTCTCACCCTTCATTTGCCTTTTATTCATCTTAAATTCTATGTGTCCAAAACAAATCTCTTAAATTCATTCAAGAGTAGGTTGAGAAGGACTTGAAAGCCAGAGACTTTGATCTTGGAGATGATGAGCAGCCATTGGAGTTTATGGAAAGCAGACAGAAAGGTTAGAAAGCAGAGATGGAGGTGCAAGAGGTTTCCAAGCATGTGGGATAACCAGTGAAAATGCACTGAGCCAGGAGATATAGAATGTCTTGTGTGGCCAGTGTCACCGGCTTGCAGAATGTGAAGGGGTTGGGAATGAGGGAGTAAGGCAGAAGAAGACTAGAAAGGTAGGAAGAAGTCAGGGTATGAATGGTTCTTGAAAAAACAAATAGAGGATTTTGTTTGATCCTAGAGGTGACAAAGAGCCACTGGAGTTTATTAAGACTTGAAGATCATGGGGCAGCTAGGTGGTGCAGTGGATAGAGCACTGACCTTGGAGTCAGGAGTACCTGAGTTCAAATCTGGCCTCAGACACTTCATAATTACCTAGCTGTGTGGCCTTGGGCAAGCCACTTAACCCCATTGCCTGGCAAAACTTAAAAAAAAAAGACTTGAAGATCACGTTGACAGTTAAGTGGAGGGTAGTCTGGAATGGAGAGAGAATTAGGGCAGGTAGACCAACCAACAAGCTGTTACAGTAGTCCAGACTTGAGAGTGTGATCTTGCACTTCGATGGTTCCAGAGGAGAGAAGAGGGCATATATGACCTATTGTGGAAGGGAGAGGAAGAGATGTTATAAAATCAGAGGACAATAGAATGTAACAAAAACTCTTCGAGTCATCTCTCTCAGCCTGTCAATCTCCTGTATTTTTTTTAGCTTTATTTCTCCTTGAAGCTGTATTTTTACATTTTTCTCAATGTCTTTTTGGATCTAAGAGAGGCAAAGTGGCCTTCAGGAGCAGTAAAAAAAACATACATATATATATATATCATAGTTATAGAATTATACTTTTAACAGTTAACATTTAGAGTTAGAATGGATCTTTGAGGTCAGTTAATTCAAACAAAACATTAGTAGAAAAAATTAATATATTGAATATGCATTTTTAAAGTACAAAACTAATAAAAAGAATAAAAAAGGAAATTTTGAAAATGAGGGGGGGAAATAGATAACTTAGAAACCAAAAATACAAATGTATTGATTAAAAACTAAAATCTGGTTGGGGGTTTTTTTGACAAGATTGAAAAAAATTGGTAAACCTTTAAAGCCAATGTTATTGAAAAGAAGGATAACAATCAGGGACAATTTTAGGGTATCTGCGATGGAAAATGCCATCTGTATCCAAAGAAAGAATTGTGGAGTTACCAAAAACTATTACCTTTAACTTTAAAAAAAAAGTTCTCTTATTATGTAAGTTTGCTCTCATATTTTATTTTTTCTTTTGGGATATATAATTTTTTCAATACATTCAATTTTGATCAATGTATAGCATGGAAACAATCTAAAAACTATCAGACTACCTTCTGTGGGGGGTAGGGGGAGGGAAGCTAGATTAGGGAGAAAATTGTAAAATTTAATAAAAATTAAAATTAAAAACAGGGAGGAGACTATATTTAAAAAAATAAAAGATGAACAAGGTGCAATCACAGTAACAGGAGAAATAAAAAGAATTATCAGAACTTATAAATACACATAAACCAACAAAATTGAGAATTCAAAAAAATCAAAGATTATCTACAAAAAAATGAAAAATCCTCAGATGAACAGAACACCAAATAGAGCTCATATGTTCATTTCATAAAAGAAAATTAAAGTAACTGTAAAAGAACTATGAAATGAAAAAAATGCTCCTGGTCTGATGGATTTAAACTACCAAATTCCTTTTATGAAAACAAATATATAACATCTAAATGAGAGGACAATATAGAATACCTCAATAAATATAAGTTGACAACTTTAAAATAAAATCCTAACCAAAAAGATTACAATCATTTATTTTGAAAACCATTCACTACTATCAAATAAAATTTATGTTTAAGTTGACAGGGATGGTTCAACATTAAGAAAAAAATTCAACATAACTGATTCAGTTAAAAGCCAAATTATTCAAAACCACACCAAAATATCAAAACACACACAAAATATTCAAAACCACTATTTTATCAATTGATGCAGAATGACCTTTTAACAAGTAAAACAATTACATATGCTAAAAATCATCAAGGTATAAATGAAGATTTTTTTTAGATGTAAGAAATCTGACCAAGTCTAATTCCCTTCAATTATCTCCACCCCCCAGCCATTCTTTTTATCTATCTATTCTCTCCTTTGTTGTTGCCTACAAACCTGCCCAGATGTCCCCTATCCTTTAAAAAAAAAACCCTTCACTTGACACTGTCAGCCCCTCAAGCCTTCATTCTGTTTCATCCCTTTCACTGCAAAACTGGGGGGGGGAGCTATCTTCTTACATTGCCCCTTAATTCCCCACTTTACATTCATTACACATTTTGCATTCTGACTTAAGACCCCACTTACAACACAACTAAAACAGCTCTCACCAAATTCTTAATTGCTAAACCCATTAACCTTTTTCAGTTCTTACCTTTTTTAATCTCTCTATGGTTTGTTTGTTTGTTTGTTTGGCTATCTTTTCCTCTTAGATACCATACCTTCTCTGGAGATTTTTTAAAAAAATACTTCTCTGACCATTTTCCTCCCTCAGATGTGACAATTCCTTCTCAATTTTTGTAAATGAATCATTACCCTAAATTACTTCCTAACTGTGGATGTATCCCAAGGCTCTCTTCTTTCTCTATACTTGCTTAATGACCTCACTAGTTCCCTGAGTCTTAATCATTTTTAAACTAATAATTCCAAGATCTACATATCCAGCAATAATTCCCTCTAGTTCTATGTACATCAGTCTATTGAATGCTTCATAGTAAATCTATAGGTGTCTAAAATTCAATATGTCCAAAACATAATTAATGATTTTTTTTCTCCAGAACTAGCTGTCTTTCTGACTTTACTTTTCTGGTGAGGTGAATATCATCCTTCTAGTCACTCTAGGTGCACATCCTCTCACTCATCCTTCATATCTGAATCATCAGCTCTTATCATTTCTGTTATCAAAACATTCCTATATATGTCCCCTTTTCTTTAATCACAGAGCAGTCATCCTCATATATACCTTTGTTACTTATAGCCTGGGTTAATTGGTCTCCCTCCTTCAGAGATGATTTTCCAAAAGTACAGATCTAACCATATCGCATTTCACCCTCATCAAGAAATTGTGGTATTCGGGTTGTTTTTGTTGCGGGGGGAGGAGGTCATGGATCCCTTGGGCAGTTTGATAAAGCCTATATACCTTTTCAGTTTAGTGATTGATGGGCCTTTTTTTTTCTTGAGAAGTGTCTTTTAAATGTATAAAATGAAACATAAAACAAAGGAAACCAGTTAAAATATAGTTAACATTTTTTAAAATCACACATGAATTCAGAGACCCCCAGATTAAGAACCTGTGCTCTATTGTGAAATAAAAACACCTGTTTACCATTTAAAACCCTCAACAATCTGACTGTTTTCTACTTTTTTCTGTCTTATTACATATTATTCCTCTTTGTGTACATTATGGTCCAACCACACTCCATCTTTAGTCTTAGTCTTGGATTAATGATGGTCTAGAATGTGTTTCTTCCTCAAAGCCCTGGTTTCCTTCAAACTTAAGCCCATCTGCCAATGTGAAACCTTTCTTGATCCCTGTCTATCTCTTTCCTTTTCCCCCATTAGTTTTATGTTTTTACATATTTTTGCATATACATCTATATTGCATGTACATGTTATCTCCTGTGATAGAATGTAAATTCCTTGAGCAGAGGGACTACTTTACTTTTGTTGTTTTTTCAGCATTTAGCTCAGTACCTGAATTTTAATATGCATTTGTTAATCAGTAGTCAACAAATAAGCACTGTAAATCATTTATGTAATATTAAGATGTATTCTGCTATAAAATATTACTCTCAGTAATTGAAGGAATTCTTTCAAGATTTTGGATTACTGTGTTGTTAAGAAAATAATACTGATTATTATTTTTAATGATTTTAGGCTTGATCGTCTTTTTATCTTACTGGATACTGGCACCACCCCGGTAACAAGAAAAGCAGCTGCTCAGCAACTTGGGGAAGTGGTGAAACTCCATCCTCATGAACTAAATAATCTTTTATCTAAAGTAAGATTTTTTTTTCTTAACATGATTCTAGATATTGCTTATGTGTAGGAAAGTGAAATGAATATAAAGTTAGGTTTTAGTTAATTCTAACATACACTAAATATTTTAATATGTTTCTCTGAATATTTTTATAGCTATCTTTTCTCTCATTACATCTTAAGCTGTGTTCCACTTTATATACTGTTCTTTTGGTAGAGATATGTTGTGGGATTTAATTATTTAGAGAGATTGGCATTTAGATGCTGAACCCTTCAATTGTGGCATCAATTGGAATCTGACCCAATTTGTTAATGAACTGAGTGGTTATTCTGGTTTTCAGTGGTCTAACTAGTTTGTAATAGATGGTAATTATATCATAGTCTCTGCCTCTTAAGTGATTGAATACTCTCTTGGGCAGTGATTGAAAAATTGACTTTCGTGATCAGTAAACTTTTGAAATACATGAGGACCTTCATTTTTGCTTTATTTTTTATAATATTTGATAACCTGTGTTTTCATTCCAAGTGATAAACCTGTTTTTTAATTGAATGGGCAGAGGTTTAGAAGGGGTAGAGGATAGGACTACAGTGCTGATCCTACTCTTTGCTTTAGAAATAAGGGAGATTAGGCAAGGAATACAGGAAAGAGGGACTCAGAAATGTCTGTCCCTCATATATTCCAGGGGAAAAAAATACCCATTTAGATTAACTATTTAAACTTTTAAAAATGGAAATTATCCCTAGAAGGAAGTTAATTCAGGGATCATTTGGAGTAGATACTATCTTGGCAACTGTTGGTTTACCTATTTCCTTCTTATCCTCTGAATTCTTCCTTTCCCTCCCTTCTTTTGTCTTAATAGAAATTTATAGGCTCGTCTTATGTAAGGTTGTCCCACCAACATTTTTTACAATAGCATAGTAAATTAATTATAACTAAATCCCACCACAAATTTGAGAAATCTAGCCAGATTGACATTGTTTCTTTGGAACTAATTTCCCCGGGCCAATTAAATATTGATATTGTTGGTAATGCTGTTATTTTAATCAAGTAATATTAACACTGAAACATGCAACTCTCAGCAGGGAATAGTAAATGTAGTATTAGTAAAAATATAAGGATGACAAATCCAAACCTCCTGCACTTTTTTTTTTTTTTTGGTTCCAGCCCTTGTTCACTTGAAATTAGATAACAGAACTGTGGTTAGAAGGCTATATAAACCTCATTGATCCTCCCTACCCCATTGTGCAGTCACCTCATTCTTGACCTCATCTTGAGTTCAGCTTGAGTTTCTCCAATGGATTTATTTAGCTTCCTTCTTCACCAAGATGAAGAAGTGAACAAAAGAAGACAGGAAGTTGAAGTGAATGGTGTTTTTTTTGCTCTCCTGTTATCAGCACCATACAGTATTTAGGGAGACATCTTAGGCCTCCAAGTATTAAATATGTGCCAAGACCAAGAACTGTGTTAAGTGCTGGGATGCAATTAGAAAACTGAAATAATCCCTGCTTCTAGGGGGCTGGCATGCTACTCAAAGGAAAAGTAAAACCTAGAGGTGGAGAGAGCTAGATCAGTACCAGAAAAGATCTGCAACCAAGATGTCCCACAGGAGGCAGAGGTTGGGAAGGGAAAGTAGTTCAGATATGGAGAGTGACCTGGACAAAGAAAAGTGAGGAGATTGGAAATGGAATTTCACTTATAGAAAATAGCATATGGACCAATCAGGAATAGGCTTGAAGCAAGAAAAATAAGTCTGCAGAGATGAGTGTTAAAAGGATGGAATTAGGGATGACAGCTAATACCATATACACTATATAATTTGTAGATGGTAGTGTAATATCTTAAAAAGTGCAAAGGCTTTTTTATTGCACATCTCCACAATCTCTTTATTGTGGGGAGAAACAATCATCAAAAAAAGATAAATTTTGAAACGGGATCAAGTTAAACTTCTTTGTGTTATCTGATTTCATATTGCATTTTGAACTTGAGACCATTGTTTACTCTCAGGCCAATAGAGTACCTTTTCCCCACTCTCTTATTCTTCCTCTTAACCATTTTATAAAGAAAATCATGATTTTCCTTTGTCTCACCCCACCCAAAAGACTATTTCTCTTCAAATTCTTTCATTTTACCTTGAAATAGCCATTACTGCCAATAGAAACTTTTCCTTTGTTTAAGCAGAGCATAGTGGAAAAGGCCAGTTGGCTGCTGGCATGAGGAATGAAATTGGCTTGGCTACTATATACTATAATACTATAATAGTGTTCCATCAAATTCATATACCACAATTTGTTCAACCATTCCCTAGTTGATGGGCATCCCCTCCAATTTCCATTTTCTTATTCAACCATATTTAATAGTTTTCTTATAAGTATTGCTGAGGAATAAGCAACTTTATTTCTTTCTTTAAAGAACTGCTGAAGAAAGAGGAACTGGACATCTTAATGTTTTTTCATGCTTTCTTCAGGGTGTAGCACTAAACAGGATAGAGCTCTAACAAGCTCATGTTCTTCCATGTTCTGACTATTTAAAAATGTTATATTTGCTATATAACTACTTTATTTTGTGTTTTTTTTTTTAAAGGTACTGTTATATTTAAGAAGTACAAATTGGGATACCCGAATTGCAGCTGGACAAGCTGTTGAAGCCATAGTGAAAAATGTACCTGAGTGGAACCCGGTGCCAAGATTGAAGCAAGGTGCTTTTAAGTGGAATAAGTGAAGTTTGACTTTTCCTTTTATGAGTACTTAATTATAAATTTCATATGATTATAGATTTAGAAGTGAATGAAACCTAAAGACCTCCCTAGTCAGCCCCTTCATTTTATAGAGGAAAGGAACTGAGACCCAGAGGAAAGAAAGACCATGACTTTAGAGCCTAAGATTTGAACACAGGTCATCTGATTCCAGTATCTGACCCTTTAATCACATTCTTCCCCAAGAAAAGCTTCAGTATTTGGGACATATTTTTAAAAATCACTTTTATTAGAAAACTCATTTTTTAAAATTTATTTTTCCAACTAAATGCAATGGTAGTTTTCAGCAATCTTTTTTTTGGCAAGGTTTTGAGTTTTGAGTTTTACTCCCTACCTTACCCCCCCCCCCCAGACAGAAAGCAATCTAATATAGACTATACATGTATAACCATACTAAATATAGCATATTAATCATATTGTGAGAGAAGAGTCAAATCAAAACGGGAAAAATCATTACAGAGAAAAATAAACAACACAGAACACAAGTTTATTGAAAATAGTATGCTTTGGTCTGCATTTAAACTTCACAGTTCCTTTTCTGAATATGTATGGTATTTTCCATCACAAGTCTTTTAGTATTTGTTGTCCTTGAATATTGTGCTGCTGAAACCCAGTATTGCTATTAGTGTGCATAGTGTTCTTCTGGTTCTGTACACTTCACTCAGCATCAATTCTTGCCAGTCTCTCCAGGCTCTTTTGTAGTCCTGTTCTACATGATTTCTTATCCAATAATAGTATTCCATCACATTCATATACCACAGTTTGTTCAACCATTTCCTAATTGATGGGCAGCCCCTCAATTTCCAGTTCTTTGCCACTATGAAAAGTGCTCCTTTAGATAGTTTTGTACATGTGAGTTTTTTACCCTTTTTTGTAATCTCTTTGAATTACATAGTAGTGTGATTGTTCGATCAAAAAGCATGCACAATTTTGTTCCAAATTTATTTCAGATTGCTCTCCAAAAAGGTTAGATCAATTCAGAGTTCCACCAACATTGCATTTAAGTGTCTCAGTTTTCTCATATCCCCTCCAGCTTTGATCATTTTCCTTTTTTTTCATATGGACTATCTGATAGATGTGAGGTAGAACCTCAGAATTGTTTTCATTTGTATTTCTCTAATCAATGGTGACATAAAGAGTTTTTTCACATGACAAGATAGCTCTAATTTCTTCATCTGAGAACTGCCTTTGAGCTTTTGCCAATTGGGGAAAAACTTACATTATTATGAATTTCACTCAGTTCACTATATAGTTTAGAAATAAGTCAGAAACACTAGTTGTAAAAATTGTTTCCAACAACTTACTGCCTTCCTTTTAATCTTGGTTGCATTGGTTTTATTTGTGCAAAAATTTTTCAATTTAATGGATTCAGGATTATCCATTTTGCATTTTATAATGTTCTCTGTCTGTTCTTTGGTCATAAACTATTTCCCTTTCCATAGATTTGACAGATAGACTATTCCTTGTTTTCCTAATTGGCTTTTTAAAAAGATTTAATTTTTTCCCCAGTTATATACAATAATAGTTTCTACTTCTCATTTTTTGTAAGATTTTGAATTTTACACTCCCCCCCCACAGAAGGCAGTCTGATAATCTTTACATTGTTTCCATGCCATACATTCTTCGAAATTGAATGTGTTGAAAGAGAAATATTCTTGAGGAGAAAATAAAATATTAGAGATAACAAAACTATGTAGTACATAAGACACTTTTTTTTTTGCATAGATGAAATGAACAAGTCCATTAAGGTTGATCATCACCCCCATAGTGCTGTTAGGGTGTACATTGTTCTTTTGGTTCTGCTCCTCTTGCCCATCATCAGTTCATGCAAGTCTTTCCAGGCTTCTCTGAAATCCCATCCCTCTTGGTTGCTAATAGAACAATAGTGTTCTGTAATATACATATACCATAATTTGTTCAGCCATTCCCCAATTGATGGACATTCACTCAATTTCCAATTCTTTGCTACCACAAACAGGGCTACTATGAATATTTTTGTATGAGTGATGTTTTTACCCTTTTTCATACTTTGTTCAGGGTATAGACCCAGTAGTGGTATTGGCTGGATCAAAGGGTATGCACATTTTTATTGCCCTTTGGGCATAATTCCAGATGCTCTCCAGAAAGGTTGGATGAGTTCACAGCTCCACCAGCAATATATTATTGTCCCAGATTTCCCACATCCCTTCCAACATTGAACATTGTTCTTTCTGGTCATATTGGCCAATCTGATAGCTGTGAGATGGTACCTCAGAGCTGCTTTAATTTGCACTCTTCTAATCAGTAATTATTTTTCATATGACTATGGATAGTCTTTATTTTTCTCATCTGTAAATTGCCTCTGCATATCCTCTGACCATTTGGTCAATTGGGGAATGGCTTGTTTTTTTTTTATAAATTTGACTCAGTTCTCTATATATTTTAGAAATGAGTCCTCTGTCAGAAATATTAGTTGTAAAAATTGTTTCCCAATTTATTACATCTTTTCATCTTACAGTGGTTTTGCAAAAGCTTTTTAATTTAATGTAATAAAAATTTTCTAATTTTTTCTTTTAATGATCTTCTCCATCTCTTCCTTGATCATAAACTGCTTCCCTTTCCATAGAGTTGACAGACTATTTCTTGTTTTCCTAATTGACTTTTTTTGTTTAGCTTTTTTTTTATTTGCAGGTAATGGGATTGAGTGACTTGGCCAAGCTCACCAAGCAATTATTAATTGTCTGAGGCCAGATTTGAACTCAGGGCCTCCTGACTCCATGGCCAGTGCTCTATTCACTGCGCTACCTAGCCACCCCCTGCTCATTTTTATTTTATCCTTAAATCATAGTCATTTCCATTTATCTTGACCTAGATCAGAACCTCCCTTGTTACAACTAAAAATATTCAAAATATCAAATATTGAAATCTTGTCTAAAAGTTATATAATAATCTGTCCTAGGAGCCTCCTCACCTTTGTTATTAGGGAAGCTTTTTTCATTATTTTGCCCCAGGACCTTCATTAGTTTTCCCATTATTCAGAATTCAGCTTCCTTTTAGTATTTTTTTCCACTTACATTTTTGTAACTTAGACAACTTTTTTTGGTTAGTTTTGCTAGTACCATGTTATATTTGCTCGTTCATTGGCAGATTTGGTTACTTTTAGTTTTCCTTGTTAACTCATTCCAGTAGTAAGTAGTTTGCTCTAAAATAGTATGTTTAAATTTGGGTATGAATAGATTTGTAGTTCAACTGAACATATTAGTGATGCCTGAGCTAATTTTTATATATAGCAAACAAATGATATATTTTTAGGTAGCATATTGCTTAAAAAAAGTTCTTTGAGGGGCAGCTAGGTGGTGCAGTGGATAAAGCACTAGTCCTGGAGTCAGGAGTACCTGGGTTCAAATCCGGTCTCAGACACTTAATAATTACCTAGTGGTGTGGCCTTGGGCAAGCCACTTAACCCCATTTGCCTTGCAAAAAACCTAAAAAAAAAAACCACCCTAAACTTTGAGATGGAAGGTCCATAGTAAAGAATGCAGATTAACTGTGAGAAGCTCCTGCAAGTCTGTAGTCTGAAGCTTTTTATGGATCCATGCCCATCCTAGAGATTTGACTGACCGGTCACTCAGATATTTGAATGTTTTCAGGAACGCCTGTTGGTTTTAAGATTTCTTTTACATTAATATCTTCACCTTGTAAGATGGGGTAGGATGAGTGATTATGATGTGTTTTAGATATCACAAACAATTATACAGTTTATTTGTCATTTCCTATATCCTCGAGAATTTAGGTAGGTTGTTTATGCTCATTTTCTTCATTTTATCTCTGAGATAATTTTGACTTCAAATTTAATTTGCTTTCACTCTCCATCTCTTCTCTACCCGTGATATCATATTTTCTGAAGTCAGTTCACTTTCTATAACTATTCACTAATAATATAGGTATAGTGTTTCTCTGTAATATCAACAAAGTATAACTATAATCTCAGAATAGTTGTGTGATGTTAAAGTATAAAGCCAAGGAAAACAGTTCTTTGTAATCTGTTAGCTAAGGAAATTTCAAAAGGTCATAAATATCTCTGTTCAAATTAAGTTTCTATCCTAAAACATTTCTTTACTTAATGTCATGCTCTGATTTAGAAGGATTCAACATTCTTCTGGTTTAGACCTTTTGTAGATAGAGAACTAGCTTGGAAGCATAATGAAGTTATCCATAATACAAAGAATTAACCTACAAATAACTAAAAATTTAGTCTAAACAGCTGTCCAAATTTTACTTTTGAAAATAATCCTCCCTTATGTAATAGGGTGCTCTTATCTTCCCTTCCTCATATTTTGGTTTTCCATATAGCCAAATAAAATATGTTTAAACCTCATTCAGAACCTACTTCAGAAAGTTCTATGGAAGATTCATCTACTACAGATCGATTGAGTTTTGACAGATTTGACATCTGTAGATTGCTGCAACATGGCGCATCGCTTCTTGGATCTGCTGGTGCAGAATTTGAAGTTCAAGATGACAAATCAGGTGTGTATCAGTTTAGTAGGAAAATGTGTAAGTTGTGTCTTTTTGCTAATTTGTTACTATGTTTGTAACTATCTTGTATCATAAATGTTTTAATGTTTCTTGTGATGTATATTGTCAGAAGTTTGTCTAAAAGTAGCCAAAAATATGTGGTGTAAAGCAGCTTTGGCATTTTTTTTTCCTCTTGACTGTGTGCACTACTACATAGTTCTAGAGACCACTGTTGGTATTTCAGCATTCTTTGTTATTTACACTGGCATAAATTTAGTATCAGTTACCAAATAAGTCTATTGTCGTTGGGTTTTTACTTTAAAGAAAAAATATTTGTCTTGTTCTCTGCCCAAGGTTACAACCATGTTACTCCATAGTCTATATTACCACATATTTCTGATTTAATACCTTTTAAAAGGCAATATTGTATTGTGATTTATTTTAGGATTGTAAAGATGAAAGGTATTTTAGGGAAGTCATTTAGACTAACCTGTAATGTTTGTGGAACTGTTAGAAACTTTAGGCTAGTTAATTTCATATTAAAGGTATCCTGAATATCATTTATTATATTTATGTTGATGACCAAAGTAAAAAAAAATGGGTAGGTAATTTTCCCATTATCTTTAAACTTACAGAATCCATCTGGATATAAAATAAATGTTTTGGCCATTCAAGATTGATGCCTTGAGTGGAAAAAACCTTGATGTTTTTTAATGGATTCCTGTAAGTAAATAAAATGCCCTTTTAATGAAAATTAGTGTTTTGTTTGGTTGCTAAGTATATGTCTAAATTAACTTTTGTTAAGTTTAACTTAATAATTTTACAAATTTTATCAATATTTAGTTGAGAAATTTATCCTCAGCTATCCAACTAAATGGAATTATTGAAAACACCTCCCTACATAGAAATCACTTGAAAAACTTGAAATATAATTTAATTTAGGAGCCACTTTAATGCATTATGCCAAAATATTAAATTATGGATATTGGAATTGGAAATTATTTTCAAAAATATCATTTTTTAACCAAAGTACTAAAAATTTTGACAAGAATTGACCAAATTTAAGTAATTTATCTTTAAGCTTTAATGAGAATGCTTGTTAAGAATGAGCTATGAGAGAATCAGATTTTCCTTTGCCAAGTATAGTAAAATTTAAGTGTTAATGCAATTGTCTCTTTCTCAGAAATTCATTCTTTGATATCATATAGACCACTGAATGGTATTTATTTAGAACCCTGGAATGTCTGAAAATTTAGAAAGTTATTTCTAGAGCAATAAAACAACTGAGGGCTCTTTCAGCTTTATTAGATGAATTTAAAAATAAAACTAACATTTCCCCACCTCCAGAACTAGTATGTATTATGTTTTGTTGCTGTTCTATAAATTTGAAACTAGAATTAGAAAGTTGTAGAAATGTCTTATTGAGATAGACTGTCAGTGTGTTAGACCATGTTGTACTTTAGGAATGCTACCTCAGTTTCAAGGATTAGTTATTAAAAGTTCTATTTCTCTGAAAGCTAAGTTGCCACACCAGAGGATGCCAGAATAATTAATATTCTACTTCTTAAGATATGAATTCATAAACCTAAATGCTGGTTTATGAATTTGTAGTTGAGGTTACATCTGTTCAGCGCTTCTCTTAGGCACCAGAATTGGGACTAGAAGAATGTTTTGATTTTGTATTTAGAGAAGAGGAATTGAGAAGACTTCATACAATGGTGTGGTCTTGTCAGATACTTATTTTATTCCATAGCATTGTTGTCAATAAAAGCAGATCACTGGAGCAGCATGTTAACCCCAAGTGATTATGATGTATGCTGCATTCTCTTTTTTATTTATTTTTCAGAAGTTTGTCCTCTCTACAGAAACCACTCTGATTAAGTCCAATTATTGCCACCAGGGGAGAGGGTCAGTGTCAGAGCAGAGATATGTGTCTTTAGCTTCTGAATCTTTGTTGACATTTTTTTCCCCTTGTCTTCTAATATAAATTCATTTTCCTATTTGACAATTTATATCCTGGTCTTAGAATCATAGGGCTAAAAGCTAATCCAGTTCCTAAGTTTTATAAATGAGGAAATGGGGGCTGATAAAGTGGAAAGTTGGCCTTGTTCCCTCTTCTAGTTAGTACCAGAAATAATACTAGAAATTGGTCTTCTTGAATACTAATCCAAAGACAACATACTGGCAGTGAGCATTGTCTGTATAGTTCATTTGAAACTTAGAAATGCTATTATTGATTTGTTATTGGCCTGATGATCAAGCCTGCTGCCAGCCTTTGAGCCATAGAAAGGTTTTTACGTTGTTGTTTTTTTTTTTTTGTTTTGTTTTTGTAAGGCGATGGGGACTTGCCCAAGGTCACACCACTAGGTAATTATTAAGTGTCCGAGGTCGGATTTGAACTCAGGTCCTCCTGACTTCAGGGCCCAAGCTCTATGTACTGCAGCACCTAGCCACCCCTACGTTTTTCAATACAATAAAACTTTATCTAAAAAAGATAAAAACTAGTCCTTGCTTACAACCAACAGATTTGGACCCCGTGGTTTGCCAACAGATATCAGTGTCCTCTTTAATTTGGTGGTAAAATTCTTGTTCCTTTTTTATTTCCTATATCTGATACTTTGCCTTCATCAGAGTTAAAGTATAATGTCTATTTATATTAGTTTTGATCAAAGAGATCTTTTCCCTTTTTAGATTGGGCGCCATGGACACTAATCTCAATTTAGGAAGTAAATTAAGTAGATATCTGCTCTCCTTTGCATTTTTGAGATGTATTTCCCTCAAAGTGATAGAATTCCTGTTCCTACATTGTTTCTGTACCTGACATTTGCCTTCTGTCCCATTCTGCTCTATCACCTTTGAAGTCAAGCATTAACCCTTTTTTAAAAAACTTCCTTGATTGTGATAGATAATAACAATATGATTTGCAACCATAAATTTTATATTGCTAATGAGAAGAGCCAGTTGAATGAAGCTATTGGATAACCTTATTTTCTAAGTATTTCTTAGGACTGTTAAGTAGTAGGTAAAGTAATTTTTTTTACCATTAGATATTCAATTTTTAAAATTCTTTTAAAGTATTCATTTTGAACTTAATTTAAAAAGACAAAAAAAGAAAGTTTATGTACACAGTACAGCATAAAACAAGAATTCAATATATAAGCATGAATTTCCGTTTCAGTTTTTTGAAAAATTATCAAATATTATACATAATTTTTAAAACTGCACTGCTTTTCTGTGCTTTCTTTGAAGTTTTCTTTTGTTCTCTGCTGTGTACTTACTATTTTTTTTTCTTCCTCCCCATCCTGCCCTAGAGAAAGCTACAATTAGACCCTAATATGTATTTTTTGGTAAAAGCATACTATACAGCTATTTATCAGCTCTTTCTCTCGATATGTATAGCATCCTCCTTTATAGGTCTTTGCAGTTGATTAGAGTATAATACTCAAAATAAAACTTAATTCAGTTGTTCTTAGAACAATATTGCTGTTACTCTGTATACCATTTACTGTTCATTTTATTCTTTGTTATTTCTTAAAAATCTTTCCATTTTTTCTTAAAATCAACTAGCTCATCATTTCTTATAGCATAGTAGCATTACATCACAAGCATATACCACAAGTTGTTTTAGCCATTCCTTAACTGACAGATATCCCCCTCAGTTACCAGTATTTTGACCTCACAAAGATAGCAGCAATAAATATTTTAAAACATATAAGTCCCCCCTTTCTTTTTCCTTTCCATTTCCCTTTTTGCCGTTGGGAAATAGACCCAATAGTGATACTGCTGGGTCAATCCATTTAGAGTTGGGAGAGAGAATACCACCAGTACCAACTAGATATTCAGTGTTTGATAATTATAGGTTGACAGTGAAAGTGGTACAACCCCACACTATTGCTGCCAGAAGGCAGGCAATGTGAACTGGAGTTCATACATTCTTTCCTCTTTTTTCTATTTCTGAACTAAGCAGTACTAATGTGAACAGATGCCATAATTACTACATTCTGTGTCTGTGTCTTTTACTGTTAGAGTAAGTACCTACCCACCACATAGCTAATGTGCCTTGGTAACACTTCAAAGTTATATGATTCACCATTTGGGAATTAGTGGACATAGATTTCTCTTCTTCTATCTCCTAAATTCTAAAAATTTCACCAAGATCAGTAAAGTTGTGCCTTTTTGTTTGTTTTTGAATAAAACCCTTTTGCCTAAGTACCAATGGACAAATAAAGTCATATCCTTTGAATTTCCAAAAAGTACTTAATGATCAGTTAAAATGAAAGGAAGAGTAATAATTAAAGAAGCTTGCCCTTTCTGATTATAGAGTTCTGTAGAATTAGAGTGGATAGGGAACCTTAGGGTTAGTCTATTCCTTCTGCTTTTTTTTTTAAACAGATGAGGAAGTATCCTGAAAGAGACTTCAAAGGTAATACAGATGCCAAATTTCAACCCCAGAGAGTGTGGAGGCCTTTCTAGTTCAACTTCTATGTGTCAAGTGGTTATCTAACCTTTATTTGAAGTCTTCCACTGAGGAGAAGAATCTACTGTTCCTTAAGACATGCTCTACTCTATTTTTGGATATTATTAGGAAATTTTCCTTATATTAAATCTCATTTTGCTTTTTACAGTTTCCGCTCATTGCTCCTTGTTCTGCTCTTTGGTCTCTTTTAATAGTCTTTTGAATACTTTATGGTAGTTATCTTGTCATGCTTGAATCTTCTTCAAATTCAGCACCTTTATTTTCATGGATACACATAAAACATGACCTCTTTGTCTTTTACCATCTTAGTTTTTTCCCCTCTGGATATTCTTATTGTCAAAGTTCTTACTAATACCTAATTTCCAGCGTAGAACACAATACTCCAAATATGGTCTGATTGGATACAACAGGACTGTCCTGAATATTGTCTCTTTTAATCAAACCTAACATCATAGTTTAACTTGTATCATTGTGATGTTGAATGATGTGCCTTGCATTCAAACATGTTGTTCTGTCTTTTTTGAGATTATACCTCAATACCACTTTTCTCACCCTAGCGTGAACACATTTCTAGCTTTTGTTTTTCCTCTGGTGGAGGGGTGGAAACAGAGAGGTGGAAGATAGGAGCCAGAGTTAAGTTCCATATATGTTTGTACATCCTTGCCCTATCATGGTAGCCAGTGGGAGAAGGGATGCTGAGTGAGCAAGTCTGCTCTTAGTTCATAGAGTTTTTACCCTGTTTTCTTGATGCTTTAGATCAGTGGGCAGTTTGAGAAGTTGGGGAGAATGGTGGAAATTTCTGGTACTCCAACTTTAGGAGGCAACTTATGGTGTAGGCATTAGAGCACTGGGCCTGAAGCCAAGACGATTTGAATTCAAATTTGATCTCAGAAACTTTACTAGTTGTGTGACTCTCCACAAGTCTGTTTCCTCAGTCTTATAATGGGTAAAATAGCACCTATCAAACAAGGTTCAGGTAAAGATAAATTTTTTTTTTAAAAGCTCTTTAGCACAGTAATTGTTCAGTCATTTCAGTTGTGTCTTAATCTTTGTGATTCCATTTGGAGTTTTCTTGGCAAAGATACTGGAGTGATTTGTCATTTCCTTCTCTTGGTCATTTTACAGATGAGGAAACCGAGGCAATCAATCTTAAAGTGTTTTGCCCAGAGTTTAATAGCTAGGTGTTAGAGACTGAATTTAAACTCAGGAAGAGAAGTCTTCCCAGATTTTCAGGCCTGGCTCTCTATCCACTGCTCCACCTAAATGGTTTCTCCAAAATGTATATTTGCATGTTTTTTTAAAAAGCTTTAGCATAGTGACTGGCACATAATAGGTCTTCAATCATACCCTTCCTCCCAGAATTCAGCTTAGTTACCTTTGCTTTTTACTAACTTTTAGTGAAATGTAGCTTTCTTTTAAAGTTATGAATGTAACCAAATACCATGGTGGTATTAGATTTCAATCAGACTGACACAAGAGAAGTTCCATGATAAAAAAGAAACTATTATAGATAGTATTATAAAGCTAACACTAGTTACAAGGATCAGAATTTTAAGATTCTTTTAAGGGACAAACCTGTGTTAATTAGTAGTGCATTTTTTTTATCGTTAAGGCAAAGAAAATTGAGATAGAAGGATGAAATTTTTTATTTCAAAGTAAAATTATTATATTTTTATACCAATTGATGTACCTGATCCTTTCAGTGTTAAGAATCCCTGCACTAGAAAGAAGTGATATGTGGCTGTTTTTACTATTTCTTTACATAACCCACATTGATCACTAAGCCTGAGCTCTTTTTTGGTGGTTATGATCTCTGGTCCTGATTCAATATCATAAATCCATCTGTTTCCACACAAATTTGAATGACTTAACTATTTGTCTTCGTTGACAAATTGTTGGCTAAATTTATTCCAGTATTACCCACAAAGAGGTCCTTTTGATTCCTTTCTTGGACCTTTACCATTTCCACTCAGAGGTGAATCACATTTGATTGTATTTAAAAAAAAATTATCCAATGGTGTATCTAATAGCTTTTGCTGTTGCTTGATCAAATGATTTTGCTTCTTCTAAAAGTTTTTCTGTGGGGTTATTGTTTTTATCCTATTTATCATACTTGTCTATCCTCTTCCTTCTGTTTTCGGTGAAGTGTAGTCATCTTCCTTTAGTTGCTTTACAGGAAATTGGCCTTGTATTTCATTGATTTTGAATTGGTTTTTGTAAAAATAGTTTCCAGGTCTTGTTTGATTCATTTTAGAATACCAAAAGTATAGTTTAAATGTGATTATGCATAGGACTTTATAAATTATTATTTTTTGTTAGTTATTGTCTTGTTTTCATCTTTTTCAATGAGTTTACTATTGATACTGTTAAATTTTCATCAGTGAAAAATAACTAGGTGGAAGAAATTACTTTCAGTAGTAAATGAATCAAGCAGAATATTAACCATAATAGTGAATTCATTGTTATTCTGTGACAGAATTTATTTTTCAAAGAAATTTTCATTATAATTTACTGAAATGACTTGTGTAAATGTCAATATTTTTATTAGACTACTTTTTAAGCAATTGAAAACAAATTATTTTGCCATTTAAAGGGGAAGTGGACCCTAAGGAGAGAATAGCTCGCCAGCGCAAACTATTACAGAAGAAACTTGGCCTTGATATGGGAGCAGCGATTGGAATGAATACTGAAGAGCTCTTTAATGATGAAGATCTGGACTATACCCCGGCTTCAGCTTCCCTTGTAAACAAACAACCTGTAGGTAAAACCTCGGGCTGTTTGATTACAAGGAATATTACAGTGGGTTTGCTTCATTTGTGATTCTGCCATTGAAAATCATTGTACTTTTGTTAGAATACTATACCCAATTCCTAACTATGATTCTTACCATCATAATTTGTCTTCATTAATTAGATTTCTCCAAAGTGCTAACTAGAACCCATTGTTGATAGGAGGATTGGTTCTACATCCTTTACTGTCCTTTTAATATATTTTCCTGGTAAGTAGAAGACAAAACTTCTTGATGTGAGGAACCAAGATAATTTTTTTCCAACTAATGGCAGTGTAATCTAGCAATATATTTGGAATCCTAAGATCTGGATTTGAGTCTTGAGTTTTATCACTTATTAACTGTATGACTTTTGTACATCATTTCTCCTCTTGAGGCCTGATTCTTTATTAAGTAAGAAGGGGTGAAGTAATTGATTTCCAAGGTCTTTTCAAACATTTTGTGAGTCTATGATAATATTAGAAACTTTGGAATCCTTGCAAATCCCAATCTTCACCCCTTTGCCTTCCTACTCTTTATTTGAATGGAGAGCAATTTCAGTAGATTTGGACTAAGGCTTCTTCCAAATTATCGTGTCTTAGAAAGAAATAATAATGGAAAGGAATACAGAGAGAAAATGGACAGGGTAAAAAAAGTTTTTAAAAAAAGCAAGAAAAATAGGAAATTTAAAAAGCAGAAAATTGGGGCGGCTGGGTGGTGCAGTGGTGGATAGAGCACTGGCCCTGGAGTCAGGAGTATCTGAGTTCAAATCTGGCCTCGGACATTTAATAATTACCTAGCTGTGTGGCCTTGGGCAAGCCACTTAACCATTGCTTTGCAAAGAGAGAGAGAGAGAGAGAGAGAGAGAGAGAGAATAAAAAGCAGAAAATTAAAAGAACAGTAAGGAGATAAACAAAAAAAGAAGGTATCAAGAAAGCAGAAAATAATTCAAGGATACAGATTATAAGATTAAAGAAGAGGATGTGAACAGCAGGGGAGAAGAGGAAAAAAATGAAGAAGTTCTTTATTAAACGAGTGTGGTTTGGATAAAGAAGAGGGAAATTAATTAAGGTTGATAGGCAGCAGAGATTGCATTGAGGGAGACAGGAAGGCCAAGCAGAAGCTACACTGCCATTTTTCAGAATAGAAAGTCTCTGTGTCTGATTGCTTGGAACTCATCTTTGGCAATTGGATACTCCTGACATTAACCTTCTTGGCTAAATCTAAGGGGGACTCCAGACTGCTTTTAAAGGCTACAGTTATTTGTGGAGGTAGCATTTTCTTTTTGAGGAGAACTTCCTTTCTGAAATATTAACATATAAGTGGCTTGTTGCAAGAGCATAAGGCTTAGAAGCCTGCTGGGTAGGAAAGATAGGAGAAATGTAATATTTTACAAAGCACATGCATTGTAACTTTTGTGACAGTGAGAAACTGGGAGGGGGGAAGGGGTCTATGTACATAAATCATAGCCCTTAGAATCAGATCTAAATAGATCCTTTATTTTAAATTTATTTTTTAAGTAAGGGAACTGAAGCCCAGAAATGCCAAGGGACTTGCCTAAATGACACAGCCAGATAATAACAGGATGTGTGTTAGGCAGTCTTTTTTTATGATTTATTGAAAATACTGGATTTATTAATGCTGGGGTTAAGAGGGCTAAGTTGGCTACAGGAGGCTAATGTCCAGAAAATTGCTGCTGAAATAATTATATTGTGATTCTAGTGATACTCCTAATTATTGGGATATTGGGTTAGAGAAAATTTTTAGCTCATTCACTTCATGATTATCATATTGATATTTTTTCAAAATTCAGTTACTTTCATAGTCCAAATTTTGGGTGATGTGCTTTTTTTTTTGAAATCTTTCCTCCCAGTAATTCTCCAAATGGCTCTGCTTCACAAAATAAGCCACATCTACTCCAAAAGGAGTCTCACCTTGATTCTGAGAAGATATCAATTTTTCTTAATACCACCAGATATTGAAACTCAGCAATTTTTAAATCTTTCAGGCTCTTCAAGCTGCTGAGTTGATTGACTCAGAATTTCGAGCAGGAATGAGCAACAGGCAAAAGAATAAAGCAAAAAGAATGGCAAAATTATTTGCAAAGCAGAGATCCAAGGATGCAGTTGAAAGCAATGAAAAGAGGTAACAATCTCAATTTATTCATTTATAGTTGTAAAGGAGCTTGTTAAAAACTTGGGGCCAGTTTGGTGCTTTATTCACATCCTCATTTGATCTTCCCAGCCTTGTGATGAGGTTGATAGTGAGACTCAGAGATGGTAAAGGAAGGCAGGCTTTTTGTCTTGGTGTTACTAAGCACTTAGTTTTGGTCTGGTGTACAATAGGTGCTTAATAAGTGTTGATTGTTTGCTCGTTATCCTATAACCACTAAGTATAAGGACAGAGGATTTGAATCTAGTTTACATGATGCCATCTCACTGTTTTGTTCACTTTGCTCTAGCTCACCCTTTTAAAATTTACCCTTAGCTGGGGGAAAAAATCATTGGGTTCGATTAATAAAAGGAAGTTTCTCCACCTGAATTCTACTACCAATGGTTTGTAGAAGTAAGACAAATTTTTAATTTAGTGCCATTATTCATTGGTTAATATGATAAATACCACTTTATAAAATTTAAGTTAGGAGTCTTAAACATTTGATATCCATGATTCTAATGGGAGAAAGCTTTATTTTAATAATGTCTTCCTACATTTGAATAAAGTTAGCTAAATATTTTATTTTTTAAAGTGCATATTAGAAGGAAAAAATTACATCCCAAAGATCAATAATCTGGACAAACAGTTTCACATGGGGTTTCTATAACTTTTTTGCCTTAAACAGTGAGAAAGCAACATTGACTATATTTTTTCTAAGGTTCCCAGATCTGTTTTGGGAACCTCTGCAGTAGTATATTTTCCCAAATGGGAATTAGAAATATATTATTAACATTACTATCATTTTCTAGACTTGATGGTGCTGCACATCTTTAAATCCTGCCATTAGGGGTGAGAAATCACTTGAATCCTAGAATTCTGAATCTCAGGATGGTTAAAACTGATGAGTTATCCACATTGGGTCTGACACTGTGAGCCCCTGGAAATAGAGGACTGGATACCAAACAACTTAATAAGGGGAGAACTAGCGAACATTAGAAAATGGAACAGATTAAAACAATCATACTGATCAGTTTTAGGAGTGAGTTTGTTAGTGGCAACTGCTGTTCCAGAATGGACAAGATAGGGAAACTCAGTATCAAACAAATAAGCAAACACCCTCTTCCTCTACTACCTGACCCCCAAAAAGAAACTAAAACATTACCATTATCAATTGAAAATTTTTTCATTTACGAAAAGGCTAATTTATTCCTCTCTTTTTATATCATAGTCATTCCCAGATAGTAAATCTGCTCTACCACCACACACACCATTTTTTTGAACCTTCTGTTATAGCAGAAAAACAGTTGAACAAAAAAATTAACTGACTCCATCACTCCCAACCCCCTGCCAGCAAGCTAGTGGGGGAGATATGTTTTATTTGTTCTCCTAGTACAAACTGACTCATTCAGTTACTCAAAGTTTGACTTCCTTTTTGTGTTCTTTTCATTTACTATATTATAGTTATTATGTGTACTATTTTCCTGTCTCTCATTTTATTCTGCATTAATTCATACAAGTTTTCCATGTTTTTCCATATTCATAATTTATTATTACACAGTAATTCCTTTATCTTTGTTATCATTGGTTTGATGCTCCTCCCCATTTAGGAGGGATTCATTTTGTTTCCATTTTTTTGGTGCAATACCTCTTCAACCTTTTTTTAACTTTAAGATTAAAAAGTGTCATTAAGTATTATAATTTCCCAGCTTTCCTTTTTGAAATGATTTCTGGATAGTATGCGACTGGATTTTCTGTAGTCATCAGCCTTAATTTCACACAGTAATTTAGCTAAAAATCATCAATGTAGCAATTTCATTGTCAGGTTATGACATTACCTGCACAACCACCCAATCCAGTGGTAGTCCATATGAATTATTTTCATGCACTATCCCATCTGATCCTTATAATTCTGCGACACAGCTGGGGCAGGGATCATTGTCCCCACTTGACACAAAAACTGATTCATAAAGAGGTTTAAATGACCCACCAAATTGATGGAATGACAGCCAGCCCCTGATTCCCAGGTTTACTCACTAGAGTCCAGGAATTTTCCCCCTCCTCACAGGTCAATATCACCCCAGCTTTAGCAAGGGAATGTTGTCTTAATTTTAATTCTGGCTCTTACTGTTTCCTCTTCAAAGACAAGTCTCAGTTTGCTTTCTTAATCTGAATTAACATCATGGTAATTTGTGTATTGTTTAACATTGTTAAAAAAAAATTTATGGGAAATTCAATAGGAATCTTATTTGGAATAGAAACTTTAATTGTCTTTCCCAGCAATTAAAAAAAAACAAAATTTACCCATTAGATTTTTTTGTGAAATTTTGTTTCATGAAAGTACAAATTTACTTTTAGTACATTTCATCTAAAGGTGTTTTGCTTCCATAAAATAGAAGTTTTATATTAATGTGTTTTATAGTGCATTTAGGAAGTAGGCAGGAAATTTCCTTCTTATATTAGAGATATGTCAACCAATTATCTGAATCTGAAAGTGTGATATATGGGCATGTGTGATAGAGATTTGGCTAATGTTTGTTAAATTGAATCAAATAGTAATTTAGTAAAAAAATAGCTATAAGATCTGAGATTTTGTTGAACCTCTAATCAAAATTTAAAGTGTTTTAGAAATAGTAAAATCATCCTAAATCCCATAATTGAATGAATTTGGATAATACTAATTCAGTATTCATAATAATTTAAGAATTAGGTTGAATTTTTTCCTTAAGAAAAAATCATTCCGAACAAATTAATCTTGCAAATTTGATAGTGGAGATGGGAAGTTAGCAAAATAATTTTCTAGCACTTTGTGAGAACCTGATAACTTTGTAAACAAAATTTACTCCTTTTCATTTTTTACTCACTAATATAGATTTTTAAAAGTCCAATAGGACCTTTGCATTATATTACTAACTTAGTTTGGTTTGTAATACATAGCTAAGTGCAATAACATAAAATTTTCCTAAAATAATTTCCAAGTCAGATTTTTCATGTTTTAGAGTATTACTATTCTGAATTAATGGAGTATTTTACATTTTATTTTCTTATCAACACATCAGTTAAATATGCATTGAGATTGCCATATTCAAACTCATGAATAAAATCTAGTCTTTGTCTTTTGTGCATTAGGGTATTGCAGCCCAAAATGTTGAGTCATGCATAACATAGGCTGTAAGATTCGTTATTAGAAGGTATTAGAAATTTAAAAAATATTGTCTCTCTAATAAAATATCCTCTCTTTTTTAGTCATTATAATCTTTTTAGGAAAGTAAACACTCACAACCTGATCTCAATTCATAAGAGCCCTTAGGAATAAAAGACATTTTTAGTTGTTCATTATATGATCACTTATAAAATTTTTGTGAAATGAAATTTTGCTGTTAGCATTATTTAAGCGTTTGATGATCCCTTCTATCATAAGTTCAAGGCACTATAAAAAAGATGGGTCAAATAATTGGTTCTTTTATCTACCCTTACATTCATTTTTTTTTTTATGAATTTTATTTTTAGCAATGATAGTACGGATGGGGAACCAGAAGAAAAGAGACGGAAGATAGCCAATGTTGTTATTAATCAGCCTGCAACTGAGTCTAAGGTCTTGATTGATAATGTGCCAGACAATTCTTCCTTATTTGAAGAGGTATAATTTTCATGCTTTAAATGACAGTTTTTGAATTTGTTTCTTGCTTCAAATATTATGATGTATCTAGTGATCTGCCAAAACCTAAAGCAGTGGTACTTAGCAGATCCTTTATATTTGCATTAAAATATCCCTGGTTATCAGTTTTTCAAAATTTGTATTATTATTATTGTCCCATTCCTGCTGTCTTCTCTAGTATATTGTTTCCTCTGTCATCCCTATTCTTGCACTAACTCCTTTCTAAATTCTAATTAAATTCCTAAAAACATTCCTGTATTACCCTCTTCCTCAAAAAACTGTCACTTGATGGTCAGACTATTATCTCTTCTGCTCTTTAAGACTAAACTCCTTTAAACAGGTCAACAAATTGGTACCTCCATTTTCTTCTCTTCTTAACCCCATTTCAATTTTCCAATTACATGCTGCGGTAATTTTTCAACATTCATCCATTTGCAGACTTGCAGATTTATAAGTTAAACATTTTTCAAACACCCTCTCTTCTTTCCCCTCTCCCCTTGGCAGCGAACAGTTGTACATTTCTGTTTAACATATATACATATTATTTTGTTATTTTTGTGTATGCGAAATTAGGGCTAGAAATCCTGGAAAGAAAGAAAACCATGAGATAGGAAGGAAAAAATATAAGAGAATTTTTTTTAAAAGTGAGCATAGTATACATTCAGATTCTGTTGGTTTTGTTTTGTTTTGTTTTTTCCCATTTGGGATGTGGATAATATTATCCATAACAGTTCTTTCTCCCAGGGATTGTCCTTGATCTCTGAACTACTGAAAGGCATTGAATACATCGTAGTTGCTCAACTCACAATGTTGTTATTAATGTAGAAAATGTTCTCTTAGCTCTGCTCAACATCAGGTCCTATAGTTCTTTTCATGCTTCTCTAAAATTTGACCATGATTTCTTATAATACAATAGTACTCCATGACATTCATATACCACAGTTTGTTTAGTCATTCCCCAATTGATTGATATCCTCTCAATTTCCAATTCTTTGCCACTATAAAAAGAACTGCTATAAGTATTTTTGAACATGAGGAACTTTGCCCATTTCTTTATGGTTTTTTTTGGATATAACATTGTTATAATATTGGTATTGCTTGCTCAAAGGGTACGATCAATTTTATTGTTCTTTGGGCACAGGTCTACATTGCTCTTCAGAATGGTTCACAATAATTAATGTCCCAATTTTCCCGCATCCTTTCCCAATTCTGATCATTTTCCTTTTCTGTCATCTTAGCCAATATAATAGGTATAAAGTGGTATAGTAATACCTCATAGTTGTTTTAATTTTCATTTCTCTAGTCATTAATAATTTGGGGTATTTTTTCACATGACATATATATATGTATATATACATATATATACATATATCTTTAATTTCTTCATCTGAGAACTGGTTGTTCATATTCTTTGACCTTTTATCAATTGAGGAATGACTTGTAATCTTAATAAATTTGATTAATTTCTCTTCATATTTTAGAAATGAGACCTTTATAAGAAACACTAGATATGAAAATTGTTTCCCAGCTTTCTTCCTTCTAATCTTGTCTGCATTGGTTTTATTAATGCAAACCCCTATTTTTTGTTTGGTCAAATATTTCTTCCCTTTCCAAATATCCAAGGGATCTTTTAATAGGTCTACGATAATGCCCTTTATGTCTAAATCCTGTACCCAGTTTGACCTTATTTTGATATAGGGTATGAGATGTAGGTCTATGCCTAGTTTCTACCATACTAGTGTTTTTACTTTTCCCAGCAGTTTTTGTCAAATAGTGAGTTCTTACCCCAGAAGCTAATGTCTTTGGGTTTGTCAATAGCTATAGTCATTTATTACTGTTTCTTTTGTATTCATTCTAAGTTACTTGTCCATCATTGTTTCTTAACCAGGACCTGGTATAGCTAGACCACCTTGCTTTGCATTTTTTTCATCAATTCCCTTAATATTCTTAACTTTTTGTTGTTTCAGATGAATTTTGTTACTGTTTTTTCTAGCTGTGTAAAATAAGATTTTTGGAAGTCTAATTAGTATGACACAAATTTAATTTTAATAGAATTGGCATTTTAATAAAAAAATTGACTCAGCCTAACCACGAGCAATTTTTTCAGTTGTTTAGATCTGACTTTATTTGTGTGAAAAATGTTTTGTAATTGTGTTCATATAGTTTCTGAATTTGTCTTGGAGAGGTAGATTCTTAAGTATTTTATGTTGTCTACAGTTACTTTTTTAAATGAAATTTCTCTTTCTATCTTTTACCCTTTGGCTCTGTTGTTCATATATAGAAATGCTGATCATTTATGTGAGTTTATTTTATATCCTGATACTTTGCTGAAATTGCTAATTGTTTCATGTAGTTTTTAAGTTGATTTTATAGAGTTCTCTAAATAGAACATCAAATTGTCTGTAAAGAGTGAAAGTTTTGCCTCCTCATTGCCAATTCTAATTCCTTCAATTTCTTTTTTTTCTCTTATTTCTAAAGCTAGCATTTCTTTTTTCTTTTTGTTTAGGTTTTTGCTAGGCAAATGAGGTTAAGTGGCTTGCCCAAGGCCACTTGGTAATTTTTAAGTGTCTGAGGGTGGATTTGAACTCAGGTACTCCTGAGTCCAGGGTCGGTGCTCTATCCACTGTACCATCTAGCTGCCCCCTAGCATTTCTTTTTTTTCCCCTTAATCTTGCTTCCTCCCCCCCCACCCCCCACAGAAGGCAGTCTGTTAGTCTTTACATTGCTTTATATTGATCTAAGTTGAATGTGAGGAGAGAGAAATCACATCCTTAAGGTAGAAAAAAAAGTGTAAGAAATAACAAAATTGCATAAGATAACTTTTTTTTTTTAATTATAGGTAATAGGCTTTGGTCTTTGTTTAAACTCCACAATTCTTTCTCTGGATACAGATGGTATTCTCCATCTCAGATACCTGATTGTTGCACTGATGAGTGAGCAAGTCCATTAAGGTTGATCATCACCCCACCCACCCCCATGTTGTAAAGCTAGCATTTCTAACACTATTTTGAATAGTAATGGTAATAATGAGCATCTTTGTTTCACTCCTGATCTTATTGGAAATGCTTTGGAAAAGTTTATCTCTATTACATAAAATGTTTGTTGATAGTTTTGGATAGCTACTGCTTATTTCAATGATCTCTTAATGACCAAGTTCAGAGAGTCCTCATTCTTCTCGACTTCTTTGCAACCTTTAACACTTTGAAACTTTTCCCCTTGATACTCTTAAGCTGTCTAGATCTTCAAGGCACCACTCCCTTGGTTCTCCCTCTCCTATTAGAGAAATGCTTACTATTGTACACATGAAAAAGTTTTTAAAGGTACATATGTATTATTGGCATGAAAGACTTATTTAAAATATTTCATTTGTTAATTTACTTAACCTTTTTTTTTATGTAGACAAATGAATGGCCCTTGGAAAGCTTTTGTGAAGAACTGTGTAATGATCTTTTTAATCCATCCTGGGAGGTAAGATTTGTTCCTCATAATATTATCAATGCTCTGCTAATGATGCAGTACCATAAACCAAAACATCAACTGCCTATGTCTCCTTGTGAACTTTCCCATCCTCAACTTTTGACTCTTCACAGAGGCATTTTGCTATCCTCTCCCAATAAACTTTGGATTCACTTTCAAACTTTAATTGTTTTTGTTCTACTGATTTAGTCCATTGTGTACAGATCAAATCCTTCATTTTATAGGTGAGGACTTTGATAATAAGAATCTTAACTAAAATTCAGACTCATGTAACTTAAACTCTGTTTTATTTCTTTTATAATGCATTGTCTTGAAGACATATTAGCTAGGATTTTACTCAAAAGAAAGCTTATTATTTTAAATTGCTATATGGCATACTTTAGTTTTATGAAAGCTTAATATTTTTATTGAAAAGAAGTTAAACAAGGCAGATTAAATATTAAGATTGTAACATTATTTAATGTTGATACTTTTAGGTTCGACATGGTGCAGGTACTGGACTAAGGGAAATTCTCAAAGCTCATGGGAAAAGTGGTGGTAAAATAGGAGATAGCACATTAGAAGAGGTAAGTTATTAGACTAATGATAATGAATACTGAAAATGAGAGCTAAAGGGAAAAGAATGAGAGAGAGGAGTGAAATGCTTAGGGAGAAAGGGGCAGGGAAAAGTGGGATGATGAGGAATATGAAAGAAGGCAGATAAATGAAACATCAAATGGTCAGTGAGACTGACAGTTTAAGTGCTAAGAAGTTTATTTGAAAGATTAGCAGATAGTAGGCTGAAAAGAAGAGATCATGAAAAAATTGAGAGAAGTGTTGAGTGAGAATATGAGTTTGTGATAGAGTAAGGAATGGGGATATATAGTTGGTCATTAAACTGACCGTATGGTGTGTGTTTCTTGCATGCCAAGTGACTTAACTGGATTTCTTGCCTTGTTGGAACTTTAGTGCAGGTCTATCCCAGTTAATTTAATCAACAAGTAAATTGTAATTTATGATGCCCAAGAGATTAATTGGTTTTTGGCTAATGTTCATTTAGTTAAAATGATGTACTTGGTCTTGTTTTTTGGCGGGGGGGGGGTCTTTTATTTGGATGTTAATTTGAATTTTAGAAATAAGTTTTCCCCAATGGAAAGAATTCTTGAAGTGATATTTGTTTGTGATACTTAATAGTGATTGTGTTTTCCCAGATGATCCATCAGCATCAAGATTGGCTGGAAGACTTGGCCATTAGATTGCTTTGTGTTTTTGCATTAGACAGATTTGGTGACTTTGTTTCAGATGAAGTAAGCATCATACTGAAGGGAGACTTTTTTCAGAAATTCAGTTCTAATTTTTCACATAATCCGGCACCATTTTTGAACTTTTCTTCCTTTCTACTTCTAGGTTGTAGCACCAGTTCGTGAAACTTGTGCTCAAACTTTAGGCGTGGTATTAAAACATATGAATGAAACAGGAGTTCATAAGACCGTGGATGTACTCCTTAATTTGCTCACACAAGAACAGTGGGAAGTGAGACATGGTGGCCTGTTAGGAATAAAATATGTTTTAGCAGTTCGTCAGGTAAACACTTAACAATCTGTATCATGAATGAAGTAATTTTTCTCTCTCTTAAAAAGTTGGCATTATTTATATTTTAAATATTGTAGTGTACCTCTTAAGTCACAGTTGGTCAGTCTGTATAGGATTGGGTCAATGTAGTATTCAGCAATTGAAAGACTCATTTTTGACATTCTGAGGCCAGGTTGCAGACACGTAGAAATTCTTCAAGTAGAGATTTGAGCCATATATCAAAAGAGAATTAGAGACATACCTCTGTCAGGAGTTGGAAGCAATCTCTGAAGCCACCTAGTTTATCTCCTTCAATTAGTTTGTAAGTTTCTTGACAGTAAGGATTGTCTAAGTTTTATTTTATCCTATATGAAACCTTCCTAATAAAATATCAGACACATAATTGATAGCCAGTCTTTCCTTGATTTAACATTCTTTATCATTGTAAAAGGGATTTTGGTTGTTGCATTTCATTTGTTTAAATACAGACCAAGTATTTTAGTACTAAAATAAAATATCTTTGATAGTCATAGGCTTCAAAATAATTCCATGTAATTTTCATAATTAAACATATTACTGCAACCAGTTTTTCAATTCAATCTAATTTCAATTCAGATTCACTTGTTTCATTTTTATTCTCTTAAGCCAGAAGGAATTATGTAGAAGGAATTATCTCCTCTAAAGTATAACTTATACAGCAATTACTTATGTGTCTCTGTACATATGTATGTGCATACAAATTTCCACAGGAATGTGTACACATGTGTATTAAATATTTACATGTTAATTGCTATTTTTTTGTTTCTTAATCATCTATATTTTTCACTATACTTCTGTTTTAGGAGTTTAGTTATTTTTCTTGTTTACCTTTATGTATTTATATATTTTCATATAATTTTTACAACCCCAGCTATATGAAGAAATTGATGCACAAAACTCAAGTAATAATAAAACTTAGTTATTCCTTGAAACTCTTACTTTCTTTTTTCTTATATACTTCATATTGTACTCAATATTATACTTACTAAATAGCCCCCCAGTCTTGTACTATACCTGTACTGTAAAATAAGCTCTCCGGGGGGCGGGGGGGACTAAGACATTAAAAGGTAATTACACAAAATTTGGTTATATTGGTTTTTGTGATTCCCATACATTACTCTCACACACACACAGACGTGTATACATATATAAACATACACACTTATTTTTATATTTCAGTCTACATGCTTTATTAGTTCTTATAACTACTCTTAGTTCTTATAACTACTATTAGTTCTTATAACTACTTTTTCAGATTCATTGTCAATATTTGCATTCAGCTTAATTTTATTATGATTTTACATTTAAAAAGTAACCTGTATTTATCTGCTTCCCTTCTTTGAGGTTCCTTAAGGACAGGTCCATGTATTATTTATCTTGAGGTGTCCAATAGTGCTTTACACAGAAGGTATTCAATAAATGTTATTTTCTTTATGAATCAAATTATCACTTTTGATATGTAATCTTGCAGGATGTAATTAAAACTTTATTGCCTAAAGTTTTGACTAAAATAATTGAAGGACTCCAGGATCTTGATGATGATGTCAGGGCTGTTGCTGCAGCATCATTGGTACCGGTGGTAGATAGTCTTGTTCACCTTCAATCCCAAAAGGTAAATTATAATATTTCTGCCTTTTTTCTCTGAACAGTTCATTTAGATTTAGTATATCAACTATTAATTCCTCTAACCTTTTTTCTCCCTTCAAATTGCCCAATTTCTTTATTTCCTAATTAAGGAATCTCGTACTTACTAGCTCTGAGTCATATTCATTAGAAATGCATAAAAATAGTAAAATGGTATGGAAATAATCAAGTGTTTTTGAATATCCAAAGAAACTTGAACACCTAAGGGAGATAAGAGAAGACTTCTTAAAGCGGGTGATATTTGGACACCTTTTTATTGCTTGATTAATTGATTGACTTGGGCTTAAAAGGAAAGGTGTCATTTTCAGGCATAGGAAATAGTGTAAGAGTTCATTGTGAGTTTAGCAGAGGTATTGAATTTATTGGAGTAAAGGATGATGTTGGGGTAACGTAGGTAGAGTAGCGTGGTTCACGTGTCATTGAGAGACCCAAAGAAAGTCTGGGTCCCTACCAGAAAACTTAATGATATCCAGTAGTTTGATAGGATCATAGATTGAGGGCCACATGGACTTTAGAGACTGATGCATCTAACTCTCATTTTGTAGTAGAGGAAACCAACACCCAAAAAGTTTAGGGAATATAACAAAAATTCATATAGATTTTTAAGTGGCAGAGCTAGAATTTGAATTCAGGTCCTCAGATTTCAAATCCTACCTGTTTTATTTTACTGAAGAATCATTAGTTATTTGTTTGCTGTACTTCTTTCCTAGAGATATATAACTCAGCAGTGGCAAAAAGTGCTGGATTTTATGCTTAATATGTGTATAAAACATACAAAATATGGTTAACAAACATTTCATTTTTTAATTCATCTTATAGGTACCTTTTATTATAAATACATTATGGGATGCTCTTCTGGAACTTGATGATCTTACAGCTTCAACCAATAGTATCATGACCCTTCTTTCATCCCTTCTAACTTATCCTCAAGTCCAACAGTGCAGGTAATTGTTCTTGACAGAGCCATAGTATGATTTTAGGTGCATTTTGAATTCATTTTTTAGATATTTAAATCTTCTAAGAATTAAGAAATACTTTGTAGTGAGAATCTGTTTTCTTAGGAGACACTTGAGTAGAAAGTCAACCATAAGAGTGATTGGAGCAGGAGTGTCAAAGAGAAGAGGCCTTTTTAAGATATTTTTCAATTGTACAGTTCTTTACCTTGTCTGTTCTGTTCTTTATCATTGGTGCATTTATTTTGGTTTATTCATTATTATAACTCATGTAAATCTACAATTATATAGAAATTAGTGTACTTTTAGAAATATCTTATCATAGAATTATGATTTGGGAATTTGTATAACTTATCATTAGCTAGCTTTTCCTTGGTATCAAAAATCGCAACTATCTTTTCATCTTTTATTTCAGTGACTAGTTCTTTTTAGAACAGTCAAAACAGTTATTTTACTTAAATGTTCAAACCCCCTAAATTATACTAAAGACAGAAGCATGCCAAAATTATAAAACTTTACTAGTGTGCTATATCTGAAATGAGGCCCAGTGATTGGGCAGCTGTTTACTGGTCTTTTAATCTAATTTCTTAGATATCAACTGAAAGCTAATCTATTCTGTTAATAAGACCAGGTAATGAAGAGAGAAGAGGAAATAAATCTTTGTTATTTGTTTACAGCTTTATGTAGAGGTCATAAAATGCCCCACATTTTATAATTATTTCTGAGACACTTGAAATACTGAAATATTAGACTTTAAATTGAAAATTTGAAATGTATAAAAAAATAGTAGAATGGTATAGGAATGATCTAGTAGTGGTATCCTACAAATAGGCCCATAATGTTGGCATTGAAGGCGTAGTACAGTGCAGCTATTGGGATCACAGAATAAGTGCTATAAAAAGAAGTCAGGAAAAGAGAAGTTACAGGATGTATACAAGTTGTTAATCACCATATGTTGAAATTAGATAGCATAAGCATTTTGTCCTGGTTGTGCCACTAATTAGTTTTGTTACCTAGGGCAAGCCTCACTGGTGATTGTGAATTTCAATTCATTTATATATAAAAAAAATTAATACTAAATGATCTACCAAAAGCATCTATAAATCTCTTAAGTACCTAAAAGAAAGGATTTTATCCTTATTCTATTACCAGGTTAATGAAGTGCAAAAAGGACTGGTTAGCTAATGCAAGGAAATGGATCTAGTGAGTGAAAATTTTGTCAGCTTAGTGCTTTATAAACTTGTCAGCTTTTCATAATTTTTTTCCAACAAATGTTTTATTAGCAAATATATTCGTTCTCTAAAATGATATTTTTAGGTGGTAAATAACTATCAACCTAAAATAAAATGAAATGTAGCATGCTTTAAAAATGGAATCCAGCATGACCAATTGCACTGATAACAAAAACTGCTGTTTATTTGTTCTTAGTCTGTTTTGTGTCTGCATGTTTATTTGTATGTGTATGCTTGGATTTAAGGCACAGGAAACACTAGTCCTCCCAAAAAATGGAAGGGACAGCTAACAAATAGCGATCAAAGATGACCCATTGAAACTGAGAACAGTGAAGGTGGTATGAGTTTACCACTATTTACTTAAATTCTCTTAAAAAGGGTGTACACCTCATATATAAGTGCATGAACCCAGTGATGTACTGGAACTGATTTTTTAAAAGACATGATTTATTTTTTCTTGTCTAGACTTTAAAAAAAGAAAGTAAAGGCAGATTAAACTGTAATGCATTTAAGGTTTTTCCCACATTTCTTTTGGATAGCCAGTAGTTAAAGATTTAGCAACACATCCACCCCAGCATGGAACACATTTTTCTAAATTCAGCCAACTTACATTAAGTCACTCTGAGGTAGAAAAGAACATCTATCTCTTCATTTGTTAGGTGGACTTAATGGTTATAAATGAGAACCTATGATTCCAAGATTGCCTTGGCTTTATTTTCTTATTTAACCAAGACTGACAAGGAGGAGACATTATTTAAAATTCCCTGTTTTAAGAACACTTTTCTAGTGGTGTAGTTGATAAGTGCTGCATTTCACACATTCTGCCCATCTGATGGTAAGAGTAATGCCCCTTCAATAGAGAATATACACAACTGTCTATAGCTATTGAAATCACTCACAGCAATATAACAAGTGGGAAATGGAGAATTGCCACTTCTGATGCCACTGACTAATTCCATTGATAGATGCCTGATTTTTCAGAATGGGAAAAAATTGACATAATGAGAAAGAAATTAAAGCAAAACACATAACAGCACCAGTGTCACAGAAGAATCTAATACCATTTGTACCCCTCTCTATGACCTTGTGTTTTATGCTTATATGATACTGCAATGCTATTGAGTTGAGTAATGGTATTGAGTGAGTTGTACAAATAAAAACCTTACCTTTTAGAAAATGATTTAGGTTCATGAGAAAAAATGTTACTATTATGAAGTCCATATATAAGTGAAACTTAAATGGATTCTTATTTATCAAGAAAATACATATGAGTAAGATTAATTTACATCTTCTTTATTAGTATCCAACAGTCACTTACAGTTTTAGTACCACGTGTTTGGCCATTTTTGCATCACACTATATCATCAGTTCGAAGAGCAGCATTGGAAACGCTATTTACATTATTGTCAACACAGGACCAGGTAAGAACTAATCATTGTATAAAACAGCTTTGATAGTTTAAAAGAATCCTGACTCAACTTACCTGGCTATCAGCTGCTCACTTTTGCTCCATGCCCCTACTGTAAGTAGGAACTTGTGTCTGGCAGCAATCATATAGACTTGGCTCTATCAGACTCATTGTTTGGTTTGCTACAGCTAACTGTAGTTGGGAGGTAGGGTGGGGTGGTGAGGGAGAGGTCAGAGTGGGAAATAGGACTTAGTCTAAAAATGTAAGACTTTGTGTGAGACCACAACACATTCTGAAGACCGTTGAAGGGGTGATGATGAATAGAGACTGTATGTTTGCTTTAACTTGGATTTATCTTTTCAAAAAAAATTAGTAGACATTTTGGACAAAAGACTTTGGCAAATGTTAAAAAAACAAAATAGTTGCGGCTAGGTGGCACAGTGGATAGATCACCAGCCTTGGAGTCAGGAGTACCTGAGTTCAAATGCAGCCTCAGACACTTAATAATTACCTAGCTGTGTGGCCTTGGGCAAGCCACTTAACCCCATTGCCTTGTAAAAACTAAAAAAAAAAAAAAAAAAAAAAAAAAATCCATGAATAAACATCTGACCAATGTAAATTCTGCGTCTCATTGTCCTTATGTTGTCTAATAATAGACAACTTGACTTTACCTTCTACTAGTCATTTTTTACTATTTTCAACTCTTCTTTTAAATTTATCATCTTATTTTTATGTTCATTTATCATGGACTTTTGTGATATTTGCTTCAGTTTCCAGGAACCCTTTTCATTCATAGGTTTCTGATGACATTCAAGGACGTGCCTGGCACATAAGTAAGCATTTAGTAAATTGCTTGGTTGGTTGATAGGTGAGATTTCCAGAAATTTGCTAAGGGCAGTATTATTTCTGTGATTGAATATAAATTCATTGGGTTTAGAAGCCCCTAGTTCTTTTGTTCTTTTCTTAAAATACAGAAATCTTTTGGCATTGTCTTCCCAATATTGTGTTGAATATCAGAGTTTGTTTCTTTATTATAGTGAATTCCTTAGCACTCAGAAACTCTGATTTGCTATTTTAGATTTCTAACTTCTCTTCCCAGCTAAAGTAAATACAGTGATTTGTATTTTGTCTATGACTTAATGAATTACGTCTACTTGGGATTTAATATCGTCATCATTTCTCTTTATACTTCTGATTTTCTCAGTCTTTTTCCTTTTGATTTTGTAAATGAACTCTCCTTAGTCTCCCTGAGACATCTGTCATACAAATGTGTGTATGTATGTTTGCATGTGTTTCTTACTATATCATACTAGAAGAGAACAACAGTAATAAAGTTAATAAATTATTATTTTAAAATTACTTTTCTTTTATACTTGGTATGGTAGATAATTTTTTTGTATATAATTTCTGTACTTTTTAACTGGATGTTACTTTATGAATTTGTTGCTGTTGGTTGGCATCCTGATGATCATGGTATTTAAATATTTTATTAAATCTATAATATCCTCTAATCATTGTACAACTTCTACTTTGCAAAAATAATAGCTAGCACTTATATGACTCTTGGAGTAGCACTTTATATTTTTTCATATTGGTTCTCCTACCTATCTGACTATTCCTTCTCAGTTTACTTTGCTGTATTTTGAAACAGGTCATGCCCACTAACCTTGGTTGCCCCCAAAGGCTCTGTCCTAGTCTCCTCTTCTCCCCTCCTCTCCAATTTTACTGTTTCACTTGACGATCTTCCATAGGCTTAGTTATCTGTCTGCAAATGATTCTTTATTTGGCTGTAGTCATATAGCTCTGTCTGCTCTTGGGCATCTCAAACTGAATATCCTGTGGGAAGATCAAACATCATGCCCAAAACAGAAGTCATTTTCTTCTCTTTTCTCTTCTTTTTCCCTCCACATAATATATTCTTCTTTCAAACTTCTTTTTTTCTTCTGTGTCATTTTTAAAATTTTCTTTAATTTATTTACACATTACTAAAATATTCTTGTTTAAGATAAAATACCTCTCCCCTACAAAAATATAAAACCTCATGAGAAAGTAAAAGAAAGAGAAAAAAATGTGTTTCAGTCTGTGGTCTGATAACATCAGCTTTGACTTATAAGTCCATCATAAAAGTTATTTCCATATTTTTCCACAATTGCTGTTGCTGATTGTAATTCCCTCCATCCATTCCTTCACACTACCATCTGTTATATTTTCTCTCTCCTTTCACTCTGTCCCTCTTCAGAAATGTGCTGTGGGGCAGCAGATAGAGCACTGGCCTGGGACCAGAAGGCCCCAAGCCCACATCCCACCCCAAAGACCCAGCAACCACCCAGCCCCGTGGTCCCAAAAAGTAAAAACAAAAATGTGTTATATCTGACTATCCTTTCCTATGATATACCCTCTATCACCTACATCCCCCCTCCCCTCTCTGTCCCCCTTCTCTCCTTTTTCATCTAGATTTCTATATCCTGTTGAGTATGTATGCTGTTTCCTCTCTGAGCCATTTCTGATAAGAATGAGGGTTCCCTCTTCCCCCCTTCCATACCATTGCAGTAGCTACATGAGATGCCTTTTACATGAAATATCTTAGCCTATTCTACTTCTCCTTTCTCTTATTCCCAGTACATTTCCCTTTCACCCACTGATTCCATTTTTACAATATATTATATCTTCAATTTCAGCTTCCTCCTGTGCCTCATCTATAAAAACTCCTACTTACTCTATTAAATAAGAAGGTTCATATGAGTATTACCAGTATCTTCCCATGCAGGAATACACACAGTTCATCCTCATTAGGTCCCTCATAATTTACCTTTCTCATCCACTCTCTCTATGCTTTACCTGAGTCCTGTACATGAAGATCAAACTTTCTGTTCAGCTGTGGTTGTTTCAACAGGAACATTTGAAATTCCTCTGTTTCATCCTTTTCCCTGGAAGACGAGGTTCAGTTTTGCTGGGTAATTGATTCTTGGTTGCATTCCAAGCTCTTTTGCCTTCTGGAATATACTCCAAGCCCTGTGAGCCCTTAATGTAGATGCTGCTAAGTACTGGGTAATCCTGACTGCAGCTCCATGATATTTGAATTGTTTCCTCCTGGCTGCTTGTAATATTTTCTCTTTGATTTGGGAGTTCTGGAACTTGGCTATAATATTCCTTGGGGTTAATTTTTTTTGGATCTCTTTCAGTAGATCTGTGGATTCTTTCAACTTCTATTTTGCCCTCTGCTTCTAGGATATCAGGACAATTTTCCTGTAGAAGTTCTTTAAAAATGAGGTCAAGGTTCTTTTCCTGATCATGACTTTGAAGTAGCCCAATAATTTTAAAATTATCTCTCCTGGATCTGTTTTCCAGATCTGTTGGTTTTTTTTTCAGTGAGATTTCACATTTTCTTCTAGTTTTTCATTCTTTTGATTTCTCGTAAAGTCATCAGCTTTCTTTAGTGCCATACTACAACTGAAGGTTTTTTTCCTCAGAGAACTTTCTTATCTCCTTTTCCATCTGGCCAATTATGCTTTTTAAAGCCTTCTTCTCCTCAATAACTTTTTGAACTGTTTTATCCATTTGACCTATGCTTGTTTTTAATATGTTACTTCAGCATTTTTTTGGATCTCCTTGATTAAGCTGCCATCCTTTGTAGCTCTGTGCCTTTGCCATGACTTGCCCCACCCCATTCCTGAATGCTTTCCCTCCTCATCTGTAACTCCCAGATTTCTTAAAGACTCAGTTCAGACCTTCTACAGGTGGTCTTTTCCTTTAAAATTAACTTCCATCTTTCTATATTTATTGAGGATACAGCTACTTATATGTTATTGTCCTTCCATTAGAATGTCATCTCCTTGAGGGCAGGGACCAGTTTTTTTTTTCCTTACTATTTCTGTTTCTTCATATCGTTCCTTGTATATAGTAAGAATTTAAGCATTGTTTTTTGATTGATTCAAGACCTAGCCTCACATTCTACCTTCTTTATGAAATCTTTCCTGATTTTCCACCACTGTAATCTCATATGTCTAACCATTTCTTTGCCTTTATTTTCAAATTTGAGCCTTTTCTCCTATCTAAAATGTGAGGTTCTTGAGGACGTGTCATTTTTTCATCTTTTGTTTTCCCAGTAACACATAATGGATAATTAATAAACATTTGGTGAATGTGCAAATGAATGACCAATGTTAATGATAACAAACTATTCTGAAAAGAACCTGAATCTTGGAACCAGAAAGAAGTGACCTTTGGCATTGGTTTGCCATTTTCTATCATGCTCAAGTTTCAGTGGCCAGATTTTTTCACTTCATTTAGCCTTTTTCATGATCAGAGAGCATTGACATTTTCTTTAAAGGCATGTTTGGTTTCCAGTAGCATGCAGATATACTTCGTTTTATGTTGGAATGCTTGGCATGCTTAGTTTATGATATAAAATAAATAACATGCATGTTTAGCCATACAGACTAGGTAGTAAACTTAATTAAGATTTTGCTCCGAAAGAAAATGCTCTCCTGAAGACCATATCAAAACAGTGAATCATCAGAAGCTTATTAAGTATACATTGTTACATTTATCTGTTTAAAGCTATTCAATTCTAACAATTATAAATGTGGAATGAATTTAAGGGATGGAAAGTGAAATATGAGGTATTTGTTTAAAAGTGTAGAATCATTTCATTTATCACATGGTTAAGATGGATTGATGTTCTAGCTTACTTACAGATGTAGAGCTTATTTTACATTACTTTTTGTGAGGGGGAAGGGAGAGAGGGAAAAATTTTAAAAAAATGTTGTTGAAAACTACTGTCCAGTGTGGCTGGCAAAAGAAAGAAAGAAATGGGGGGGGGGAATAAAAAAATCAGAGCAATAAAATACTTAGTGCTGAAAAACGATACTTCCTGTATTCAAGTATGAAATGGAATACTGGTTACCCAGATTGATCACTTAATAATATTTGAAATGCTAGACTCCTTATGGAAAGGAGTAAGGCCTTTGGCTTACCAGTGTTTCAAATGTTCATAAGCCCGATGAAGAAAACATAGAGAAAACCTGTTGCCTTCTCTACTTCAGACAGGAAGGGAGTCCTGGCTGGTAATTTTTATGTTTAAAATGTTGGTATATTCCTTGTCATCTTTAAGAAACAGAAAGGAGTACTAATTAAAATAAAAATAGATGCCTTTTCCCTCATACCATCTACCTCACAAAATAATACCTGACAAAGGAACTTCAAAAGTAGTAATCAGTGACTTTTAGTATTGTCAAAGAGAGAAAGCCAGATAACTCATTTGACTAAAAGTGCATAATCAAACACTTTTTGATAAAAATAAAGGAGGAAAATTCCATTTATTTACTTGGAGTAGGTCCTTGGTATTGGGGGTTTGAGGATCTGGGAGTCAGAAAGAGACCATTTCTTTCCCTGATAGACTATAAAGCTCAATGAGAGCAGAGTCTTTATTGGCACATAGTAGGTGGTTGATAAATACTTTTCCATTGATTTTGGAAAACTCCTGGAAACTTGGATATTTCTTTGTCTATAAAATGAATAGGCAGAAGTAAATCATTTCCATGGTCCTTTCTATCTGACTCCAACATATGACTTAGGAAACTCTGAATAGAAGACTATATATATCTTTTGACCTTGACCCTGGGGAGGTTGTATCTGCAATTCAAATTTTTTGTCAATAGTTGAAACTGTTGTCATATTTCATATTAATCCCAGTGACATTATTTTGGTTTTTCTAAATGTATTATCAAAATAGTAGAACGAGTATTAATAAGTATTGTTTTAGAAGTTTAAGCGGAAAGTCCAAGAAAAAGAACTCCTTGATTCCCAGGATTCTATTGAAACTGAATTGTAAGACCTTTAGGAGGTTATCTAGTCTAATTTACTATCGTGCATTAATCCATAGTTCCACTGATAGGGACTTATTTCATAGGACTATCCATTCTCTTTATGGGTATCTCTTGTTTTTAGAAAGTTAATTTTTACATTGAACCAAAAAATAAAAACCTGTGTCTAACTGCTTCCCATAGTCCCAGTTCTTCCTTCTCCCTATTACATGGTAGCTGTTTAGATATTGTAAGATCTAAATCATGTTTTTTCCCCTTGTCATCCTTTTCTCTTCTTTTGTCCCTCCCCACCAAATCTTTTTCAAGACCAAGAACTCTCATTTCATTCTAATATTCTTCACATTATACAATTTTCCAGACTTTCCTGCTTCTAGGAACAATGTTACCAGTCAGATCAGCATTCATTTATTAAGTACTTAATATGGGCCAGAAACTGTATGAAAACTACCTGGGGGTACAGACACAAGAAGGAAAAATCCCTTCTTTCAATAACATGTACAGATATATGCCAAATAAACGTCACATAGTTCATTAAAAGTTGAAAGCCATTAAGAGGATCAGAACAGGCTTCATAATAAGTGGTGTTTCCTGATATATATCTTGAAGGAAGAGAAGGGATTGTCTGAGACAAAGGTAAGGAAGCAGTGGATTCTAAGCATGGGGCAGCCAATAAAAAGGAACAGAGACAAGGTAGAGTATAGTTTGTAAGTTCCAGAGAGAAGACCATTTTGACTGAATCATACAGTAAAGGAAATGGAATAATAGACTGGAGTCAGATTGTGAAGGGCTCTAAAAGCCAAACAAAGGAGTTGGACCAAATATAATTACTAAAGTTTATTGAGTAGGGGAATGACATGGTCAGATCTTTGCTTAAGAAAATCACTTTGGCAACTGTGTGGAAGATCTCTTGGAGTATAGTCCAAGGGAAGCACATGAGTTAAGATGATAACTGTGTGATATGTTCTAGAGGTAGAAATGGATATGGCTTGAGAAAGAATGAAGAATCAAAGAAAACACCATCTTTCCAGAACCAAGAGACTGGAAACCTAGACTGGAACCAGAACCAAGAGACTGGAAGCAATTCTGTTTTTGAGAACTGCAGTGAAAACTAGAATTTGATTATTTTTTCCAACTAAAATGTGTCATCCAGAATAGAACACAATGTTCCTTCTACCTCCATCCCCACCCCCCATAAGGGTGTTCATGAATTCAAACAAGTTAAATCTCAAACAGTCAGGTTACCAGAGAATCATTTCTGATTCTGAGGATTGGATAGGAAGCTATTTTGCTTTAAAGTGGTGATCCTAGATCCATTTCATATAATTTATATTTACCCAGAAGAAGTCTTTGGTCTCCTAGAATTTCTGTTTATATTTTCAGCTCTTTCAGTAGTCAACTTTAAACACTATAGCTTTTATTTAAAAAAAAAAAAGATTTTTAAATGTTCTTTAATTTGATCTGCATTGCCAGATGATACCATGCTGCTGTGTGTTATTCCAGCAGTGTGGAGAACCTTCATAGGTACTACTCACTTAAGAACTTGATGATTCAGAGTACAACTCTGATGGTACTGAACGCACCTTCTGTGTGGATAGCTCTTCTTCTGGATAGGATTGTCTTTTAATTTATTTAATGTATCACTGCTGGATATGCATAGCTTTGTCCTGGTAAGTCCACTCTCTTAATTCAGATTACCAGTGAGAATGATAGGAGTTGCTTAGATCTTGGTTTCTCTCCATCATGTCTTCTTTTTGGTCAGAAAAAAGTTGGTGTTAATTTTATGTACAAGTTTGATTCTTGAATTGTCTGCTAAGAAGATTATCATTATTCAACTTTCTTATTCTCAGAGTTGAAAGGCTTTAATAAAAGATGTGTAGCTGAAGCCTATTTCTATTTTTCACAAGAGTCCTGGCTTTGTGACCTGTGTCTTCTAGAAAGTATTTGTTTTGCCCTGTAAGTTGGATTGAGGCAGAATTCCAAGTCATTGTTATCTGAAATCTTTTCCTCAGTAATTGTGTTATGTGGTTTTCTTGACCAGCCTGTAATTATCATCTGACAGAATTAATTTAATACATGCCTTGTTGTGATGTGATGTGATGTGTATCCTCATGTCAGATTCATTTTGTCCTTTGTAAATGAAGATGTTTAACCTTGTATAGTAAGTTTCTTTGAAGTGAGTGGTAAATTTCTAAACCTTTTGTAGTTTAAATGTGTTTGTATGCATGTGTGTATGTATGGTGTGTGTGTGTGTGTGTGGGTGTGGGTGGGCTCACACACACACACACACACACACAGAAACACACTTACCACTAACAAATTTCATCCTTCAAGGAATTCACTGCACTAGAAAAATTTTAAGTACAACCATTTATGCTAAAACTTAATTTCTTTGTTTTCAGAGCTCTTCATCCTGGTTAACACCTATTCTACAGGATATGCTGCGACATATTTTTCAATTTTGTATTTTGGAAAGCAGCCAAGAAATTCTGGACCTTATTCACAAGGTATTTAATAAATATAATTCTGGTTTTAAACTTTCAAAATTGTTATACTGTTAAAGGATTTTAAAAACACATTCAAACCATGTGTTTAGGTACCTCACTGCCAGAACAGTTAAACTGCTTTGTAGTGCACAGCTGAAAGTGAAAAGGGGTTGTTCATCTTCATTGCTATCACCATGAAGACTATCATCATCTTCCTTTTCAAGGGGAGAGACCTTTTCCCCAGAGTTCTTTCACATTTAATATCTTTTTGATTCTCAAAACAGTCACTTAACAGATAACTGATCATTCACTTGACAGTTAGAAATTAGCATTCCCAGAGGTTATGACTTGACTCAAGTCTCCACAGTGGTGGAACTGAGGCCATAACCTTGGTCTTTTGACTCTTCAATTAGTGATGAACTCTGACCTTTGAACTCTATGATATGAACTGGTACAGGAACTTTTTATTTCATTTTCTGAGCATAACAAATAAAATAAACTACCCTTCTACCTTTGAGCTGAAAAGCAAGCTTTTTCTATTTTCTACTAATATTTCATAACATTTGCTTAATTCTTTTCTCATCTCCCCCATCACCCATTTTCCATGCACAACATGCATGTAATAATACTTATACATGTATTTTATATACTGTATTCATAATCTGTTATATATCTAATACTCTGATCATCAATATTGATGAATTTTTCCCTTTTTTTCATTGTAAAAACCTATAATTTTAGAAGATGTTCTATATTGCACTGTAATAAATTGACTCAAGTTTTAATTTCACTCATTAAAAATCTAGGAGTTGTTTTGGTGTGGTGAAAACCTACCATATTTCCCCATGTATAAGATTCACACATGTATACGATGCACCTTACTTTTGGGGCCCCAAATTTGAAAAAAATAGTATATATTACATAAAGTTATTGAACTCATTTTATTCATCATAAAATTCATACAACTCCTGATCACTGTCAAAACTCCCATCCAGGGGCAGCTAGGTGGTGTAGTGGATAGAGCACTGGCCCTGGAGTCAGCAGTACCTGAGTTCAAATCTAGCCTCATACACTTAATACTTACCTAGCTGCGTGACCTTGGGCAAGCCACTTAACCCCATTGCCTTGCAAAAAACCTAAAAAACAAAACAACAAAAAAAGCCTTCCAAGCCATTAACAGGTCCTCATCTGTTATTGATAAGAAATCACTGTCTTAGGAGAGGCTCTGACAGGTTATCCTGTCTGCTATTCAGCAGTGTATGAAAATCTTTCCTGAGCCATTTCTGGGCAGAATGTGGAAAATGTAGCCTAATATAGCAGTAACAAATGTGAAAAAATGAATTCAAAGACAAGTGAGAAAAAACGGAAAATACAAGTAAAAAAATATACAACCACCATATAAGACATGCCTCAAATTTTTCAAAAAAGGGTGCATCCTATACATTGGGAAATATGGTTGCTCATAGTATCTGGGCAGTGGAGAAGTACCATATCCAGCTCTGATAAAGTGAACAGACTGATTCCAAAGCTGGTGAGGTGGTGGTTTTCTCTTTAGCAATTAATACATTACACACATTTACATGAAAGTAATTGGTCTCACTTTTAACAATAGCAAAGATATACGTTTCATTACTTGGTTTTTTGTTTTTGTTTTTCGATTTTTATTTATTTAAGGCAATGGGGGTTAAGTGACTTGCCCAGGTCACACAGCTAGGTAATTATTAAATATCTGAGGCCAAATTTGAACTGGGTCCTCCTGACTCCAAGACAAGTGCTCTATCCACTGTACCACCTAGATGCCCTATTTCATTAGTTCTTGATTCTGATGAGATTTAAAGATGTCTTTGGGTCCCCTGATGGTAATTTTTTTCTCTAAATTGTTACATCCATATGTATTTGCCACATGAAGCACTGATAGGATCTAATTTTTCAGCTGTGTCCTTTTTAGACTTCATTTTGGGAGGGTGCTGTTTTTGTTACCTAATCGTCAGTCTCTGCTTTGGATTTTTTGTTGTTATTTTGCTGTGGGGGTTTTTGATATTTTTATTGGTAGGTATGAATAGTGGTACCTTGATTCCCACCCTTTTAATCTATACTTACAAATTTTCTTTCTTATTTTATTATTGGTCATGACTTTACATGTGGGAGACATGCTGTCTACGTAGAACCTAGACTTGCATGACCTTGATAGTACTTCTTGGTTTAGGTAGCCAAACAAGTGAAAGCATTGTAGATTTTTTTTAAAGTACCTTATTTTTATTGATACTCTCTTTTAAAATCACATTTTTTTCTAAATATATTTCTGTCCATATAAGATTTTAATAAATGAATGAAGAAAAACGGTATAGTTTGGCAAATTAACCAACCCATTGGCTATTTCTGATAGTATAGTAAATATTACAGGCATATTTCATCTAATAAATGCATCCTTTTACAATTTGGGGCTAGGAATCAGTAATATCTTCCATTTAGGGGTTTTGCTTTTCCAATTACACCTTTCCAGAGCTTTCTTAGATTGTAGGGTACAAGTGGAGTAAAGTTTATGTGTGAACATGATTATAGGAACTATAGTCAAGTTTCTTCTTTTTTTAAAGAAAGTTTTTATTTGTTTTGAATTTTCCAATATTTCCCTTTTTCCTTGCTTCCCTTCCCCCACCCCCCACAGAAGGCAGTCTTTTAGTCTATACTACAGATGGTATTCTCCATCGCAGATAGCTCCCAATTGTCCCTGATTGTTGCTCTGATGGAATGAGCAAGTCCATCAAAATTGATCATCACCCACATGTTGCTGTTAGGTTTACACTATTTTTCTGGTTCTGCTCATCTTGCTCAGCATCAGTTCATGTAAATCCTTCCAGGCTTCCCTGAATTCCCATCCCTCCTGGTTTCTAATAGAACAATAGTGTTCCATTACCTGTACCACAGTTTGTTAAGCCATTCCCCAGTTGAAGGACATTCACTTAATTTCCAGTTCTTTGCCACCACAAACAAGGCTGCTATGATTATTTCTATACAAGTGATATTTTTACCCTTTTTCATCATCTCTTCAGGGAATAGGCCCAGTGCTGGATCAAAGGGCATGCACATTTTTGTTGCCCTTTGGGCATAATTACAAATTGCTCTCCAGAAAGGTTGGATGAGTTCACAGCTCCATCAACAATGTATTAGTCCCAGATCTCCCATATCCTTACTGACATTGATCCTTGTCCTTTCTGGTCATGTTGGCCAGTCTGAGAGGTTGTGAGGTGGTACCTCAGAAATGCTTTAATTTGCTAATAAGTAGTGGTTTAGAGCAGTTTTTCATATGTTAGTCAAGTTTCTTAAACAGGGTTGCTTTCCTGTAATCTTTAAGGTAAGCTATTCTTTCTCTTAGAAATACCATTTGCTCCAATGATGTTAGCTGTTACCATAATGCAGGTCCCTCTAGCCCCAGTCTCTGAAAGACAGCTTCACTTAACCAGTCAATCCAAAAGCATTTACAAAAGCCTATTTGTCAGGTGTGTTGCTAGACAGTTTACCCACATGTCTATTGTCACTTCAAACTCAGCTTAAACTGAGTTTATTATTGTTCTTTCTGACATTTTCTGTTAGTTCTTATGGAGAAATCTGGTCATATCACTTCTCTTCTCAGTCTTGTAGTGGTTTAATGAGGTTAACCCAGCAAGGTACTTCTCTACCCTTTCTTCCTGAGCTTCTGTGATTTTCCTCTTCTCAGAATACTTTGGACACCTGGCAAATTCCCCCATATTCTCTCTCTACTCCTATCTCTCCCCCCTCCCTTCCCCAATATAAATATTTCATCTCTAAGCCTTTTTTCCTACTGTTTCCTTTAACTTAGCATCTCTTCCATAACATACACACATTCCTGGGATGGACAATTCATGTTTTGAATTCTTATTCTTCCTTCAAAGCCCAGATAACCTCTTTTTCCATGAAACCTTTCTGAATCTCACCTTGTTAATTATGTTCTTTCCATCATTGGTCCTTTCTTAATATTTCATTTTCCCTCTCATGCATTTACCACATGTTATTTATTACTGTTATTTCTGAATGCCATAATAAATTGTAAGTTGCATGAAGACTAGAGCTAAATTAAATCTAGCACTATGAATTTCACATTATAGGAATTAAACAAATGTTTTAGTTGAATTTCCTTGCTCACAAATGCATTTACAGGGCAGCTAGGTGGAACAGTGGATAGAGCACCAGCCCTGGAGTCAAGAAATATCTTATGGACTTTATAATTTTAGGCTGCAGAGATGAAACCTGAATGCATGAAATGAGTTAAAGATTTATATTTTAGCCACTTAAATTAGAATATTGTAAATTCAAAATTTAATAGAAAAATTGACTAGATTATATTTTGATAACTAAGTCTTTAATGTAGAACTACTTACTGTAGCACTAAATTTTGTTTTATATATAAAAATTTTTCTCAACTGAATAGCAATTTTTTGTTATCTAGATGACAGTTTTTTCCTAAATATTTATATAAATCATCCTAGGGAAAAGGCCATAAAACCCCAAATTTACATTAGGAAATAGAGCCAGAATGGTGAGGTGATTTGTGTGGATTTGAACCACCTCCTCTCAGTCCAAGTCTATGATTCCTACTACATGATGTAATTTTCATTTCACCCTTTTTTTATTTATTCAATATGAAAATAGTTTTATGTTTTAAAAATTAGGATTTTAAAATGATACCTTCTCTGTTGGATTTAAAAATGAATGTCATTTTCAGCTTACTTTTTTCCACTGTTCACATGATCCCAAGAATCAGCATTGAACTTTTAGTCCTTTATGTTGAATTTTATTGGCAAATCCTTTCCCTTTTTCACTCTTTAGGTATGGATGGAACTATTAAGTAAGGCTTCAGTGCAGTATGTAGTGGCAGCAGCTTGCCCATGGATGGGTGCCTGGCTTTGCTTAATGATGCAACCTTCTCATTTACCTATTGATTTAAATATGCTGCTGGAGGTGAAATCCAGATCTAAGGTAAGTGTGAGAAGATCTAAAAATTTTAATTTAATTTTATATTTTATTTTAATTTAATTTAATTTTATATTTAACATTTTTCCTAATTATGTAAGTACTATCTTATTAGAAATGATTTCTCTTATTTATTCTCTTATTATATCTAAGGAGAAAGTACTCTAAAGAATGCATTCAAGAAAACAGTTTATTTTCTTAAATTTTAGCAAAGTATTTGAAAAAGTATTTCATACTTTTTATGGGTAGATGGTAGGAATTGGAACGAGGTAAATCAGAAGTTAATGAATTTTGATGGTTTTGAAACTGATTGAATGAACTGACTCAAAGTATTACTTAAAGATTCAGTGTTACCTTGAAATGAGATCTATAGTGGATTGCTCCAAGGATCTGTGTTTGGTTCCATTTTGTTTAACATTTTTATTAATGACTTGGATAAACGTATAAATATAATCTCTATCCAATTTTCAGGTACTATAAAGCTAGAGAGAATAGCTAAGAAAATGAATGAGAACTTTAGGATTCAAGCAGATCTCGATAACCTAGAACATTAGACCAGAGCCAAGAAGAAAAAATTTTATGAGGAATAAATCTAAGATCTTACATTTGCATTCAAAATATATAAGATAATCTGGGTGTTTTTAGAATTCAGCAGAATGGTATAAACTACCAAGAAATCTCTTGTCTTCTCAGCCTACATTCCCACTGTACTTGGTCCAGTTCTGACAGCACTGGAATTGATTAGCTGGGGAACATTCAGATTAGGGCAGCCAGGCTGGTGAAAGGGATTGAATTTATGCTAAAGGAAAATTTGGATAAGAAAAACTCAAGAATAGAGATGGTAGCTATCTTCAGGTATATTAAGGGCTAATGCCAGGAAGGGGGGAATAAGATATTAATGCATTTTACTATCCAAAGAAATATAATTCACCTTAGAAAGTATTAAGCAAAGGCTATATGACTACCACTTAGGTCTATTTTTAGATTCTTTCTCAGGGATAAATTGGATTAGGTGGTTTCTGAGAAATCTTACAACTGTACAATTCTTTGATCTTTTTTTTTGAGAGCTATTAGTCTCTGTATTTTATTATTTGTATTTACTTTTTCCTTAGGAAAAAACAGGTGGTAAGATGCGTCAGGGTCAAAACCAAAGTAAAGAAGTATTGCAAGAATATATTGCAGGTGCAGATAGTGTTATGGAAGACCCTGCAATGAGAGATTTTGTTGTTATGAGAGCCAGAGTGATGGCAGCCAAGTAAGTATACAGTGAGGAATAAACTATTTTAAAAGTGACATTGAGGTTTTAAATAGATCAGTATTTTTTTTTTTAAGGAATTAATGGCACCTTATTTTTGTGTAGCACTTCCAAATATCCTAAGAGCTCATTTGAGGAAACTTGTAGATATCTTAAACCAACATGTCCAAAACAGAACCTTTTTATTTTTCCTCCAAAACTTTTTTCCTAACTTCTCTTTTACTGGAAAGGAGGCCAGTATTCTCTCAAGTCACCCAGGCTTAAAAACTAGGTGTCATTATTCTGCTCTTCATCTCACTCTACCTTATCCAATCAGATACCAGGTCTTGTCAGTCCCTCCTTTTTCTAAAGCTGTATATGACCCCTTCTTTCTCAATCCAGCCCTGGGGCAGGCTCTTCTTGCCACTAGGCTGCGACAGTAGCTTTCTGCTGGGTCTTCCGACCTCAAGCCTCCCCACTCCAGTCCACCTTCATTAAGCACCCAAAGAGATTTGACAAAATACAAGCATGACCAGATCAGATATGAAATCTTGTGTGACTCTACAACCTGGTCTCTCCTGACCTTTCCAGCCTTCTCCCTTTACACCCCATCCCCCACACTCCCATTTTCTGTGATCCACTGACTGTCCTCTTTGCTGTTCCTCTCCCAACATCCAGGCATTTTTACTGTCTGCACCCAGACTCTCCCTCCTCTTCACCTCCAGGCTTCCCCCAAGCTTCAGTTAAATCCCACTGTCTGCAAGGAACTTCTCTTGGTCTTGCTTAATGCTGCTGCCTTCCCTCAGATTATCTGCAGTTCATCCTGGATAGAATTGGTTTGTCTTGTTTATGTGTTTGTTCACCATTATTTGCATATTGGCTCCTTTGTAAAACTGAGTGCCTGGAGAGCAGGGACTGTTTTTCTACTGTTTTGGTATCCTGGCACAGAATTGGCCATTAACCAATGCTTAGCTAATACTAAAATTGAGAAAATTGGCCTCCTCTTTAAGGACATAGAGCAGTCAGTAGAGGAAATAGTATGCTTTCATATGCAGTTTATATTCTCGTATGCTTTCAGTAATTCTAGGCTTTGGGGAAAATCTAGCCACTTGACCAAGGGAAATTTATTTTCTGAATAAATATTTCTTTACTTTTTTTCTTCTTCAAGGTTATTAGGAGCTCTTTGTTGCAATATTTGTGATCCAAGTGTAAATGTAGCTTCTCAAGACATTAAACCAGCTGAGTCTCTTGGCCAGTTGCTGCTTTTCCACCTGAACTCAAAATCTGCTTTGCAAAGGATTAGTGTGTCTTTAGTAATTTGTGAATGGGCTGCTTTACAGAAGGTAAGATATTGCTTTACTTTTGACTTGAAATTATCAGTTTCAGCTGAATTTAAGGAATGTCTTTTATTTACAGTAAGAAATATGACAAGCCTACTGTTTACATATGGAATCTATTAGATACATACTGGATTAGAAACTTTTTATTTCTCCCCAAATGACTGCCTCAGTCCTAAACTTTCTCCTCACAGTGTCTCTGGTTCTTCAATTGAAAAATCCATGCATGCACATTTAACATTCTGACATCCTTCAGATTATCATGAAATATCCCTTTAAAAAACTTAAATTTAAAGTGTTGATAATTCTTTCATGTCCCTCTCAGGTACAATTGAAAACTTAAAAATGAAGGAGAAATAAAATTTCTCCTTTTGATTCTCAAGTGTACATATTTTCAAGCCATTTCATCTGTTGCTCCAGTACATCATAAGTGTGATAATTTTATTACATTTACTTTTCAAAAATGGTACTTGCTATTTTTGCTTTTTCCTTTAACTATATTTGAGAAATTAAATATCACTTACTATGTGAGTCACATACTGCTTTCTGTCATTTAGTTGTCAGAACTGAGCCTAAAGGACAGTTCTGCTTTGCAGTGGCCCGGGCTCCAGCTTAGCCTTTGGGATGTAGAGTGTGTCCTAAAGAAGCAGTTGAGGTTGTGTGTTGACCAGTGAGCTTTTGGCTGTTTGTTTGAATTTCCTCTTGGTACTTATAATATGGCTAATCTCCTGATCACCAGGGAAACCACCTTGGCTCTTACTTAGACAAATAGAGCGAAGGGAGTTAAATTTGGTTTCTTTCTGTTATTATTTACTTTTAAATATATGCTTCCTGGAAGAAAGCTTAAATCACATTTTTCTTCTTATTGAAAAAAAAGCTTACAGTCACCTAAGAGAATTGTTATTCTCTTTTATGTAACTTATAGCTTCCATTCCAAAATCTTTTCAAATGCTTATTGAACAGTCAGTTATCTTAACTAATCTAGAATTTAGGGATGTTCTTTGGGGGGAGGACTTAAATGCCTGATATCTATGTTTCCAAAATGCAGTACTTCTATTTGAATCCCATTCTGTGCAATTTTATTTTAGGAATGTAAAGCTGTCGCCTTAACTGTGCAGCCACGTTTACTTGGTATCCTGTCAGAACATCTGTATTATGATGAGATTGCTGTTCCATTTACACGAATGCAGAATGAATGTAAACAGCTTATTACATCATTAGCTGATGCACATATTGAAGTTAATAGCAGAATAAATTACAGTGTGTTTACCATAGATCAAGCTAATGAGCTGGTGAGTTAATAGAACTTTCCATTCTTTAATTTTAAATATGACATGAAGTAAAAAATATTAGAAACTATTTACCTTAAAAGCAGATTATTTTGTTTAACTGCTCATTTTGGGGGCACAATATATTTTCTGACAAGTCTAATTTTAGTCAGCATGTTCATTGCTTATTCTTAAAGTTATAACTTCAGCTTTAAAAGGAATGTTTGGGACGTCTAGGTGGTGCAGTGGATAGAGCACTAACCCCAGAGTCAGGAGTACCTGAGTTCAAATCCTGCCTCAGACACTTAATAATTACCTAGCTGTGTGGCCTTGGGCAAGCCACTTAACCCCAAAAGAATGTTCATTTCCATCCTTGTGTAGATCATTGGGGAAAAGGTCATAGTTACTCAATGTTCTCCTTTCCTGGTATATTTTCCTTTTCTAAAATTTTTTTTCAAATTTTGAAGAAAAGATTCATATATACATATACACACACACACACACACACACACACACACACACACACACACACACCCCACCTTAGTATTTCTCTGTTCTGTACAATTTGATTCCATCAATTCTCTGCCAAACTAAACAAAAGGAAAGGAAAAGATTCTTCCTGTCTCTGCTCTATTTCCTTTTCCCATTCACATGGCTAAGACCTAGGAAATATTATTACTTTAGATCCTTTATTTGGGTTCTAGAATAAGGGATGAAGCACATCATTATCTCATCAATATTAGGGGATGTTTGTCCTTTGCCTACCTAGCCTCAGGAGAGGCAAACTGCATGAATATTGACACATGGATAGTTATGGGGAGAAGTTTGCTGTTGACATTTTCTTTCTAGGCTCCTTGTCTTTTAAATTAGATTATCTGGCTTATAGAATCTTTCTAAATTTGTCAAAACATATTTTGAATTAAATACTGGTTGGGTTTTTTTTTTTTTTGTACATGAAAGTGCTTTACCAAAGTGATGATGACTTTTTTACTTTTGCTCTAAGCAAATTTTAATTTTTGCATTCAATTTATCTCTTTTAAGTCACTACTAGATTTCTCCCACATGTGACCTAACCTTTCAGATGCACTTCTCATTGCTTTTTTTTTGTTTGTTTGTTTTTACAAGGCAAATGGGGTTAAGGGGCTTGCCCAGGACCACACAGCTAGGTAGTTATTAAGTGTCTGAGGCTGAATTTGAACCCAGGTACTCCTGACTCCAGGGCTGGTGCTTTATCCACTGCACCACCTAGCGCCCCTCTCATTGCTTTTTAAAAAAAAAAAATTATTTTTACAAGGCAATGGGGTTAAGTGACTTGCCCAAGGTCACATAACTAAGTAATTGTTAAGTGTCTGAAGCCAGATTTGAGCTGAGGTCCTCCCAACTCCAGGGCCAATCCTCTCTCCACTGCTTCACCTAGCTACCCCTTCTCATTGCTTTTGAAATGACTTAGTTAAAAACATACCCACCTACTTATGCTAACTTATAGTGCAACCACCAATCAGTTAAAAAGATTGTGAGACTGCACATTTTTGTTATCAAAATCAGTGAATTTAACCACATTTGTTGGTTAAAAATTAGTTGCTAATGATCATGAAGCATAAAAACATTTGGATTTGATATCAGAAGACTTGGATTCAAATCCTGGCTCTTCCACTTGTTGTTCCCCTGTAATTTGGGAATGTTATTTAACCCCCCACCTCATTTTAATTTATAAAATGGAAGTGAGGGGTAAGGGGTAGATGCTAGATGAACTCTGCAACTTTTTCAAGGTTAAAGCCAATGGTCACATAAAATTAGAGTCAACTATTAAGGAACTGTTCAACACTTTTGGCCAACCTTAAGCTATTGCCTTGTTTTAATGAACTTTGCTCAGAATGAGAAATTGGGAGAAAAAAGTGAGTTATAAGATTTAGAATTAGTAAAAGGACCTTTGAAATCACTTAATCCAAATTTCCACATTTTACATTGGATCAGAGAATGTCTGGCCTGCAGACTGTATAAAGCAAGTGCAATCATTTGGTCTTCTATTGCTAAGGCAACCATAAGGCAAGACTTGAAAATCAAAAAAAAAAATCTATGTTTTTTTTTAGGGATGAATTAATTAAATGTTTTATCAAATGTAACAGGCTAATTTTTACGTTGATAATTTTTATGGCCTTCAAATAATTTTATAAACATCCAAATGACCCTTGGCAGAAAAAAAGATTCCCCACCCCTGTTTTAGGTAATGAAACTGAAACCCAGAGAGATTGTCATTTATCCAGGATAACATATGTAGTAGAGTTAGAGTTTGAAAGAATGTTACCTACATTGAAATCTGCTGTCGTTTTTCTTCAGTCAACCTTACTATCAATAGTAATTGCTCTCTGGTAGTCTAACCTCATGTCCAAAGATTTGGGGATTTCAGTATTCTAGTCATCTCTGTCTCTTAGCAGCATGGATGATTATTTAGTTTTCTAATGTTAGTCATACTTTGTACAGATTCTCACAGTTGTCTTTCTAATCAAAATATTTAGGACATTTTATATAGTTCTTTTCTATACTTTTAAGATAAACATTTTATTCTTTTTTCAAAGAAAATGAGCCCTTTTTTGGAGAATTCAGATGTCAATTGAGTCTAAATTTAAAGTCCTTCAGAGTGCTTATTCTAGTTTTATTTCATTTTATAGGCCTTTATTTTAGAAGATACTATGGGTGATAAAAACAATGAAGACATTCTTTAACTACTTGCTCTCTATATTTTTAATAGGTCACTACTGTTTTTAATGAAGTCACATCATCTTTCAATTTAAATCCAAAAGTGTTACAACATCTAGATGGTAAGCGGCAACAAGTTCAAATGACTGTTGCAGAAACAAATCAGGAATGGCAAGTGCTACAACTGAGAGTCCATACATTTGCTGCATGTGCAGTTGTGAATTTACAACAGCTTCCAGAAAAATTAAACCCTGTCATAAAACCATTAATGGAGACGATTAAGAAAGAAGAGAATACATTAGTACAGAATTATGCTGCTATGTGCATAGCGAAATTACTTCAGCAGTGTACATCAAGAACTCCTTGTCCTAATTCAAAGATTATTAAAAACCTTTGTGGTTCACTTTGTGTGGACCCACATCTTACTCCTTGTGTCGACTGTCCAGCACCACCCCAAAGCAGTCATGATAATTCTAAAGGTATCTATTTGAAACTTCCATTGGGGGTGAGAGGGAAAGGTATCTGAAAATAAGTTCATTCATTTGTTTCTCAGTAGAATTTAAGTCTATATATATAGGTTTATTTTGAATGGTAGAACCCTCTTTTAAGGAAATTTATTGTTACAATCTGTATTTATGGTATAAAAATGGTACTAACTAATAAATTATACTGAATACTTTTGGAGAAAGTCTTATCCAAGAAGCTTCTGTGTTAGCCTTCTGTGCCATCATTAACCTTATGAAAGAATTCATTTGCATTGTGGGTCTGGTCAGTTTGGGAGGGGTCCGAGAAAAGGGGGTTAAATTATTTCAAATGAGGTTTTATACCATTACTCTCACTAAAATTTGAAATATTTCTTGAATTAACATATTGGCTTCTGGGAAACCACATCATTCTGAAAACATTGATATTTTGGCTTTACAGAGTAGTCCTTAGGGTGTTAGGTGTAAATGAGAACTGCTTCATGCAGTTTAGTTCCTTGGAAACAGATTCAATATGTAGAAGTATTTTTACAATTGGCTTATATGACATATATCTCTTAAATTCTGTTAATAAGATTTTGAGAAAGCACATTGTCCTGGATGTCCTGTAAACTTAATGAAAAAACACTATCAATATGAAATATATTTTGCAAAAATACTATATACCCCAACAGAGGATAATCTTAGCATCTTATAAATTGTAATCATCTCCCTCCCCTTGTTTTTCCCTCTCTGTTATCTGTTAACACTCAAAAACTATTTTATAAAGAGTATTTTTCTGAAATTTATGTTGACTGTAGGGTTTGACCAGACTTGACAACTCTTAAATTTTTTATATTAACCATGCAAAAAGTATTTGTTGATATGTCTTCATTTTTTTGTGATACATTCTTTTTATATGTTATTTCTGTTGATAACAGAACTGTATGTTTGAAGAAAGAATAAACCTGCATGTCGAAGAAACAAAAAAATTAAAAGTTTTAAGTACTACAAATCAAAATCAGTCACTCATTATCAAAAGAAAGTATGGGGGGGGCAGCTCAGTGGTATAGTGGATAGAGCACTGACCCTGGAGTCAGGAGGACCTGAGTTCAAATTTGATCTTGGACACTTAATATTTACTTAGCTGTGTTGACCTTGGTCATATTACTTAACTCCATTACCTTGCCAAAAAAAGGAAAGCTTTATTGAGATTGCCTTCTGTTGAGGGGAGGAGGGAGGGAAGTGAAGGATGGACAAAAATTGTAAAACTTAAAACCTTGCAAAAAAAATGATTGGTAGAAACTACCATTGTATATAACTGAAAAAAGAAAATATTTAATTAAAAAAATAGAAAAAAGTATTCTTGGTAGGATAACATAGATCACAACATTTAAACATAATTTTTCTTTTGAATTTTATTACATTGTTATCACTCTTAAACCTTTTATAATGTGACTTTTTTTTTTAGTAGGACAAAACACAGATAAAGATGGAATGCATCACACTGTCACTAAGCACAGAGGTATAATCACTCTCTACAGGCATCAGAAAGCTGCGTTTGCCATCACAAGCAGACGAGGCCCTACTCCTAAAGCTGCAAAAGCTCAACTTGCAGATTTCCCTACAGGAAGCAGTGGAAATATCCCTGCCGAATTCGATGAGGTACATATATTCAAACTTCATTCCTTTGGGTGTTCTTTTGTTGTTGTTGTTTTGTTTTTTTGTTTTTTAGGTTTTTTGCAAGGCAGTGGGGTTAAGTGGCTTGCCCAAGGCCACACAGGTAATTACTAAATGTCCGAGATCAGATTTGAACTCAGGTACTCCTGACTCCAGGGCTGGTGCTCTATCCACTGTGCCACCTAGCCACCCCCATTCCTTTGGTTTTTAAATACAAACAAACCATACAGCCAAATAGCTCAGAGATTAATTTTCTCACCATTTCATCACTCCAAAATTCATTTAGCATTTCAAAATAAAAGGATCCCAATTGTCTTGATTTAACTCTACCAATAAGTGTTTGTAGCAGTAAGCCATTAGGGTCTGAAAATTTACCAGTTTATTAAATTTTTTTTCTGGTCAGCTAGAATTTTTATCAGCTAATTTTTCAGAAATGCTCTCAAAGAAGTCAATCTTACTTGTATTTTAGGAACTGAATGATTCACAAACTTCTAATAAGTCCCTTATCTGTGTAGCAGTGAACAACAGCTAAAATACAATCTAAGTATCCATAGAAGCAGTTTTATTGCAGTCTTTTCAACTTCAATTTTAAAACATTGTCCTTAATAAATAAGAATTGTCTGAAGCCATTTAAAAACATTCCTTGAGTAAAAATACCAGTGGGAATCCAGGCTGAATAGGGCAAAGATACCTTCAACACTAAGGAGTGTGAAGGGTTAAAAATAACATTCTGATTTGGTTGTATTGAATTCTAGATATCCATAGAAATTCATTTAAAATGTTAATTAGGTATTGGAGATGTTGAATGGAGATCATAGAAGAAAATTTAGGGCTAAATAAAGTAAACTTAGAATTATCGGTATAGAGATAACATTGGATCTGTGGGAATTGAAGGGATTACCATTTAGTTGAAATAGTATAGAGGAAGAGAAGAAAGTCCATGACAGAACTCTTTGGGAGCTAATGGATATGACCTGGAAGAAGATTCAGCAAAAAAGTCTGACAAGTGCAGTCAAACAGGTAGGAGAAACCAGGATAGATGTCAGTAGAAACCTCGGGAGAGGAGGGGTTCAAGAAGAGAGGGTGAATGACAAGAGTCCAAGGCTGCAGAGAGTATAAGAATTGAAAAAGGGCTGTTAGGCCATTTGACAGTTACGAAATCTTTAATAATTACAGAGAGGGCACTTTCAGTTACTTAAGTGATGAAGTTACAACTGTATAGATTTAAGAAGAAAGTGAGAAGAAAGAACCTGGAGGCTTTGATTACAATGTTCTTAAGGAGTTTAGCCACAACCTTGAGAATGACAATGGACAGATCAAGTGAGGGGTTGTTTTTGTTTTTGAGGGTAAGGAAGACATGGGTATATTTTATAGGCAGCAGAGAAGTAACCTTTACACAGAGAAACTCTGAAGTTATGTGAGAGTGGAAATGATAATGAGAGCAGCCCTTAAGAAGATGAAATAGAATGGGATCACATGTGCATGCAGAAGGGTCAGTCTTGAGAAGGAAAAGGACTTACTTAGGTCCTCCTCTTCACTTGAGACAGGGTGAAGGAAGACCTATCTGAAGATGTGTGATGAGGAGGGGGGAGCAAGAGGAGCTTTTGGAAAATAGTTTCAATTTTTTTTAGTCAATTGTGAAGCAAGATTTTTAGCTGAGAGTATGAAGATGGAAAGACATAGGAAATTTGAAGAGAAATGAAAAGGTTTAGAAGAGCTACATTATTGACTGTGATTAATTAGGGAGGTGTAAAAAAGATTAAATTGCCATAGTGAAATCCCAATTGAGATTATGTAACTATTTCACAGTGGACTTTAGTCAACAACTTATGAATTTACTTAATTCCCTTTATGCTCTGAGTCATATAGTTTTTGATTAATTTTTATGATGACTTCCCATCAGCCGTCATGCAGAGAGTCTGTTGTTTTATACTATAATCAGACCTTTCATTTGCATTTTTGAACATGCTAATAACTGCTAAGAGGCAAAAACCCAACGTAAGAACAATGAGTTATTTTGTTTCATACCAATAACAATTTTAAAACTCAGTTCTCTCCTTAGCTATCCATGGTTGTAGAATTTTCACAGTAATACTCTGGAGACTAGGTATTATTAATTAGAAATTATTAATTTTAAACAATAGAATCCTATAGTAACTTAGAAGCGTGTAGAGAACTGAATCCAATAAAAATACATTCCAAATCTATTTCAAATATTTTAAAAACCTCCATGCAATTTTACTGTGATACCCTAAGATCCCAGGTCTTTTTGGGTGTGACAGATTTGTTCAGTACTTTTTTTTTAATCTCCAAACATTCCTTGGTGACTTTTATAAATCCATTGTTTATAATATTTAAATGTTTTCATAGAAACTTATTTCTCAGGAAAATCAAAAAAATAAAAAAATTGCTTGTCAATGTTTAATTGTAGGCACAGAAACCATATTTAGTGCAACGGAGAGGGGCTGAATTTGCCTTGTCAACTATAGTGAAGCATTTTGGTCACGAAATGGCTGAAAAACTACCACATCTCTGGGATGCTATGGTTGGCCCCTTGAGGAGTACTATTAACATAAAAAGTTTTGGTACGTATAAATGTTTGCTGATTAAAGTTTTGGTTTCACCTTTGGGGTGATAAATACACCAAAGGATTTCATCCATTTACTTCAGATTAAGTTGGTAAGTTATTAATAAAATGGTGGGCTAGGATACAGTTTCATTTTAATTTACCTCCACTCCATCTTGTATGTGTTTTGTTATGATCCTGGTGGTTATTGCCAAAGGAATATTATCAACAGATCATTGTGTTCCCCTTCATTGAATATGTGCTGGGCAGAAAGCTGGGTTTTTGCCTTAAAGCAAAATAAACTCCCATGCTAGGTGGGTTTGCTGAAAATTTATGTCGACTATTAGACTTAAAAATTAATTGCAAGGTGAAATTGACCTAAAACAGAATATATTTTAATAGATGGAAAGTCCCTACTGGAAAGGGGAGATGGCCCTGCCCAAGAATTGGTGAATTCTCTGCAAGTTTTTGAAACAGCAGCAGCTGCAATGGATACTGAGCTTCATCCTTTGGTAACTAATTGATTCAAGTGTAGTTTTTTTTTTTAATAGAACAGATAATAGCTTTACATTCCTTCATAGGGTATAATAAGTACTATATTCTTCTGTTGTTAGGTCTTGAAAAGTACAATTTTAGTATTCCTGGAAATTGCCTATTTTTGTTCTATAATTTAGCTAGGCACTTGCATTCTTGACAGTATAACTCCTCTGGAGCTAAATCAGATGTACCAATTAGGGCCCTCTTAACCAAAGTCAGAGGTGATATTCTGTTCCTAATTTGCAGGGTAACATTAGGACATGATCAAGGGGAGATATCTAGAGGGAAGATACCCAGTACACAGCTGAATATATTGGCTGATGATATCTACTATAGTAGTTTTTCCAGGAGTATGAATTGATTTACTTGCCTCTATCCTTATTCTCTTACCTTGTCCTATTAGAATGAGATATTCATGTTTAACTCTGCTTATCTAACATTGCTGAGCATATAGATTATGTCAAATATGATCTCATTCATCTTTATAATATATAACTTAGAGGGGGGGTTATGTGTGTAGGTGTCTCAAAGTATTTTACTCAATTTTCAAGGTTGAGGATAAAGGTAGAAGGTGCAATTACCCAGTATATGTAAGCAACATTTAATTAGAACTTTTGTCTTGATATGTGAGGCCCAAGACATCATGTAGTCGGGAGTTCAAAGCCTAGCTTGACTGATGACTGGGCAAATCCCAAACGTTCTGATCTCCAGAGTTGTGAAATGATTCAACAGTTCTGTAGAGCAGAATAGTGGCTATAAAACTATACCTACCTTTTGGCCTAGTACTGTCACATTTTGGCCTAGGCTAGGTCATATTTCAAAAGAAATGAAATACAGGAAGAAAAGTATCTATATGTATAGGGATATTTATAGCAGCTGTCTTCTGGTGGTGGGGAGCTAGAGATTGAGGGGATACCCAGTGGTTGGGAATGGCTAAAAAATGGTGGTATTTGATTGAGATGAAATGTTCTGTTATGGGAAATGAAGAACAGAATGCTCTTAGTAAAAAAACTTACATGAGCAGATGCAGTGGGAAATGTACCTTATACAAAGTAACAGTAATATTGTAGGATGACCATCTATGAATGACCTACTTTTTCTCAACAATGCTGTGATCCAAGAGAACTCTGAAGGAATTATGATAAAGAAAGCTACCCATCTCAAAGACAGAGCTGATGGTATCTGAATGCAGACTGCAGCATCTTTTTTCCCCCCACTTTATTTTTATTGAGGCTTTTTTTTTTGCCAGGATGGGGGGGGAGTTATTTTTACTTTTACAACATGACTATTGTAATATTTTTCATGTCTACACATTTTTATTCTAATAACCAAGTAAGTTGCTTTCTCAGTGCTGGGGATTGGGGTGGGAGGAAGGGAGAGAATTTGGAACTCAAGGAAGTAAATGTTGAAACTTGTTTTTGCATGTAGGTGGGGAAAATTTTTAAAATAAAATAAACATTCTGACCTCCACTTTCGTCAGCTTTCAGGTAGTCTACATTATTTCTATAGTTGCTTAAGTGAATGGGGTGGGAGGAGCACTTACAAATTATCTTCCTAGTAATAGATTGACTATGTAGTATTCTTGGTAAGAACTTTGATTTACGGTGCAAGTTTCTAAAAAATGCAAAAACAGTCTTTACCACAGTGTTGACTTTTCAAGACTATTGTTTACATTGGGCTATTATTAATTTGTTAAAGTTGGAAGGATAATGATTGTTCAAAATCAGGTAGTAGAAAAATGCTCCTATTAAATGATTTTAAAACAATTTAGAATGCATATTGAGTGGGTATAACTACTAGATTCTCAGATTACCTCTAAGGCTACATTGAGGGTAAAAAAAAAATACCTTCCTTCCATTGCCCCAAAAAAGTCTTAGTTGATTCTAGGAACAGAGAACAGGTTGTTATAAACTTTCATAAGTAATAATTTGCAATTTATACTACAGTTGTAGCTCTTAGCTCAAAGAAAACAGTTCTCTTCCTCAATCCTTTATAAGCCTAGCTAGACAAGGTAGAAAAATCCAGGAAAGAATAGAAAGGGTAGGGATATTTTCTTTACTTTAAAAAATACTAAAGTATTTTTTGTCATGCATAAAGGTGATTTTGCCAATTTACCACTAGTAAAATAGGCACTTTTGTTTTTCCTGTTAATGTGGTTAATTTACACAGGTTTATTAATGACCAACAGGGCTAAGGCATCCATTTGACTAGGATTAGGAGTAAAGACCATGACCAGGGAACTGAATGAAATTAACTGGATCAAACTTGTATTGAACCTATGACTTTAGTGGTATTGTTGTTATTCCATTGTCTGCACTTGCTGAAATAAGTTGTGATAATAGCAAAAAGAAGATAATAAAACTTCATTTTTTAAAATGTATTTTAGACTCAGTGTGGTCTAATGGATAGACAATCTTGAAGCAAAGGAATTCTTGGGTCCAGTTTCTGCCTCTGAAACATACTAGTTGAAATTCTTATCAAGTCACTTATTCTCTTAAGCTCTAAGAACAAGACTGGTTTGCAGGGGAAAGTTCTAACTTGTATTGGGAGGAATTTCCTCATTTGGATTTCCTTATACTTATGAAATTATAGTAGGTTCAATCTTAGTTTCTATTTCTATTACTTGAATTGCAGGATACATGAAACACAGCTAATTAATTGCAGGCTACATTATACACTGCTAAGTGTAGAAAAGATAGATAAATGTAATGAAAGGTCATCTCATTGTTTTCTGAAACCTCCAAAAAACATCAGCCCTGGTGACCAGAGATGTAATGAAACCATAACTGTCTTCCCTATCCTCCCTTTCTGATGTTACCAAGAGTTTTACTTTTTAGAGTTTTACTTTTTAGGCATAGAAATGGAGTTTCTACAGTTGCTTCTTGACTGCTATAAGATTCAGAAGAAGCAAAGCTTTTTTTTTCTTCTCTTAGACTTTATACTATCTTTTCCTATTTTAGTTTCCTTTTATTCTGAATTTAAACATCAAATTAAATGAGTATTTCTATAGCTGTTATGGAACAGGAGAAAAGAATATTCATGAAACTGAATATCATAGTAGATTTTGTTCTTCTTTGTAAGTATTATCATTTATGGGCAAAGGAACCCTATTTCTAACCTTTTCCTCCTACTCACTCCCATCCCATTGAACAAAAAATAAAAACAAAAATCTTGTAACAAACAAGCACAGTCTCTTACAAATTACAAAATGTTGACCACATTGAAAAACAAATGTCTTATTTTAAATTGGAGGGAGAGGTTGTTTGTATCTTGCCCCCATTTTAATTTTAACTTTTTAAAAAATAATTTTTTATTTTCCATAATTACATGTAAAAACTATTTTTTTACAGTTTCTTTCAAAAATTTTGAGTACCAAATTCTCTCCCTTCCCCCACCCCTCTTCCTGAAATGGTAAGCAATCTGATATAGATTATATATGTTCAATCATGTAAAATATTTCCTTATTAATCCTTTTGTGGAATTAAACTCCATTTTATTTTCTAATCGACAAACCTTTAGAGAGAATTATAGATTTCTGGACAAAGTTGGAGAAAGGAGATACTGAATATCCTAGAAAGGTAGTTGAAGAACTAGTGATTCTGACTTTTTTCACCTTAAAGAGAAACTTAATCATTGTGATTTATTGCTATTCAATATGAGAAGTTCCTGTTTGTGGGAGTTTGTTTTTAAAATGAAGTTAAGAGAGGGCATGGATTGTGCCTAGAGGGCACGCCCACTGAACCACAGAGCTGCTGTGTGATCATGGGGGAGTCACCTAAACTTTCTTAGCGTCTTACACTAATGAATTCATTGTCCCTGCCAACAAAAATTCTGAGCAAAACTTCTTTTGAGAAATCCATGATACATTTTACTACCTTTGAGATCTCTTAGGAAAGTGAGGGGAATGGTAATCATTTTAGATTATTAACCACCCATCTGAATATAGTGCTGAGGTCTATTTGTGGCATAATTTGTGTTCTAATTGAATTTTTCTTTCCAGTTGGTCCAGCATTTGCCCCATCTCTACATGTGCCTTCAGTACCCCAACACAGCAGTGAGGCACATGGCTGCTCGTTGTGTAGGAGTCATGAGCAAAATAGCTACCATGGAAACCATGAATATGTTTTTAGAGAAAGTTCTTCCGTGGATAGGAGCCATTGATGATAGTACCAAGCAAGAAGGTGCAATTGAAGCACTTGCCTGTATCCTTTTTAAAAAGAGTCTGGAAAACACTAAAAGTGACTGCTGATTTTGAGTACTTTTGAGCCAATCAAAATTTTGAATTACAAGACCTTGTAGACAAAAGTAATGTATTTACATGATGAATATGCTTATTTGTAAATGATCTGTTTGAATTTTTGTATCAGAGTTTCACATGGAGTATCTCATACTCATGACATCACAAATCTAAATCACTTTCCCCAAACATGCTCATAACCAAGTATTCTAATAGGCATTCCTCCAGCCTACAAAAATATTGTTTGAAAAATTCAGTCTAATCACAATTCAAAAATTATTTTAAGACAACTATTAAGGTAATGTTTAGGTCCTAAAAAATTCATTTGTAAAGTGTTTAGTACTTATTTTATCATGGGGAGAGTATTATAGTTGTTGATATTTGTCCTTCATCTCAAAGAAGATCATGATGTCAAGTAGATATTGCCATGATATGCAGATGAATTGGATTTAAGCGAGGCTTGCTGATTATAGATGGTAATTAGGTCCCTAGAGGAAAGAATTTTTGTTCATTTATTTTATAATTTAACCATAATATAATATTAATAGTACCACTTCAACTACTTTCCATCTTATTCAGGGCAGGGGATTTTGAGATAAGGCTGATCTGGCAAAACAGCAATAAATTGTTAAGTCTCCACAACTCTGCATTTGAATGACAAAGATTTTTTTTTTCCTGATACTAATAACTCCCCTGATATTCTGAATTTAAAAAGTAGGGAAATTGAACGCATTTAAGGAAATGAGAAGGGTACCTTCCGGATTTGAGATTTCTGCATGCCCATAGTGATCTACCTATGTTAATAATTACTCTGAATAACTAAATTACATATTTTTTTAAAACAAATCTTGATTTTAAATAGATTTAAAATCTATTCCATTTAAAAATAGATATTGAGAAGCAGCTAAGTGGCACAGTGGATAGAGCGCCAGCCCTGGAGTCAGGAAGACCTGAGTTCAGATTTGCCTCAGACACTTAGCTGTGTGACCTTGGGCAAGTGACTTAACCCCACTGCCTTGCAAATAACAACAAAAAATGGATATTGAAAGAAAAGGCCAATCTTGATACTGATTCAATCTGATTCAACTTGATTCTTCTAAGAATGAAATGTGTTTTAAATTTTTTGGATAGTTGAGCAAGTCACTTAACCTCAATGCCTTAAGTATAAATAAAGTTAAAAAAAATTTTGGATGGATAGTATTTTCAAATACTGTCACAAAATTGCCTTTAATTTATATAAATTCTGAAATTATCTAAAACATGCTACTTTTTTCATTTTATTTTTTCTAGTTACTTGTTGATAATTTCCAATATTCATTTTTGGTAAGGTTATTTTGAGTTCCACATTTTTCTCTTTACCTCTCCAGGATAGTAAGTAATCTGTTAGAGGTTAAATCTACAATATTAATATTATTAGTTCTTTATGAAAGAATATTACAATGAAATGAACCTTTTGCATGTGTAATTAAAATTTTGTGTCTCAGTTTACTAGCTTAAAAGGCTATGTATTAATGAAAAATATTTTTAAATGCTTTCAGAGGATATTGTGAGGCTGTGTTGTGAATATAGTGATCTCAATGTTTCTGATTATATTGCTTGGTGTGATTAGACCCAGAATCAACTGAAATTATCCTTAATAATTTATTGAAGCTGTAATGGAACAATTGGATGTTGGCATTGTCCCATATATTGTTCTTTTAGTTGTACCTGTATTGGGCAGAATGAGTGATCAGACAGACAGTGTACGGTTCATGGCTACACAGTGCTTTGCAACATTAATTAGGCTAATGCCACTTGAGGTAAATTGAAAAGGTGGTATCTTTTCTTATTTTATTGTATCAAATATTTTATAATTCTATAAATGCTTGAAAAAGAATTTTTTAAAAAGTTTAAGTTTATGGGGCAGCTAGGTGGCATAAAGCACCGGCTCTGGAGTCAGGAGTACCTGGGTTCAAATCCGGTCTCAGGCACTTAATAATTACCTAGCTGTGCAGCCTTGGGCAAGCCACTTAACCCCGTTTGCCTTGCAAAAACCTTAAAAAAAAAGTTTAAGTTTGCAGGTAACATTGAAAGCTATGGTTAGTGTGAGAATTAACCAAAAATAGGATAGAGATCATATCCAGAAATAAAATAATTTGGCGTATGAAATTGGAAAAGAAATTTTAAATATGCAAAGTCATTGCAACTACTAAAAGAAGGAAAGTTATCAGATTTTTTTTTTAAAAAAAATCCTTGATTCAGATATCTGTGATAAAGGTCTGATAATGAAAATTTCTCAGAGATTAATACACTGTGGATTCAAAATGCAGACCTGGAGGTCTTACCTTATACACTTACCTTACCTTTCACTTATTCTAGGTTCCCATAATCCATTCTTTTTCTTATTTTCTCATATCTTTCCCTCTCCCTAGAATTACTTGTCCTTTTTCTCTCTACCTATCCAAAATCCCATCCATATTTCATAATATAACTCAAATTTCACCTCTTTCAATTAGAATTTCCCCCATGATATTATTTCCTAACCCTTTCTTATGTGCTCATGTTACTGTCTAAACATTGTATCAGAACTGAAATGTCCATACCTTTTGAACGAGAGATCACCTTACTAGGCATATATCCTAAAGGAAGTCAAAGACTGAATTTTGAACCAGGTGGAGGTGACTGTTAGCAGCTTTTTGATTATGTATTGGTATGTAGTAGCTGTATTAGTAGTACTAGGTGACTTCTGAAATAAGCAGTATCCCTGCTAAATTTTGGCTAGCTCTGAAAAAAAAGTTACAGAGGCAAAGGTAATGTGTCTACCAGTGTTAGTGTTATTGCCTCTCAAAAGGGTAAGAGGAAGCAATCCAGAGAAGATAAGCTGGTGCCATAGTAGGAAAAACACTGGCCTGAGATTCTGTAAATTCTAGTTTTAAGTCTGATATCAGGTACTTGTGTACTCTTTCTTGTGGCTGAATTCCTTCTGAAGGTCATCTATATTTGGTGCCTCCTCTTCGCTCTGTTTTACACTTTCTGGAGTCTATCTTCTAACCTCATCATTCAAATGATATCTCTAAAACTACCAGTGATCTCTCTTTTTTTAAAAAAAATTATTTTAAATTTTACAATTTTTCCCCTAATCTCGCTTCCCTCCCCCCATCCCCCACAGAAGGTAGTCTGTTAGTCTTCACATTATTTCTGTGATATACATTGATCTAAGTTGAATGTGATGAGAGAGAAATCATATCCTTAAGGGGAAAAAAATAAAGTTATAAGAGCAAAATTATGTAACAAGATAACGGGTGTTTTTTTTTTTAAAAATTAAAGGTAGCAGTCTTTGGTCTTTGTTCAAGCTCCACAATTATTTCTCTGGATACAGATGGTATTCTCTATCGCAGATATACCCAAATTATCCCGAATTGTTGCACTGATGGAATGAGCAAGTCCATCAAGTTTGATCATTAGCCCCATGTTGCTGTTAGGGTGTGCAGTGTTCTTCTGGTTCTGCTCATCTCACTCAGCATCAGTTCATGCAAATCCTTCCAGGCTTCCCTGAATTCCCATCCCTCCTGGTTTCTAATAGAACAATAGTGTTCCATCAGATACATATACCGCAGTTTATTAAGCCATTCCCCAATTGATGGACATTCACTCAATTTCCAATTTTTTGCCAGCACAAACCAGGGCTGCTATGAATATTTTTGTACAAGTGATGTTTTCACCCTTTTTCATCATCTCTTCAGGGTATAGACCCAGTAGTGGCATTGCTGGATCAAAGGGCATGCACATTTTTGTTGCCCTTGGGCATAATTCCAGATTGTTCTCCAGAAAGGTTGGATGAGTTCCCAGCTCCACCAACAATGTCTTTAGTGTCCCAGATTTCCCACATCCCTTCCAACATTGATCCTTGTCCTTTCTGGTCATATTGGCCAATCTGAGAGGTGTGAGGTGGTACCTCAGAGGTGCTTTAATTTTCATTTTTCTAAGTAGTGATTTAGAGCAGTTTTTCATATGACTATGGATTGCTTTGATTTCCTCATCTGTAAATTGCCTTTGCATATCCTTTGACCATTTGTCAATTGAGGAATGGCTTGGTTTTTTTTTTTATTTGACTCAGTTCTCTATATAGTTTAGAAATGAGTCCTTTGTCAGAAGTACTAGTTGTAAAAATTGTTTCAGAATTTACTACATTTCTTTTGTACCAGTGATCTCTTAATTACTAGTATGTTATGACCTTTTTTCCATTCTTCTTAATGTCTCTTAGCCTTTCATACTGCTGATAACCCTCTTCTTGATTATTTCTGTTTTTTGTGATACACTCCTACATATCTACTCTGCAGTTTTCTTTTGTTTTCTTTCAGATTATGCTTGCCAATAGTGGGTGTTTCACAGGGCCTTGGGTCCTCTTTTCTTCTTCCTTTACACCATTTTATTTGGAGATCTCTTCAATTCCTATGGATTCAATTATGTTTATGTACATGATTCTCAGATGTTTATTTAGCCATAACTTCTCTCCTATCATTTGGTCCAACATTATCTACTGCCTCTTTGGACATCTTCAAATAGATATAACCTGTAAACATTTCAGACTTGACATGTCAAAACTTTTGAGTCTTTAAATCATCCTGTCTTGGCGCAGCTAGGTGGTGTAGCGGATAGAGCACTGGCCTTGGAGTCAGAAGTACCTGAGTTCAAATCCGACCTCAGACACTTAATAATTACCTAGCTGTGTGGCTTTGGGCAAGCCACTTAACTCCATTGCCTAGCAAAAACCTAAAAAAAACAAAAAACAACATCAACAACAAAAGCAATAAATCATCCTGTCTTCTGAGCTTCCTATTAATGTCAAAGATACCCTCATCTCTCTCAGTTTACCAAGCTTGCAGCATTGGTGTCATCTTTGACTCATTCATTCTTACTGCACATGTAAAACTCATGCTAAGTTTCTCCCTTCACAGCTTCTCTTTTATATTTCCTCTTCTCACCACTGACACAACTGTCATACTGGTGCAGATCTTTATCAACTTCATCCCAATTATTGCAATAACTTTTTGATTAATTTCTGCCTCAGATTGCACCACCACCACCACCACCACCACCATACAAATACACTTCCCTTTCAGTTCATCCTCCACAAAGCTATCAAATCAGTCTTCCTAAAGCACAAGTCTCACCATATCACCCACTTATTCAGTAAACTCCAATAGTGCCCTATTATGTCCAGGATCAGATAAAAATCCTTTGTAATCTGTTCTCTCCCTACCTTACTGTTCCTTGTGCACAACATTTTCCTGACTCAGTACCTTTTCACTGATTATCCCCCATGCCTGGAATAATCTCCTTTTATACTTTCTGACTTCCCTGGCTTCATTAAAGATGTACTTTGGATTTTACTTTTTTTAAAAAGCTTTTTCCAGTCTCCTCCACGTGCTAGTTCCTCTCCTCTGATGTTACCTTCATTTACATTGTATGTAAATTTGTTTATATGCACGTATAAAGATCAATAAGCTAGTGGTCAGTTATCTCATATTTTCATATCTGTATACATGCATATGTGCATATATACACACACAGACACACCTTGTACATACATACTTATTTGCATGTTTGCCTTGCCTTTTAGAAGGTGAACTCCTTGAGTACAGGAAATGTTTGTTTTTATTTTTGTCTTTCTTCATATCCCCTGCATTTGATTCAATGCCCGGCAATCTTAGTTGCTTAATAAAATCTTGTTTACTAACTGACCAGTCAGTCCTCTCTGTAACTCCATTTTTTTGTGAAATGAAGGTAACTGAAAGATTCTCTTTCTCTCCTTCCCATTCCTCATTGAGAATGCAGAAAAACCAAAACTCCCTTGTACAAATATATATTGTCTATCAAAATAAATTCCAGGATTAAGTGTGCTTTTTCTTTTTCCCCAAAAAAATTTAAATTGTGTTTATGAATCTAAACTCTAGTATTAGGTGTCTTGTATTGGCATTTTGTATCTGTGATCTTATATTTTTTACCATGATGAAAACCATGCTTGGAAATGAATCTGTCAGTCTTTAAATGTATAAGATGAATTGCAGCTTGAACAACGTAGGACTAGGGAAACCATTTGGGACATTACTTTGGTCTCAGCATGAGGCAATAAGTTATTAGAAGGATAGCGTGTTACAGAAGACAGAGAATTGGACTTAAATACAAGAAGATCTAATTTTGAGGACCAATTCTGACAGTTTTTTAACCCTTATACTTAGGGGAAGTAGAAGCTTTTCATAGACTGTTTCCTCATTTATATAGTAGGGATAATGCCAATACTCCCTACCTCACATTGTAATGAGAATCAAAAAAAGACAATGTATATAAAGTTCTTTGTGACCTTTAACATTTTGGGTGCTGTCCAAATGTAATGTTATACTTTCATATACTTGTGGGATATATCTATTAGCAGTTTTATAATTGACAAAGAAGAGCAAAATAAAAATAGTTGGTACTAATGAAAAATTAACCATGTTTTTAACTCATTTCTTTTCAGTCTTAGATTTATAAAAATATTTTTCTTGGGGGCAGCTAGGTGGCGCAGTGGATAAAGCACTGGCCCTGGAGTCAGGAGTACCTGGGTTCAAATCCAGTCTCAGACACTTAATAATTACCTAGCTGTGTGGCCTTGGGCAAGCCACTTAACCCCATTTGCCTTGCAAAAACCTTAAAAAAAAAAGCAGATTTATAAAAATATTTTTCTAGATGATAATTTTCTATAACTCAGAAGTCATTCTGTTTATTACATATATGTTCTATGTCATATCATACATTAATTTTCAATTGCTAATGTTTGTTAAAAGTCTGGAGGAATATAGACTAAAATCATTGAGTTTCAGGGGCTCTCGGGATAGCTCCGGACCTTATTTCCCTCCTCCCTTCTTAATTCCCTCCTCCTTACATCTGTTTCTCCAGCTTATTCACAGCCCTTGTACCAATTTGAGAGAAAGAGAGAAGCAAAATGTCATGATTTTTTTTCCATTCTGACATTATTAGAATTAATTTTGATGCTTTATTTTTGTACATTCTGAAGCTAATAACGAAATACTTTAATATTGTCTTTCATAAGGCTTAAAATCAACTGTGAGCTGCTGAGTTCAAACTTTTTTGAATTTTGATTGCACTCACAACCCATATGTGTTTTGTTTGGGGAATTTCATTATATTTCTTAAGATTTGGGGAGATCCTTGGGCGACTAGTTGGCGCAGTGAATAGAGCACTGGCCCTGGAGTCAGGAGTACCTGAGTTCAAATCTGGGCTCAGACACTTAATAATTACCTAACTGTGTGGTCTTGGTCAAGCCACTTAACTTAAAAAAAAAAGATTATGGGAGATCCTAAGGTCTCAGCAACTGGGATTGTGAATTTGATATTAACCTTTAATTAAAACATTTTAAATATTGTTTCATATATAACCTGGATTTTTGGACACCATAAGTCATATTTTGGGAAGAAAATTCTGAAAATCTTGCCTAGTACTTAAAAAATATTTTTAAAGTTTTGACATGTTTAATCTTTGAATAGCAATTTCAGTCTTTTCACAGATTCCCTAGATTGAGGTTGTATTTTTTCCAGATTTTCAGAATTATAGTGAAAATTTCAATTTAAATTACAGTATATGTCTATATGATTATAGAATTTGTGATTAATCAATTTTGCTTATCAGTTTGGTAGGTGAGAATTATAACTTTATTGCAAATAAGCTTATTTATGGTTTTAATTAGAAAAACTCAAAGGAAAAAATCATTTTAGGCAGGCATTCCTGACCCTCCAAATATGTCAGAAGAATTAATCCAGTTGAAGGCCAAAGAGCGGCACTTCTTGGAGCAATTGTTGGATGGGAAAAAATTAGAAAATTATAAAATTCCAGTTCCAATTAAGGCTGAACTCAGAAAATATCAACAGGTAATATTTCATATTCATATAAAGATTATTCTGTATTTTCCCTAAATAAAAATTTTGATCAGTTCATCAATGTTTTTCCTCCCTTCTGCCTCCCTCAAAACTTATAGGATGGTGTGAATTGGTTGGCATTTCTTAATAAGTATAAACTTCATGGAATTCTTTGTGATGATATGGGTTTAGGAAAAACATTACAGTCTATTTGCATTCTTGCAGGAGACCACTGTTTCAGGTAATTAAAAAATTAATTTTACCAGACTTGAAGATTCTGAGAAATTTTTAAAAGTTGGTAATTTTAATGGTTTTTGATGTTCTAAAGAGCCCAGGAATATGCAAGATCTAAATTAGCGGAATGCATGCCACTTCCATCGTTGGTGGTTTGTCCTCCCACTCTGACAGGTCACTGGGTAGATGAAGTGGGTAAATTTTGTTCCAAAGAGTATCTCAATCCTTTGCACTACACTGGACCGCCAACTGAAAGAATAAGGTAAGATCTCTGATGATGAGAAATTTTTCACCCATTGTTTGAAATGGAAATACTTTTTTTAAAAAATGATAAATTTAGTACCTAAAACATTTGCTTATCTACACTTTTTTCTTTATTTTTTTTTTAAAGGTTACAGCACCAAGTCAAAAAACATAATCTGATAGTGGCTTCTTATGATGTTGTTCGGAATGACATAGACTTTTTTAAGTAAGAATTTAAAACTTTCTATGTAGAAAATTCTAAATATATTTAATTTTTAGATGCTGATAAATCTTAAATTACAAATGGATTGTTTCCTAAAAGTTTGCTTAAGAAAAACTTCAAGGGACAGCTAGGTGGCACAGTGGATTGAGCATCGGCCCTGGAGTCAGGAGTACCTGAGTTCAAATCCAGCCTCAGACACTTAATAATTGCCTTGCTGTGTGGCTTTGAACAAGTCACTTAACCCCATTGCCTAGCAAAAACTAAACAAAAAGAAAAAAAAACTTCAGAATGCATACATATCTTGTCACAACAGAATTCTGAGAGTTTAGAACTAAAGTTGAATTTAGAGATAATGTACAATCATATCCTTAATTTTATAGATCAGGAAACAAAGACTTATTTTTGAGGAAATTAATTGCCCAAAATTAAATGCAAGTTATCAGAGCAGAAAATAAAACTTAACTCATTTGACTTTGATTCCATTGCTCTTTCTATTATATACTTCCTACTTTAGTTCATAATCTCCTTCCTCACAGAAAATACTTTGCTTGAGGATTAAGTTCCACAACCAAACCATAAAAGTCTCTTAACCCTATTACATTTTTTTAAAAAAAATTATTTTCAGTACCAAATTTTCTCTTCCTCCAACCTCTCTCCCACCCATTGAGAAGGCAAGAAACATAATACTCCTAAAAAACTTTTTTTTAAAGAAGGAAAATATACTTCAGTCTGTATTCAGGGGTCATCACTTCTCTCTCTGATGCATTTTTTTTTTAAATCATGGGTCCTTTGGGATTGTTTTGATAAAGTTAGCTAAATTTTTCATAGTTGATCATTGTTAGAATACTTCTGTTACTTTGTTCTCCTGATTCTGCTCAGTTCATAGAAATCTTTTCAGGTTTTTTTCTAAAACTGTTCCCCTCCTTATTTCTGTTTTGTTTTTGTTTTGTTTTTGTTTGTTTTTTAGGTTTTTGCAAGGCAAATGGGGTTAAGTGGCTTGCCCAAGGCCATACAGCTAAGTAATTATTAAGTGTCTGAGACCAGGTTTGAACCCAGGTACTCCTGACTCCAAGGCCCGTGCTTTATCCACTTATCCACTACTCCACCTAGCTGCCCCCCCCCCTTATTTCTTATAGCACAATAGTATTCCATCACTATCATATACCACAACTACCCTAAAAAATTTAAAGATAATTTGTCCTTTGTGTCAAGAAGACCTGAGTTCAGTGCCTCTCAAACATACTACATACTATATTTCCTTTAATAAATCACTTAATCTTTTAGTGCCCCAGGTCTGCTCTCTAATGTATAGACAAGTTACTTATCTATAAACAGAGGGAGTTTATATAACAGTTTACCACACCAATAATATCATGTCTGACCCAAAAACATTTTTTAAACACCTGAGGTATTTAGTATTCTAGTAATCCTTGTTCATTAAAGTGATCATATTTCCCCATAGAACAGAGTTTTAGTTTGGAATGCAGGAACAAATCTTGTGCTCCCAAACTACTTGGATGGCCTGGGGTAGTGCCCGATGGGGTGGGCTAAGAGTGCTTTGGAGTGATTTATAGAATTTGATCTAAGTAAAACAAATTTAAATGGATGAAGACAAATTATAGAATATGGTGACTAGGCTAGGAAGGTTAAATAGTGAGTGAAAGGCAGCCAAAATGCAGTAAAAAGAGTTTGTTCTGCTATTCCTCCTTTCCCTTTGTTGAAGCAGACAGCAGAGATAGAAAGGCAGAGTGATAGCCCAAGTTACCTTCATCTTTTTTTTTTCTCTTTAGTGTAGTTAACACTTTGTGCTAGAAAGGAGAAGAGCCAGAGGCAGGTGACTTTTAGTGACTTTTTGACCTGAAATTTGACACGTCTGTTTTAAGATACTGTACAGATTCATGATTGCTTAAATCAGTGATATATGCACAGCAGGCAATTTGACTGATGCAAAAATTTCCTATTTCCTCTTCCAGAAACATTAAATTTAACTACTGTATTCTTGATGAAGGCCATGTCATCAAAAATGGGAAAACAAAATTATCAAAAGCTGTAAAACAGTTAACTGCAAATTATAGGATCATTCTTTCTGGAACACCTATCCAGGTAATTATTTGCTTTTATATATATTTTGAAGTATGTGATAACCAAATATGTTTCATTACTTTTAATAATATTATTTCAAAATTTTCCTTAAAATAAATTTTTATTTTCAGAATTCAAAAAATTATTAATACATTTTTTGATTAGTCACTATTATTGTTGCTAATTTATTCATTGTAAACAGATTTTATTGCTATTTTATATTGGTAGATATAGTTAGTAAGTCTGAATAATGATTGTTTTGTTGACAAGTTATAAAACTCAAATTTAAATGCTTGAAGTTTTTTTATAGTTAGTATTCAATCTCATATTGAACCAAATTCATGATTTCTTGGATTGTTTTATCAAGAGATTTTCCGTTTAAAACCTTCATACCTCTGAAGCAGAATATATACCTGTTGATTATATGGGATAGGAAGGAAGGGTTGAAGGAAATAATAATAGTTGACTAACAAAGGCAGTATTGACCCTGAAAAATTAGTGGCAATGAACAAGTAGAGGAGAGTGGTCAAGAGTGTTAAATTGTAGAGAAAAGAAATTAGTGGATTCTGGAAAGTACTCCAGGGTTTCAGGAAGCTGCCTTCTTCCCATTTAATGCTACTTTTTCAAACTGACTTCACCTCAGATAAAAAGAATATATGAATTTAGTAACTTGGGAGAAATAATGTCATTTGAATAGTTGTGCATCTTACCAGAATTCTTAACATTTTTTTCTTTCATACTCCTGTCTTCTGGCTTTCCACTAAGATTTGACTTCGTTCTGGTGACATGAATTTCCTGACTTCTCTTCCTCTCCCTCCCCCACCAAGTCCTTATGATGAGAGGTGGGGGAGTTAGAATACTCCTAACTCTCCATTGCCACTCTCAGGTTCTCTCCTTACACTATCACTAATCTTTCTTCCTCTGTTAAATCCATATCTATTATTCAATCTTAGCTATTGTCTATAGATCAGTCTTCAAGGAGTTCATTGTTTAGACTTCGAAGAGTTTAAGGCATCATCATGTGTTTTCCTTAGTAATATTTATTTCTTAAAAAAGGAAATATTTTTAGTGTTAAGATTTAGCTGGTATTTCATCCTCTCTCCCCCACCTTTTTATTTTTATTCAGAACAACGTTTTGGAGCTCTGGTCACTCTTTGATTTCCTCATGCCAGGATTTTTAGGTACTGAACGTCAATTTGCAGCTCGTTATGGTAAACCTATATTAGCAAGTAGGGATGCTCGAAGCTCCAGTCGAGAACAAGAAGCAGGTAAGAAAGAATCTTCAACACAAGTTTCATTTCGTTTTCATCATAATCAGATTCATATATATAGAAATGAATCTTTTCTATATTTTCCCCTCCATAATAGGAGTTCTTGCTATGGAAGCACTGCATCGCCAGGTCCTCCCATTTCTGTTGAGAAGAATGAAAGAGGATGTTTTACAAGATCTTCCACCCAAAATTATTCAAGATTATTACTGTACTCTTAGCCCTCTGCAGGTAAGTTGTATTCTCAAAAGCTGAAATTCACAGAGGAAGCCGCCTACTCATTTGAATGTATGCTAATAGAATCAGGAAATCCAAAGTCATTGATAAGCTTCCTATTATTTTTCAGGTACCTTGCTTAGGGGCTAGGAATACAAAACCCTAAAATTAAGCAGTCCCTGCCCTGTGGGGGAGATTACCATCTTTGCAAAGAAACAGCATGTACATATGTTGTTACATGCAATATAAATACAAAATAATTGGAGGGGTTGGGGAGAGGCACTAGCTTCTTGTAGGGAAAGCTTCAGGTAAAAGCACAAATTTTTGCTATTTTGAATTTTGAAGAATACATGGAATTCATAGAGCCATAGGTAAGAGGAAAGTGCATTTCAGGCATGGGGGAAAACAGCATCTGTTTGACTGGACTTAGGAAGGGAAGTGCTCACAATGAAGCTGGGAAGGTAGATTGGAGAGAAGTTGTGAAGGGCTATAAAAATCAAGCAGAGAAGTTTATGTTTGATCCTAAAGACAACAGGAAACCATTGGATTTTATTGTAGGAGAGTAAGATCTGTCCTTTGAGAAAATTATTTTGGTAAAGATGTGGCGATCGAATTGAAGAGGGACTTGGATCAGGGAGATTAGGAGGAGATTGTTGACAGTGGTAAAAGTGAGAGGTGATTAGCCCTTGAACTTGTGTGGAAAGCACATGAGTAAAAAAAAGCATCAGATACAAGAAATGTAGAAATAGAACAAAAAAGTTTGGCAACTTCTTGGGTGTGTAGGATGAGACCCTGAGATAATTGGAAAGTGTGAGATAACATACATGGGTAAGTGGATAGAAATAGGGAAAACTTTGAATGGGGCAAACAGAGAATGTGAAGGAGGTAAAGGAGGAGGTTTAGGCCTTTCTTCAGGAGCTGGCCAGGGCAGTTGTGAACAAAACAATAGATTTATCTAGAGGAAAAATCTGCCACTTTGAACCTGACATCTTTATTTCCTCAACTTTTGGGTCTGAGCAGCAGACCATTATTTTCTGCCTTCCTGGTTTGAGCTTTGCAGTTTCCTAATCCACAAATGGTTATGTTGGGGAGGTTCTGTAGATGAAGTGATCCCTTTGGACTGGGACCTTTGTGCTGTTTCCACTCTGGGCTGTGAGTTCTTCTTTCTGAATTTTTGACCCAGAATTATCAGATGACACTCACTGCAGCCCACCCCTGTACTAGTTCATGGATCCTCTGGAATCTCTTCTTGTTCTGGTGCCTTGTCTTTTTTTTTTTTTCCAGTTCCTGGGTACTGAAAGGCCAAAAATAAAGTAAAAATACTGGAATGGTTTGTCATTTCATTCTCTAGTAGATCAAGGTCAGTAGTGACTTGTCCAGGGTCACAGGGCTAGTAGCAGGCTTCTGACCAGAAGTATTCCCAGTATCTACTTATCTCTCAAGTCTCCCTAAACCTTCGTGATTTGGGGGGGGGGGGGGCTCACTGTGACTTTCTTGGATTTCTTTAGAACATTTTCTAGATCTTTGTAGGGCGCAAACCAGGCTCTACTCTCACCCCACCATCTTGGTTCTACTTCTCTCTCCCCATCCCTAAAGCTTTAAAATGATGCCTGTTCAATGAAGCCTTCCCTTTTTCTTTTTCCAAGTTGGAATAGATCTTCCCTGCTGAGACCTCCTAGAACCCACCAATAATTTAAAATTGTCTTGTACATACAAACTATTTTGTAATTGTCTTATACATTCCCATTTCCTTTCTCACTACCCCCCCACCCCCTGCAAAGACTAAGACCCTTTGGGAAGTTCTGTGTCATCTAAGTTCTCTATGACCTCTGTGGTGAGACCAGATGGGACTGTCTACACCCCAAGGGTTTAGCAAGTGGTGATTGTTGAGATCTGTGTGCTCACCAGCCATTCTGACCTGGGAGGAAAGTCTCCCCATATCACTTCCAAGTACTTTTCTGTGCTTGCTTACAGGATGATATTTCCAAAGCTAAGGACCTTGTTGAGGCCTTTTAAATATTTAGAATTACATTGTACTTTATCCCAGAGTTCTCATTTTGAGTATGAATTACCTCATTGTGATCACTGTTATGCATCTATACAGAGTAAGCCAATCAGACCCTCTCTTCATTGGCAGTTTGGAAATCTAAAATATTATCCATTAGATTTTTCTGTTTCAAAGTAGATTCTGTGCATGATTGTTTCAGGATTTGATAGTCAGTTTTTCATCCTGGGCTCATAAATCAGTCTTTCAAGGACATGGTTTTTATCATCAGACACGAAATCCCTTCATCAGTCCGTGCTGCTCAGTAGACCAGTCTTAGTTGGTCTCCAGGTCCCTCCACAAGCTCCTTATCCAAGATGGAGTCTGCCTGGACCCCTCACCCCATCAGGTTCCAGGCCTCTCTTTAGAGAGGAGGGCTCAGCCCAATTGTTCAGCTGATTTCTTACCAACTGCAGTGCTTTGGGACTTCTTTAGAACACTTCCCCACTTTCCCTATTCCCTCTCTTCTCCCCGCCCCCCCCAATTTGATTGTTCAAAGTCTGTCTTTGTTTTTATTTGTGTCTTTAATGCTTAACACAGGGCCTGGCACATGCTATTGCTCAGCAGTGCAGTCGAATCCTGTGCAATAATGTGTGTGGGTCTTTTTTGGCAAAGACACTGGAATACTTTTCCATTTTCTTCTTCAGTAGATTAAGGTCAACTGATGTAAAGTGACTTGCCCAGGCCTACAGAACTAGTGAGTGACTGAAGCTGAATTTGAACTCAGGTCTTCCTAACTCCAGACCCAGCCACACTATCCTGAATCACCTAGCGGCTCCTGATATTTGCCTAGCACCATGAGTAAAGCTCAAAGAGCTAAAAATGATTCTCTTCTGATCACCCAGCTAATGAGGGTCAGAGCATGTGACTGTTTTGTGTGGGACCAACTCCTTTTACATAGCAGATATACTTGTAAATTATTGAATTGAACTGAATTCTATTCCTTGAATCAAAAATTAATTGCAGTGAAATGTAGTGTGTTATACCTACTGAATATTAGAGACAGTTTTTAAAGAATTTAACATTTATTTTCTTAATGTGAAAGGAATCTTAAATTACATATTTGTTGAACTTTGTAATTAACTGATTTGAACTACTTGCAGTAGACTCTCCTTTGACATGTGGGGGGGATGAATTTCTGCAGGTTCAGCTGTATGAAGATTTTGCTAAGTCCCGTGCCAAATGTGATGTGGATGAAACCGTTTCTACAGCTGCACTTGCCGAAGAGACTGAAAAACCAAAGTTAAAGGCTACAGGACACGTCTTCCAGGTACAGGTTTCTTCTTTACACTGCAGTTGATTCATTAAATGCAATTGTCAGAATGCATACATTAGATTCCTTGCATCTGGTAAGTTTTACATTAAACATTGACATAAATTTTAGTTGATCGATTATTCAACACCATGTATATCCAACACCATGCCCTTGCTATAGGCTAAGGATACATGAAATAAAATGGGAACCATAAATCCTACTCTCAAGATGCTTAGAGGGCCTATTTTAAAAATAATAATTAAATCTTACAGGCACATAGCATGAAAAGAAATGTCTCTGCCATTTGAGTCAAGATTTGAGCCAATTGTTTCTTTTTGCCAGAAATAGTTTTGCAAAAGAGACAGTTAATTTCAAATGATCCCTTTTCCTTTCATAAAGTCTTCCAATCATCTCTGACAGAAAATTCTCAGGCCACATGCTAAAATATACTATAAAAAATCCCAGAGCATGGAAGAGGAGAAGAAAGGGTTTATGCATCTCCCTTTCTCCTGTTGAATGGATCAAAACCCTCTCAAGAATCCTGGATGCTTTAAAGCAGACCTCAAGACATAGGCAGAAGATGAAAAGAAAGGAAGTGATGGAATCCCTGTGGGGGTTGAGAAGGAAGACAGTGTGGTTTATCAACCTATGTAAGGCATTGCTTAATAGAAATAGAAGAAATGGGTTTAGAGTCAGGACCTGGGTTTGAATCCCAGCTCCCCTGTTTCTTAACCTTGGGCATGCCATTGTGCTTCTCTTGTCTGGATAACCACTAAGATCCCTTCCAATTCTAAATATTTGATCCCTATCACCTTTTCCCTTATTGTCTTCAGAATATAAATAATATGATTAGATTTGAGTGCTTTTGTTCATTTTCTTAGGGATAGGTGCTTAGGGAAGGGAAGATGATGGAAAGAGGGAAGACAAAGATGATCTGGAAAGAGGAGGAGGCTGGTGGTTAAAAGATGTATGCATGCCTCTTGGCAACAGGCAAAAAGAACCTGATGGTCCCATAAAAATTTCACCTATACCCTGCCCCCTTTACCTTTCTTCTCTCCCTTACCAGAGAAAACCTGGAATTATCTGTTAAGATTCCTTCCCTTTCAAGACTCCTTAGGTTTATGCATTTAGAGCTGAAGGGTCTTTTGAGGCTTTGATGTGAAAGATACTCCCTCAAGTACTTCTTAGTGCCACATCCATCTGTCCTGGCCAGAGTGGTCAGTTGACTCACAGGTTCTTGTTTCTCATTATTGTCCCCACTCTTACAAATCAGTAAGTGATTTCCATAGTAGCATAATTAATATGACCTAATTTAATAGTTTGTCTGTTCTTTGGAGGCAGTGTTTTAGGATGAGCTCTTTTCTTTTTTTTAATTTTTTTTTTGTTCCTGTTAAAGGCATTACAGTATTTACGTAAACTATGCAATCATCCAGCATTAGTCTTAACAGCCCAACACCCCGAATTTAAGAATACTACTGAACAGCTGGCAGCTCAAAACTCTTCTCTTCGAGATATTCAGCATGCTCCTAAACTTTCTGCTTTGAAACAAGTAAGTAATTAGAATAGTGATAAGTATAGAGATATGATCTATGACATATTTATTAATAGTGAATAATGAATGATTTTTCTTCAAAAGTATGTTCTTTTTGGTTTCATCAATATATTATTTACTTTGTCTAGAAATATCAGGCATTATGGAGATATATACTTTACATTTTAATATTAATTTAAAATGGGATATATTTTCATTAATGCTGATTTATGAAGATTAAATAGAAAAAAGCTTTGCTTTGAGTACTAAAGAAAACTAATTGTCATTAACTTCTAATTTCTATAGATTAAGGATCAGAAAATAGTAATTTACATTTATGCATTTGCTCTTATTTCTCTTGATCTATACTTTAATTTCACTAGAAAAATGTACTGAACTTAAAGCACACTTCTTAGAAGTAATTTCTGGAAAACCCAGTACAAAAAGCTGTTTTATAATGGGTGTAAAATTTGACTATCGATTACTTGATGACATTATACATAAAACAAACAACTGTGATTTTCTTTAAGAACTGTAGAGATATCTCAAAAAGTGAATATAAGTACCATAAGTCACATTTTTCATTAATGTGCTTTTTATCATTAATTTTAGAATTAAATAACTAGACAATGACTATAGTAGTTAAATGGGGGAGAAAATAGTAAAAGTCAAATTATTGTAATGTTAAATCTTTGTCCTGGAAAATAATGAAATATATTTCACTCTTCTCAATAAGAGATGTGGGGGACTAAGAGCATGGAATGTTCATATACTCTCAGCTGTGTCTGTGATTTTTCTTAAACTGGTTTACCAGAGAAGCTTATATATAGGATTAGGCAAAGATGTATATCTGGAATAGGATGATGTAAAAAAAAAAAGGAATCAAAACCTTTTATTTAAGAATAAGATCTAAATACAACAGATTCTGTAGATGGAGTTTATGCACTGTCTTACTATTTCATAGATACATCATGCATTTGATATTGGGGTAGTTTTTAAGCCAAATTGAAAAGCCTGTACTATTACTTAACCAGCCCTGCTTGATCTCTTAACTAGAAATATTCAAGGAGGAAAGAGAAAACTGGGAGTGAGATATTTGATTTTCAAAATTATCTAGAGGAAATAATGGCTTGAAAACATTCTGACAAGTAAAATGAAATTATAACATGAGAAAAACAGACAATTTTATAAAATTTTGAAGTGTTATAGTGTTAATTAGCTCTTTTTACTACTACTCATATACTATTGAAGAACTGTTTGTATTTTTTAAGGTTTTCTGTATAAATTATTCCTTTTTCCAAAGGTGATTACCCATGCTGGATTATCATTTTAGGGGGCTCCTTCCTACCCTGGAGTATCTGGAATTCTGAAGTTTAGAATTGTTGAACTTAGGTCAAGAACATTCCCAGTCATTCTCTCTGGAGGGGTTTCCAATAATCCCCCCCCCTTTTCCTCAGTTCCTTTGTTATTAACAGTGAAACTTCTGGCTCAGGACAGAAATAGCATATCTCTAAATGTATCTCCTTTCTTAAATCTTTCTTCTAAGTCTATTTTCAAAAAATGGATTAGAGGGGAGGGGAGCAGGTAGTAAGAAAATCTTTTATAATAATTTTCCTGAAGTCTGCCAGTGGATGTGATTTGGAAGAAGACATAGAAAGCATTCCTGTCCAATTAAAGTGATACAGAGCTTGAAGGATTAACGAATACATCGGAATCAAGATGTTAAGTTACCCAAATAAACTTGAACACTGCACTAAAAACATTGAGGTAAAATCTCAAAGATAAACAGTTATTGAGCAAGCTGCTGTGTTTAAAGTGCCCTGTTGGGTGTTGGAGAGAGACCAGGTTTAAGGAAGTAAAATTCTCTCCCTGCAGTGATTTTTTAATCTAGGGCTTTAAAGTTAGTGTCTTATTCCCTTATTTTGCACATAGTGTTATGGAATAAGGACTTTATGGAGTCACAGGATGGAACTCTGTAAAAAACTAATAGCATTTCTAGAGCACCTCACAAACCTGGAAGGAAGTGCTATTATTACTGCCACTTTACAGATGAGGAAAAGAAGACCCAGAGAGATTCCATGGCTTGTCCCTTAGGGCAGAATTTGAACTGGGATCTTCCTGACTCCATACCTGCACTTAATCTATTGCATCATCAGGATGCTTAATTGAGGTAGAAATGGTTTCTTAGAGGACTTGGCATCCAGAGTAGGGAGGATTTCAACAAGAAAAAGTGGCAAAGCATTCCATACATAGAAAATAGTGTAAGCGCTTAAAGGCAAAGGGCTGCAAGTTAAAATAAGGCACAAAGCATGATCACTTTACTAGTAAAACATGAATTTACTAGTAGAATCTCAGCTTCCTCAGCAAAGCTAAGATCCCCAAATGAGGGAGTCAGCTCTCTTTTATAGTTTTGGGGAACAGAGAGCAAAGAACAGGACTTTATAGGCTTTTTTGGTTCAAAAAAATATAACATCATGCTTTGGACAGCAAACCAGATATTCTATTGAAGGATAGCTTAATTGCATAAAAATACTAGCGCAGACTCCCTGATGACCACTCAAATGCCTCAAGGATTTCCTTAAGGTAAGAACAAAATAGGATTTCCAAACTTAACTCATTACTGAACTAAGTTCAGAGACAAGGAACCATGAATTAGGCAATTATAGGACAAAATCAGTTGTAAATAGTATCAGTTTTAAAGACATTAAACTAATCTGATCATATCAGAGCATATGATTTCAAGGCATGTTCATTAGAGAGAAAAGCAAAATCTTGCTCTTAGAGTCAAAAACTTCTATAAAAGTTCAGGATAGGGGAAATCTGATTAAAAATAGGTCATATGAAGAATATGTAGTAGTTGAAGTTGACTGCCAATTTACTATCAACCAATAACATGTGACTCACCAAAAAATAAATAATACCATCTTAAAATGTAAGTACAAGTAAATCATCCAGAACAAGGAAGGTATTAATAGTTCCATTGCATTTAAAAGTTTAAGAGGGACATTGAAAAATGATCCCATCCAGAAGAGCACAACCAGAATATATGTAGGGATCAAGAAATCATGTTATTGAAGGAAAGGGAATTTTTAACCTATAAAAATAGAGAAGAATGATAGCAGAGGGATCAGACTTAGATGTCACTCTAGAGCACAGAACTAGGGCCATAGTTACAAGACAGATTTCATCTTTGTGTAAAGAACTTTTCAACTGAGTTCTCCAGTGGTTCCCTTGTGCAATAGTGATTATTCCTGTCACAGAAAATATATTGTCTAGAGGATCATTTGACAGAAATCTGAAGAGATTGATACATTTTGTTGAGCTATTGGACTAAACAACCTTGAAGATGCCTTCCAACTCCTTAGAACCTGTGTTTCTGAGCACTTCATATTTGTAATAGGGAAAGCACTGTTTACCTTTGTCTTGTTTTGGATGTGGAAAATAGCTCTGTCCTATTGCTGTGTCTTAAGTAAGACTGAAAAAGTACACTTGTTTACCAAGAAGGAAACAGCTTTGGACTAAATATTTAGAGAATTAGTCTTAGTTTCACTTGTTAAGTGATTTGGTGTAAGTCATTTTCCCTTTTTGTAAAGGGCTATATAAATTAGAATTTTTATCCTTTTCTGGGCTTGTTTTCTTCAGCTCTGAAATAAGAGAATTGATCTAGATGACTCCTAAGGTCCCTTCTGGCCTAACAGCTGGTTATCATAGACTTACATTGGGATTTGAGAAAAGTAATAGCAAATACTGTATCAAGAAAACAAGTGTCATTCCAAGTCATCATGAATTAAAACAATTGTGAAAATTCATAATAAATGAGTCACACAGTCCTTTGATCTTGGGATGCCAATGAGATGACATAGGAATCTTGCCAGACACTGGGTACTGTGTGGATGTTGCTAATTACCTTTGAAGAAATAGAGCTTACTTGCCTATAACCTGAATTCTCCAGAGATTCATCATCCATACTTGATTTTTCCACCAAGGAACCCTTCATTCCAGTATTTTAGGGAAAGTGCTCTATAGTTAAAGGGAAGCAAACTACTTTGAGAGAGGTGTTAGCTATTTAATTTGGGGAGAGGTATGTTTTACTTTACTTTCCTACGTTTAAGGAGATTTTAATCCTTTTTATATTGAGCTGCTTCATGATTTTTTTCCTTATACCCTCTATATATTGATGCTCTTGCATGGACTATTTGGCCCAGGGTATCCTTATCATCAACGACAACAGACATTTATTGAGCACCTATATGTTCCCTCTAGTGAGCCTCAAGGAACTGAGGAAAGGGAAGAAAGGCCCATTAGGTACCCTCCTGAAGAGGGGCCCAGAAAATTCAATGGGCTGATAAGCCTGAGCAGCTCTTAGGCCCAGATTCTCCAGGGTGACATTGCAGCCCACAGAGATAATCTGGTATGGATATACTTTTAAGAGAATCTGAAGAGCAGGTAAGTCATTTCTCTTTTTCCTTGTAGAGATAAACATTAATTACAAAATGAGCTTAGTGAACAGTATTTATTGAGCTGCCCTTTGACCAATTTTTTTCCGCCTTTCTTTTAAGCTGCTGCTGGACTGTGGTTTGGGAAATGTCAGTACTTCAGAGAGTGGTACAGAAGCTGTTGTGGCCCAGCATAGGATCCTTATTTTCTGCCAGCTTAAAAGCATGCTGGACATTGTAGAACATGATCTTCTCAAGCCTCACCTGCCTTCTATCACCTATCTTCGTCTAGACGGAAGCATCCCTGCTGGTCAGCGGCATTCCATTGTCTCACGGTAAATTTTCTTGAAGCTCGAAGATATAAATACTTAGAAAGGACACTTGTTTCCTTTTGAATAAGGAGGTACTTATGGAGGTGACCTCAATTGATGAATTTTCATTGCATAATGTAACAGAAATTTATATTGAGTAGACCTCTGGGATAACATAACAACTTTGAAAAAAACTTGATTATAATATTAAATAAAGAAATATATGGGGGTGGCTAGGTGGCGTAGTGGATAAAGCACTGGCCCTGGAGTCAGGAGTACCTGGGTTCAAATCCGGTCTCAGACACTTAATAATTACCTAGCCATGTGGCCTTGGGCAAGCCACTTAACCCTGTTTGCCTTGCAAAAACCTAAAAAAAAAAAAAAAAGAAAAAGAAAAGAAATATATGAAAAGAATCATAAGATACAGGGCAGTTAACTGGCACAGTAAATAGAGCACCAGCCCTGGAGTCAGGAGGACCTAAGTTCAAATATGATCTCAGACATTTAATCTTGTTATGTGACTTTGGGCAAATCACTTAAGCCCATTGCATTGCAAAAAACAAAACCAAACAAATAAATATTAAAAAAAATTCAAAGGGGTGGCTAGGTGGCGTAATGGATAAAGCATCAACCCTGGAGTCAGGAGTGCCTGGGTTCAAATCTGGTCTCAGACACTTAATAATTACCTAGCTGTATGGCCTTGGGCAAGCCACTTAACCCCGTTTGCCTTGCAATAACCTTGAAAAAAAATAAAGATTCAAAAGATACTGCTTAATTACCATATATAATTAATTTGAAAATTCAAGGATGAAGAAAAGGACTTAAAATTAGACAAGTTTCTGTTAATTTTTTCTATCAAAGAATAACAAGAAATTGTGAAATTGTAAAATAAAAATCAGTCCCTGAAAAATACATTGTTCTGTTTAAGTTAACTTATGGATAATGAGGTTTTAATTATTCAGTAATAGGTTAATTTTCTAGAAAGGATATGTAATCAAATGATCACTTACTACTACTCTTCTTGTGGCACATTTAAAATTGTCAGGCTTCTTAATGTAGCCTAAGATTTCATAAGCTTTCTTGGTTCCCATATCATATTCTTAACTTACACTGACCTTGAAGTTCACTAAAAGACCTAGATCTTTTTTAGACAAATATGCCTAGCCATTCCACACCTTATATATTTTTAAATTAATGTTTTGAACCAAGTGTAATATTTTTAATTTATCCTTATTAAATGTTTTTAGATAGCCTTTTAAACAAATATTCTAGTTTTTTAGAATCCTGCTTTCATATCCCAGTATTAGATATTCCTCATAGTTTATATCATTTATGTCATTTGTTATTTTTGTCATTATTGATTGATTTGTAAATCTGCTAAGTATGACATCTCTACCCTTATCCAGACTATTGATTAGATTGAATAAGACTATCAAATTGGTGATTGAATAAGACTATCAAAATAAGAACAAGATTAATTTCTCATGGTCTAATTTTAGTGCAGTCTGCTGCCTCCTTGTGAGCATTCATTAGGCATTCCCTGCTTGTCCCTTTAATTGTACATTTTAAAATTTACTCAAGAATTAAAGTAAGCTCATATGGTCTGTAGTTTGCAAATTTTGTTGTTTTTTTAAACCAGTTAAGATTTTCTCTTCTCCACTCCAACAGCATCTTGCCTAATCTCTATAATCTTTTAAAAGCCTAGTTCTTTTGGCCTACATGGTCCATCAAGAATCCATCAAGGCCAATTACGGCTTCTCTTAGTCTTTTGTCATTTATATTTGTGTTTCATGCTGTTACTTAAGAGGGAATTTCTGTTTTAAAACCTTTATCAAAAGAGAAGTTTCAGAAATTAGCAAGGAAATGAAATTAATCTAGTCATACTATTGAAACTGTTAAGCAATATAGCATAGTGGCTAGAGCACTGGAAATGGAGAACACCAAGTTCTTGTCTTCGTGCTACAATAAATTATCTTTATGACCTTCAGGAAGAATTTTATCTGCTCTACCTTACTAAAAACCTTAGAGCAACTTCATCATAAATTATTAGATCTTAAGGAGAATTTAGAAGTCATAGTCCAGTTTTCTAATTTTGCAGATAATAAAATTTAAGTTTCAGAAAGGTAAAGTGAGAACAGGACAGTTTAAGGCTGGAAACCAGTTCTCCTGAATCCAGTTTCACTTGTGGAGACCTGAAGATCTCATGAGATAATAAATGTACCATTAATTATACATGAGCATATGAATAGAAAGCAATATTGCTATTATATTGCTGTACTATACCTTTATATAATCTTGAAAAATACCCTTTTATCTCATATTTTACTTTTTTGTCAAGAAATTTATGACAATGGTTTTTTTTTTTTTTTTTTTTACTATATTCCTGGATGTGAATGAAAACAGAAAGAAGTCAACTTCAAAGGCAGGCCAGTGGCATTTGAAGGTCAACCAAACTGATCAACTGGAGATAGTTATCAGCAGCTGTGCTCAGTTACTCTGAAGTCAGCTTAGCAAGCATTTATAATGTATCCATCAGGCACTCTGCCTAATGCTGGGGGATACAAAACAGGCAGAAAAAGAGTCTGTTTCAAACAAGATATTTAGAGGATAAATTAGAGATAATCATGGAGTAAACACATTAATATTAAGGGGGATTGGGAAAGACTTTTTCCAGAATGGGAAATTTTAGCTAGGATTTAAAGAAAACCAGAAAGGAAAGGGATGAAGAGGAGGGAGGGAGGAAGGAAGAAAGAAAGAGACAGACAAAGACAGAGAGAATGAGAGTGTGAGCTTCCCAGCCATAGGAGAGGCAACAAGTGAAAAATGTCTGGATAGGAAATGGACTAAGTGGAGAGTTGGAGAGTGTATAATGTTTAAGAACATTGCGGGGAGGGGATTGGGTCAAGGAAGCAGATCATGAAGATCTTTTGGGGGTTTTTTTTAAGGTTTTTGCAAGGCAAATGGGGTTAAGTGGCTTGCCTAAGGCCACACAGCTAGGTAATTATTAAGTGTCTGAGGCCAAATTTGAACTCAGGTACTCCTGACTCCAGGGCTGGTACTTATCCTCTGTGCCACCTAGCTACCCCCATGAAGATCTTTGAATGCCAACCAGATGTTTTTATATTTTATCCTAGAGATGATAGGGAGCTGCCAGAGTTGATTAGATAGGAATATATGTAACATTTATACCTCTACTTTAGAAGATCGTTTTGCCAGCAAAGTAGAACATAGAATAGAATGGAGAGATCCTTGAGGCAAAGATGAACCTTTCCTCCTTCCCCTGCTCCCCTCAAAATGTTCACCAGTAGTTCATGTTTGAGTTGATGAGGAGCTGGGGTGGGGTGGGGGAGTCAGGGAAGAGAATAGGGCACATTTAAGAGAGATTATGAAGGTGAAACTGTGAAACTTGGCATTTGATTGGGCATGAGGATGAGAAGTCAAAGGGCAAAACTTAGTTTGAGCCTTAGTGACTAAGAGGATGATAGTACTCCCAACACTATTAGGACAATTAGGAAGAGAGAGAAGGATTTAGGAAGAAAGATGATGAGTTTAGATTTGGACATACTGAGTTTGAAAAGTCTATGGAACATCCCATTAGAGATGACTTAATAGGCACTTAAAAATGCAAGACTATAGATCAGCAGAGAGGTTTGAGCTTGATAAATAGATCAGAGATTCATTGGCATAGAGATAATTGAAACCATGGGAGCTGCTGAGATCACCAAGCAAAATAATATATAAGAAGAAGAGGGCACAGGATAAATCTTGGGAGAAAGACTATGGTTAAGGGCCATGACCTGAATGAATCCAGCAGAGAGGAGATTGAGAAGTCAGGTGGGTTAGAAGAGAACCAGTAGAGTATAGTATCCCAAAAACCTAGAGAGAGAAAAGTATTAAGGAGAAAGGGGTGATAAGATTCAAAGGCTGCAGAGAGATCAAGGACTTTGGGGATTGAGAAAAGACCAGTAAATATTGGCCATTAAGAGACCACTGGTAGCTTTGGAAAGAATGGTTCCAGCTAAATGAGAAGGTCTGAAACCAGACTATAGAAGAAAGCAAGAGAAAGGAAGTGGAGGCATGTTTTAGATGGTCTTCTTGGGGAGTTTAACAAGAAAAATAGGAGAGAGATAGAAAGATAGCTAGTGGAAAATGCATAGATTAAATGAGCAGGTTTTGGGGTGATTGGAGACATGAACTTGTTTGTAAGGCAATAGAGAGTCAGCTAGTAGAGATTAAAGATCAGTGAGAAAGTGGGGGTAACAAAACAATGCTGGAGAAGAGATAGAAGGGAGTCACTTGTGAAAGATTTGGCTTGGCAATGAGAATGGGTACTTCTTTAAATGAGACTGGTAATAGGAGCAGATAGGGATAGGAGACATCTGAGGGAGATAAAGAGGGAACTCTTGGTAATGTCTTCTTTTTGTTATGTTTTTGTTGTTGTTTTAGGGAAATAAGAAACAAGGTTCTCCCTAAGCGTGCAGAAAAGGCATCCATATCAGATTTGAGGAAGGGATAATGAGTTACTTTAGGGAGTTGTAGAAGGATTGTGTTGTAGTGAAGGCTCAATTGAGATTATGTCACCTAAATTTCTAATAGAATTTATAAAATTTAATGATATTCTCCAGCTATGTTCAGCAACACATGAGAAGTAGTGAAGGCAGAATTTGGTGGAAGTAATACAAGACCAATATTCCAAGACCAATATTTGGCAGGACAAGATTGGTAATAAGGGAGAACGAGGACAACATGAAGTTGCATTGGTTCATCTAGAGGTCTGGGAAGAAGGGAAAAGAGTAGAGTCAGGGCTGAGGGGACTGCATGGGAGAGAGAGATGGAGGACATAGTAAGCTTTTCATAGATAATAGAATTCCATAAAGAAAACATGTTCTTCAGCTGGTTGTTTCAGAACTTTAACAAGATACATAGAATTTGAAAAGTTTACCTAACATCAACAAAGTTCTTATTTCTTGTCTTCAGTTTTTATTAAACAATTTAAATCCTAATACATAGGAAGTTCAGGAAAAATATTTTAATTTTTTTCTTTTCTTTTCCCCCTTTTCCTTCAATTTGTGTATTTAGGTTCAACAATGACCCATCCATAGATGTTCTTTTACTGACTACACATGTTGGTGGACTGGGTCTTAACTTAACAGGAGCTGATACAGTCGTATTTGTTGAGCATGACTGGAATCCTATGAGGGATTTACAAGCAATGGATCGAGCACATCGTATTGGCCAGGTAAACTGCCAGTGTTGCTGTACATATTATTATGATGTGATTTCCTACTCCTGTCATTATTGTAAGCACACTTTAAAATTTTTGCTTTAAAAGTTGTGGTGTCGGACAGTAGGATAGAGTGGTCCTGGGCTAGGAGTCAAGAAACTTGAATTCTAGTCCTAACTTTGTCATTAATTTCTAGTGGGACCTACCTCTTTGAAGCTTTAGCCTCCTCATCTTTAAAGTAAGGTAGTAGAACCAATGAATTTATAAAAGATCCCTTCTATTGCTTAACAGCCTCTAAATGAATGTTTTAATCAATTTTTTGACCCTAAAAACAAGAATGATAAGACAGTGCTCTTCCTATTTTGGGCTTTTTTTTTTTTTATCACCAGTTGATCTTCTGTAGGCTATCTATTTAGAATACCTCTGACACTATATTATTCAGTAATACCTTAGGTAAACTCGGTCCCTGGTCTCTCCTCCTTCACTCTCTAGACATTCCTAGACTTTCTTAACTGCTATAACTGAGCCTGAAGAATATGACTTGTCCGTCCAGAACAAAAGATGAGTTAGCAGGGAAAATTTGATTCTCTGTGGTAGAATGGAGAGATATAAGGGGCTAGGTCCTTGTACAAATTGAAATATATATCCTTAGATACAGCAAAGTGACTGCCTAAAATGACTGTCATTTCTCTAAAGATCCCTCATAGCTACTATAGTAAATCTGTCATATCTTTCATGCTGTAATTTATGGTTATTAATCATGTTTTCCCTCCCCAAGAAACGAGTTGTTAATGTTTATCGATTAATAACAAGAGGAACGCTGGAAGAAAAAATAATGGGTTTGCAGAAATTCAAAATGAATATTGCAAATACAGTTATTAGTCAAGAGAATGCTAGTCTGCAGAGCATGGGGACTGATCAACTTCTTGACCTGTTTACCCTTGATAAGGTAAAAAATTTATTGTTCTGTTTGTCATGAATCATAAAATGATGTATCACTCATTTTGTCACCTACTGGTATGTTCAAAGAAGCCTGGTCAACACAACTCTGGTTCATTGTCTATGAGGACATATTATAGGATTATAGGAAAAGTTGGCATTTTTTTCATTGTTGATGGAAGTAGCACATATTAGCAGTTAAGCTGCCCAGAAATCATTGCTGAGGGAACCCAGAGGTCTGTCAGATTTTGGTGGTTTCTTGTCGGAGATTTGCACCCTTGACACATTAGTATTTTATTATTGGTTCTTAATTGGTTATTATAGGCTTCAGATATCTAGAGGCACAAGTAGCTGGGTCTCCATGACTGATATTCCCCACTTGGTATTGCCCTTTCTGTTATTTTTGAGTCAAGATATTTGTGAGCTGAAGCCTCTGAGGGATCAAAGGTATTCACTGTTTAGTGTCCTAGTGTCCCATCCTCCAAATTAGAATGCAAATCAAATCCCAGTATTTGCATTGACTATCACTCCAAAGAAGATTTATATATTACAAAGTTCTTTCTGTTTTTCTAAAAAAAAATCTCATTAATACATACTTTGTTGACTAAATTCTTACATAAAAAACTAATTCTCTTCTGAAATATTTTCTCAGTATCTTGTGCAGGTGCCCTTTCTCTTCTCACATAATCAGGTATTTCACACCCCATCCGGGTGCTCCGCTGCTCTCCAGGTCTACTGCACCTTTACTTCTACCCTGCCAATGAACTTTCCTCCTTGTGTTGCCTTCCCTAACTAGAGCTTTTCCAGAGCAGGGAATGCTTCCTTTCTTCTGTTTGTATCCCATCCTGAGCTCAACACCTTTGTCCATAGGGATCAGCATTTAATAAAAAAAATTTTTCCCATTCATTTATAGTGTAGAGAAGGAAAGCATGTGACAAATAAGAATAGGGCTGCCCTAGGGCCTGTACTGTTCAAACAGTTTTTCAGAAACTTTGATGAAACTCTAGATGCCATGCCTACAAGATTTGCAGATGACATAAAGCTAGAACATATGACTAATATGTCACGCAGCAAACATGTCAGTAGTCTAGACTATACCATAATCAGATGAAGATTTAAGCAGGATATGTAGAAAGTCCTACTCTTGGGTTCAGAAAATCACTTGTACAAAATACAAAATGGAGATGGTGTTTCTGTTCAAGAGCTCATAAGAAAAAAAAAAGATTGGAGCCAGTAGTTAGTGGACTGAGTTCACTTGAATCAACAGTGCAATATAGAAGTCAGAAAAGTGAAATTTGATTCAGAAGGGAAGAAGAGAGGTGTGTTGATCTCATTGAACTTAGTCCAAATCAAGATTCTATGTCCAACATTTAGAATGATGATGATGTTTGTCCTTCCTTCCTTCCTGAAGAAGACCACAGGGAAGTGATGCCATGACAAGTACACAAATTGGATTTAAGTGAGGAATGGCTGTGCTAAATCACTAGCCTCTCTCCTCCAGAGTCATCTGGGTCCAGCAGCCAGATATGAATCAGGAGATGACCCTGGATGTGAGGCATTCAGGGTTAAGTGACTTGCCTAAGGTCAACACAAGTGTCTGAGGCTGGATTTGAACTCCAGTCCTTCTGACTCCAAGACTAGTGTTCTATCTACTGTGCCAACGAACTGTCCTAACATTTCAGAAATACATTAATAGAATGAAAAGACCACAACTAGAACACAGGCTACAAGAGAACTGTATGAAAGAATTTGAAATGTTTAGCCTGGAGAAAAGAAAACTTATGTGGGACAAAAAAGATTTCTTCCACTATTTAAAAGATTTCCATTCGTAATTCAGTTCACACATATCCTGCCTGGCATTTTTCATAAATAACTGTAAAAGTATTTCTTTTCATTTCCTAATTCTTTAGAATTTGCATGTGAAGAGGCATTTCAGATGGTAAAACTAGGATCCATGAATGGAAGTTATAGGGAGGCTTACTTTGCTTCAGTATAAGAAAAAATTCTCAGACAGACAGTTCCAACAATAAAAAAAGCTGACTTGTAAGAAAATTCCTCACCACTGAAAGTATTTGAGGTGAATGAGACTTTCTTCATCTTGTGGAAGGTTGGATTCTAGATGACTTCAAAAACTGACTTCCAGCTCTAAAATTCTTTGAAAAAAGTCAATGGGCAAAATTGAGACATTCTCTAAACTTTGAATCATTAGAAATGTGATTTGTACTATTTCATTGGCAGCATTCTCTACTGCCAGTAGAGTAGAGTTAAATAGGAAAATGAAATGTTGCCAATACTGTTGCTAAGCCTGAATTCTAGTATATTCAATTACAAACTAAAAAGAGAAACAATAAAAAAATGAAATGTTAAAGAATGGTTTAATATATTAGAAGTATTGGATTAATTTCTGAAATGATTTTCATTCTTACTTTCCTTTAAGGATGGAAAAGTGGAAAAAGCAAATACCTCGGCAACTTCTGGAAAAGCAAGTATGAAATCAATTCTGGAGAACCTCAGTGATCTTTGGGATCAAGATCAATACGACACTGAGTACAGTCTTGAAAATTTTATGCATTCTCTCAAATAACTGTCAATTCTTGTTAAGGCAACTGCTGCTAGATTAATTATTTTTTCTGCTGATATTCAGCAAATTTCAGAGTTTATGGAGAACATTTAGCTCATTGTGTAAATAAATTGGAAAAGGAATCAGCATGATTCTTGAGCTTGTTCCACTGGGGGGAACAAGTTATTCTGTCTTAAAACTTTGCACTGTATTAAACTGAAGTTTTAATGTGAAGTGGTTTGAATTTTGATATACTGAAGAGACCCAGAGGGGGGAAGCCAGCCACACAGGGTTTACACATGCTACCAAATGGTGTTCTCATTGGGAATGAGCCCGCATGTCATGGTGTACACAGTCACTTTGTACAGGAGCATTTCCATGAGTACTTTAGTTTGTTCATGTACATTTTTTTCCTTTTAAATGGAACTTGTTTTTATGATTTAAAAAGATAGAATTTTCCACTATCAGAAATTCAGATGAGCCATAATTTTAAGATAGTCATCATTAATATTGGTCAATCTTAGAAGCCAGAAGGAATGTTAGGAATTGAACTAGGTATCTGTATGCAAACCTTTGTATATTTAATGCAAGTTTTTTTGACATCATTTTGTCAATTTTTAAAAAATATAATATGGGCTATACGAAATACAGGTAATAGGCTTTTTAAGGCCACTTTTGCATCCTGTTAAGTGGGTGCACTTTTTTAATTTATCTAAAGGCTAGAATATAGCCTGATTCAAAGAACATATGTACTCACTAGGTTTCAATCATATATAAATATATAAATATATAATATATTTTTTGTAACTAAAAACTGTATACAAAAGTATACAAATAGGAGTTTTTCAAAAATAGATTTTACACTGTTTAGAATTCCAAAAATCTATGCTGAAAAGACTGTTTACTGTATTAGTGCATGACTTGAGGAAAATGTTTCCTTTACATATATAGATATACATGAATAAGCATCTATATATATAGGAATACCTACACTATACCCAAGAGGAGGAGTTCTGCCACTGAAATCATGTAACTATATTGGGCAATAATAATAGTTTGGAATGAGAATGTATTAGCTATACACTAGACAGTGTTATAAGAGAGATCCTAATGGGGAGGGTGGAGTGTATGTCTATAGATATAGATATGCAGTTTTATAAATGTTCAACAGAGAGAGAGAGAGAGAGAGAGAGAGAGAGAGAGAGAGAGGGAGAAATGTGTGCATGTCTGCGTAACACATATTTGAAATAAATGTATATATATATATGTTTAGAATTCCAGTTTGTCTGAGGTTTGTGGTGTACTTTGCCCTAGGCATCATTGAAGACCACCAGACCTCTGCTGTGTAGAATCCACACGTGTTTTGTTTAATGACATAAAGCATTAGCCTGTTTGACAGCCTTTAGATGGGGACTTTTGTCACATTTCAGTAGCTATTATGGCTACTTTGTAACATTAAATTTAGCATTCCATAAGAGAACAATAAAAATAAAATGGAAATACAAAATAAATATGTGTGTAGTTGTATATTAATCAAAAGGTTAGAGCTGAAGCATGACTTTGAACCATGTTTTTTTTTTTTGTACTTAATTCAAGTACATTGTGAAAATTTCTTTTGCAACTTGAGAATCTCCTTTTTCCTTATAAGTACATTTTGGTATATTGGAAAGGACATGTGCTTGCAGTCGGTGCACTGGGTTTGAATTTTGCCTCACACAGATACTGTGTGTCAACATGGCAAATTAGATAAACCTTCCAGACTTTCTTATCTGTAATAATGCAGAAGGTAATATTTGCACTATCTACCTCATGGGGTCATTTTGGGAGAAAACTCTCATTGCCAACATAGGTTCACATCAATGTGAGTTAATTTTTTATCATCTTTTGGTCACTCATAGTCTAAATTAAGGGGGGGGGCAAAAGAGAAAACATGTGAATTTGTATGCCACAAGTTAGCTTAGATGCCAATAATGTGCTTAAGAATATTATGTCTTTATTATCATTTATGACACTTTCAGGGGGGTTTTGTTCATCTAGTTTTTGAACTTTAAATTATCACACAGTATCCTCTGTAACAGTTACTGAAGCATAAGAAACTTAATTGTATTTTCAGATACAGATAAGACTGAATCTAACATTTTCCAAAAATGAGATGAGATAGAGTATTTGATTTTTCTTTGTGCAAAACCTTTTATTTCTGACACACTGACAAACAAAATAAATTTTAAATTATGGAGAATAACTTGGAGCATCAATGTATTTTGTCTGGGATAGGCCTCAGTTTCTTTCATCCATAAAAATAGATTGCATTTAACAAAATCCAGTGTCTGGCCCATCTCTAAATCTCAGACATCAGAGAGCCATTTGTCTATCCACCTATCTTAGAAATCCCTTCTATAATGTCCCCAATAAATACTCATTTAACTGCTGTTGAAGCTGACTTATGAGAGAGAAACTTATTATGATAGCCCTTCCAATTTTGGACTATTCAAAGTTTTAAGAAGTTTTTCTCTGGGTGGTTAGGTGGCGCAGTGGATAGAGCACCAGCCCTAGAGTCAGGAGTACCTGAGTTCAAATGTGGCCTCAGACACTTAATAATTACCTAGCTGTGTGGTCTTGGGCAAGCCACTTAACCCCACTGCCTTACAAAAACCTTAAAAAAAAAGTTTTTCTCCTATTGAACCTGTTCATAATTTATTTGTTGCTCATAGTTCAACCCCCTGGAGTATCCCCTTTCCACAAGATAGCCATTCAAATTGGAAGGCATCGTAAAGCTCAAAAGCTCAGATTCCCTTTATTTTGGACAGATGAGGAAACTGAGGCCAAAAGAGGCGAAGTGACTTTTTTAGTCATTTAGATATTAAGTAGCAGATCTGGGGTTTGAACCCAGTTCTCTAGCTCCAGATTCAGTATCTTCTAGCAGAGTGCTGAACACATGGTAAAAGCTTAATAAAATGCTTGTTGACTGACTATAGGAAGGAGGGGATGAAATGACAAAATACTAAGCGGAAGGCAGGACATTCTCCAGCTTTTTAACACTGGGCATTGAACCACTACAACTCTGACCCTTCATCTCCTCATCTATAAACTGGAGATTGTCTCACAGGGTGTCGTGAGATGTTCTTAAGGTGCTTTGTGAACTCTGAAACACCATGTAAAAGTCATCTTGTCATACCCCACTGCTTCTTCATACCAGAACAGGTCATATAAACGTAGGAATTTTATAATAATGAAGCCCCCAAATAATTATGGGGGGTTATAAAATATACCACCACCTTTGTGCTGGGGAAGATGTCTTTATATTCCCAAATGCCCCATTGCTGTGTGAGTTCTGCAGCACAGTAAGAGGCAAATTAGTTGTTTCCTTTCAAGGAGAGACCCTTTCCATTGGTGCATATGTTAATATTCTCAGGTTACAGGGTCCAGGTATAACTCTGGCTGACAAGTTCAGCTCTGTAGTGAAAAGTAAAGTATATGTTTTATATTACTGCCTTTCTGCCTTTATTTATGAATTTTTGTGCCCTTGCTAGGTGTTCAGTTCTTGTAAATGTGCAGCTATCCTGAAAAAAATAAATATATCAATATTCCCATCCACTATTTGCAGTCTATAAAATCTAGTTTTTTCCCATCCTTCTGTTCAAATCCATTGTTTTCTTCTTGTTATTTTACTGTTAGATTTATTAAACTCATACAGAATAGTCTGGCTCACATTTCTCTGCATTGGAGTTAATTTTTCCTTTTAAGTAGTTAACTGCCATTTGCTGTCTACATATATTTACTGATAATTGTGTTGTATCTAAGGTGCCTTTCAGGATAATGTAGTTTCCCTGTTTGTCATTCTTGACAGTATCATTTTTACTATTGCCTTATCAGAAGTCATGATTGCCACTCCTTCTTTGGATTCAAATGAATATAATAATAAATGTTGTTTCAGTCCCTCACCTTAAATCTGTTTTCCCTGCTTTAAGTGTGTTTTTTTTGTATGTAACAAATTGTTGCGGTCTGTTTTCTCTAATCCATTCTGTAACTGTTTCATATTAGTGTTAATTCCATGAAGATTCAGTTTTATAATTGTTTATTTTCTCCATCTAATACTCTTATGACCGTAATTTTTTTTTAAAGCAGCAGAACACTGTACAACTCATTCTGCTTGAAAAGGTACATTCCCAGTTTTGATCTTATACAAACACCATCTCCCTACACCCCTGACTTGGTTCTCCCTATCTCCAAATTCTGTTTTTGTTGTTGTAATCTTTACCACCCTTCCCTTGTTCAACCCAGATAAAAGTAGAGTTTAGGAGCCTTCAACATTCCTTTTTTGAACTCTTCTTACTCTCCTCCCACTGATTCATTCTCTTCCCTCAACCCATCCCACCCCTGCCCATGTTCTTTTGAGAACCCTTCCATAAAATGGAAGTTCTGTTTCTTACAGTACATGAACATTGTCATTACTCATTAGTAATTTTATATGCTTTTATAAGTATTTTGTATTTTCTTATGTATGTATATATTGTATCTTTCTGGTAGAATGTATGTTCTTTGAGGTTAGGGGTTGTTTTGTTTTTGCCTTTGTATCCCCAGTACGCAGCACATGCGTGGTAGTCATTTAATAAATATTTATTGAATTGAATTAATACTATTTGGACTTGTTTACCTTGTTCAGTTTTTGTTGATGATGATGATGAATGTGTTATGTTAAAATACCTGAGCACCTGTATTTTTTAGGAGGAATGACTGAAAATTTGTGTTCTTGCAAAAGAAATACCTTGTCTTACAAAGGAGTATATGCTCAGTTTTACATAATGTTAATTTCGTAAGGCAAACTAGTTTTCTTTGTTTTTGCTTAATCATATTTCAACATTTTATCCAGCAAATTTAAAATCGGTGCTATTTGATATATGAATTGATGCTTGACTGCTTGTGATTTTTCATTTGATTCTTGGCAAATTTCTCTTCTAGATGAATTGAAGTAAGATTCTACTCTACCAGTGTACACTAGATTCTCTAGTCCTAGACTATGGCTATTGACCAACATATTAACTAGCCCTCTCAACTTCACCCAATCTTCAAATTTGACAAATATAAAATTTAATATGATTTCGTACAAGTCACTCATAAAATGCTAAAAGTTCAGAGCCAAGTTAGGTACATGGAGCTTTCTGTCCCCTAAGATGGCTTCCACCTATTTATGATTATTCTTGGTCCTGGTGTTCAGCCACTTCCAAGTCCACTTGACTTTGGCATCCTCTACCTCACACTTCTCAATCTGAATAGTATAAGAAATTTGAGTCAATGTTTTTAAGATCAAATTATCCCGCAAGTATCCCTCTGGTCTACTCGTCAGGCAGTTAATCAAATTGGAAGTAAGTTTAGGACAGAAGCCATTAAAAAAGCCATGCTACTTCTTCATGTTCCCAGTTTCCTTTTCTGAATCTGTAAAACCTCTGTCAGCAATTAAAGCCAAGTTTCCTGATTCATTTGCATATTTGTCTTTTGGAAAGTTGGGGTGACTTTTACAGTCCTACACCATTTGGCTTGAATTTTTGTGAGTCTTTGGCAGCTCCACCATGATGGTTGCCTTTTTTTGTTTGTTTTTTTTAACTACTTGGGATATAATATGTACATGCCTGGGTGACCACATGGTGCTTTTTAAACCCTATCAGTCTCCATTTCCTCTTAACCATTTTTTTTTCTGTCCTTCATAATATGAAGATCTTTCACCATGTTAGAGAAAACGAGAGTTGACCTACTTTTTCCCTTATCATCCCATCCACTTTAGCAGAAGTTATATTGTTTTTTAATCTTGCTCTAATCCACAAAATAGATTTTTTCAAGTCTTTCATTTTATGTTTATCTTTTGTCACCACCTTAAGCATCTTAGGGAGCTTTTTAGCTCTCTCCTGACACCATGTCTTAAAAATCAAAGTTGTGCTTCTGTTGCACTCTCTTCAGAGAGTGCCTCATTTGCTCCCTTATTGGAATTAGTTCTCTTTGATTCTTTTTGGTCTGGACCTGTAACTTCATTGGTGTTATAGTGAATGGTGGAGACTTTAACTAGGGGCACTTAGGAGTACCTGCTGAGAATCACACAGCAGGCATAAGAACTGACTCCAGGTCTTCCTTTTCCTGAGACCCAACTCTTGCACCACTATGCAAGTTGCCTTTTTAAGGTCAACTTCATCTATAGAATTTTAGGTCAAGGGATCTTACCTAGTCTTTCTCTGATCCTTTTGAGATTTGTTCTCCCAAACATCCAACTGAGCCATTTTTCTTCCCTATAAATTCAAAAAAGTTTCCATCATTGTTATTTTATCAACCACTTCCCTTGCTTATGAATTTTCTTTTACACTCCTACCTTTTGAAGAATGAAACTGTCATCAGTCCAGCTTTTATAAACTATACTACTCTTGTTTTTGCTTTTAAGATTTTACCAATTGAGTATATACATCAAGTACAGAAATAAAAACATTTACCCCCAAGACCTAAGGACCATAAGTCTTTCTTGGTCCCTGTGTAGCATGGTCTTAGACTTATGTAGTTTCTACATAATCTAGGACCCTACAGATTCATGTATAAATGTATTCTGGCCCCTAGAGTTCATTTTTCTCAGCTACTATTGGGCCAGCTGTCAAAGGCATGCCTAAGAATTATCCCTATCATTATACTGTTTTATTTCATATTGAGTGTGTGGTCTATTTCCTAAATCTAAATTTCCTAAATCCACAAAAATATCACTTGTGTTTCTTTTCTGTTGTTCTTCACCCAAGTGACCTACAGATTCATCCCTCTAGTTCTGGGGTTGGGAACCTTTTTTCTGCCTGGGGTCATTTGGATATTTATAACATCATTCATGGGCTCTATTTGGGCATTTAATTAATTCATCTCTAAAAAGCACCCAGATTTCTTGAATTTCCAGTCCCCCTACAGTTGCCTTGGCAATGCTGGACAAATAGGGACTTCAGGCCAGAGGTTTGTTCCCCCCAACACCCTAGTTCCTTGATTTCCTCTTAAAAACAAATCTTTTTAATATACATTACTACTGGCCTCACCTTTGATGTATTCTTTTCCTTTTCAATAAAGACTCATATTCCTGTAAGTTCAGTCAACAAATATTTGTGAAACACTCAGTGTGTGGCCAGACCATACTTTAGGTTCTGGAAAGACCAGGTCAAAAATTGATCCTCACAACAACCCTCTGCAGTAGATGCTACTATTCCCAATTTAGAGTTGAGGACATTGAGGCAAGCAGAGGTTAAATGTCTTAACCAGAGTCTCACATGTACTAAATGTCCAGATCAGATTGAAAGCAGGTCTTCTAGACTCTAGGCTCAGCTGGAATCCATCAGGCCACCTAATTGCCTCTAGCTGGTTGGATATTCATTGGTATAGGTATTGTTACAGATCCGCAACATTTTGCAATTCACATTTGTCTTAAGGGGTGGAGTCAGGAGTACCTGAGTTCAAATCCAACCTCAAACACTTAATAATTACCTAGCCATGTGGCCTTGGGCAAGTCACTTAACCCCAATGCCTTGAAAAATCTAAAAAAAAATAAAAAGATGATGCAGCAGGGTGGCTAGGTGGCACAGTGGATAGAGCCCTGGAGTCAGGAGTACCTGAGTTCAAATCCAGCCTCAAGACACTTGATCTTTAGCTGTGTGGTCTTGGGCAAGCCACTTAACCCCAATTTGCCTTGCAAAAACCTAAAAACAACAAAAAAAGATGATGCAGCCAATCTGGGGGTGAGTCTCTCCATATGAAACAAATACTAGCACCTACTTCATGGTTGTGAGGATCAAAACAAGATAATTGTAAAACAATTGTCACTTTTATCATTATTACAATATCACCTGGCTTAGAAGATAAATATACGTTGGCATTTTTCTCCCTATTGCTTTTCCATTTAGAAGCCTTCGGTTAGATTCACAAGATCCTAAAACATGCAGTTTACATTATTAAATGTTCAGACACACTAGCTAGTCTGGGCCCCTTCACCAACAGGACGGGAGAGAGTACCCTTGGATGACTAAGTCTTATAAGTACATTCTCTAGCATTAAAGGAAGTCTTCCAACCCATCCATTTTGGTGAATCTTCCTTTGACCCTTCCTTCCTCTCAAACAATCCAGATCTCACTTCCCTTTTGCTAAAACTCTAGAGTTCTTTATTTCCCTTGCTTCACACTCATTCCTCTACCCCTTTCAATTAAGACCCTTATCCTTACCTCCACTAAAGTACTTTTTAAACTACCTCAAAGTCATTGCCAACACAAAAATCATAGACTTTTTCAATCTTCAGCCTCAATTTTTTAAAAGCATTTTACAATTAACTTTACTGTCTTCTCTTACCTTGATTTTTTTTTTAAATACTGCATGCATGGAGCTCATCTCCCAGAATATCTTGGTGTCACATAATCCCAGATTTTTCGTTTTCCATTGTAACCAATCTGGTAATAATTCTTTGCAAATTAAGCAAGGATGGTCTTCAAAAAACAAAAATATTGGGGCAGCTGGGTGGTACAGTAGATAGAGCACTGACCCTGGAGTCAGGAGGACCTAATCTCAGACACAATATTTTTTTAATTTATTTATTTTGAATTTTATAATTTTTCCCCTAATATTATTATCTAGCTGTGTGACCTTGGGCAAATCACTTGACCCCATTGCCTTATAAAAATAAAAAAAACAAAAAACAAACATATAGTCAGTCTATCACAGACTCATACTTACTTACCTTTCCTAACTCCCATTCAGTCTACCCTACCTCTAAATCCCCCCCACTACAATATACCCAATATATTGGCCTTCCAGGCTTTTGTGAAGACTTCCAGTGAAGGGGAAGCAATTACCTCCTCAGGCGGTCCATTCTACTTTTTTTGGATAGCTCTAAATATTAGGAAGTTTTTTTCTGGCATCAAGTCTAAATTTGTTTCTGCAACTACCATGCATTTTTTCCTAGTTTTGTTCTGGGTTCAAGTCTAATCCTTCTTCCACATGACAGCCTTAAGATATTTGAAGGCAGCTGACTTCCCTCCAAGACTTTTCCATGTTAAATATCCCCAATTCCTTCAAGCAAAGCTCTGCCTTGAGTCTTCATTTTTTAATCTGCTCCTTTAATGACTTTACCTGCTCAGCTTTTAGTTATCACCTCTACAAAATTAAATAATGAGTATACTCAATTGAATCATCACCATTTGGATATTAATTCCAACTGTATAAATCATAAACCATTCCTACTGGCCAATCCTTTCCATCTCCTACATGTACTTGAATGTTGGTCACAGGCTAGACATCTGCCATGCAACCTCCTAACAAGACAGGAATACCAGTGAAGTGGTTAGGCTGCCCACCAGATCTTTGGTTCTTACCACTTGGCCAGGCCATCCTCTTTGGTTAATACACTTCCCCAAAGACATCCTTTGCTTCATAATTCTTTGAAGTTCCTTAATTGTTAGATTTGGCAGTCTACCATGTACTTCACCACTTGTCCCCAAGATAATTTGTAAATTCTTGGAGTCTGTACTGATCAATGACTTACAGTCATATAATAACAGCACTGGTATAATATTGATATTAAGAATCTTGGACAAAATTGAAAAATGTTTGCAGAAATAAATCTAATGTAAAAATAAGGAGAAAATAATAGTAATAAGTAGCATTTAATAAACTAATATATGCCAGATACTGTACTAAACACTTTGTTTTTTGTGAGGCAATGGAGTTAAGAGGCTTGCCCAAGGCCACACAGCTAGGTAATTATTAAGTGTCTGAGGCCAGATTTGAACTCAGGTACTCCTGACTCCAGGGCAGGTGCTCTATCTACTGTGTCACCTAGCTACCCCTGTACTAAACATTTAAGAAATATCTCCAATTAATCTTCCCAACAACCCTGGAAGGTAGGTCCCATTATTATTATCATCCCTATTTTACAGTTAAGGAAATAGAAGTCATGTGACTTGCTCAGGGCCACATAGCTAATAAGTTAGATTGGATTTGAACTCAGGTCTTCCTGACTCCCAAGTCCAGGATTCTATCCAATGTGCCATTTAGTTGCTTTGAATTGAGGGAAAATATATCTGCAGTAAGTTTCCCTGATGAAGGCCTTGTTTCCAAGATACATTAAAAAACTGATTTTAATTCACAAGACTAAAAATAGATAAATGGTAGATAATAGTAGATAAATGGTCAAAGAACATGAAGAGGCAGTTTTCAAAGGAAGAACTTTCTCCCGTACTGCTAATTTGTATGAAATTATTGGGGCAAATAGGCACAGTAGATAATAGAGTCAAGAAGACTCATCTTCCTGAGTTCAAATGTGACTTCAGGACACTATGTGACCCTGGAAAGTCACATAACCCTCGGTTTCCTCATCTATAAAGTGAGCTAGAGAGGGAAATGGCACTTTTCTTTGTCATTGAAAACCCTAAACAGAGTCGTGAGAAGTCAGATATGACTGAAATGATTGCTTGTGGAGCAATCATCATGAAGAAAGGTTCCACCTTTCTCACCACCAGCAAAACAAACACTGCTGAACCCTGACAATAGTAGTATCCCCACAGTCCATTAGCCCATTTTTCAGCCCAGTCAGTACTTCTGGTCATCAGCCTATGGAGCAATTCCTTTGGAGAAGTTGCTAGCAATCCCCACCAAGTACTGACCACTTACCATCTAGAGGAGACAAGTCATTGTAACTGAAGGCATCCTGAGGGAGATATTAAGACAGTATATAGAAAGCAAATCAAAACATCACCTCAAGTACCACTTCCTGTCAGTCTGCTCAGGAGATAGTCTAGCTCTCCAGGACCTGGAGGTCACAAAGGCTTTGGAGTAGTCCATAGTCCTACTTACAACCTAGTCTCCCCATAGCCAGCAGTGAGGGAACAACCACCAACAACTGGTATTGAAGGTCATATAAGTCAAGATCCCTAGGCAGTGGCAGGCAGTACCCCTACTAGTCCCACTTCCAACCCAGCTTTACTTGCATGGAGATGACATCTGCTAACTATTTCTGTGAGTGCAGCATCCAAAGCTAATGAAGAGATTGAAAACAAAATTTTCACAACCAAAGTTCTTTGCAACTGTCAGTTGGTTCAACATAGAAGTGGATATGATTTTTTAAAGTCAGAAATGCCACTAAAGAATCTACATGATTAAAAAAATTTTTTAAAAAGAATATACATGATTAGTTGCTTTGCTAAGGACCATGGGGCTTTTCCATCAATCTCCATCTGAAATCTATGTATTATTGCCACCATCAGAATCTGAGGAATTATCTTGGCTTTGTATTTATTTCTCCATTGCTTTCAGTACTTCAAATGTTCAAAGCATTGTACACCTGACAAATTCTTTTTCATTCATTTATAAATCTAAATAAAGATTTGTGCATATGTTGCTGGGTCCATTAGAATACAATTTCATTGAGGTCATGGACTGTTTTGCTTATTCTTTGTATCCCTAGACAGAGTCTGAGACTTAGTAAGTAAATGTGTAAAATACTGAGTTTTTTTTAATTAACCTGTGTAGTGTTTGCTACTTGGTTTACTGTATTTAGACATTGGGGACAGTTTTCTCACATCATTCCCAGCATTATAGTATTTAGACCATTTGATTTGTCATGTTCTCCTGGGATCCCTATGATTCTCAAGGTTTGTCTATGCATCCTGTCTTCACGATCAGTGGCTTTTGCTTTTGTAGAGATCATGTTATTAACCTTTATATAACTTTTTTCATAACTTTTAGTATTATTTCCTTTAGCTTGTCTTCCAGATTGTCCTTCACTTCAGTATATTTGTATTCTCTTTTGTTTTTTTGAAGAGACCATCATGGACTCAAGATTTTCTACTATGCTAATCATTTCTGCTATTCAGACCATAAATCCTGGATTTTTTTCCCTTTTAACTTGCATTATACTTTTTCTTTTCTCTTTTGAGCTATTCTAGAACAGAATACTATTATTCTTTACTGACCTTGAATTCTATAGAGCTTAATGTTTCATCAGTTGTTGGTTTGACTTCCTTTGTTTTGTAATGCTTATTTAGAGATAGTTGTAATTTTTTAGATATTTTGGTATTCATTCTCCCTTGTAATTTAGTTTTTCCCTCTCTGTTGGTTTATTTGCTCACATTCTTGGTCACTTTTTGACTTTGATGATAAATTGGGAAGAGTCTCTTCCCCTTTGGTGTTGAAGAGGAGGAATCAGTAGCTCTGGACTTCAGGATTGAGAGTTAGACTTCAACATTGAGATTCTTCTCATATTGGGCAATTTACTTCTCATAGGCCAATGCCCCTGCCTTAAGTAGGTTCTGTGGGCTACAGTGTAAGCCCCAAACTAGATTCCTGTCCCCTTCCCTGTATATTCCCCAGTTCTATCGCTGGCTATCCTTCCCTTCTGTGCCTGGGCTGAATCGGCTTCTGGTACATTTCATAGGATTGGGAAGAAAGGAGGGTTGTAACCAAAGTTCCCTAACTTAGGCACTGTCTCAAGTAAGTGGTAGTCTAAACTCTCCCCTTCACACACACACACACACACACACACACACACACACACACACACACACACACAAAAACACACTCTCTCTCTCTCTCTCTCTCTCTCTCTCTCTCTCACACACACATACACACACACTTATACACACCCACAACTGGATAAAGTCATTGTCTGATGCTTGATGAAACCAGGTGGAGGGACAGGCAAAGGTTGGCATGACCTGGCAGAATCTCTGAAGCAGCAACACAAAGTCCTGGGTGAACTCCATGCACAAGGACATGAGTTGATTGTTGTGTACCAACAGCATAGGCTTTCATATGCTGTAGGCTAAGCTTCTGGAATGATAATTCTTTTGGGGGAGGGGGTGCAGATGGTAGGTAGGGAGTGAGAGTTATTGGGATTGTAGATTACCTAATCTGTCATCTAATATTGATGGCGACCAATATTCCAGCAAGTGCCTAATAAGTCCTTATTTATTGTTTTAAAAGGTATTTCTTACAGTTACCATAAAGGTAGTGTTCTTAAGGAAACAGTATCTTGGCTAGGGCTTTGGGGTGACCTCCCAGTTCTAGAGGGAACAGCATGCCCGACCAGGGAATTGTATGAAAATGCCCTCTGACAGAAAGGTGTTTATAGCCAGAGACACATCTGGCCCTGGCTTAGGGAAGCCAGATGGGAAGCAGAAAGCAGAAAATCAACCATGTTTCTCAAGTAGGTTAAAAACTGTTGACAGGAAATTGAGACCTCCGTATCTATTAGGTATAAGTTAATCTTGGTAAGTAGGATCATTCTTCAGGACAAGAATTCAATTTAAAATTGACTCAGAAAAAAATGACCATTTTTAGTTTTAAAATGTGATAGGCAAGCATAAAGATAGTGCTAGAGAAATATTTCTTTGGAAAAAAATGTGGCAAGAGGGAGACATGAACAGCCTATGAACTCAAATGGTGTTAAGAGAACTAGAGAAAGGCTCCTAATGCATGCTAAGGACCCTCAGTGGAAGATTTACGGGAGATTAGGGACAAGAATTGCACAGGAAGAGGGGGCACAGATGGAAGTATTCTGTCATTCTTATTTTTAAATCACTCATACTTTTAAAGAAATTTTAAAGAATTATTTTAAATAATGCTGAGTGAGATGAGCAGAACCAGAAAAACACTGTACACCCTAACAGCAACATGGGAGTGATGATCAACCTTGATGGACTGGCTCATTCCATCAGTGCAAGAATTGGGGACAATTTGGGGCTGTCTGCAATGGAGAATGCCATCTGTATCCAGAGAAAGAACCGTGGAGTTTGAACAAAGTTCAAGGACTATTCCCTTTAATTTAGGAAAAAAACAGCTTATTGTCTGATCTTGTTAACTCTTAGACTTTTTATCTCTTCCTTAAGGATATGATTTCTCTCTCATGACACTCAATTTGGATCAATGTACAACATGGAAACAAAGTAAAGACTGACAGAATGCTTTCCATGGGGGGGGGGGAGTAAGATTGGGGGGAAAATTGTAAAACTCAAATAATATCTTGGGGCAGCTAGGTGGCGCAGTGGATAGAGCACCAGCCCTGGAGTCAGGAGACCTGAATTCAAATCCAGCCTCAGACACTTAATTACCTAGCTGTGTGGCCTTGGGCAAGCCACTTAACCCCATTGCCTTGCAAAAAAAAAAACACCTAAAAATTATTTTAAAGATTATATTACTATTATTCAACAAATGGGCTCTAAAAGAAATTCAGATGCTAAGTTTGAGGAGGATGACCTCCCAACTATTAACACATAATACAGTAAGTATATGGTGAGATGATGTTCAGGCAGCTTGTTTTGGGTTTTGATAATATCAAAGCAGAGAACCCTCAGTGGTCAGTACTAGCCGACTTCCTGGATATCACCCATCATATCTTCTCCCACCTTCCCAACTTTGTCCATGCTAGAATCTACTCCTTTGCTTCCATTCCTTAAAATCATTAACTTCTTTCAAGAGCCAACTCAAGAGTCATTTTCTATGGGAAAGCCTTTCATTAATGCTGTGTCATTCAGGTGTCCTTTGATTAAGGAATAGCTTAGCAGATTATAATGTATAAATTAACAGAATATAATAATAGCAAGTCAGGAGTCAGGAGTACCTGAGTTCAAATCAGCTCTCAAACACTTAATAATTACCTAGCTGTGTGCCCTTGGGCAAGCTATATCCCAGCATGGGGAAAAAGATTATCATAAATCTTGAGAATTGTAACTCTAACAGAGAGAATACACCTAGCCAGAAGTGATGGACATTCATGTTCTATCCATGAGACTGATATCTAAAGGGATGTAACTGGCTTTAACCCCACATGGGAGAAAGACTAATAACTCAAGAATTTTAACTATTAGACACAATATACTGAACTAGAAGTGACAGATACTCAAAATTTTCTATGACTCAGAATGATCTAAAAAACATTGCCTCCTTAAAAATGGGGAGAGGAAAGAGATGGGAGGAGGGAGGGGATTGAATGGGGTAGATCTTATTACACTAAGAGGTACAAAATACCCTATGGTAATAGAGGGGAAGAAGGGAGCAGATGAGAAACACTTGAATCTTCTTCTCATCAGACTTGGCTTAAAGTCAACTTACACATACTCAGTTAACTTATAAAACATCTAACCTTTCAAGTATTAAAAGGGGAAAAGGGGAGGGGGACAGAGAAAGGGAAGGGGAGTACGGGGAAAAGGGAAATAACAAAAGGAAGGGAAGGGAAAAAGGGAAAGGGGAAAGAAAGGGGAGGGGTGATATAGGAGGGCAAACACACTAAAGGGGGTGTTATTCAGAAACAAAATACTGGGGAATATGGATAAGGGGGGGGAAGGGGGAAATACAAACAGAGGGAAGATAGCATGGAGGGCAATAAAGAATTAGTAATCATAACTTTGAATGTGAATGGGATGAACTCTCCCTTAAGACGTAAGCAAATAGCAGAATGGATTAAAAACCAGAATCCTACTATGCTGCTTACAAGAAACTCATTTGAAGCAGAGAGATACATATAGAGTAAAGGTAAAAGGTTGGAGCAAAATATATTTTGCTTCAGCTGAAGTAAAAAAAGCAGGGGTAGCAATCCTTGTCTCAGACAAAGCAGCAGCAAAAATAGATAGCATTAAAAGAGATAAAGAAGAAAACTATATCCTCCTAAAAGATACCATAGACAAAAAGGTAATTTCAATACTAAATATGTATGCAACCCAATGGTATAGCATCCAGATTCTTAGAAGAGAAATTGAAGGAGTTACAGGAAGACAGAGAACTGAGTCATATTTTTAAAACAAAAAGCCATTCCCCAATTGACAAATGGTCAAAGGATATACAAAGGCAATTTACAGATGAGATCAAAGCAATCCATAGCCATATGAAAAAATGCTCTAAATCATTATTAGAGAAATCCAAATTAAAGCTCTGAGGTACCACCTCACACCTCTCAGACTGGCCAATATGACCAGAAAGGATAATGATCATTGTTGGAAGGGTTGTGGGAAATCTGGGACACTATTACACTGTTGGAGCTGTGAACTCATCCAGCCCTTCTGGAGAGCTATTTGGAACTATGCCCAAAGGGCAACAAAAATGTGCATACCCTTTGACCCAGCAATACCACTACTGGGTCTATATCCTGAAGAGATGATGAAAAAGGGTAAAAACATCACTTGTACAAAAATATTTATAGCAGTCCTGTTTGTGGTGATCAAGAATTGGAAATCAAGTAAATGTCCTTCAGTTGGGGAATGGCTTAGCAAACTGTGGTATATGTAAGTCATGGAACACTATTGTTCTATTAGAAACCAGGAGGGATGGGATTTCAGGGAAACCTGGAGGGATTTGCATGAACTGATGTTGAGTGAGATGAGCAGAACCAGGAAAACACTGTACACCCTAACAGCAACATGGGAATGATGGTCAACCTTGAAGGACTTGCTCATTCCATCAGTGCAACAATCGGGAACAATTTTGGGCTGTCTGCAAAGGAGAGTACCATCTGTATCCAGATAAAGAGCCATGGAGTTTGAACAAAGTTCAAGGAGTATTCCCTTTAATTTAGAAAAAAAAAACAGGTATCATTGTCTGATCTTGTTACCTCTTAGACTTCTTGTCTCTTCCTTAAGGATATGATTTCTCTCTCATCACACTCAATTTGGATCAATGTACAACATGGAAACAAACTAAAGACTGACCAATGGCTTTCCGTAGGAGGGTGGGGGGGAGGGAATTAAGATTGGAGGGGGGAAATTGTAAAACTCAAATAATATCTTTAATAAAAAATATATAATAAAAAAGGAATTGTTCAACCCTGGGGAGCAGAGCCTTACTGCTCTTTTCCAGGTCACCTTAAGTAGGAGAACTGCCTCACTGGGTCCATCTGTGGGTTCTGTCTTTGGAAAGTTTAGTTAGAGTCCTTAGTTTATGAGTTTTATCAGAGAGCACCTAAGACCTGATCCTTTCTTATCCCCATCTTGGCTCCGCCCAGCCCTCAGGGCACACAGCAAGCTGTGTGGCCACTGCATTCCAGATCCAGGAAACAGAAGCAGGTGGAGCTGGTAAGCAGGAGCCCCCAGAGCATGAGCCCATTGAACCTAGGGAGGGGAGTGAAGAGAGAGAGACTGCTGAGCTCTACTCTGCCCCTGGAACAGGACTCTGGGGCTCTAACAACATTCAGATCCTGAAAAGTCAAGGCCCCCTCAAAGAACAGCAGGGCCCCCCCACCTGAGCCCCATGGTGGCGGGGGGTGGGGTGGGGCTTGTCGTTATTTACAGACCAGGAGGGAGGACAGAGCCTCACTCACACACTGAGACTCTTGTGGCAGTGTCCCAAAAGCTCAGGAAGCACCCCCAAAACAGGCTTAGGCTGGGAAAATGAGCAAGCAGAGAAAAAAAGGAACACCATTGAGAAATACATTATCTATGATCCCAAAAAGGATCAATATACTCAGTCTGAAGATGAGGAAGCACAAGCTCCTGCATCTAAAGACTCCAAGAGAAATAGAAATTGGGCTCAGGCTATCACAGAGCTCAAAAAAGACTTTGAAAATCAAATGAGGGAATTAGAAGAAAAACTGGGAAAAGAAAGGAAAAACATGAAAATGAAGTCAGCAGCTTAGTCAAGAAAATCCAAAAAAATACTGAAGAAAATAGCATGCTAAAAACCAGCTTAGGTCAAATGGATAAAACAGTTCAAAAAAGTTATTGAGGAGAAGAATGCTTTAAAAAGCAAAATTGGCCAGATGGAAAAAGAGATAAGAAAACTCTCTGAGGAGAACAAATCCTTCAGACAAAGAATAGAATTCAGGGAGACTGATGAATTTACCAGAAATCAGGAATCAATGCTTCAAAACCAACAAAATGAAAAATTAGAAGAAAATATGAAATATCTCATTGAAAAAACAACTGATTGGGGCAGCTAGGTGGCGTAGTGGATAAAGCACCAGCCCTGGAGTCTGGAATACCTGGATTCAAATCCAGTCTCAGACACTTAATAATTACCTAGCTGTGTGGCCTTGGGCAAGCCACTTAACCCCGGTTGCCTTGCAAAATCCTAAAAAAACAAAACAAAAAAAAAAACGACTGATATGGAAAACAGACTTAGGAAAGATCATTTAAAAATGATTGGAATACCTGAAAGTCATGATCAGGAAAAGAGCCTTGACATCATTTTCAAAGAATTACTACAGGAAAATTGCCCTGATATTCTAGAAGCAGAGGGCAAAATAGAAATGGAGAGAATTCACAGATCCCCCCCTCCCAGAAAGAGATCGCAAAAAAACAACCCCTAGGAATATTATAGCCAAGTTCCAGAGCTTCCAAGTCAGAGAAAATATTACAAGCAGCCAGAAGGACACAATTCAAATATCGTGGAGCTGCAGTCAGGATCACACAGGACTTAGCAGCAGCTCCATTGGAAGCTCATAGGGCTTGGAATATAATATACCAGAATGCAAAAGAGCTTAGAATGCAAACGAGAATCAACTACCCAGCAAAAATGGATGTCCTCTTCCAGGGAAAAAGATGGACTTTCAATGAACCAGGGCAATTTCAAATGTTCCTTTTGGAATGGCCAGAGCTAAACAGAAGGTTTGATCTTCAGATACAGGACTCAGGTGAAGCATAGAGATTGGAGGAGAAGGGGAAAATGTGAGGGACTTAATGAGGATGAACAGCATGTATTCCTGCATAGAAAAATGACACTGATAATACTCATATGAACCTTCTCAGTCAACAGAGCAGGCAGAGGGAGCTTTTATAGTTGAAGCACAGGAGAAAGCTGAATTCGAAGATAAAATGTGAAGTAAAAATGGAGTCAATAGAAAAAAGGGAAATGTAATGGGAGAAAGAAAAAGGAGAGGGGGAATAGGCCAAGATATTTCATATAATAAGATTTTTCTTTATTACAATGAGCTACTGCAATGATATGGAAGGGGGGAAGACAAGGGGGAATGAGGGAATCTTCACTCTCATCAGAGGTGGCTAGGAGAGGAAAGACATCTGTAGTAAGAAGGGGGGGACAAGGGAAAGGGGGAGGTGATGTGAGTGATGGAGGAGAGGATGGACCACAGGGGGAGAGTGGTCAGATATAACACATTTTCTTTTTTACTTCTTGCAAGGGGCTGGGATTGGATTGCCTGTCCGGGACCATAGGGCCAGGTGGATGCTGGGCCTAAGGGGTGGTATAGGGGCTCAGGGCCTCTTGGCCCCAGGGCCAGGGATCTGTCTGCTGCACCACTCAGCTACGCTACAGCAGAGTCAGAGTGAAAGGAGAGAGAAAAATATAGTACATGGTAGTGGAGAAATACGAAAGGAGGGAGTTGTGATCAGCAATGGCAATAGTGGAAAAATATGGAAGTAACTTTTGCCATGGACTTATCATAAAGAATGAGATCCAGCCATGACAGAGTTGTTGGTGTTGGAACAAAGACTCAAGCACATTTTTTGTTATTATTATTTGGGGGAGGGTGCAGGGCAAATGGGGCTGGATGGCCCACCTGGGGCCGCATAGCAGGGTGATCGTTGGGTGTCTGAGGCCAGATTTGGACCCAGGTGCTTCTGGCTCAAGGGCCAGTGCTCTGTCTGCCACCTAGCTGCCCCTACTATTATTACTATTTTATTTTATTTTGGGTTTTTTTTTCTTTTTTGGTTTTTGCAGGGCAGTGGGGTTCGGGTGGCTTGCATGTCACACGGCTGGGTGATTGTTGGGTGTACAGGGCCAGATGTGGGCTTGGATGCTCATGACTCCAGGGCTGGTGCTCTGTCCACTGTGCCACCTGGCCATACCTACAATTATTATTATTATTATTATTATTTTAATTTTAATTTTTTCTCTCCCCTTTATTGCTCAAGTGAGTCTATATTTTTTGGGGGGAGGGGGTGTTTTGTTTACTCTTAAACAAGAATTTTTTATTAATGTATAAAAAATTTGTACAAAAGGAGAATAAATATATATTAAATATTAAAAAATATATAAATAAATACATGGTAAAATTCCAAAATAAAAGGAATTGTTCTATTGATTCTGCTCACTTTCCCTCACATCAGCTCATATAAATGTTACCTTATTTATCTGAATTTTTATCATTTCTTAAGGCATGATTGATTCCATTATATTCATACACCATAATTTGTTTAGTCATTCCCTGATTGATGGACACCTCCTTGATTTCCAGTTCCTTGCCACCCCAAAAGAGCTACTATAAATATCTTTGTGCCCATGGATCCTTTTCCTCTTTCTTTGATCTATTTGGGGTACTGTCCTAGAGGAAGTATCACTGGGCCGAAAGGTCTGTGCAATTTAGAATAGCATAATTGGGGGGACAATTATAAAGTGCTTTCCAGAATGGTTCCAATTCACATCATCAATAATATGCCTATTTCCTTACACTTCCTTCTATAATTGTCATTTTCCCTTTTTGTCATCTTTGTCCTTCTGATGTTGGCAAGGTGGAACCTCATAAACTTCAATTTGATTTTGATTAATTATTATTGATTTAGAGGATCTTTTCAAATGGTTGTTGATAATGTAGAAAGCCCCCTATGAAAACTTGCTATTCATATCCTTTAACCATTTGTCATTTGGGGAAAGACTCATAAGTTTGAATTAATTCTGTATATTTCTTGGAAATGAGCCTTTGTATGAGGTTATTGTAAATAATCTCTATTTTAGTTGATTTGAATTTTATTATGCAAACCCTTTATAATTTTGTTATCAAAATGTCTATTTAATCTTCTGCTGATCTCCATTCCTTGTTTGATCATGAACTCTTCTCCTATCCTTTCCTTGTTTTTCCACTAATTTGTGATGTGACTAAGTGGTATATACATTTGGAGCTAATCTTGGGATATGGTGTGAGACACTAGTTCAAACCAAGGGTGGTTCCTCAAGGAATTCATGAATAGATTTCAGGGGGACTGTGATTATGGGAGGGGAAAATTTATAACTTTATTTCAATATTATTCATTTCATTATTTGGGCACATCATACTGAGATGGGTCCCATGGGTTTTATCAGACCATCAAAGAGTTCCATGACACACACACAAAAATGAAGGAAACCATAGTTTAAACCTATTTTTTTCCAAAATTGATTTCCAGTTTTCTCAGTAGTTTTCCAGTACCAGGGTCTATGGATTTATTAAAATGCAGGCTGGTGAATGTGTTTGCATCTGAATGTTTACCAAATCAATGCCATTGTTTCATTTTGATGATTATTGTTTTATAGCATAGTTTGAGATGTGGTATTGCCAGGACCCTTTCCATCTCACTTTTAAAAAATATATATTTCCCTTAATATTCTTGATTTCCTTTTTCCCTCAAATGAATTATATTTTCCTACCTCCATAACATAATCTTCTAGTAATTTGATAGTGCTCTGAATAACTAAGTTAACTTAGGTAGCATTGCTATTTTTATTATATTGGCTTTGTTCAAACATGAACAATCAATATTCCTTCAGTTATTTAGGTCTGTATATATATATATATATATAGTTTTTGCAAGGCAATGGGGTTAAGTGGCTTACCCAAGGCCACACAGCTAGATAATTATTAAGTGTCTGAGGCCAGATTTGAACTCAGGTACTCCTGACTCCAAGGCCAGTGCTTTATCCACTGCGCCATCTAGCCGCCCCATCTGTCTATATTTTTATAAAGACTGTTTTATAGTTGTATTCATATGATTCCTTTGTGTCTTGGTATGAAGACTCCCAAATATTTTATATATGCTGAGGTTATTTTAAATGGAATTATTTCTTCCATCTAGATTGTTAGTAATATGCAGAAATGCTGACAAATTTTATATCCCGCACTTTTGATGAAACCCAGGGTTCATTCCATTGTATGTTTTTTAGCTTAAAGTTCCTTAACAAAGAAGAAAGGGAAAGTTGGGCAGTCCAGTCTCTCTAAATTTCAGGAAAATAAATTTCAAAAAGTTCAGAAAAATGCTAGATTAGCAAGTCATGTATTCATATAAGAAAAAGGGATTGGTTACCTGAAGAAGGCAGTGAAATATTAACTTGAAAATATTAAAGGCCAAATGATTACATCTCAGGATCAATGAATCACAAATCACAGTAAGGATAGAAACTATCCAGCTCAATGCCTTCATGTTTTGGATGAGGAAACTGAAATCAGGGGAAGTTAAATTATTTGCCCAAGTTCACCCAGGTAATATCAGAAATAGAATTTGAACCCGGGCCTTCTGAAAGAATTTATTCTCAGGTTTCGATTGGACAAACTGATGTCTGAAATCCATCCTCTCCAATGCCAAGATTCTTGATCCTGAATTTACTGATACTATTCTTGAAACTTTGTGTCATTAAACCACAGCCCTCCTGACCCTTCATTTCTTCATCTGTAAAATGAACACTTGCTCTATTTACCTACCTACACTAAAAGGTTGTGAGGAAAGTGTATCAGAAAACTAAATTAAATTAATAATAATAATAAAAGATCAGACAACTGATCAAGATAGAGCTCACAGTCTTACAGGTAATCAAAGAATAGAAAGGGAAAGAATGGAATTTAAAAATTCTCAGTCTATTATTCTCTACTTGTCACCCTATTCTGGCAAAATTTATTTTTACCAAAGGAAGGAAGCTGACTTCAGTATTGTCCACCACAGAGATGGGTCTCAGCAGCAGGAACTCCCTAATTTGAGTTTGTTTCCTGTCCCACTTTATCTCTCCCTGTCTATATTTCCCATGCATAGAGCTAAACTCATGGGACATAAAATGAGAGCTAAAAATCCATTTTTGTTAAACATAAGGTGTTTAATAAGGGCACCAGGACAGTCAGACTGGACATAGAAAATGGTACATATTGGGGCAGGAACTGAGGAAGATCATGTAAGAAGAGACCATTGCCAGAAGCATGATCCTTTCTTTATTTTCAAGGAACATTAGAGATGGAACCATAGAGATTATCTAGTCTGACCCCTCCCCCTTCTTTTACAAATGAAACAGATCTAGAAAGAAGCAATGACTTTAGTGGCCAAAGCCACATGGCCAGGATTAGACTCTATGTCTCCAGTTGTTCATTCCACCATACTAGCTGTCCCTGAATGTGTGTTCTAGGGTTTCTAAGGTACAAAATAAAGTAGCATATTGTTCCCTTTTCCCACCAACTGTGGAATGACATCTTTGAACTCCCACTGCTGAATTAAGTAAGAAACTGTAATCCTGCTTTTGGCTTCTTCCCCAAACTATTCTCTCAACTCCACAGTAAGGAGAAAAACCAAGACCTCTGCAACATAACTAGGAGCTATTCAGGGATGCAGGGTGAAGGAAGGATGGGACATATTCATTCTTGAATCAAGAGGAAGTGGGCAATAGCTAAATTCATGGGATTTAGAGCTGAAGGGAGGTTAGAGATCATCTAGTCATTCATGTCCCCATTTTATGGAGGAGAAAATTGAGTTCCAGAGAAGTAAAGTAGCTCACCCAATAGGGCAGTGAGGATTCAAACTCAGATCCTGGGATTCCAGACTGGTGACCTTTTCTACTACGCTTCTTGTAATAGATACTGTAATGTATAGATACACCAATGGGCTCTTCTTTCTTTAAGCCTTTCAGTTAAATTGGCACTACCACAATTGCTTCATGGCAGTTTCATCAGAGGACTAAAATGAGTGAAAAAAGGGTCTCTATTCTTACTGTCTGTATTCTCCTACTGATCTTGTGCTTGGAGGAAAAGGAGAAAGGAGGGGGAAGAAGAGAACAGGTAGCATTGCTGTTAAGTTATTTAGGGGAACAAAAAAGTATCCTCCCACTTCCTAGGTTAACCCTCTCTGAACTCAACAGCACCCTTTTACCTTTTATTTTTTTCTGTGTTGAGTGTTAAGACAAATCCACATTAGAGTTTCCTTCTTTCTCAAGTAATGAATGGTACAAACCAATTTCAATGTTTTGGAATAAGAGCTAGTCAGATGTAATCATGAGTTTTCCATTCCAAGTTTCATGTTTCTCAATATTCTTGAACTATGAAGGTATTTAAACGTGTTTGAGGATCACAGGCCTAAGGGCTTTCTATTTGAGCACAATCCCTTCCTCTCTCATTTTTACCAAGGGGAGACTCCCCCCACTCCACCCAGTCAACTACTGGGAAAGGGTGAGGCTCAACCGATGGATACACGGCCTTCAGAAGGCTTATATTTATAAGCAGAGGTCTTGATGACAATCTTCATTTCAGCTCAGAGAGGACATGTCTTTTAACCACCAACTCTCTGGATATCACACCAAAGACTTTATGAACAATTTTTAAAGAACTCAAATTGCTGTTTAGCAGGTAGTTCTCAAACCCAAGCAAGCATGAGAAGAGGATATATTTTTTTTAATGTGAAAAGTCTCAATCTTTGCATGTGATTGGAAATATTTTTTTAAATGTGAAACGTCTCAAAAGTAGGTAGATCCTGTGAAAAGAATGAAGGCCCTCTGCATACTTACAGTTTCAAAGCATGGTTTGAGGTTTTGAGATTATTCCATATAGTTAAGTGCTGCTATAAGAACTAGTTATATCTCCAAAGTTCCATGTGTACACACACACACACACACACACACACACACACACACACACACACAGAATGTACATGTCAGCACAGTCAACCCTCTCCAGTGTTTCTTCCACAAGGAGTGAGGATTTTCAGAATGCAGACATGCTCAATTTAACTTTGATTTTAAGGAGAAACAGCAGATGAAATCACACTGGGTGGCAGGAAGAGGAAGAAAGATTGAAATGAGATTAGGCTCCAGTGTGGGAGAATTAGATGAAATTGAATTTGCTCTAGCTTACCCACTGAGAAGGGCTTTGGTTGTCCCCCCCCCCCCCCAATTAATCACAGTCAGATCTCTGGGAAAGGAAAGTCAATTTTGCACTCCAAACTCTTTCTCAGAACATGGTTAGGGGTGGTGGGGGTGGTGGCAAAGGATGACAAGTATCAATACTTCATACAACTAGATTTAATAAGTTGTTGTTACAGAAAAAATGAAGTCCAAACTACAAAGTTTAAGCAGCTGTAAGCATTATTAGCAGACTTGAGCTCCTTGTTTCAGTCACAGTACTGCAGTTCCATACAAAGCATTAGTCCAAGCCCAAAAGGCAGAAAGCTTAGTAAGGGTTACTAGCAAAAAACAATCTAAGAGAACAGGTAATAAAAGATACGATACATTGAAAATTAGTCATTAGTTGGAAAACAAGTACAGAGATCTTAGCTGAGAACACTCTAAAAGTTAATGTCCATTGTTTTGACAGCAAAAGTACAAACACCTAATACTTTATACCCCAATAGAACCACGTCCAGGAAAAAAAATTGCTGAAGTGAATCCCACATTAGCACCCAAGCTTTATACTTGGTAGCTAAGAATCCTCCTCTTTGTATAATTTGGAATATCCCAAGAATTATATATTCACTTCCTATTTGGGGTATAGAGTAGTGATCATAAAATACTCTGTGGTAAGATGAAACACTAGAGTGGCTGAGATTAGAGAAGGAGGTTTGGTTTAAAAAAAGAAGGAAAGGAGTTAGTCAGACATCATACAAACTAGAGTAAGAAGCAACAGTTTTACATAGAAACCAGTTTTAACAGAAGAGACATTTGTACTAGTCTGTGACTAATCTTTCACTCAGATCTTGCAAGTAGAGATGTCACGATACTCAAAAGGTTAACATAGGAGCTTTTTCCCATTTAAAAAGCCGTGTTGTTGCTAATCTAATAGATAAAAGGAAATTAGCCAAGTTATTTGCTAATTGCATAAATGTACTACATCTTGCTTTAGCCCATGCCTCACTAACAAGCTAAAAAAACACAAGATATAGGCAGAAATCTAAGCATCGTCTTTGTAACCACTAAGCGAGAAGTTCCCAATTTCCCCTCTTCTGTCCCTAACCACCACTTATTGGTAATTAATGTAAAATTCCAACTGGGATTACCTAATTGGAGTCAAAATTTTACATTACAACTTGATCTAATCTATATATTATTTACAAAACTGAATACATAGAGCACACACAATAGCCCACTCTGGACATGGATTTCTCTGAGTTATCTCTTGATTCCACTGCTAGTGCATTGTAGGAGGCCATCTGTGACAGATAGAAATAACTCATCTATCTAGAGCAAGTCATTGCATGTTCTATTTACTCAACACCAGTTTTCTAGTTTAAATATTTTTTTCTGTCCAAATTTTAGATCCCAGACCTAAGGGCCTCTGCTTTTAGCAGCAGAGTTTAAGAGGGTCAAAATGGGGGGGGGGGGAGTGGAGTGGAGGGGAGAGAAAAGATAGTAAAGAGTCCGGGAAGTGACGAAAAGAACTCATCACGCATGGACAAATGGGACTAATTGTTTTATGTGGTGGAGAAGGGCTAAGATAAGACGGGAAAGCATGGAGAACCTGAAATGGTTCAGAGACAGTGGTGCCATGATACTCTTGTTAGTGCCATCGATGGGAGGAAGGGGGCTCAGCTAGGAATTCAGTATGAATTCAGCCTCTTCCTCCTCTGGATTGTGGAGGCTGCCACCACTGAAGCTTATGTATAAGATCTGGCTTTGGGGAAAGTATTTGTCCAGCTGATGGCAGAGAACCATGGAGTTGGGGGAAAAGCTTGGAGAGTTCTGGCCCTGGGGGAGGTAGAGGTGCCTGGGGGTGGGGGTGGGGGTGGGGGTGGGCTGCCATGGGTTCAAGCTGCAGGACTGAGCTGGACTGGTGTTGGATAAATCGACTGTGACCTCCTTGTGAACTGTACTGTGACATCCCTAAGTCTCACCCTGAACCATTTTAATAAAGGAAAAGGCTTTTCAAAATATCACACATTCTGCTCCATTCTGTCTTTTTATTGCCCAATTGTTCATTACATTTCCAGTCACTTTACATAACCAGCCGTTTTATTCATTGTCACCTACTGTAAACCACTTCAGCAAGTTAATACAGAAAGCTTTGCATTTCAAAAAACTAGACACTTTAGTAACAATATTACAAAGGTTTTAGCTTCAAAAAAATAACTGAAAATGAAAAAAATAAACTTTGAAGGAATTAGCATCATAAAATTAATTTATTCCAAGTAAAAATACAAAATAATATTATGACATTGACCAGATATGAAAGTCCCTCCCAGAAACAACTCTATTAATGATTGAGAAAGCACTCTTTAAAGAAAATACGAAATAAAATGAAAAATATGTAAATATGTTTAATTTTTTTCTTAGCAAAAAATCTTTCTAAAAATAACAATGAAAATTTTTGTCTCAGTACAAAGGCTACATTACTATTGAAAAAATACCAGCATGAAGAAAAGGTACATATTTGACAGTAGAAAAATGATTTCAGTGAATCACAATGTCTAAAGTTTGCAATGAAAATAAATCTGCAATAAAGATTTATGCCTTTTTTCTTTTCTTTTTTTTCTATTTTTTTATACAAACAGTACAAACAGTATTGCACATAACAACAAATAGTCGAGGTTAGGTTATAGCCTTCAAAAAAACAAGTTCAAGTCTCACCCCAAGGAATGGCCACAGGAGGCCTGGAGGCCCAGGCGCTTCTCAGGCGGGTTACATACAGTTCAGAACACCTTTTGCGGATTTTTTTTTTAAAAATAATTTTTTGAAGGACCCTCTCTTTTAATAGAACATTAACAAGTGGGGGGGAGGGGCACACTTATTTACAAACAAAAGGGAACATGTTATAATTTAATAAACTAAAAAAGTTCTCTTTAAAAAAATACAAACAGAAGAACTCTTTCACAATTCTGGTCAGTCGTGCATAATCAACGCTTGATTAGAAATATACAAATTAAGGGAAAATATTTTTCACCATCTATTCACAGCTCTCAGCACCAAATGGAGTTTGTTTTCAACCTATTCTCCACGACAATGTTGAACTCAACTATGCTGTAAGTCTTCCAGCTTTCTCTCTGGCGGGGTGATTTTAGTATGCGAAAGAGGGGTAGGTCTTCAAAAAGTTGTGCTCCTTCCACACAACTAGGTAGGTTTCTGTAGGTTAGACAGGATCTTTAATATTATAGTTATAAAGCTCTAACTTCTTCATTTTTCCAAAAAAATCGCAAATAAGCATGAAAAAAATAAAGTTACCCATCTGTTAAATCATTTTTTCTTGCAGAATTAAATTAATATATATTTTTTCTGAATAAACTTACTTAGAAAATATCATTTTCTTTCCTATATTTCAAAATTGAGGTATTGCAAAGGATCATGTCAGCCAGAAAAGCATGCCTTTTTCCTTAAAAAGAAAAAAAATCACCAGCCAACTGTAGGAAACTGTCTAGATACCAAAGGTAGTAAGTAGTGCATAACAAAAGGTCTCACAGATGAAAACAAACAATAATAAAACCAAACCAAAAGATGATGTTGGAAAAAAACACCACCACCACACACACACACACACACACACACACACACACACACACACGGGTCACAAAGAGCAACACTGCTCTAAAGCCCAGAAGTAACTTACACTCAAACAGGAGAACTCTTAAGAAGCATTTCAAACTAATTTTTTTAAAAACCCAAACTTTTTTTTCTTTTAGAAAACCAACCATTAATAACATGTAAACCAATAATCACAACTGAACATTGGAGAAAAAACAACACCACCACAAAACCAAAATACAACAAACTTAAGACAGAACGACGACATCACAGCGGCACATGCAAAAATACAAGGACGAAAAGTCTATTTTGCAGTGTCATAGCCAGTCAGATTGTCCCTAGAATTGCAACACATAGAAGGAAGAAGAGAAAACAAAGCCTACAGGTTTTCACAATCATCAGTACACTATGTGTGTCTACATATGGCTATCTGCAGCCCAGTAGTGCATGCTAAAAAAATGTCCACTGTGTTAGCAGGTCAGAATTGTATTCAAGCTTTGCAGGATCTGTTTGGGGAAATAAGAAGTGAATTTCACAGCCAGAAACCCATCTCCTCCAATGCCACCTTCCTTCGTGCAGACATTTCTTTAGCATCACCTTTTCCCCAACTCTCTGAAAATGTGCCTAGTTTGTCAATCTGACAATTTAGCTCTATAATAGATTGTATATGTCTATATATTCCTAGTGTATGTAAGCTAATATGAGCTCTTTGGTTTTTCTGGACAAGGTCTGAAGCTATGTAAAATGGTACAGGCATTAGGAGATTGTAACTAAGAGCTCATGTTTTTGTTAATATACCAGTTATGAACTGTCCAATTTGTTAATGTCTGACACAGTTAAGGTTGATCACAGTTAGACATAATCACTTTACTATATAAAATAAATTGCACAATATATATATATATTTATATATATGTATATATATATAACAGAGCACCGCAAAGTACTTCATTCTACCATCCACAAATTTGCTTTAAGAATATCCTACATCTAGGTTTAATAGTAGTTGTGATATAGGTCATTCTGTTAGGGGCTGTTCTTAATTTCATAAGGATTCCTTTACTGAGGCATGCTTTCCTCCAGTCAACAACCAATTCTTTGGAGAGAAAAAAAAGGAAAAAAAAATACACCCCCAAACCATGGTAGTTGTTTTGTCTTTTTAAGTATTTTTGTAGCCTACATAGATTCTTAATTTGTGCACCGTGGGCAGGTTTTATACTAGACGTTAGATATAAAATTTATTGCATGCAGCAACCTGTTTAAGTAAACATGCAGTCAAAAGAATTGACCCTCCTTGGAAGCTTCCTGTATGTGCGGATCTCTCCTTCCATCAGTGGTCGCTATTTCTAACTCCCAGGACGTGTGGTGTGGGTTTGTTTCATTCAATCAATACCCTAGCTTGAATAGAGTATTTTGGTATTAACAATACCATTTGAATAGCAGCAAAAGCTATTGCAGCATACATTTATATAACACTAAGAGACCTAACCAAAATCCTCAGCAGAACAAAAATCAAAACGAGGTGGAAAGGAGAAAAACAATAAAAGATAAAGCTTATGAGGTAACATCCGTAACAAGTCGAAATGGAGAGCAACTAAAGGCTTATTTTTCTTGAAGGGTTATTTTTTACTCTAAACGGCCCAAACTAAGGATTGTTGAACGTCGGTGAAGTTGTTGCTACATCCGCCACCTACTTTATGAGGATTACCTTTGGTGAACCATTTTCTAGGGGCAACTCTAAAGTTTCTGAAAATAAGTGCATGCTCTGGTTTTAAAAAATAACAATTAGAACTCTACAAAAGAAAATCGTCATCACAAGCATCAGCCTGATTGATGGAGGCTGAAGAGAATGGCAGTCTACAATGTCACTAGAGACAAGTCTTAGGTGAGAATTAAGATACCAAGCAGACAATGGGGGAGTCAAAGTGAGAGCCAGGACAGTTACACTCTGCAGGTTTGCATTATACCGGACACTGAGTTCAGTAATATGACTGTAAATAATAATAATAAAAAAGACCCATTTCTTCTTTAAAGTCGAGAACGAATGCACAGATTTCCAGAACACTCTAAGCCCAGAGGCAGCCGCTCTTTTCCCTCCAAGTTATCTACTCCAGTACTTGTGGCTGAGCTAGGCGCTGGACTCAGCTCCAGCGGAAGGGGACGTGACGGGGGCGGTCTCCCCCCTCCTTCACCAGCGGCTTGTGGAACTCCCGCCCTGCTCGGGAGTGGATGCTGGCCCAACAGTATTCACAGTAATACTGCAAACAGGTGACGTTGGCACAGAAGAAGGGAGCAAACTTGCCACCGCAGCGGGTGCCCTGGCACTCATCACACATCTGATCATCCAACACGTACGGCTTCACCTCCACCTGAAACATTGAAGGGAAGGGAAGGTCAGTTTGCACCTAGGGGCCCATGGGTCTCAAAACTCAAGCGAGTGATGCTGGCGAGACCTGTGAAGAAGGATGCCTCCCTTTCAGAAGTTGTGAACTCTTCCACTTCATTCACACAGCACTGGGTATACCAAGACCAGCATGAAATCATCCCTGCATTTGAGGAGCTGTAAATCAACTGGGCGATGAGCTCTTGGAATGCAGGGGATGGCTTTTGTTTTTTGTTCTGTTCGCTTTTTAAAAAAATGCTCATTAATAGCTAATATTTGCATAGTACTTACTTGCTATGTTGATAGACATTAGGCTGAGTGTTTTTTTGATGAAAATCTCATTTGATTCTGATTATTTCCCCCATTTTATTGATGAAGAAAATGAAGCAGAAGTTAGGTGACTTACCCAGAGTCACATAGCAAAGATTTGAATTCTGAGACTAGATTTGAATTTGGGTCTCCTTAATGCTTAATCCAGTGCTCTATTCTAGGGGTCACCTATACCATCTTGGTGCCTCAGTGACTGACTGAAATACTTCTCAAACACAGTAAAACAACCCACTGAACCATTGAGGACTGCTTGACTGAAATACTGCTTGAATACAGTAAAAAATAACCCTCTGTACTATCAGCATAAAAAGTCCTGTAGGTTTCATCAGTTAGCATTTAGTAAATCAATCTGTGTTCACCCCATCTATACCATTCTTGGTTATTTAAGTCTTACATCATTAGCACTTGAAACTTTAGTCATCCCATGCCCAGAATCCTTCAGCTCTAGTCCTAGTTTGGCTGTGGACAGGCTGAGTGACTTTGGGCAATAAGCTCATGAGTCTCAATTTCCTCATCTGTAAAAGGGGGATAATGGCATCTATTTTACAAGGTGTGTAGAAGTATCAAATGAGATGACACGTGTAATGCATTGTAATCATAAAATACTACATAAATGATCAAGCTACTTCTGGTCCTCCTATGTTGTCCTCAGGAAAAGGCATTTAGATATTCATGGACAACATGATCGGAGCTTTTAAAACCTTGGCTGCTGAATCTCTAGTCCTGCTTTGGCCACTTTTAGGGATACTAAACTCTTATTACCTCTACTCTGGGTGGTTTTTATCCCTGGCATATCACGATGCCTGGCAAAGAGTAAGCACATTATAAGTGATTGCATGGATGTTGCAGGGCCAGTATCTATTGGCTGACTCATCCCTTAATGTAAAGATTCTCATTTTCAACTTGTAACATGTAGGCCCTAGGTCGTATGGCCATGCCACAGTCCAGTGGGCTTGTCTTGAGTTCATGTAGTCACATTCATAGTAATTTTCCTAGTTTATTGGATGGCTGGTTCCAAATGTGTGCTCTTAAGTGAGTTTGCCCTTAACCCTTCCACTACAGTTTAGTCATCCTAGGTTATAAATATAATCACTTTCCCACTTTAAGGTGATGAGTCACTAGCTTCTATATAGACACCTTTTTTTTTTCCTTAGGAAGAATAGCTCATGAGGACTATGAATTGATAACAGTATTTAAAATAAAAATATCAACATGTGGTATTAATAACATGGTAGGTAGGGTTCACTTCATCATTCCTACTCCTGCATCCTTAAAGTCTCAAGTCAAGTCTTGCTTCCCGCTTCCTTTCTTTCTGCAAAGCTTTCTCTGACTCACCCAGTGATCAGTACCCCCCCATGAACCCTAGTAGCATTTTTCATTTAGAACTTCCATTTGACATCTATAACATAAGGCCTTGTCAATATCAATAGTTACTACCTTTGTAATAGACTGCAAGCTCTATGAACGTACTTTCAAATATCTGTCTATGTTTTACCTATTTACATAACCTGAGGAAGTATCAATCCTTCCTGGGAATCACCATAGCTCATTCTCTCCTTTTAGCTAGATGGTTTAGATCTAAAACTAAGGATCTGATATGCAATGTATATGTCATTATTAATAAATTATATAAAAATTATAATTTTATGTATTATATATTATTACCTATATTACATTAAATCTAATAGTCTCATTTCAGGCATAATTACAATCATTTAATGTCATTTTTTCCCCCCTATTTGGATCAGTTTTCTGACTACTTTCTGCTCATAAAACTTTGAAAGACTCTGAGTGGTTCAGAAATATTTTGTTTCAGAATCACTAGGTCTCAGAGTTGGGGAGGGACCTCAGCAGTATCTTATGCAACTTCTACCTGACCAAGAGTCTCCTCTGCAACATCAAGTCCTCACATAGCTTCCATTTTTCTGACTCCTTCACCAAGCCCCATCTACTGGGACAATCTCATTATCTAGGAAGCTCCCATAAAACTTAAAATTCCACATACTTACCTGTCTTTGGCATTTCTGATTGGAGGCTGGTGCATTGCAAGTGGATCAAAAACCTCCTTTTAAAAGAATCAGTTCAATTCTGACACCAACTTATTTCTTGCCAAGTTGCATTACTTTGGGTCTTCTCTGACTTCTCTACCATGTCCCAAAAAAGCTCATTATTGAGAAAACCTCATCATTCTACAAGATTCTATCACTATCATCTGCTCCTCCTGATTGGAGGGTGGAGCCATGAATTCCAAATTCTTCATTTAAGGAAGGAGCTTAGCTCAGAATGTCTCATTTTTCATTTGGCTTTACTATTTCAGGATTTCTCTACTCCCCGCCCCCACCTTACACCATACACCTTCTTTCCCCACCCTGCCCAATTCTTCCTCATTAAAAGTACAATTAAAAACTCAGATGAAAAACAAGACCAAAAAACTGATCCAGACACCAGAACTCCACAAGTGGATGAAAGAAATGAAGCAATGAATTGAAAAATGAAATGTGGTGATTCAGGAAAAATTATAGAAAAGTTCTGCTTAGAACAGAAGGTAGAAAACATGATTTAAGATCACCTGGACAACAGAATGGAGCAAACAAAACACAATGATTCAATGAGACAACAAAAACATTAGAACAAAATTCAAAGACTAAAAAGATTAGAATAAATAACAAAATCTTATTTGATCTTCATGACAGCTCTCAGAGTTAGTTACTATTATTATCTCCATTTTATTGATGAAAAAATGAGACCCAAAGAGATAAAGCAGAGGGGAGGAATTAGTTTTATAGAGTGTCTACCATGTAACAGAAACTGCGCTAAGAACTTTTGATAAACATTATTATCATTTGATCCTCACAATAATCCTGGGAGGTAAGGAGATATTATTCCTATTCTGACTGTATTTATATCCTCAACACTTGGCACAGTGCCTAAATCATAGGGAACAGTTTAATAAATATTTCCTGACTGAAGTCCTCTTTAGTGAGAAGGAACCCAGTACTTCCTGGTGTAGCTCATTCCTTTTTTGGAATGCTCTTAAAAATAAGTATATAACCCTCTTCCTTCTCTGTGACTGATGCCCTTGTTAGCACCTGAGAAATATGAAATGTATCATCTTCATGAAGTTTTCTTTCCTTCCCCAGAAATCACACAGTATTTGGTACTTTTCAAACTAATCTATATTAGATTAGAGATTCCTATATTAACTATATTAACATTTAATATATTTATGTATTGGTCTTACTCTTCTTTCTAAACTGTCATGTCCATGAAAGGTAGGGACCAGATTTTTCATTGGTTTTTTTAGTCTCCCTAGGATTTACCTGGCTGAAAGGACTGTTGATTCAATTGCTGTGATTCAGATTCCATAATTCTGAGAGTTCTCTGGCCCTGACTTTCTCCTAGGACAGGATATAATATAACTTCTCTAAGAAAAAAGCATCATCTTGTCTTGCTCCACATTCCCTTGAATGCCCCAGGAGCAGACCCAAAGCTGCAAACCCCTTGCTTTTTAACTTTATATCATCTCCCTAAGTCTAGATTGCTGAATGAAGGTCTGAAAAATACCCAAAACAGGAATTTTTTTTCTATTTTCTCACAAGTAATTTAGGAACAATATGCTTTCAATATGTGACACCATGTGAGTTCTCACTCTTTGAAAGCATCTGAGGGATGTCTGAGCAATCTCATTTTTTTTTCCTACTTGGATTTACTGCAGAATTTGGCATATGTGGGAGGAAACTGCTTATTTATTCAATTTTTTAAAAAAAGTATTTTGTATTTTGATTATTATTTCCCTTCACTTTCCTATAATTAACCTCCTCTCTCCTATTTTATTTTTGTTTTTTTGCAAGGCAATGGGATTAAGTGACATGGCCAAGGTCACATAGCTAGGTAATTTTAAAAATGTCTGAGGTCGTATTTGAATTCAGGTCCTCCTGACTCCAGGGCCAGTGCTCTATCCATTGAACCACCTAGATGCCACTGTCTCCTATTTTAATGGTTTATTTTATAAACTATGCCATTTAAGAGACAAAGATCTTTGGGGTTATGGTGACTTGGTTCATAAATGATCTGACCCTATGGTTTCCAAAGTTTTAGCTACCTATTTAAAAACAGTATTGTTCAGTGATGATTTAATTTTAACATGTCTAAGAAGGAACTATGGAAGTCAGAGATGAGGTTAAAACATAAAACTGGGGAATTTTCAACAAAAAATGATAGTAATAGTTCTAGCCAAGTCACCCAGCAATGATAAAAAAAGAAAAACCCAAGGGGAAAAAACTAATAAACTCTTCCATCTGGTTAAACTATGCACAAGTTACCAAAACCTGTAAAGTGCTCTGATGGGAGGAATCCTGGGGCTTCCCAAGTCAGCAAGATCTCCATTAAATGGGTCCCAAAACCAAGATGATCCTAGTCTCAGCCTGTCAGAGCTACAGAATAGGAAAAAGCTGGGTTCTGATAGATGAGTACTCAGAGAGTACTGTAGAGGTACAGAGTGTAGAGGTGCCTAGTTAAAATACATCAGGGCTTTTTAGTGTCTTCTCTAATATCTTTTCAGGGTTTGTCAAGTGAAACCAATCCCAAGTTGGAAATAAGGAAATAAAAATGAGAAAGGACCAAAATCAGTACTCATACTGGGGTACAAGGCAATGGAGAAGGAAGCCAAGGAGTGGAGTAAAAGGAGAAGCCTGGACCCAATGCTTTGGTTCCAGCCTGGAATTAAAGGATTCCTAGGAGGGAGAGGAACCAAAATTCAGTCATTAAATCTAAAACAAGGTCAAGGCAACAGCATCAATATTAAGACTACAAGAAAGCAAGAGAAAAGGGGTTGGGGCAGCTAGGTGGCGTAGTGGATAAAGCACTGGCCCTGGAGTCAGGAGTACCTGGGTTCAAATCCGGTCTAAGACACTTAATAATTACCTAGCTGTGTGGCCTTGGGCAAGCTACTTAACCCCGTTTGCCTTGCAAAAATCTAAAAAAAAGAGAGAGAGAGAGACAGAGGAGAGGAGAGGAGAGGAGAGGAGAGGAGAGGAGAGGAGAGGAGAGGATAATGCAGAAAAGGGCAGGTGGTAAAGACAAGATGAGACATAGGGGTCTCCATCTGGTCAACATACAGTTTGGGGTAGAATCCATGCTTCAGTTCAGAGGGAGAAGAGGATGACAGTCTGAGAGCAGAAGGCCTGATATAGAAATAGTCAATTCATCCAAGAGTATAGAAAGAAGCATAACCTAGTTTCAAGCCAGGAACCAAGCTGGTAACAGGAGTAAATAAAAGAAAACTCCTCTCCCAATGAAGAAATACTATGGATTAATAGAAGCCCATGAAATATACCAAAAAAAGGAAAAAAGCAACTACACAAAAAAGTACAGTTAAAATCTCAGGGGAAAAACAAGACAAAAATATTACATGGAAATTTAGACTCCACAAGTGCATGGAAGAAATGAAACAATAGATTAAAAAATGAAATGGTTATTTAGGGAAAAATTGAGAGAGAAAAAAACCACTAGGAACAGAAGTATGGATTCCCTGGAAAACAGAATGGAGTAAACAGAACTCAATGATTCAATAAGACAAAAAAAAAAACCTAGAACAAAGTCAAATGACTGAAAGATTAGAACAAATAACAAATAAAATCTTATTTGGTCCTCAAGATGCCCCTCAGAAGAAGATGCTATTAACATGTCCTATTTTTCTGATGAGAAAATGAGGCAGAAAGAGGTAAAGTGGAGGAAACAGAACAAACTTTATATATGCTTACTACAGGTCAGGCACTATGTCAAGAACTTTTTATAAATATTTCATCATTTGATCCTCATAATAATCTTGGAAAGTAAGGTGGTCCTGTTTCCATTCTAGGAGTCAGAGGTTAAGTAATTTGCTTAGGGCCACATAGCAAGTATCTGAGGTCATACTGAACTCAGGTTTTCCTGACTTGGTCTACTACTGGCACCACCACCTATCTCTAGGAAGGCCTATGTTCCTGGGCTTTTCTAGCTCATAAGGCTATTGAGACAAAATAATACCAGTGATAGACAATTTAAACATGGGTTATTGTCTGTTCCTTATAAAAAGACCAATCAATTCTTTCTGCTATTCATTTTCCATAGAAGTAAAAGTGATTCAGTTTCATCTAAACAAACATCACTGGCTCATGAAGTTCACATAATTAGTGGGTGGACTGGGTAGACACCCTGCTGTCTAGAGTCATGACCATATAGTGCAAACAGCATTTAGGACATGTTATAGTGGATAGAAATTCAAAGAACAAAAACAACACTCCACTCAATCAAAACTGAGTTGCTAATCCAAAAACTACAAGAACTGGCTTCTAAAATGCATGCTTTAGAAAATTTGACATTTGATACTAGCTTTAAAAAAAATTATAGTATCTAGTCTTAGTTGAATGATGAGCCATCATCACACTTAACTGCAAGTTTGTCACTTATCAATTAAATGAAAACCTCTGTAGCTGACACATTTACACCATATAGTCAGCTCAGTGTCAGCCTTGCATAGTTATGCCATACTAGTTGGCTCCTTCTTGCTGCCTCCTCCAGCTGGTCTCTCTCTGTTGTCTCTCTCTCTCTCTTTTTATTTTAAGGTTTTTGCTAGGCAATGGGGTTAAGTGATTCGCCCAAGGCCAGCCAGGTAACTATTAAGTGTCTGAAACTGGATTTGAACACAGGTACTCCTGACTCCAAGGCCGGTGCTTTATCCATTGTGCCACCTAGCCACCCCTGTTGTCTCTTCTTTGAAAAAGATCTGGTGGCAAAGCTAAGTACAAACTCTCACCTTCCTCCCTGCTATTTTCCTCTAGTTTTCCTTTGTAAAAACAGAAGGGAAGAAGATTTTCTGCACCATTCTGTCCTTAGGAAAGGATGAAGGAAACATTTATTAACTACCTACTATGTGTCAGCCATCTGCCAACTACTTGTCAAATCTCATTTTATCCTCACAACAATCCTGGGTATATGCTATTATTCTCCCCCTTTAACAAGTAAGGCAGAGGGTAAATGACTTACCTAAGTTAACACAGCTAGTAAGTGTCTTGGACAGGATCTTAACTCAGGTCTTTTTGATTCTAAATCTTATCATTCTATCTGCTTTACTACCTGGCCAATTAAATATCCAGTATGAGATAAATATAACCTCCTTCCTTTTGGGAAATGATATTAATGGGGCAGCTAGGTGGTACAGTAGATAGAGAATCAGCCTTGGAGTCAGGAGGACCTGAGTTCAAATCCCAGCCTCACACTTAATAACTGTCTAGCTGTGAGATCTTGGGCAAGTCACTTAAACCCATTACCATAAATAAAGAAATGATGATTAAAGAACCATCTAGTATAGTTCCCTCAGGGAAAGAAGTTTGTTTTAGATTAGGAAATCAAAATACAAAAAGCAGAATTCAGTTAGTAGTATTCTTCCTTGTCATCTACATATAACTCCCTGACCCAATCCAGCATTCATAAGCTACCCTGGTTGGCCAAGTCTAACTTGGCTGTGCCCACTGAACCAACCTGCTACTAGAACCACACAGCAAGGCAGTTAACCTCTCAGTTGCTAAATAATAACATTTAAGGCACTCTCACAAAATCTGATCCTACTGAGAAAAAAGACTTGCCACAATGGATACAAGTATGCTCCCTAAACAAAAATTTAAAAAAAAATTGATTTAGAGATCATTAACACTGAATTTTGTACCCTAAAAGTCCTAAAGAGACAAGTTTCAAATAATCCAAACAATCAAGCTATATTTGTTTGAAACAGACTAAAAAAAATATTCAGCAAACACATGGGATATTTGGAAAATTAAAGAAAAACACAAGAAAATAGCTTTTGCTTAGAAAATAGGGTTTTCTAGACTCAGCAAGTCTAACATGATACTTCCAATGTCACAGTAGTGTGAAATTTTCTGACACATGATTTAGGATAATCAAAAAAGTCATTAGGACTGGATTTGGATTTTAGCTTCTTTTTTGCCATAAAGGCAGGGTTTTTTGTTTTTTAAAACCATTTTTCTTGTTTGAAATTAGCAGATAATGCAGGTAAGGGGTAGAGAAGATGTTCAGGGAGATTTGAATTCCAATTAAGTCACATTAGTTATGTAACCCTGGGTCAAGTCATAACCTCTTTGGGTCTCACTATCCTCAATTGGTCTCCTGATTCCATATCTAATGTACTACCCTTCTCAGATGAAATCTGAATCTGCCCTGAGCAGGAAGCCTTCCCTTTCATTTTATTCTCCCAATCCAACTCTGCTACCTTAGTTTTCCTTAGGTCTGAATTAGTTACTGAAGTGACTAAACCCACTTACCTCTTGGTTTTCTTAATTTCAGATTTAAAAACATAGAGATAAAATTTGTTGTTAAGGAATATTGGTAATACTGTGACTAAAAACTATCAAGACACAATGGAGGGGGTGGGGCGTAGCTAGATAGTGGATAGAGCACCCAACCTGGAGTCAGGACCTAAGTTTAAATCGGGTCTCAGACACTTAATAATTACCTAGCTGTGTGACCATGGGCAAGTCATTTAACCCCATTGCCTTAAATAAATAATTTTTTTAAAAAAAGTAACAATGGGATATTTAATCAACCTAACTTGGTGCCACTATAAAACATGTTTCCATGGAGGTCAAACATAGAAAGACAGCTCCATGTATCCTTTTAATAGCAATTTTTATATGGTAGCAAAACATCTAGAATCAAGATGTTAATTAGGGAATGGTTGAACACACTGAGATATGTAAAAGTAATGGAATGTTACTATAAGAAACAGTGAATGTAAAGAGTTCAGGAAAACGAGAAGACTCATGACTTGATGCAGAGTCAACAGAACCAAAAAATAATATAAGCAAATGATTACAAATAAAGCAAATGAAAGGTAATACTAAAGACAGCCAAATTCAGATAAACTGGAGTAATTAATCTTGGTCTTAGAGAACAGAAAAACTGGAGAAGAATTTGAAACTACAGCCAAAGACTATAAAACTGTAATCCAAGGAGATAAAAGGAAAAGGACCTATATTTACAAAAATATTTATGGCAGCCTTTTTTTGTGATGTCAAAGAATTGGAAATTGAGGAAATGCCCATCAATTGCAGAAGAGCAGACCGAACAGGTTCTGAAATATGAATGTGACTGGAATACAATTGTGCTAGAAGAAATGATAAAGGGGATGTCTTCAAGAAAAACTGGGAAAGACTTACAAGAAGTCAAGCAAAGTCAAGGGAGCAGAACCAGAACAGCAATAGTGTTCAGATGATTAAATGTAAAAAATTTAGCTATTTTAGTCAATATAATGATCCAAGATATCCAAAGTATTCACTTGCCTCCTTTTTTTTTTCCTGGTGGGGCAATGGAATTAAGTAATTTGCCCAAGGTCACACAGTATGTATATCAAATGTCAGACTGGAATTGAACTCAAGTCCTCCTGAATCCAGAGTCAGAGTTCTGTTTGCCATGTAGTTGCCTCTCCAATGTACTTACCAAAAAAAAAAAAAAAAAAAAGCTATTTACTTCTCAGAGAAAGAGATTGAGGCATATTTTTTCACTTTAATTTTCTTGCTTTTTTTACAAGGCTAATATGAAATTATGTTTTGCATGAATGCACATGTATAACTGGTATCATATTGCTTATCATCTCAATGGGCTGGAGAGAAGTTGGGGGAAGGTAAGGAGTTGGGAACTCAAAATTTTTTAAATGAATGCTAAAATCATACAGCATAATTTTAAAAAATGATAAAACAAACTTCCCTTGGTAAAGATGAGAGTAGAATTTTGCAAATCCTTTCAGATATGATCATTTTTTAAACTCCTTTTCTTTTAGAGAAAGACATTTCAGTATAGAAGTAAATGATGTTTTTTTTTAAAAGGCAATATTAAAACTCAAATTTAAAAACTATAATAGGGACAGCTAAGTGGTGCAGTGTATAGAGCACCAGCCCTGAAGTCAGGAGTACCTGGGTTCAAATCTGGCCTCAGACACTTAATAATTACCTAGCTGTGTGGCCTTGGGCAAGTCACTTAACCCCACTGCTTTGCAAAAACTAAAAAAAAAAAAAAGGTATAATAAAGGATCTAAGTACTCCCTTAGCTGGACTGACTTTGCATTTGTCAGTCAGGATGGCAAGAGTACCCAGTGGGGACCAGCTGAATTGCATGTTAGATTCCTGGCTACAGAGGTGTCCTATCATGTCACAAAGTGACAACTAAGCAGAGAGGCAGCAATAGCCTTTTGTTTAGCTCACTGACTCTCATGAGAACAAATCTGAGCACCAAAGTTCTAAATTTGTCTGAGTGTTCTTATATTGAAAAGTCTCAGAAGTTTGGAAGACAGGTCACAGAAGTTCAGAATGGTAGAGAGGGAATAAGGGTAGAAGAGGAAATTGGAAGAAGTTGCTCAAATTAAGTTTTTGAATAAGAGAACTTGAAAAGATTTAGTCCTTAGTCCTTACCCAAATCATGAATGTTTTTCTGTAACATCTCTGAGAAGTGATGATCAACCTCTCTGATTTAATTACTCCAGGAAAAGAAATACACAGCAGAAAACCCATGCCCATTAGGCCATTTCAGATTTCCTCTGCTCAATACAAGACCAAATCTGCTTCCTTGTAACTTCTACCAATGAATGGGCCCTCTTTCTAACCTATAATGAAATTTTGTCCTCATTTTTCTCCTCACCCTTCTTACCTGACTACCTGATCCTGGAATCCAGGGCAACTGAGCATCAAAACATCAATTTGATCCTGGTCAATTCAATAAGTACTTATTCAACTGTTAGGGACAAATGCAGGTGGCTGGGTCAGTGGATAGAGTACTGGACTTGGAATCAGGGAAGACCCAAGTCTAAATTCTGACTCAAGCTCTTAGTGGCTCTATGAATCCTGAACAAGTCATTCATGTTTGTGATCAGTTCCCTCATCTGTAAAATAGGGGCAAGGATGAGATGGGTCTATTTTCAGCTTAAATCCATTATTTTATGATGCTAAGGTACTGGGCTAGATACCTAGATGCTAAGAATATAAAGACAAAAATAAAGATAAACCCAGGGAGCTCACATTCTATTAGGGGAAAAAAACAAGTACAGAGGTATGAAAATACAAGCTATGTAGAAAGCCAGTTTTTTGGAGGGGAGATACATTTACAGATGGAGGAAAATCAAAAATGTTTTCAAAAGGGAGGCTGCACTCCTGAATAGAAGTAGAAAATCTTAGAAGGAGGGGCAAGAGGGGGCAGCTAGGTGGCACAAAGGATAGAGCACCAGCTTTGGAGTCAGGAGGACCTAAGTTCAAAGCCAACTTCAGACACTTAATAATTGCCTAGCTGTGTGATCTTGGGGAAGTCACTAAACCCCAATGCCTTAAATTAAAAAAAAAAAAAAAAAAAAAGAAAAAATAAGAAGTAGGAGTGAAGAAAAAAGATTCCAGGCACAGGGCAGCCTGTACAAAGTCAGGGAGGCTAGAGGTGTAATTTCATCAGTGAGAAACAACTAGCAGTAAATCAATTTGTTTGAAATATTAAGTCCATAATCAGTCAAGAAAGTTACACTAGAGTCAGAGTGTGAAAACACTTTGGATGCCAAAGGAGCCTAGAAACAAGAGGGAGTCAAAGAGGTTCTTGACCAGGGGAATGATGTGGTCAGACTGGTACTTTAGATAGTGGTGTGGAAGATGGGTTAGAGTGGGCAGGTCAAAGAAAAGGCGACTTAATAGTACAGATGATGACAAAGGCCAAACAAAGTTGATGATTATGATAACAGAGAGAAGGGAAGCTAAGAAAGAAGTTACACATGCAGAAACTACACTTGGCTAGTTAGGGAGTATGAGTTGTGAAGGAGTATAAAGGGTCAATGAAGACTCCAAGGTAGCAAATCTGGGTTACTCAGGGGAAGAATAACAGACTCAGTCCTGGAAGGGGCCTTAGAAACCCTCATGATGAAGGAGTGAGATAGAAGGAAAAGTCTTTCACACAAAGTCAGCTTAAAGCTTCAGAGGAGGAAAATGGAGGAAGATGACCATTCCTTATCACCTCTTCATAGAATCAAACTGCCTCTCAGTGGTACATGGAGACATGGGGAGTGAATTCATCTGCACAGAGATAATAGGTGCATCTGTGGAAGCTGCTGAGATCACATTGAAAGAACATTAAAATAAGAGAGATGGAGGTTCAGGATAGACTACTGTGGCAGGAGAAGTGCAGGATACAGAGGAGTCAAAAAAGGAGACTAAGAAGGCTCAGATGAAGATGACAGGAAACTTGAGTGTTGCCGTTCACTACAGCTATATTTAGCTATCCACAGTAAACAAATATTTACTGAAAATGAAAAATGGCTACATTCAGGGTATATTCCTTTAGATGATCTCATTTACTTCATTAGAAAAATCTTTCTATTTATGAGGGGAAACATTTATCTGGGATCACGAACACAAGATATAAGAGCTTTAACATCTTATACATTCTCTTGGCATCATAGTTAAAAAGTACTATTAAAATTGTTAGAATAATTATGGATGCCTATTTGTCCTCATGACATCTGACATTACCTGGAACCCATTTGGGAGGTTAGCTTTTGTAACAAAGGGGCATAAGTCAATTTGACACTAAAATTTGCATTTAATTTTCAGGCTTAGAATCATTTCCTTATAAGAAATCTGTCAGTACAAATAATATTTTTCTATAATGGATAAAAAGATAAATACTTTATATAAAGAAAACATCTCAATACAAATTATAAAGAATCATCTTATATTTTGACCAATACCAAAAAAAAAATAAGTTTTCATTTATGTAGTGCTTTAGTATTTTAAAAAGTTCCTTCTTCACAGTAATGTCATGAGGTTAAAACATTTGCAAATATTATCACATCCATTTTAAAGAGGAGGAAATCAAGGCTCAAAAATAACAGTTGGGGGCAGCTAGGTGCTGCAATGGATAGAGCACTGGCTCTGGAGTCAGGAGGACCCGAGTTCTCAAATCCAGCCTCAGGTATTCCTGACTGCAAATTCAGTATTCTGTCTACTTTGCCACCTGCCTGCTTACCTAAATGCTCTACATGTCTTCTAAGTAACCTTTCCTACTCTTCACTCACCAAAGAATAAATAGAACCTGTGTTGGGTTAATAATTGCCTATCTGTGTGACCTTGGCAAGTCCCTTAACCTCACTGCCTTAAATAAATAAAATTTAATAAAAAAACAACATAGTTTGCTTTATAGTGGCAAAGTTAGTTGAACTGGTGCTAGGTTTTCTGGGTTTCAAATTAGTTTTGTTTACTAGGTCATTTTTTTTTATTTAGCTCTCACCATTAGGAGTTGGGAACATATGAAATAGGTGATTTTTTTTTAAAAAATCACCCCACTGAGCAATTAGCTCTTGAAAAAGAAAAGTGATCAGTGTCAAGCTCATGATTTTTATATCCTCAGTCTTGAATGATGGCAGAAGGCAGCCATTAAATAGTCTGGTTGAAAAACTGCAATAATAAAACTGCTGGAATAGCACTTTTAACTTTCCCCAAGTACTTTTGCATCATTTATTACATTTTTACCTTGACAGCTCTATGAATGATGGAGGATTTATTTTTATCGCCATTAAGACAGAGGAGAAAACAGAATGTAAGCACTTTGTTCAAGTTCCTAAAACACTGCCAAGGCAGGGATGGTTTTCCTAGTTGTCCTGGGACTCTCTTAGTTGGGGGGTGGGGGTGGGGTCCATTCCACTAAACTCTATTTTCTTGAAGCAATGGCAATATAGCTGCAATTAACTAAATTGCAAAACATAAATTTACAATATAAACATAGTTTTATGGTGTATGCCTTTTTTTCTCTAAGTAAATATAAGCTGACATCACGGATCCTGTCTATCTTATTTGCTATCAATGACATTCCTTAAGAACATAAAACTCTGCCTCCCCCACTTTGGCAAATATAATGAATCCACTGAACTTATGAAATATTATATTAAAACAGCTTCTTATAAGGTTGAATTATGTGAGTGAAAGTCCAAAGTTAAGTGTAGGAGAGGCAATGGGAAATTTAGCTGAAGATTTATTAACTAGAATTTTTTTTCTGTACAGCATTAGAAACAAAATGCAAGTACAATAACAACAGCTAGCATTTATATAGTCCTTTAGAGTTTGCAAAGTAACACTCTCTCTCTCTCATTTTATCCTCACAACAACCCTAGGAAGCAGGTATGACTATCATCCTCATTTTACAGACAAGAAAACTGAGGTAGAGAGGCTAAGTGACTTGTTTAGGGTCATACTGCTAGTCAGTGTCTGATGTTGAATTTGAAGTCAGCACTTTCTCTATGTCTCACTACATAAAATACCAGTGTTCCTGAAAGATGGTGTGTAAATTGTAAGTCAAATTTTAAATTAAATGCACTTAGGAGAGCTCATTATTTAGGGCTAGGATTGTTTTGAAAAGTGGATAATCCATTTCATTATTTTCTGCCATATGTGTGTATGTGTTTACACATGTAGTATAATAGGGATTTGATATGTAATATGTACAATTCTTAATATACTGTGTCATAAATTGAATGGGAATTCAAAAATCCAAACCTGATTCAAACTCAGTGTTTCCTAATTGCTCTTGGAGGCACAGCCCTGCGCTTGGTGGTTTATTTTTTTTTCATTTCACAGATGCCTTTTCTTTTTCATCACTGTCACATCCTTACACTTCAAGTCCTCCCCATTTCTTGCAACAAAGGAAAACACCAAGACAGAACTGACTGTCAAAACTATCGCTTTTAACACCGTATGTGATCTTTTGCACCTGTCTTCTATCGTTCTACCAGGAAGAGAGATGAAGGTTTCTTTACTTAGACAAAATGAAAGTAAGCCATTACTGCTAACCTTAAGGAACTTAGACTCTAAATGGCATACTCATATGTGCATATATATATATATATATATATATATATATATGTATATATAATCATTTGGTGGCATAGAATTTTATACTAGCTTGAGCAATTTTAGAAAAGAGCAGAAAAATGGCAATTAAGTCATTGTAGGCTATGTTAAAAAGCTGGAACTTGGATGGGAAGACAGGATCAGGAAAGGCATTCCAGGGAAAGAAAATCACAAAAGTTAAGGCCCAGATTCAAGGCTGAGCCAGGTCAAGGAAGTGATCAGACAGGTGGAAACACTGGGTTCTATTTATTCTTTGGTGAGTGAGGAGTAGGAAAGAGACAGGTAGAGAATCTAGATAAGTAGGCAGGTGGCAAAGTGGACAGAATACTGTCATGAAGACCTGAATTTAAATCTCTCATTTTGACTCTTAACAATCATGTGACCCTGGGCAGGTCATTTCATTCCATCCTCTCCCATCCTCAGTTTATTCATCTGTAAATTGGGAATTGCAGTTGCCACAGCACAATGGGGGGTGAAAAACAAATGAGATCACCTGTTAAAGTATTTCATAAACCTTAAAGCACTATTTAAATAGGTGAGAGCTATGGTTGCTGTTCTTATCTTGAAAGAAGGTGAGGTGATGTTCCCACTGCCTTTCAGGTTGGTTAAACTCCATGTGGAGTGCTGTGACCCTTTCTGGGTGCAGCCTTTTAGGAAAAACATTAACCAAAAGAAGCTCTTCCAGAAGCACGGCATCTTTCAGAGTCTTCCAGACTATGGCACACGAGATCTCTTACTGAAGCTGGTGGCATTCACCTTCCAAAAGGGAAAATATAAGAGGAACTTACTTTTTGGCTCCAAGATACAATGGGTAGAAGTTTTAGAGAGGCTAACTGAAGGTCACTGGTAGGAAAATCAGAACTAACAGTAAAGAGGGTTCTCTTGGGAGGCAGTGACAGATGGGTAACCACTTGGTTATTGTGTTTTATAGGCAAGGATTAACTGATGCACAGGTTGGAATAGATGGTAGTTCTAATTTCAAGCCTGTGATTTTGAAAAATTTAACTTCAACTTCAGGGCGATAGGGGGTAGCTACAAGTTCCTGAGCAGAAGGAATGACAAATGAAGGACAACTAACCTTAAAGTACTAGGCAGTACAGGAGAATTATAGAGAGACTGTAGTTATCTGAATAGGAGATTGATAAATGTGTGGTTGGGAAGGGCTCTACAGATTTCTGACATGAGGAAAGCAGCAAAACTGGGTTTCAAACCCAAATGTTCAGACTCTCAAATTATCACTTTCTACTATATCACGTGCATAGAATAGGTAGAAGTGAAATGAAGGTACAGCTATGGGCATTGTATCAGGGAAGAAATCACAAAACTCTGTGACTGGTTGGATCTTAAGGGAAAAAAGGGATCGAAGCAAGAATTGACAGCACTATTGAGAGCCTGGGAAGACTAGAGGACTAATGACTGAAATGGGTAAACTGGGAAGGGGAGTAACCTGGGGGAAAAGAATATGAAAGGAAAGGGGTTTCTGCTTCAGACAAGTCTGAGGGATAGAGGGACATTCAAGCTTCGAATGATCTACTCTGACCAAGGTACTATGTTAGGCATGAGGAAAACAAAAATAAGGAAAATATCAACAATTTCAGGGAGTTTATAGTCTATGGCTCAAATGTGCAAGCAAGAAAATATAAAGTTTATAAAAGGTTGTAGAGAGAAGGCTAGAAAAATGGCAGTGGGATGAGAGGGGCAATCAAGAAAGATCTCATGTAACAAATGAGCTATGTTTTGAAGGAATCTAGGAATTCAATGATGAGGTGGAAGAAGGAGCACTTTGTAGGGACACATTCTATGTCACTTGGTACAAAGGCAAGGATGCTTGGGATACAATGACACTTAGGAAACAGCTGTCAAGTTTGTTGGACTAGAACATGGTGTGCGTAAAGAAAAAGCATTATGAACTAAGACTAGAAATGTGGGTGGGAAAATAGACTGTAGAAAATTTTTCAGTTACAAGCTGAGGAGTTTGCATTTTAACCTAGAGTGAAAAGAGAACCACAGAAGATATGTGAGGGAGAAACAAGTTTAAAGCTGTGTTTTGAGAATACATGGGCAGTTGGGTGAAGGGATTGGGAGGGTGGATAAATTTGAGTCACAGATACAATTAAAGGGTTACTGTAAGAGTTCAGATTTGAGGTGGAGGTAAAGTGAACAAAGAGAAGAGGTTGATGGAAATGTTATGGAGATGGGATCAACAAGAATTAGCAATTGATAAGATATAGAAATTAAGGGAGATAAGCCTACAGCATACCCAGGTAGAGAAGTCCACAGACAATGGATAATATGGGACTGAATTTCAGAAGAGAGATTAAAACTTTACTGCCACAGAGATGCTAAAAATGAACCCATTGAAATTCATGAGATCACTAGGAAATAGTATAGAAAGGAAGAGCCTATAGAAGAAAGAGAGGATAAGACTGAGGAGGGACCAAAGCTGCCTAAGGAGATAGGGGAATTGATAAAAAGACATATATTTAGTGTTAGATGAGGGGAAAATAAAAAGTCATCTCTAACCCTCAGAGAAAAAGGGAGTAAAGAAAGGGATGAGATGGTGTGGGAAAAGAACAGAGAACTACAGTTGGATAGCCTTCATTTTCTAAGTAGGAGAGTCATGGTTCTCCGTTGAAGGGGAGGAAGAACAGAAGTCTGAGGAGAAGGAAATAATCTAATAACCATTATGGAGAGTGAGAGAGAATGGAAGATAAAAAAAGAATTCTGTTCAGAAAGGAGGGCACAGTTAAGTTTAGATATGATAAAATTGTAGGAAACCCAGACAGCATAGTTATATGACTTTCTTCAGGAATACTGAGCAGCAGGTGAGTAGAAACTAGAGGTAATTGTTAGGGGTTGTTCAGAGTTTGATGAAGGGTAAGGATAAAGGGAAAAGGGATGCAACAGTGACAGACTAGAGAACAGGTAAGAATAGAGGGACAATAGGTAATTATGAAGATAAAGTAAAGGTTTAAGAGACATAAGACAATAGGAGAGATTGAAGGATAGTAGTCAGAATGAGGAATTTTGGAGTTCTGGAGTATAGATATGATCTGGCATCCCAAGAATATCACCATTCCAAAGGATGGCTTAGGTAGAGTGAAAAATAGAGATAATGAGACATCTAAGGGGAAATATTAGATCTGCAATCTTCAAAGTAGGTAGACACATTCAAGGGGGTAAGCAAGATGATCCAATAGGAAGACATGGAAAGAAAATGTTAAAACCTCCATTTATACTTATTTTTATTTTAAAAAATAAATGAAATTTCTTATGGGCCATATACTACAATAAGAAAGAGAGTTCTAAAACAGAGAGGGGTTGATAGAGATGTCTTAATTTGTTTGCTTTTAGAATACTGTGACCCCTTGAAGTTAGTATATGTCTAGTTAAGAAGAATTATAGATTACATTGTTTCAACTTAATTAAACTAATTCTCAAAAATTGGCAAATGACTAAAAAGACTTCTGCAAAAATTTTTGAAGATAATACTAATAATGTGAGCACAAGAGAACTAGAAAATGACAGAGCTTATATTTCTTTCTCCTTTGCTCAGTGTGGGGATACCTCAACAAAACTGAAAATTTTATCTTTCAAGAGTAATACAAGGCAAGGGAAGGGGAGAGGAGAAAATAACACAAAGTACAAGAAAAACAATAAATAAAGTAATTTGGTGGGCAGGACTGAGGACAACTGGTAAAATCAGCATCATATAGGGAGTCAACCATGGTATGCTAAACAGAGATAGTCCTCCAACTACAAAGCAATGCTCTTTCTACTCTGCCATACTTGTTGGCTTTTATCCATTTATTTCTTCTCCTCATCTTGGAACTTATTCCCATCACTTAAAGGTGAACTCAAATAACTCCTCTTTCATGAAATGCTTTGCTGTGACCCCCCCCCCCATTTCCCACCTTTCCCCTTTATCCTCACATTCTATTCTGCTCTTCCCTTTTCTAGTTTGGTGCAGTGTAGGAATAGAGATTCAGACTTCAAGTTGGAAAGATCTTGTGTCAGGTTCTGTTGATCAACTCCAGTGAAATCACAGGTGAAGGAGGATGTGGTACTGGGAAGCTACTTATCAATAATTAAATTGTATCTTTCTTGACAATAAGATCTATGAGGGCAGTACTTAGTCATGCTTAGACTTTCTTTGCAACAAAATACTTTGTGAATAGGAGACGATCAGTGAATGTTTTAATTGATAATGAATAAATTGAAATAATTTATAAAGCATGATTACATATGAAATACTGCACTTGGCATCTTTAATCAGATGGGTGTCATTAACAATGTTCATTCTCCCACCATTCATTCTTCATTTATAGAGATAAAGATATATAGTTAGACATTCTATCAGGTAAAAGAATTTTTTTTGAGGGGGGTTTGCATGTTTTATAGCAAAAACACAACTAAAACTGGGTGGAGAACTAAAACCCTCTTCACTAAGCCTTGAAATATACTGGAGATAGATGGCAAGTAACACTTTGCCTTTGATGTTTACAAAGCAAGTAAGAGAGTCAAAAACTGTCAGCATGAAAGGGCTAGGATGGACTTTAGATTATCTAGACTAATTTGCTCATTTTACAGAGTGGGAAGGACCAATTAGCATAAAAGGCATTGGCTCTCATCTCAACAAATCTAAAACTGCCTCTTTAAGAGTACCATTTTTAATAAGAATAAGTCATAAGGGCTATTACCTTCACAAGTGTCTTTTAAAGTAGTTATTATAAGGTCCACTGAAGAGATAAAGAAACTGAGGCATACAGAGGTTTAATGACTTTCCTAGGGTCACATAATGAGTAAGAGTGAGGCCAGCTCTGAAATGAATTCTTCCTGAATTCCAGTAATCTCTCCACTCTTGTTGCTCAGTTTTTTATTCTTAAAAAATGGTTATCATCACTTCTTTCTTCCTTGGATGTTATGAGGCTCAAATGAGATAACAGAAATAGGGCTTTTTTAAAAAAAAAAAGTAAAGTATTTTTTTAAAATAATAAAATATGCATGGAAGTTCAAATCACTGAGGCACCTGAGTAAGAGCCTAAAGAGTAACCAGGATATTGTTTATGAAGGGTCCTCAATTTTCCATTTTTTTTTGCAGGCAATGGGGTTAAGTGACCTGCCCAAGGTCACACAGTTAAGTAGTAACTGTCTGAGGCTGGATTTGAACTCAGGTCCTCCTATCTCCAGAGCCAGTGCTCCATCCACTGTACCACTTAGCTGCCCCTCAACTCTCCTTTCTTAGAGCAGGTTGCATTACCTAATGCATTCTCGCAAAGTGCTGGCTATGCGTCACCTCAACTTGTTTTTTTCTCTAGTTTGCCATGTTATTTCTGCAACCCTCCCTCCTCCTGCAATGCTGCTTACCCGTTTGTCAATGTCGTTATGTTGGAGCTGCACAAACCGTGCACTGATTGCAGCAATATAACTCTGTTGATTGGAGAAAGCCACCCGGCCAGCACCTTTTGGGTACTTCAGTTCTGGGTCTGTATCAATGCCAGCATAGCAGACGCCCCCATAAAGACGGTCCATAATCATTGCCAATTCAACTGCAAAAAAAAAGAAGTGGGAATATATAACAGATATTTTAAAGGCTTATTTGCCCAGGGGGTGAGGGGAGGGAAGAGAGGAATGACAAAAGTGAAGGAAAATTAAGAAGAGAATGAAAAATGTCCAAGGTAGTCTTCTGAGAAATAAGAAGCAGAAGGACCACAATCTTTTGGGATTTTTACGAATGAAACTAATAACACTGGAAAAACTTACCAAAGGGAGCATATTAGCCCAAATATCAAATTATGACCCAGCATCACACTTCCACCTCTAATTTCTTTCTGCTTAGTCTACAAAATAGCTTCATAAACAAAATATTTCAAAATCTGCAGTCTTGTCTGAAGAATGTGATGACCCACCTACTGATACAACAGCAATCTATTATTATTATTCATATACCTTCTATCTTACTGCCCTGAGAAGATGCCATGGAAAGAGTTAAATATTCATGTCTGATCACTTTCCACTTTACTTTTGTCTTAGAATAAAATTCCATTTCAACTTGGAAATAGTCATATTCAGTTTCCATGTAGAAAAGTGAGTAGAAAATAAAAGTGATATAGTAGTAATAAATTAAAATAGGTTTACATAGGGACTGCAGATAAACTGCCTAAATTACATTATTAATACATGGGTATAATCTAGATTAGGTGTAAAAGTTCATCTAAAGTTGGTATAATTTCTTTGCCTGCTCTAAAAAGCACCTGTAGAAGAGGCCTTTATAAATTAGTTTAATCAAAGGACTGGCTTTCTAAATATATTCTTAGAACAAAGTACTCTTCATAGAGGGCAGGAGAATGGATTTTTACCTATTGGGAGCCTGAACTTTTCTGAAGGGAAAACTACAGTATGTTAGATCCCCATTTATGGGAACTACAGGGCAGTCTTCCCTCAACATCTGGGCATTTTATTTCATTTAGGTCATTATCACAGCCCTAGAGGGCACCCAAGGAATATTTTTCCTTAGTCATCTACTTACCCATTTTCTTAATCATTCTGAAGAGTGAAGAGGGGAAAGACTAAAAAGCAAAGAAAGAGGAGAAAGACTAAAGAGCAAGGCCCCAATGACTCTCCAGACATTAAAAGTACTGTATGAACTCCACTATTAATCCTGTGGAGAACACTTGGAAAGAAATATGTGTCTGAAGATGGACAATCTTTTGAAAGTGAGGGAAGTAGGAGCATTGTATCCCTCTCTTGCCCTATCTCTAACAAAAAGGAAAGAGACCTAGTATTTCTAGTTCAGAGAACACAATGTTCTTGGGTTTGTAGTGCAGACCTGTCATAATGGTTCTTCCCTCAGGAAGCGAATAAGTAGCCTTTATTAAAAAAAATAAATAAATCACTTTCTACTCCAGATGTGAAGTATGATCATTTATGTAACTATTTTACAAGAATAATATACAATAAAGGAATTTTTCCCAAAATGAAAAAGGGGGGCTGGCAATCATAACACAAATACCATGTGAGGGTGGTAGGAAAATATTACATGAAATAAATCTTCTAGGTTCAAAAGTACTAAACAACTGCCAGACAGGAAATAATTGCTAACAGACAATAAGAGATGACCATGGTGTCACTATGGTAGCAGGGTCTAAAGAATGATGTCTGCTTTGTAAAAATGCAATTAGAATCATTAAGAACCTTTGTGAATATCCAAAATGATAATGAAATTTGCTATCTATTGATTATTCATACCACCATTAATCCATATCTGTGTTAATTCTACCTCCAAAATATCAATTCACTAAAGGTTCTTCCTAGCCCTAGAATTGTGAGATTGCAGTATCCTCCTTTGGTAATGTCTCTAACCCTTGTACTAGCAACTAAGGGTCTGGTGGTACAATTAAATATTATTCACATTTGTCAAAGAATAACTCCTTTTGGTAGAATACTTAGCAGATTCCAATAAATAATCTCTGGGACTCAGAAATGAGTTAATAGAGTACTGGAAGCATTTTATGGGACGAGTGGAACATGTGTTTCTGGGATAAGCCAGAAAAGATTGAAAAGGTTTGGTAGGTAAGAAAATGAGAAGGAATTATATCCTGACTTTAGGAAGGAATCTAGGAGACAACTGAAGTGACTACTTATAATTAGAGAAAATATGATAGTCACCCTAAGATTTCACATTAGTTCAATTCAGGATGAAGTCACTATAACCAGACAATCTTTTACATTATAAATTTCATTTCTCAAGTATGGAAAGATTCAAAGGAAGCATTAGCCAGTGAGTTAATAACCACAGATGTCCTACAGGATCAGAAAAAAATATCTTTGGAGGGTGATAAATCTATATGAAATGCATTAGATAAATCTAGCCACTGAAAATTGATCAGTTATCCCCCTGCTGTCCCAATACCATGAAAATCAAAAGCTGAGAGCAGACTGATAAAGACTATAAGTGATGAAGATGCATTTCAAATATTTCATTTTTGAAGAAGAAATGCATACCCACAAGGGCTTTTCTTAACACATTATAAGAAATGATTATGACCAAAGAGGTCTGGCATGCCTTTCTGGGACACCAAAAAAACTTAAACCACTGAAAGCTATTTGCTTTTATGAAGGTTTGGTGAAAACATAGAAGAGAAAGTGACTAATCTTCAAAGATAGGAATTAAGGACAGAATGAAGCTTCTTGGTCCCTTTAGTCAAATTAGCCTAAATGTCCTCAAGAAGCATAACCTTTGAAAAAAAATCACAATCAACTAAGTTTGAGATTTTGGTCCTTTACTCGGATCAATAATTTACTGAGAATTTGTTCTATAACTATAATACTAGACAAGAATATTAAATGAATACATGAAGCATCTTTTGTCATTAATATACTAGACAGATGTGGTTAGCTTTTCCAACCTCAATGAAGTTATACATTTATAAAATAGGTTGATGGGGAAGGCTGTCAACAGAAGATTCAACTTGTGTTCTACCATATAGGAGACAGAGAGAATTGGTCAAAGGGTTGCTATTCAGTTATATTCTAAAAGTAGATGGGGCCCTTTCTGATTCTCTTCATAATAGTTAGCTGCCAGTTTGAAGACGATCTATCTTTTAGTTTCATAGCCTAAAGCTCACCATGGGAATGGGACTACCTTTCACTCACGTTGCTTAAAGAATTCCTCAGTCATTCCTCAAGTCATTCTTAAAGATTAGAAATGCTCATCTATCATTCTATTTCATGTTGGGAAGAGACCATACCTTGTGTGTGTACATTGTGGAGATGAAGAAGTAAGTGACAGAAAAGCAAATATTTTGGAAGACAAATCAAACTTTAAATATTCCCTAGACATTAATCAAGATGAGGATACCCTAAAACTATGATTGTGATATTTCTGCCCAAAGTTCTTAAGCAAAGGATGCCAATTCTGAAAATGTGGCTTAACGGCCTACACCTTTGGTAATCTTTCCACCTTCAGATGAAATGATCTCCAAGAAACTCACCATTCAGCCTACTTGCTGAAGAAGGATCTTCCAGGTCTAATTCTGAAAAATGAGCAAGTCCTACAGACCACACTATCAGAAGCAATCATGAGAGAGGGAATTTCTAGGCATCAGTGTGGATGCAGGAAATGTCCACACAACTTTCATGCTTTTTTCTGTAAATAATACCCATAGATGTCACTGGATCATTGGGAGAACCTTTTGCATCAGATATCCCAAGTTTACAGAAACAAGTTAATCTCATTAGCTAATGCATCATGGGTATGTATGAAAAATAAAACTTAAGATACATAGCTTTATTATGCAGATCTTGCCATTATTTTCATTCTGCTAAAGACTATTCTGTGAAAAAGGCACCACATCTAGACACAGCCCCCTAGACATAGAGCTTATCTAAAGCTTAGCTGATGATGCTAAAGATGTTTTTGTCTCTGAGTAGACAAATTTCAACAGTCATTTAAACTTGGTTTCTGACTCCTGGGTAAGTAGAGTTTCTGATATAGAATAACCGCTTACATGGGTTTACAAATCCTCTACTGTTAAACTCAGTATAGTTTACTGAAATAATAGAACAAAGGCAATGCACAGAAACCATATATTCTCCATGTCTGATATGTTCCATGAAAGGAGAGATAAGGAGAATGGAAAGAGAATGAAAGGGTTACTGAAAAAAAAATGTAGCTTTTTCACAACACATAAAGATGTCTTAAAATGGATGGTTCAGAGCCTACCCACCTTCTGGCAAATAACAAGCCAAGAATGACTTAGATGTAAGAATAGTTAAATTCTCACTTTCAGGTAATGAGAAGATCTGGACTTAATAAAAAGGAAGTTTCAAACAATAGCATCTTTCAGGTTCTCACATCTCAGATATGGGTTTTCCTAGACATTTTTCTTCAAATGTTACAAGAATATTCATATAGAAAGGGTCTAAGCATCTTACAACAGTAGTGAGAATTTCACAAATCTTAAAAATCAGTTCTAATTAAGATCTGGAACACTTTCAAGATAGATGATACCAAGGACACGAAAGAGATAAATTAAGTCACTGATCAAATTCCCATTCAACATTTGTCACATTTAACTCAAATAGATAAGATTGCTGTCAGCTTAACTGCTGGTCACAAGGGGGAAAATAATATCTTCAATAGTTGCTGAAATTTAATTCTGCTTAATTCTTGTTGATGAGATTGCAAAGAAGGTTAAGTTTGCCCTGGTTTCTACTCTGTATAATTAGTTCTAATCTTTGGTTTTGGTTTCATTTGGCTTAATCTGTTAACGAATACTGACCTATTTAGTCAAGTTGTTGCACAGTTTGGCAGCAGCTGTTAGCAAGTATATTGGTGGGTTAAGCATGGATATACCATGACATTGAGAAATCTTTGCACTCAAAGGACAATATAGGAAAACCTATCAAAGATAGCATATTTCATCTGGATTACTGTTCTTGATAACGAACTTGGGAGATGGGGGCGGGAATCTACAGCTAACTAACAAAAAACAAACCAGGAAGGAGGTTTAAAGAGGAGACAAAGGTGAAAGAAGAGACAAGGATGTGCCATGAATAATTTCAGATTTACTTTAAAGTGAGAGACAGAAAAACTGATAACTAAATGAAAAGTGATGAACTCATAGAAAAACCATTTCCAAAATATCAAGGAAAAATGAGATAAAGTCCGAGAGAGAGAGAGAGAGAGAGAGAGAGAGAGAGAGAGAGAGAGAGAGAGAGAAATTTCAGAATTTCTTGGAAAATCGACAATAAAAAGAAGAAAGCTAAGAAAGGCAACAGTATAGTTTCTGCTATACTCAGGAAGTGACATGAACGACAATTCTACAGTAAACTTATCTCCAATATCAAGACTGGGAAACCCAATAGTGAGAAGCAAAGAAGGAAATTGAGTTAAGAGTTATTCAGAAACACTCAAGAGGATAAGGATGAAGATCTTTCTAGTTTCAGATAGGTAATGGAAGTTCTGGTTAAATTGCCCCTTCTATGGTGAATCCTCAAGTTCAGTATGGCCTGGAGAAGCAGGACACTTCTATTGTATAACACCATTATTTTCCACTCCCCCTAGTTAGGAAGAAGTGTGTTGTCAACATAAAGGTAGTTTGATATTTCTTCCATCATCCTCCCTAGTCTGACATTTGCCTAGTTCTAAAAGATCAATGAATGAGCTTCTACTAGGCTGATCAATTCTGTGCATTCTCATACTTTGAAGATTTGAAGGCAGAGCTAGTCTGATCATTAGGGTTCTTGAACTTTCTACTCCCAGATGGTTAATGTGTAGGAGCAGTACAGAACATTCATTTCCATTAGAATTCAGATTTTTTGCCTAAAATAAGTTGGCAGGGAGAAATACATCCTATGCAGAGAGACTTTTCTTTGCATGTTTAGAAAAAAATATAATTGGTCTAGAAAGAACCTGTGGGACATTCAAGAAGATGCCTGAAACACTCTGCTGGCTTTGCTACTAAGCTAATGGAGGTAATTCTGAAGAGTCATACACCAAGAAAGCTATTAGGAAAATCTAAGAAAAGATATTAGGTGTATACATATGTTTCTACATGTCAAATAACAAAGACAGGGGCACTCTATATTATGCCAACTGGTCTGATTTTTGTCTCAGTTCAACTCAGTAAATACTTATTACAATTCTTTTTCATGGATATTTCCAGTATGTCCCACTATTATCAGTCTGTTTGCTACTATTTCCCATAACTATATTGTTGGCTATAACTGTCTAAGTCTTTGTTCAACCAAAACAACTTAAAGAAAACCCTTTCAAAGAACAGACTGGTTAAATCAACTGTCCCAATTTACACATAATTTCTTCGGAAGTATCAGTTGTTTGATTAAACTTTATTTTTCTTGAGTTTTCTTTTGGGGAGGTGTCTATGGTATTTTACAACATGACTATTATTGAAAAGTTTTGCATGACTACATATTTTTAATCTATAATAAACTGATGCTATTTCAATGAGGGAAATGGGGGGTGGGCAAGAGGAAGAGAGAGAATTTGGAACCTAAAGTTTTGAAAAAGAAAGTTAAAAAATTCTGTACATGTAACCAGGAAAAAATAAAATAATAAAGTTAAAAAAAAAGAAATAGGGGAAAATGAAGTTAACTTTTTTTCTATTTTTTTGTTTTATTAGATTTAATTCCTGTTTAAATGGATGGGACTGTACTCACAGCCCCATTAGTGTTAGTCCTGAGATTAACAACCCACCTTTTGGGAGACCTTTGGTTTTGGATTTATTTTCTCCCTCACACCCCTAATGTCTTTGCACATATCCAGGAATGGCCAAATTGAAGAGGGTGAACTTACTTCTTTCTGTGTTCCTTCCCTATGAATGCTTATTCACATTCAAGATGGCAAATAATTTGCTAAGCATTTAAGGGGTACCTATAATTTCTGAAGGGAAGATGTGATGAGTGTGATATTACTTAATAAAACTATGATGAATATTCAGTCCTGTCTTCAAAATCAGCCTAGCTCAGTATTTTTAGAGTCAAGTCTGCAGGTGGCAAGCTTTCAGTTCTTGGATATTAGGGTTTACAATTTGAAATTACATGGTATAAAAGTTAGCCTAAAATCCACAACCATAGTTTCTTTAGTTAAGTCAAAAAAAATTATATTTTTTTGGTGGGGGCAGAGAAGGCAGTACAAGCAGGAACTTATGGTCCTATTATTTAAGAGAACATCCCTCTAATGCAAGCAAATTTTCTATTAAAAAATAGAATGTAAAAATCTTTACAACTGGTTCACTGTCTGGTATAAAGGATTCTAAATTATATAGTTTGTTAAGAAAATAAACTATACATTTTGAATCAGTCATTTTAAAATGAACTTTTTTTGCTCACAAGAGTTGCAGACTTTTGTTCCGAAAAGGTGTAGGGATTTGCTTTGGGCAATCAGGCAAAGAATACAAATCACTGTCAAGATTTGTAAAATGAAGGCAATAACAAATACCATTTCTTTTCTTTCTTCCCCCAAACCATCAAAATGGGCAAATTAAAAAATAAATGCATTAAGGAAATAGCTTGTAAAAACTTAGGTAAAATTATACATGATGGAATAAATCAATTCCATAACCTTATATGCTGGAGTTCCCTTAATGATAATTTCTTAGTGTCCCATATACCTACAGTAAGAAAAAATGCAAAATCATTTGTTATGATCTCTCTTTTTTTTTTTAGGTTTTTGCAAGGCAAACAGGGTTAAGTGGCTTGCCCAAGGCCACACAGCTAGGTAATCATTAAGTGTCTGAGACTAGATTTGAACCCAGGTACTCCTGACTCCAAGGCCTGTGCTTTATCTACTATGCCACCTAGCCACCCCTGTTATGATCTCTTAAAGCCCATAAGGTGTAGGCTCTTCCAATGAAATATTTTCTGTGCTAGCCCAATCTCTTGACCTTCCTTTCCTCTCCAGATCAGAAACTTCAATTCTTAAGGTAAAAATGAGAAAAAGACACACACCCCTGAACATTTCTATGCATTGTATTAGTAAAGTCATTGCCATTCAGGAAGCAGATTGGTAAATGAGTTTAATTTGTGCCTCATAAATTGTGTAATTAACAAAGTTGATTTAGAAATGTCAGAAAACGATAACTTGCATTTCTCTTCATCCTATAATATAATTTCCCTTGATTTGAATTTCACTTAGGTTAGTTTTGTTTTGCTCCCATATATTTGAAATTAGACTGCTGCAGAGGATAAGGAAGAGGTTTCTCTTTTGGCTTGTTGAGATTTCTCAGTTTTCTGTGGGAACAATTTGATCCAAGACGTGTTGATGTGGTATGAAATGAGCTGCTTCCTGGTCATATGTTATACATATAACGTTTAGTCTTCAAGCAGGTTTCTAAAACATTTTTTTCTTTTCCATAGAGATTTTAAATAAATAACTTTAAGGTAGGACACAGGAAGATGGGTCTTTAAGCAGAACAATCAGAATTAGAACAGTTAAAATTCTGAGATCAAAGAGAAGTGAGATGCAATTCCACAATTTGATTTATTTTACTATGTCATAATTTTTTTCTAAATTGTAATGTTTTCTAATCTAATTATCTCCAAATTCAAATGAATATTTATCTTCATGTATATATTTGTATATATATTATACAATAGAGGGATATTTTTGCATTTCTTGCAACTGTAGGCATTATCTCATCAATGTTATTTTTCCCCTATAATTTTTTTGTACACAAAGGATATCATTTTAAGTTCTTTAGAAAAAAAATATGCTTTAAATGAAGTTGTATAGCATAACTACAGTTCATGAAGTAATGCTAATTAGGGTTATTATTTGAGTCTGCTTTAAGGATTCAAATTTCAAATTTATTATTTCAGGATCACTTCACTGACCCTACTTATAATTACAGTTAAACCCAGGTAAACAATTTCACCATTGAAAGTTAAAAAAAGCAAAAAACAAACCCAAGGTTAAAACTAGAAATCAAAACCAAAATTTAAATTCTCAAAAATAAAATAATTTCTATATACTTCTCAAGTCCCAGAAACAAAAAACAAATGTCCTCAGTAAGAGTTTCAAATGTGATTTCCTAAGATAAAATTTTTAATAAGTAGAAAGGCTTACTATTGTAGGTGACCAGATGCTATAGAAAATTCAGCATTATTCCATAGCTCATTACTTACATCCTCCCATTTAGGATAATGCAGCTGACCCATCATCTTGAACACTTGTGCAGACTGTAACTTCCTTAAGAAATACGTGGCTTTGTAAGGAAGCAGTAAACAGAATTCACACTTTTAAAACATCAATTCACTAAATAACTAAAGATGATTTCAGTAAATTCATTCTTGTGCCACAGAAAATGGTGGATTCGGGCGTCAAATTCAGAATCTTGAGGCAGGCCGGCCGGCCAAATGGCCCACTTTAGAAAGTGGACAAACCCATAGCCTTCTTTTTAGATGCTGCATACAGCAGATGGGGAAACCTGGAAAATATTTAAGACTAAAGGTTTTTACTATTTCCACTCACCAGCTCGAAGGGGTCGTGGAACTCCCCCAACAAAGATAGTTTTTCTGGGGTCCAAAGGCTGGGAGCCATCCATTACAAAGTCACTGTCACTTAGGTTCCATGGTCGAATTTGCACCTGAAAAAAAGTTGTTTACTTGGTCCTTACTTCATTTCCAGCAACCCCAATGAAAATACGTTGACTCTAATGACAAACCCACTAAATCTGTGAATTTCAATAGTATATTTAACCCAGTTGAATCCAGTAAAATAGAGTTCACTTCACCTGTATTATATCTTCTACTAGGTAGGGCTTGGAGGGTTTCACGGACAGGTACTTATACTCCAGTGAAACTCTAAAAGCATCATAAATTAATTTTTGGAAAACTGCCTATAGGTTAGGAAAAAGTATTTTTTTTTCCTGGCAGATTTTTTCCAGAGGCAATAGAATCATGACCTCTGGTTTGCAATCAGAATCTATAGTCCCTTTCCACTAAGTTTTTTCATCAGCCACTCTGATGGAGGAGAACAAACTGCTTCTGGAATATTCATGCAGCTGGCTTTGTAATTCACATACCTCTAAAAATAATGAAGCCATATGGCAAGAAGATTAATGTGTAAGACTCATTAACATTTAACAAATTAACACAAAGTCACAAACAGAGAGTGAACAACTAAGGAGATAGTGTTCCGGTCTTTTGTTTCATCACCATTTGTTTCCTAGCCTAGCCTAAATACTTCTGAATAGAACTGACTAGGGTAAAATGTCATTTTGCCAGTGCTCACAGGAACAAGAATCTTTAGAATGGCCAATAAGCCCTTCAAAAATCAGTTCTGTAATATCCTTCTCTATTTTGCTTAAATTCCTGTATCTTGTATATGTGCTCATCTGGTAATTTGCTTTGATGTTAACATTTGTAAATTATTAGATAAATGCTAGCTGGTATTATTTTTGATTACAGACATGCTTAAAGGCTGCGCAGGACGCCCAGGCACTCTTTAATGTTTCAAAATCTAATGTGAATTTTTTTACTTCTTTATAAGTAGTTTGTCATGTGTTAAATAAAAGTTTAGTTTAGTTTTAATTTCTTTAATTTGCTTAACAAATAAGCCAAATACACTTTATGACCAAACAGTCAAATGTTCCCTTTAAAATTTTGAATTTTCTACATTTACATGCATGAAATATATTGTGCACGTTATGACTATCTATTCATTATGAACAGTAATGGATTACAATTTGGAAGTTACATTATAACTTCCCCATATTCATCACTCTTCTCACTGCCATCATTTTCATACTCTTCCCTATGCTGGGAAATGATGACTAAAGAAGTTTCAAAAGAGCATCTTCATCACATCCCCAGGAGTAGAGTCTTTTCACTTCTACAGGAATATTTCCCATCATCTGCTAATGGAAATTTACTGAACTGAGACCTTGATACCTTTCATATAAAAGTCATTTAAAAATGTTTTCATCTATCCCAATCTTACTTAGTATTATCACTATAGTTTAAGATTCACTAGTTCGCAATATCAAAGATCCAAAACAAAGGGGATGGAATGAAAGGGCCCCCAAAACTAATTGCTTTAAATTTTCTGAAATAACTTTTTAAAAAAATCAGTATTTCACCATTATTTTTTATCTCAGTCTACTAAGTCATCTTAATTCATCAGGATATTATCAAACAATATATCTTTTTAAAAAATCTACATTTTTGAATGCTATCATTCAGACTGAAAACAGATTAAGCTTTTAACATATTAAACACCTAAGTATTTTGTGTATAACACTGGCAGGCACACTGATTGGGTTCCTTTAAAAAAAAAGGATAAAAACTGGACTCTGCAAGAGCATACAAATCCATCTCTGCACAATTCTGATGGAAATAAAGGAAAGCATAAGGTTGAGTGAACCATTTCTTTAAACAGACAGTATTTCTCAGTTTTCTCCAGGGGACAAATGAAAATCAAGTTTGTGCACCTTATTGCAGAAGTTTATAATAAAGTAGCAGCAATTTTACTTCTCTGTTTGACTTCTGTCCAGGAACACTTTTGAAAGATAACATGTTTGCCAAAGACAACCCAATGCCATCAACATAGTCAAAGTAAGTTACTTAGACAGAAATAGACTTGGCAAACTCCCCAAAGCTACTGTACAACTCATCCTCATTTTAATTTTTCTATACCAAATGACTTGATGCTACCTAAAAAGGAATTATCTAGCAAGGGGAATGCTTTGAAAATCTATTTTCATCTCTAAGGCAAAGATATTTTCACTGGTTTTTGCATACACAGTTATTTCATGTGGGCTGGGGCACTCATGTAGCTCCATTCAGAGCATTCTCACTAAATCTCCTTGAAGAGTCTTCTTAATGAATTTCAACTGTTCGAACTAGTTACTTTTGCCCATTTCTTCATGTATTATAGTTTTCTAAATTGTATAATTTTTATACATTTTAATATTTCTTTAGAATGTCAAATTTATCTTTAATGGTCAAAACCAAGCACTTATATCTTTCTGATAGCCTAAGAATTTAAGTGAATTTAATGTTAAGAATGAAAAAAAAAGTTCATTTATATGATAAGTCATTTCCTCAAAACTCTGTGCAGAAGATAAAGTGTCATTCCCTTTAAGACACAAGGAAGGGGCAGCTAGGTGGCTCAGTGGATAGAGCACCAGCCTGGAGTCAGGAGGACTTGAGTTCAAATTGGACCTCAGACACTTAATAATTACCTAGCTGTTTGATTTTGGGGAAACCACTTAACCCCATTACCTTGCAAAAAAAAAAAAAAGACACAAGGAAACTGAGAATCAGAAAGATTAAATGACTTGACCAGGCTCCCGTAACTGTGGGTCCAAGATGAGCATTCTTTTTACTATCATAAAATCTCTCTCATTCTGGTATACAATCTGGTGGATCCCATGGACTATATAGCCATTTCTCCTTACTTCAGTTCCCTTCTCCCACTCAACAGAACTAATTCCCTGACTATCACACTTTCATCCAATGGTGCCTTTAGAGAGCCCTTACAACATCATTGTCATCACAAACATGGACAGATGTGAGAATTTACAGGGTTCATCTGATTCTCACATTGTAGTTCTGAAAAGCTGGAAGGAGAGGAAACAAGTGTTGGTTGATGGGCTCTATTCATACAGGGCACAGGTCAAGACTGTTACCAGAAAGCAGCTGTGAAGAGTGCCATAGTTCCATTATTTATGGACTCCACCTGGAGAAATAATGACATCACCAGCTCTTCCACTACACAGCACAGAAGCTCAAGAGGACATTTTAAAGCTACCCAATGATGACACTTAAGTTCAGTCAACTTTTGCCTCTCTATGAGCCAAGATCCCAGAAACAGGTATATATTTAGTCTTTTACCTTTGCAAAAAATCACTGCTCTAAAGTATAGGGGTGCTCACTTTCACATATGGCAGTTTCTCTCTCCTACCTTTAATTTCATTCTTTTGGTGCAGAATGGTGATCTCTAGCATTTTGTTATACATGATCCTTGCTACCAGGGTTCAGATGTGATTACCATTTTGCCTGTTAAATACACACTTTCCTTTCTAATACTGATACTATACATTTCTGATATTTGCAGCCACAACTCGATTGTCCATACTATGCTTTTCATGGTTAAAACACTCTTTGTTCTTCTAGGCAAGCAACTTGATATAGCTTTAGAAACATTAATTACACCAAATCACAGCACCAGCAATAACCTCTTTTATATATTGATCTAAGGTTTATATAAAGCAGAGGTGAAGGATAGCTGGGATCAACTGTTGGAAGAATTACACATAGGAAGGGAAACCCCTGGATGCCAGCAGTACTACTTTTTCTTTTTAATTTATCGATAGCATTTTGGTTTGACTTGACCCTTCCAAATACTCAACAGCCCCTGTTACAAAATATCCTCAGAAAAATTAAGCAAAACTACTTAACAGCAACATCTTAAGACATTGGGGATTTCCTGTGAATCATATAAGGATGTCCTTAAAAATATGATTTCCACATGGAGCTCTGGGGGAGAGGCAGTTCTTGGGGTGGATGAGGGAAAATGTTGAGAGGACACACTTTTAACTTTAAACTGAATTATTAACATTTTCTCCATCACTTTCTTATACAATCAATGAAGCAATAAATCAAGCTCCAATTTCTGACATATGCTCATTTCTAAGGTGTAAATGCACACAAGGAAAATTTAACAGAGTAGGCTCCCAGCACACCCTTTCCCTGGAGTCACTTAAGCACTAAACACGTGTTAATTATGGGAAAGGTTCTAAACATCTTGCATGGAATGGACTACATGAACTGCTATACATTGTATAGATTTTTCTTCATCAATATGGTACTATATGCATGCTCCCATTACTCAAAAATATCATGATACCTTTCTGTTGCCTTCTCATCTTATGCTATTATTAGCCATGACTCAAAATAAAATTTCCAGATTCATTCAGCTTCTTGGAAATTCTTTAACAATTCAACTATACTCTATTTTCTCTCTCTCTCACACACACACACACACACAGAATTACCTCCCTTTCATCCTCAATGATGTCTTATACCACTGGAGTCAAACTCAAATAAAAATAGATATGCTGACTGTATACTCACTTAGAAAATCACAAGCTAACATCATCTGTGAAGTATTGAATTTTATTTATTTTGTTAAACCAATTACATTTTACTCAGGAGTTTTACAGCAATTGGCCACTAGTGAGCATGCCACTTCTGCTTTACACCAAACCTGTTGTACAAATCATCACTGGTAATATGCAGTAGTCTATGCGCCCTCCAAGCATCTTCCCATTGCCTGTCTGTTCCTCTATTCTTTCAATATCTTTATTTTTATAAAGCCTTCATAAAACCTTTAAAAATCAATTTAACAAAAAACAAGGGGTGGCTAGGTGGTACAGTGGATAGAGCACCAGGAGTACCTGAGTTTATTTTTTCAAAAGCTGATGATTTCCCAGTCTTCCCATCCAAGGAAGAACTGGTGCTAAAGAGCAATGATCAGTTACAGATGAATGCAAGCACCATGTAATGTAACACAGATGGATACTCTTCTCTTACTCAGTTCTGGGCCGCTGTCAACATCCATCTGCAAGTACTTGGTGATCCAGATATGTGTGTGCACTGAGCAATAAGTAGATGTTTTTGTCCATACTTTTTCACCACTATTTGTGAAACAGTGAGGATTTCAATAATATAACCCAATGTAATTTCAACAAAATCATCTACAAGTAAGAGTATTTGTAAAACTTCTTATTCAAGAAAGTCCTTTTGTTTGAACTCTATGCCTCTCTTCCTTCTCATTCACCAGAGCCAGGCCTCCTTGTTTGACACTCCTCTTGAGGTTACTAATCTGTGAATACATTCATTTTCATGGATGGATATTGACACAGTCTTGTATAATCTTGGTTTGCACAAGGGAGAAAATTTGTTCAAAGACACCTTCTTCAAGAAGGTGTTTTGTCCTCAGTCCAATGCTGTTGTTCCTCCCCCCCTTCATTTCCCCAACTGAGGGTGATGAACTCCTTTTACTTTGTTCCCATGTGTTAAATGGAAAGAGCTTAAAGTCACTCTCCTTGACTCTTCCTTTCCATTCTAGATGCACAGAGTAGATTCTATCACCTGGAAGCTTGGGGATCTAGGGGGAGCCAGGAACCCAGAACAAGTGTTACAACTAGCCTAGCAGTGAAGCCCTGGCAGATGACTTTGGATTCAACTTGGTGAAACTAATGATAAGGAGGAACAGAGCTGAGCTATGAACTAGGAGGACCTTAAGCCCCCAAGGTAATGGAGAGGGGGAATCTGTTCCTCTCTGTTCTTTCAAAATCTTTAATTTTATAAAGCCTTTATAAAACCTTTAAAAATCAATTTAAGAAAAAACAGGGGGCAGCTAGGTGGTGCAGTGGATAGAGCACCAGGAGTAGCTGAGTTGAAATCCAGCCTCAAACACTTATTACCTAGCTGTGTGACCTTGGGCAAGCCACTTAACCCCATTTGTATTGCAAAAACCTAAAAAACAAAGAAAAAAAACCAGAATAGGGTTCTGGTGTTTTCCACCCCTGGTCAGTTATATAACCACAAAGATGAGGTCTATTGTAAAACAAAAAAAATCTGTACAAGTCCATCTTCCTACTCCCCCTTTCTTCATGGGAGAAGTATGAAAAAGCTAAATATTCAAATATTCAGAAGGGAAAAAGAATGAAGGACAAGTAATGACTGATGTCTCCTTGGTCACCCTTTTATTTTTTGACAGAAGCATATGCTGTGATCCCCCCCCATTCTTCTTAAGTTTTTTCCTATTGGAAATATTGAAATTTGAATTTTTGAGTCAAGTTTCATTATTTTAACTATCAATGCCACTTTTTCACCTAGTATTCTGGGTACTTAGTTGGTTGCATCCAAATGTGAGCATTTCACTATTATCACCAATTAAATATTCATTGGAAACTTGTAAAAAATTGTGTACTTAAAAAAACCCACAGATTTCTGAATAGTACCAATCCCCTTCATACCCTGCAATCTCTTTGTTTGTTCTTATTTAAGTAGTTGCTTGAGTTGTGAATTGGTCTTCTATTTCATCTAACTGTCCTTCATCCCTTTATTTGCAATCTTCACCATGCTTGATGCCACTCATCAAGAAACTTTCTTTAGATATTGAAATTAAAATCCTCAATTCCAATGAATTATTTCTGTCAACAAATGGCAAGTAAAACAACTTGACTTAGAAAACCATTGAAGTCCTTTATTCTCAATATGAGATCAAGGGTTAGAACCCTAGGAATAATGATTATTTGAACAGTAACTAAAAAAGCTTTATGACCAAATATGACATTTTTTTCACTAAGTTCATATCATTCTAAGGGAATTATTTGCATTGAAATGAATTTATAAAAGCTAAGAGTACACACAATAAATGTAGATGTACATGCCTCTCATTAACTATAAAATTTCTGACTATTATATTTAGAATGTGGTACTAGACTTCTGGAGATAAACATTTGACCACTGTTGCTAAATGGTAAAATGATGCTGCTACCTGTAAATTGCAACTGGATTTACTGCTTTGGCTCTCAAAGTCATACACAATGATACAAGTAATGAAAAAGTCTAACATCTATTATAAATTAAATATATTTCAAGCAGTAACCTGGGACCAAAGTCACCTCTTGGCTGTCAATGCATATCTTTGAGTGGTATTAAGAATTCAAAATAGCCATTAAACAAAACCATTTAACAGCAAGTGAGTCGTTGGAGGCATATTAGGAATGAGTAGCTCAATTTTAATAAAAACAATTAAAAGTCCCATACTTAACCCTTTCACAATGTTTAATTTTTCCTTTTATAAATTTAACCAAGGGGTTTACACACATTCTGGAATCCCCTTTCTTCAAATCTGAATTGCTTACATCTTGGTTAATTCCATTTAAGGCAATACTTCAACAATATATCCTCTTTAACCTCTCTTTTCCCGACCTCTTAATTCTTGCCTGGTTACCTCAGAAAAATTTCTCTCTTCATTTAATTGCTTAGAGAAATGGTCCTAATCATAACTACCAAGTCTAATAGTAGATTTGTTTGGAAATGAAAATGAAAGCTATAAATTCTTAAGAAAAATTAGACAATTATCTGGGCCAATCAACCCCTTTAAACTGCTTAGCAATCTCTTTCATTCTACTTGATTCTCCTATTCTAATTCAACATCATATCAGAATCCAAAAAAAATTCATTTTAATCAGGTTTGGTTAAATTAGAAATACCACAAAACAGAATCCCTTATTTACTATTTTTAATTGCATATATATATATATGTATATATGTATATGTATATAGTATTTCACTTATGTAAGGAAAGAGGTTTTTCCTGGCAAATATAATGGTCATAAGCACCAGTTTCTACATGAAGCTCTTCCTAATACCATAATTGTTAGTGCCCTCCTCTCCTTTGCTGTATTTATACTGAATATATTTATGTGTATGTGCGCATGTCTCCCTTAATAGGATAGAAGCTCCTTGAGACCAAGGGCTGCCATTTTTTGTCTTTGTATTTCTAGGACTTAGTGCATTTCCTGACTCATTACAGGTGCCTACTAACTGTTCAATGGCCAACTGATTTCTATGGGAAAATATTTTCATGGTTTCAAGATGCCAATTTACAAATCAACTTTCAGAACTAAGCCTGCCTATATGCTTAGTACTAGTTCACCATTTCAAATATGACAGTGGTCTTGGAGAAGAGAAACTATGTAAATTCTTTGTTGTAATTTTCCTACTATAAGATATTAAACTGATGGTTGGTGATACAATTCATGGCAGCTTTATTTTAAGATTCATTTAGGTAACTAAGATAAATTAAGAAAATTTACTGAGGTATTCTTGCCCTGCAACTAAGATGATCTTTAAGCATTCTGAGGACTTGTGGTAGAGGGCAGTGAGAGAGGTGGATGATGGCTAAAATAAAGCTGGTAGCCTGAATGAGTCAGCAAGACTCAAGACACTTTTCTATATTATCATTGGAACAGCTGAGTCAGAGGGTTGGAGGAGTTGCCTTACCCCAGCCCTTAGCAACTCTATTTTAAGTAGCATGATCCTCTTGGAATGGGGGGATAGGGTGGAAGGAGGTGGAGAAGATAAGGACAACAATTTTTCCAGGGCATATCATCACACTAGTATGTGTCTTTGGGAGGTACTCTACAACATTCCTCTAGTATCCAGGAGTCTAATAATCTTGATGGATGATACAGGTATAGTGAGTTTAAACTTTTCAAAACATGTTCACACATAATTATGTCATTGGATCCTGGGTTTCCCCACACTGTCAGAAAACTCCTTATAATCCACCCATTTAAGCAGTCATCCAGCTGTCAGTGACAATTTTAGATCCTAGTAATGACCTATTATTCCCATTTGCTATTTTTCAATCCAGTGTTTAAGAAGTACAATTAATTATTCCTATAGAGATCTGTTTTTTGGGGGGTGGGGGAGGTAGTACTACAGCATCCTAGAGTTGAAGGGTCTGGAGATGGAGGGAGAAGGGTGGGAGGAAAGAATTCAATATAAGGCCGCCAACTAGGGCACATGGCATTTAAAAAGACACTTTAAAGACAAAACTCCCCCACCTCCATCCCCAACCTCTGCCCTGGGCTTCTCTTAGGTTTGCAAGGTCAAACCTAATTTCACCAAGGAAGAAAGGGTCCGCCAAAGATGTTACAAAATTCTTTGATAAATAATTAATTCTCGTGTTTCTCTCACACCAAGCAAATTATAACTCCAGAAAGAACCAAGAATGAGTTGATCTACTGGGGAAGCTATTAAGATCAGCAAAAGTCTTCTTAAGATTGCTACAGGCCCCAAGAGTCCCCTTTAGTTTTTCTTTATAAGGACTGAACCTCAAGAGCTGATAGAACCATCCTAAGGTTACATGTAGATCCTGTGTCCCAAGGACATTTGGGTCAGGGCTGCTGAGGCCTACTCCATCACTGCTACTGGTGTAACAAAGAACAGCAGGCCATGATAACACCTCTGGGATCCTGCCAGTTTCTGATTAATAATTCAAATGAAGCACTCTGGATACTGTTTCATAACATTTCCAAACCTAGGACTGGGCTTATACTTTAAAAATACTGCACCATGAAAAGCCCTAGATAATTTGGTGATTAATATTGTAGTTTATGAAAAATCACATGTTATATTACAATGGAGAATAATTTCTGCTGATGATCAGGAGATATCAGTGCCACAAGGTGTCCCCCAGTACTGCCTGTCTATCTAGGGAGCATGGCTATGTTTTCCTCTACTCAGTACCTTTTCCTCAGCCTCAATGGTCCAAGAGATATTGTCCCTACAGATATGGAGATTCCTTTTGGCTCCTCATCTTTCATGAGGACTAAAGTTAAGCATTGATGAGAATATATTTTGAGGACTAATGTTAGTGGCATTCTGATCAAAACTGTCAGCTCTGTTCGTAATCCTGAATGTGATGAAGAGTTCTTTAATTATGTCAAGTGAGAATACTACAAGTCCTGGCAGCATCCCTTAACTTACTAGCTAGGAACTGTAAGCAAGTCATAAAACCTCTCTGTATTTCATATTCCACATTTCTAAAATGAGTTTGCTATTGCTTACCTCTCATGGCTACTGTTGTGAATGAAGCACTTGACCTAAACAAGTACTATTTCTTTTTTTAAAACTGTAACAAGTTTTCTAAAAGAGATGATAAGGCATCTGCAATGGTGACCTCAACTTCGACACCTGGTTTAATGTTGGTAGAATGTATCTTTAACAATTTTAGAAGGATTTTACAAATCAATTAGGCATTTATGGATGTTCTTCTGGAAGGGTTCCCAACATCTCAGAATCTTCAGCATAAGGAGATATTCTATCTACAATTCAAAAGCTTCTTAGTAGCCATGTGCCCAAGTCCCTTCACTTTTAAGTTTTCTCTGGATCCTTTTAATAGGTTATCACACCTTGTAAGAGTGATTTGGACTGAATATGAATGGTTGCTTCAGTTTCCACAGGTGTCTTTCCAGTGTCTCTGAATGCTAGTTTGCAGTGTGACTTCCCAACTTCTTCCTTGATGAGAGTGAAGCATAGCAAAACAGGAGGAGAAGAGGAAGGCCCAGTACCATGTGGCTTCAATGATGATAATCTTCCTCAAAGAGTATAAACAAGTGATTTTTAATTGAGAGCCCAGTTATTTTGTGTGAATGTGAATTTCTCTTAAAAAGATGAAATGTCAAAATGATGATGAGAAAAATTCAAATGGTTTTCCCATGATAGTTAATCATTTTCCACACTCTAAATCTGCATTCACTCCAAACATTTTCATGTTTTCTTAAAGTATTGACACAATCATGTCTGTACCTCTTAGATCAAGCAACTTTACCTAACTATAAAAAGACATGTTAAGGATAGCATTTCAGGAACAGAGACACTTTTTTACTTAAACCACTGAAATTCTAAACCCTAAGCAGTTAATTCAACTGATTAAGATAGTCTAATATGTAGCACAAATGTGTCACTCCTGTATATCTGTTAATGAATCAAGTTTTGTAAGGGTTGCCATGGTTTGCCGATTATAATTTCACCATGGATCTAATACATGTAAGATATCAGGAAGAGTCTAAGGGACCACCCAGGTATAAATGACACACTTTCAGGCCCATCATTAGCTCTTAGAGTTCACTAAATGTGGTTTGAAAAGGCAGTTTCTTCTCTCACTCACAAGCAGACCGACACTGATACCTGTAAAGTCCCTGATTGACCTAGTCATCCTCTAGCCTTTTTTCCAAAGACCAGCTCATGGACCTTTTCCTTCATATAGCCTTTACGTGTTACCCTTGATCCACCTTGTGTTCCCTCTATCTCTTTCATAATTACAAAGGATTGTTTAGCACACACTTTGGACATGTTGTGATATCCATCTTCTCTTCTTCTAGTGTAATGGAAGCTCCTTAAGGACAGGGGCTATTTCATCTTTGTCTTCACAGAAGCTTGAGGTATCTTGCACCTTAGGTGATCAATAAGTATTTTTGGAATGAAGTGGAAAGAAGTCTGGATCTACAATTTTTAATCTCAAATATTTTAAGATGGTCAGGTCTCACTACAAGTATGTTACAAAGTACTGTGTCATCTAAAAAGCACTTTAGTCACAGAAAACCTCTAAGGTACACAGTGCAAACATCAGTCTAATTTTACAGTTGAAGACCTAACCCTACTGAAGTTCAATGAATTAAGTCCCCAGTTAGCTACAAAACTAATCCGAGTAGAAGAACTGGCACTTGAACTCATTTGATTCCAAGTCCATTGTTCTATATGGACTATTATAAAAGAATAAAAATTATTTAATCTTTGTTGAATTCTTGGAAATATGAGGTCAAAAGGAAAGGAGTTATACCCCAGAATAATAGTTTTTTCAGTTGGAAGGTTTATTAGAGATCTAGTCTAATTTTATAGATGAAAGAAGCATTTAGGTCTAGAGAAATTAAGAAACTTGCTTAAAGTCATACAGTTTGAAGCAGAGTCATAACCCACACAATATTTAAGGATATTGTTTGAGGAATTTGGGGTAGGGAAATAGTGATGAAGTAATGTCATCCTTTCTTTGACTAATATGAGGAATGTGAATACATGAATATCTCACTCCTGTATAGGGTAAGAAGTTTATTAAATTTAGTTTTCGATACCCTATGAGGTATTTTCAGCCTTCACTGGCTTGTTGCTTCAGGGAATTTGCTTTCTATTTCTTCTTACTTAGGCCAAGGTTTAGAGTGCAGGAAATAGGACTTGGGTTGTCTTTTTTTTTTCCCAGGTAAGTAGACCTGGGTTCTAGAGCCCTGGCTTCATCATTACTATGCCTGTAAATTTGGGTAAGCCAACTAACCAATTAGCCTCAGTTTCTTCATTAAATGATGAAAACACAACCCATCTACCTCACATAATTATGAGAAATGGGAAAAGAATGTGGTGTGTTTTCTTAGTTTTTTTTTTTTTTTGGCAAGGCAATGGGGTTAGGTGGCTTGCCTAAGGCCACACAGCTAGGTAATTATTAAGTGTCTGAGGCTGGATTTGAACTCAGGTCCTCCTGACTCCAAGGCCAGTGCTCTATCCACTGCACCACCTAGCTGCCCCTGTGGTGTGTTTTCTTAAAAAACAACAACAACAACAACACACCAGTATTATTAGCTGCATTTACAACACACTGAGGATCTTCAAGGTCACTTCTGGGAAGGAGTAAGACCAGGCTGGGCCATTGGGGAGTTCACCTGGAGTGTGACCAAAGAGGTCTAAGGGAAAAAGCATGTCTTTAGGTAGTTTCTATTTTAATTATTTATTCTTGCTATCTAGATATAAAACTCAGTTGTTTCTATCCAATAAAGGAGTAAAGTGTCAGTAGTGCCCTCTACATATTGTTGCTCTGGGGCAAAGATGTAGTCAGCCTGCCTTAAGGATGGCTTTGCTATGAAGGCATGTGTACAAATGCCACAGAAGGTTGGGGGTCTCAATCTTGGGTAGGTATGGCAGCCTCTAGTCTGACTTTCTCAGGTCAGTGCTATGGAACTCAGGGCAGAGTAACGAAGTCAATAGATGTCCATCAGCCTGGCTATCCTTTACTGTTCCCCTTTTTGCAAAGGGGTGTCCCTGGAGGATCAAGGAGAGAGGGAAGAAAGAGTCTAGTCCCTATAGAAGGCCCAGGGAGACATTTCTCCATGCTGCAGCCTCCTCTCACCTATAATCTGGACAAGAGAAGGAGTAGGTTAAGACCAAAGATGAGGAAATTGCCATAGCAGGATTCTGGAAGATGGCAAAGTCTAGATGGGGACCTAGAAAACTTTAAGAAGATGTCAAAGAAAAGAAGAAAACAGTGGAGTGCTCTGTTGGTTTAATGTGAATTCCAGAAGCAAGGGCAGGACCTTATTTGAATTTGCCTCCCTTGCACCCAGCAAGATGCTCACATGTTTTAGACACTTTATATATGTCTTTTTAATTTGGTGCCAGTAGATTCTGGGTAAGGCAAAGTCCAGAAAAGCTAAACCCTTTCATTTTACAGATCAACCAGTCCTCAAACATTTATGAGCTTCAACCAAACCAAGCACCATGAAGGCATAAGATAAACCATTTTTATCCTCAAGATAATGGATGAGGAAAATGAGGCCTAGAGAGTAGGTGACTTATCCAAAGTCACATAGACATTAAGAGGTACAGCTCAGAATTCAAGCCAAAATTCCACCTCTCACAAGCTCCCCCGAGATCACATTGTCTTCCAGAGAGAACTTTTAAATTGGACTCACACTGCATATACCTGACCTCATTTGAAGTCAACCTCATAGCTGCCCTGTGAGCTAGGTGCACTGTGGGTGTGGTTAACCCCATCTTACAGATAAGGAAAGTGATACTAAGAAAGGGCATGATTTGCCCATGATTATTCCACTAGAGAATGTTGGAGGTATGACTGAACCAGGTTTTCCTGATTCTAGGTTCAGCACTCTATCCTCTAGACCAATGTTGTCAAACTCAAATGGAAACCCTAAATAGGGATCCTCAAAAATCACATATTAATATTACATTCTGTTTTTTTAATTTATTTTGCTAAGCATTTCTTAATTACATTTTAATCTAGAATGGTAGGCTGCATTTTGACAATTCTGCATTATGTCAAGCTAGCTCTCCATAAATGAATTTTCTCTTACACTCAAAATGTGACTTTTCTGATTTCCAGAGCCTAGGTCAGTGCCCTATATAAAGCAGACATGTAATAAATATATGTAATGAGAATGTACTCATTGAAAAGAACTAAATAGAATCAAGAGAAGAAAGAAAAGAGAATACAGAGGAAGTAACAAATAGACAATTGGCTTTTTTCTTATTTCGGGGCATTCATTGTCTTTCCAATACATACTTATCTTTTAAGATTTTAAGCAGACAATAATTCTATGTAAGCAACAAACTAACATAACTGGGGATGCATAAATTGAGCCTAGGATTGTAGCAAAACAAACTTATGTGATTATGCAGGAAGATAACAACTTGCTGTATTTATTATTGTTCAGTAATTTTTCAATTGTTTTGACTTTTTATGACCCCTTTTGGGGTTTTATTGGCAAAAATACTGGAATGGTTTGCCATTTGCTTCATCTCATTTGATAGATGGGGAAACTAAGGAAAATATGATAAAGTGACCTCCCCAGGGTCACACAGCTAGTAAATATATGAGACCAGACTAGAACAAGTCTTTCTGACTCCAGGTCCAATATTCTAGTCACTGAATCACCTAGCTGACCCTTAATAATTGCTGTGCTACATGATAATTAGTTAGTATTAATAACAATGATGGTTCACATTTATATGCTGTTAGAAGGTTTGCAAAGAGCTTCACAAATATTATTTCATCAGATTCCACAACAACCTTGAGTAATAAGAGGCCATCCCCATTTTGTTGATGGAGAACATGAAGCATACATGACTACCCAGGGTCATACTGCTGGTAAATGTCTGAGAAGGAATTTGAACTTGGGTCTTGACTTCAAAGTCCTACACTCCATGTACTACCCAACCTGGATGCCTTTATAAAATTCTTTATAGAAATCAATAATGATGGAATTACTTGAAGGATATGTGGCTACCATCCAATACAACCTCTTCATTTTACAATGAGGAAACTAAGGTGACTGAGCTGTTCAAAATCATAGAGGTAGTAAGCAGTCAAGCTAACACTGAACCCATCCAGCTTTTCCCAATTACAATACCAGATGCCTAAATTACTGTACATTGAACAGCATTATTTGTACACTTCTGAAACCCAGATTTATAGGTACAGTTGGGGGGAGGGGGATAGAAGAGGGAAATGAAACCAGTTCTGATGCCCTTCTGAAGACTCAAGAGATCTAACCCAGAATCATACTCTCCCCTCCCCCTTCCTCTCCCTCCTCCCTCCCCCACCTCTCTCTTTCCTTTTTTGAGGAGGAAAGAAGTCAACCACAGCCCAAAAATTCTTAAACCTAGGTACCATAGACTCTCCTCCCTTCTCTACCAGCTTCCCTATCAAGGGAGAAGGTTGTTCTGCCTTATGCTAAGCCTCCAGTGTCCAAGCTTGCTCAAGCCCCCAGCACCTGAGCAAAGGGTACAACTATTAGCTGTTCATATCTGGATAGAGTGAAGAATGCAGAGACAAAAGGTTAATCAACAAATATAATGATTACCACACTGTGAATAAAGACAACACTAAAAGACAAAATGGAGGTCAAAAGCAATGGACATTGGTATTAAATGATAGTTAAAACCACATTGTTCAAACACAGATCTCACATCAGTCCAGATCTCCACAGTTGTGCCACTCTGCCACACTCTCACCTTTTCCATTAACAATAAATCAGTGATAAAAATAGATGATGTACTGTCAACGGTAACCACTCTTTTCAGAAGATTTGCTTGTTGTAGGGGAATACACTTTTTGGTTGGCTTGAAGATTTGGAGGGTAGGATCTCTTGAAACAAAAGGTACGTGGCTAGATAAGTGCTCTACCAACCTCCATCAACAGTGGAGGTCACAGCCTTCCATGCTTGCCCAATTCTTGTCTAAGACATGCTGTGTAATGAAAGAAGGCTAATCTTGGGAAGTAAGGAAGACTTGGATTTAAATCTCATCTCTGGCTACTTGCATGCCCATGGATAGATCACAACTTCTAACCCTCAATTTCTTCACCTGTATAACAGAAATAATATCTCTGGAACTTATTCATAGGCTTGCCATGAGAATCAAATGAGAATGTATAAGAAGAACTAATTGATATTATTATTATTATTATTATTATTATTATTATTATTATTATTATTATACCTTCCCATAAATCTTCCAAAGAGAGTCTACCAATTCATTAAGGGCTTTTTATAAATTTTTAGTCATCACCTCTATAAAACCTGTGACTATTTTTGAAAAGAAAGGCCTGGGTTGTAGACAGAGGAAAAGGGGAGAAGCTACTGTTCAGATCTTAGTGCTAGATGTTAATAAAAGCCATCTAATAAAACTAATCTACAGAAAAAGAATGGGAATTCTTATAAAAGGGGGTTTAATAATAATGATAATAATAATAATAATAATAATAAAAATTCTAGGTATAAATTTGGAAGGATCCTCAGAGAATCCAACTTTTTTTAATAGATTAGGAAGCTGAGGTCCACAGGGTTTAAGTGACTTCTTCAAGGTGCATAGAGCTAGGACATGAAGTGAGGCTTGTAGGCTCAAACTCCAAACCTCTTTCTGCTCTTCCACAGTTAAGGTATTAGTTTGATAAGTATGGGAAAGGAAAGAATTAATTAAGTGGGCTACAGGACCTGGGATATAAGGTTTTAATGATGATGATGATGATTTTGTCCTTTGTTCTTGAAAAAGACCATGACACCAGGTCATGACAAGTAAGTCAATTGGATTTGAGTGAGGTGGTGCTATGCCAAGTAATCAACCTCACTTTTTTCTCCAAAATCTTCTAGTTGCAGTAGCCAGATATGGATGCATGTGACTAGAGATGGTGCTGGATGCGAGGTAATCAGGGTGAAGTGACTTGCACAAGGTAACAAAGTATCTGAGGTCACATTTGAACTCAGGTCCTCGACTCCAGGGCTGGTACTCTATATACTGCACCACCTAGTTGCCCTATTTAATAAATGCTTGTTGAACTGAAAAGTAATTTTGAAAACTGGAGCATGGATCACTTTGGAGGTCCCCTTGGAAAAAGAAATTTATGAAACGAAAGAGAAGGGACACAGAAAACGAGGTGTGATCCTCTGGTTCATGAAGTAGATGAAGGGCTAGAACTGAGTGGGCAGGTTTTAAGGAGATGGTCAGAAAGCCAGGTCTCCAAGATAGCCAAAGGAAGAGCAACTCGGGCTGGAAGCAAATCGAGCCAGAGGAGGTGGAAAGTAGTTACTAGAATGAAGAGCAATAAGGAAGGAAGGCATGGGGTCAGTGAGCTTAGAATCCAAACTGGATCAAATGAAGATTTACAAGCAGGTGAATGTAGTTTTGAGAGACTAAGGCTTGAATAAGGGTTTGAAAACAATCAATGCTGTTCATACAAAATTTCATTCAGCTACTTTTAAGTTCTGGGTGTGAAGACATGAATACAGCACATGATCCACACCAGCTACATGTGAGTACACAGGATTCCAATGGAAAGACAATTAATGCTTTCAAAAATAAAATGCAAAATGTAAGTTTGAGGATACATACAACACTATGTTATTTCTATGATAGAAAATTACACTAATCATAGAATCATAGATGTCCAATTAGAAGAGATTCCAGAGACCCTCTTGCACAATCATCTCATTTTATTAAATATGAAAAAGACTCAAGGAGATTACATAACTTTTCCATGGTCACAGAGACAGAAAAAAGCAAGAGCAATTGAACCCAGGACCTCTGACTTCAGAGTTAGCTTATTTTCTTTTGTGCTATACTCTGTCTCATTATTTTCATTATTATGCTTATAATAAAAACAATTCATATTAATCAAGTGCCAATGGCAGTACCCTTTCAATCTCCTGCAAAAAAAAAAAAGTCACACTTTATGACAATGTCACTACACTGTCCAGGCTTCCTAATTAAATTTACCCTGCCATATTTAATGCTAAGGACAATTCATGCTGCTCTAACATTTCGAGGTTTGCAAAACACTTTCTTTACAACAACCATTGGGGTAGGTAGCATAAGGACTATTTATTATTATTATCAACATCATCATCATTATTATTAATTCCATTTTGCTGATAAGGAAACTGAGGCTAGGAGAGTTAATTAATTTGTCCATGGCCATATAGCTGATAAATATTTGAGACAGGATGAGAACCTAGGTATTCAAGATTCTCAATCCAAAGTTCTCTCCACTGTACCTTGCAGTTTTTCACATAAGCTACTGGTTCAACTGTGTTTCTATTATAGAGTACAAGCATTAGAAGCTTATAGTTCCTATAGGAGGATCCAGAAGGCAGTTTAAAGAAATCTTAGCCCAATTTTCCCCTCACAAGTATCCTCTTCATATTCAACACTGTCTTCCTGGATGCATGGTCTTGTCCTTGTTCCTCTCCTGCTGATGAAGTCAGGTCTTTATCCTAGTTCATGACTATCAACACTGATTTCAATGAGCAGGTGAATAATTTGTGAAATCAGACCACCTCAAATACTGACTTTTGACACACTGCACTTGTGTTCACTTACTCCAATCAAATACTAGATGACATTGAATCAATTTCCTTATCGTTGACATAGAGGTAACCCAGATGAACTTCCTGCCATAAATAACAGCATTTTGCTGAAACCTTCTGCCGTTTCCAGAATTCCTCTACTGAAGTCTTTAAGCACCCTGTTCAGATGAGAGATAGAAAATACAAGCTCCTGCCTGCCTCTCCACTTCATGACCCTAGACCAGACTCTTTTCCTTGGCTCTAAAATGGAGAATTCCAGGAGAAGCTAGGTGGTGCAGTGGATAGAGCACCGGCCCTGGAATCAGGAGCACCTGGGTTCAAATCCAGTCGCAGACACTTAATCATTACCTAGCTGTGTGGCCTTGGGCAAGCCACTTAACCCCATTTGCCTTGCAAAAGCCTAAAAAAAAATGGAGAATTCCTCAATCCACTCAAACTGCATTCCTTCCCCCTTTACCCCAAACCTCCACTCCATACACAATTTCATCAAGCTTTCGTTCATCCTTTTAGCCCTTTCATGCTAACTTGTTACCTAGGTAATTGTCCACAGTATTCTAGCAAGGTAGGCCATTTGATTCTCCTAGAATCTTCCTGGTTTCTAATAGTGTTGCTCTACAATCACTCCTTTCCAAGCTATTCTCTCAAGCTAATTAGGAAATTACTCTACTGTCCCCTCCTCCCCAAAGCCTGCTCTTTTGCCATCATCCTTTGAGCCCTATAGGTCTTATCCTCAGTTACAAAGGTCCTCAGACCCCAAATAATCTAGCCTCCTTTAATTCCCTGCCTTTTCTTCTTCATCAGTCAACACTTCTGGAACAGCTCTTCCTAGATTAAAAATATGTATGAAGGCTGCTTGCCTTCATACAATGCTCCTGTACCATTATTCCCTAACTCTGTCAAGGAATTACCAAGCTCTTTCAATTCTCCTAAATTCCCTTCCTCTCTTAAAACTGTACCTCTCTACAACCCCTTCCTTAACTGAAGGAAGTATTTTCTTCCTAACAGCTAACTTTCTCTCATCCTCTATGCCAAGACAATCACAGCACTTTTGAAGATGTTGAAGAAGTCACAGCACCCAAATCTGTAATTAAATACACCAGCTCTTGATTTATAATACTTTTCTGGGTGTTAAGTCCTAAAAAAAGTCCAACACTGGTCAATATTCTGAGCTTCTTGAGGATAAGGACTTAGTCTATGTAACTAGCTTTGAACAAAATGTTGAACAGTGCTCTGTATTTATAAGCATGTAAATACTGATGACTATGATCATAATTTTTTAATTTTACTCAGATCTAATTATAGAAAACAATTGCCCAAAAGTTGAAGTTCACTATTATTTCAATCTAGATTTTAACATCAATTACCAGATCATGGCACATCTATTTACAGGGTAAGAGAGATCCAAAGGTAGCCCAAAGTCCTGAATAATTTGCCATTAGCTTTTCAACACCAAAGCTACAATTCTGCTATGTACAAATGTTATCCTGGATAGGAGGATCCCAGGACCAAGAAATACAGTTACAGCAGGGAGGAAGAGAGCATCACTCCAGGTCCACATGCACTCTGGAATGAACAAAGGAACAACTGGCTAGGGATTACTTACCGGTTTATCTTTTATGGTGGGACTTGACACACACAGGTAAAGTTTACCATCCTCTTCTAGGCAGGCATCTATCAAAGCTTGTACTGAGCTTTCCTCCTGGAACAGCAGAAAGGCATAGCCTTGGAGAGAAACAAAACAAAAAGGAGAGAGAAAGAGAAATCAGCAAGTTAATTTGAGAAAGCCTTTTATTTTAATCTCCTTAGCAAAACCCAAAAGTCATCCATAGGATGGAGACCTCAAAGCTTAAAATAAATATTTCAACAAATTGATCTCCTTAATCAAGGGCAAGGACCAGACACTAGTAAACAACACCTACTCAACACCTCCCAGAATCTACCTAACTTCAGGGTTCTAAAGCTCCTCTTTGGTTGATTTGTTTCTTTGCTTCTTCACCTAAGATCCTTGCAACCACTAACATGAAAACCCACTGCTAACAGTGTCTGTTATTTATGCTCAATAATTTTCCTCTGTTAGGGCTAGAAGTAGGGTATATTGAAAAATAGATGATTTAAAAGGAAAAATTATCCATTTTTTCCCAAGAAATTGAAAAGCTAATATTGCCACTCATGGCTTCTTTCCCTACAGATTCTCAGGGGTAGGAAATGCCCAAATGGACATTCTCCAAGTAGAATAGGGCTACCTTGAATTTGCCTGGGAGATAAGGAGCTTAGTGTTAAAGCAAAAAACCCTTCCCTTTGGCCTTCCCTGAACTAAATTTCTAGGAAGGCAAGGTGACCACAATCTGAAAGACCTGCTCCAAAGGAATAAAAAGACATAATTCTCATTATCTTCCTCATTACCTTCCTTAACAATACCAATAGAGTATGAGCATATTGAGACCAATCCACTACTATATAGATCCCTTTACAATGAAAGGTCTTAGAATAAGTATATCTCCAGAATTCAAACTTGTATGAGAATGTTCTTAGACTGGAACCTGGATATAAAAAGGGCTTATTCATTTTTTCTTTATTAAATATGTTAATTTTTTCTCCACAGAGTATCAGTTTTTTCCCTTTTATAATCAAACCCTTCAAGAAGAATATTTGTGTTCTACAGGCCTCTGCAAACAATACTTTCAAATAAATGTGAAAACACCCACCTATACAAAATACTCAAACCACCATCTGAACATTTAGTTGTGTGTGAGTATATATAAATTATACGTAATATATAAATGTCATTAATTTATATATGCTTTCAAAATCAACAAAAGTTTGATTTGTAGGTTTAAAAAATTATTCTCAAGCATATAAATTTATAGTCTGACAATGTAAGAATAATGGACAACATAAAATGCTTGTATGTTGACATTGAGCTTCTAAAAAATTTGAGGGCACTTATGAGTTATTTATTACTTAACGTTTTCAACTAATCTCCAATTCCTCCATTTGGTCTATGATGGCTTGTTAGCACTATTACCTTAGATTTCTCCATTTTCCTACCTCAGAGTAGAAATAAAAGGCTCCATGCAGCAATTTTTTGATCCATGAACATATTGAAAGAGGTGAGGAAACTGAATCATATCTCACATACATATGTATTACTACCCTTCCATTGTCTGCAGAAGCTATTCTGATTCTTGAAATAGAAATTGATTTAAAAGCAATATTGAGACAAGCATCGACACTTCAGAAGATGGATGAAGAAAAGTGTCTCTTGCCTCACAGAGATATAGTGAACAATAAGAAATACACAGAGATGACCAATGAGCCCATTTGTTTTGTTTAACTGCACTCTTCATTATATAGGAGAGTTATGTAGGGGAGGTGGTTAGTCTTTGGAAAGTTCTTTAAAAAGGCATTAATAAAACATTTACTTTAAAATACATTACTGATAAGTAGATATTGGTTATCATATATTTTCCCAATAGAAATCAATAATTTTGTTGGGATGGGTGTAATTTTAATGATAAAAGTATCCTTATAAATAATCAAAAAGATTGAGGCCCAATACTGTAAGGCAGCTTTATTAATATAACCCCATTTATTATCATTGATTCCAAGTGCCATCATCCAATTATATTTTATCCCTCCAACCTCATCCTCTTTTTTTGAGTTTCAATAAATGAATAGAACTGGAACCACATAAAATCATAACAGCTACTGCTACTACTGTAGCACTACTGTATTTACTGTACAGTACTTACTGTACTACTACTACTGTAAGTACTACTATCAGACACTTATTAAATATTTAATCCTGAGGGAATCAAATCTCTTGGTACTTCCATCTCATTTGTAAAATGAGGTTAAAAATCATTATTGTCATAACATTATTAGGTTGTTATTGTTGAGATGAAAACTTTTTGTAAATCTGAAGGTGCTATATTCACATGAGCAATTACTGTTATTAGTCACTTCATCAACAGTTTGACATTTCACAGACAAGGAATCCCTGAGATTAACCCCTTGAAAGGGGTTTTTAATCCTCCCCATTTGACAGTGAGCCATATAGCTCTTCTGAGTTATTATTAATGGGAAAAGTCATGACAGTAAAATAAAATGGACCTGAGATTACCATCTAATTTTGCACTATAGTCCAGAATTGAAGTTTCCTTGGGATGAAATGGATCCCAATGGATGGGGAAGGTCAGACAGGAAGTATTCATGACATTTGCTATATTGTAAAGGTATCAAAAGCTGAACACAGTGGCTGATTACAAAGCAGTTTACAATTCTATACTCTAAAAAAAGAAAGCAAGGACTGGTACAGATATCACTCATTAGAGGAGCCTTGGGATGGATCTAAGATGAAGAAATTTAGAAAGAAGAAAATTCAAATCTGACATTTGAGTCCAAAAAAATCAGCTTCACGAATAGAAGCTGAGGGAAGGTTAGAAAGCAATTTGTCTGAAAAGGATCTTAAAGTTTGAAATATTGAAAGTTCAGTATCAGACTTAAGTGCAAATGTGACTGCCAAAAAAGAAATTTTAAAAAAGCTTATGTGATCTTGGGTCTCCCCAAAAGAGTATAGTTTTCAGAAATAAGATGACAGGAGAAATATCACATTTAGTTCAGATATACATTGATAAGCTAGAGGGCATCCAGAAGAGAACAAGCACAATTGTAAAGGATCATGAATCCATACCATATGAAGATCAATTAAAAAAAAATTAGAAAGCAGAGAAGACTTAGATTGACATGATAGGTATCTTCAAGTTTGTGAAGGATTGTCAATAGAAAGAATTGAATTACATTAAGTCTCTTTGGCCCCAAAGGGTCCAAAGCTGCTGAGGTTCCTTCCCCACTTAAAAATTCCATGATCAAAAAAAGTTTGGTTTTTGATGGAGGTCAAATTATGCTGATGCATATGATGGAGAAGAACATGAAACATGATGGAGAAAAAGTCTGCACTGGTCACACAGGCTTCATTTTTTATTAAGATATGAATCAATGAGAGAATTTTGATTGGAGAGTAGCGACTTTGCTCTGCCTGTTCTGGACAGCACATTGTCCTAACTCTTTGCCAGTGTCATGGACTATCAATTACCTGAGTGCTTCTCTAAGCAGAGGCAGCAAAATTCTGCCTCTTCCCAGAACTCAGCGAATGAAATAAGAAGGAGCCAGTCAACAAAGCATGAGTGGCACCACCATTGTCAGGGTGAGTAAATGGACATATAGCTCTGGACAAATGAGAGGATGAAGCATAAGTTGAGAAACTGACACTCAAGCTAAGTAAGTCAGAGATTAAAAACTGATCTAGGCAAGTGGAAATTCAAAAAGTAGGTAAAAGAAGATATGTAGGTATAGATGTGCAAATTCACACACATATACATATATATATATGCATATATATGTATGTATGGATACATCAGTGTGTGTAAATACATACAAAAATAACAATCTTCAAGTGCAAAGCAGGAAAGGATAACCCTCAGCTACTTAGCATCATTTTTGCAAATGGCATCAAACCATCAAACCTTGAGAAAGCTAATAAAAATTTAAAATATTTAATTCATGAGGGAATAATAATTCTCATATCAAAGAGAATACTGAAGATGTCTTTGTTTAAAATGCAAATATCATAACAGAGTTGGCCTCATCAAGGTCTCAGGTGAATTTCTCTGAACCCATGGCTTTATACAGTTATATACAGAGAAGGCCTTTTTCACAAAGGTATATTCATTGAAAACAACATCTTAGATGACTATCGGTTCTTGGAGTACTCTTCCAGAGATGATGGCAAACTATCAAAGGGAAAAAAAAGTCTAGTTGAGTTTTATATGTGGCTCCTGATATTCATTTTGTACAGTCATTCCTATCCAAGAATCCTATTCTTACCTCTGCCCATTTCTCCCTCTGACCTCCTGAATCACACGTCAGCTCTGAGCTAATCTCAGACCAAAAAGAAGGTAAGGTGAAAAGAAATCTGGGCCCTCATTTCAGAATCTGAGCAGCTATTATTGCTGTATTACATTGATCTATAAAAAAAAAAAGAGATAGTCATAATAATGCTTCAGGAGGAGCAGGAAATAAACTCAGAAATGTTTTGTTATTGAGTGAAAAAATTGATAGATCAGATCTCAAATTGTATTATAAAGTAGTAATCATCAAAACAATCTGGTACAAGCTGAGAAAAAGAATGACGGATCAGTGAAATAGAACAGACACACAATACACAGCGGTACATGACCACAGTGCTCTACTATTTGATAATCCCAAAGTTCTAAGCTTTGGGGATAAGAACACTATTTGACAAAAATTGCTGGGAAAACTGGAAAGCGGTTTGGCAGAAACTAGGCATAGACCAACACCTCACACTGTATATCAAAGTAAAGTAAAAATAGGTTCATGAGTTAGATACCATGGGCAAATTAGGGCAACATGGAATAGTTTCCCTGTCAGGTCTATGGATAATGGAAGAATTTTTGACCAAACATAAGATTAAAAAAGCATTATAAAATATAAGATGGATGATTTATATTAAAAAGCTTTTATACAAAGCCAATATAGCAAGATTAGAAGGAAAGCAGAAAGTTGAAGAAAAATTTTTTTATAGAAAGTATCTCTGACAAATAGAGAACTGAGTCAAATTTATAAGACTACAAGTCATCCCCCCAAGAATATAATTTATCAAAGGATATAAACTGGCAGTTTTCAGACAAAGAAATCAAAACCTTCAATAGTAATATGAAAAAAATACTCTAAACCACTATTGATTAGAGAAATGCAAATTAAAACAAACTGCTCATACTTATCAGATTGACTAATATGTCATAAAAAGAAAATAAATGTTGAGAGGGAGATGGGAAAGTTGGGACACTAATATTTTTTTGGTAGAGTTGTAAACTGGTTCAACCATTTTGGAGAATCGTTTGGAACTATGTCCAGGGGACTAAAATTTTGCATACCTTTTGACCCAGCAATACCATTCATTATCCAGTCTACACCCAAAGAGATTAAAAAAAAAAAAAAGAGTTGGGGGAGGACTTACTTATTTGTTCAAAAATATTTCTAGTGCTCTTCTTGTGTAGGCAAAGAGTTAAAAACTGAGAAAATGCTCATCAATTCAGGGATGGCTGAGCAAACTGTGGTATATGATAGTAATAGAAAACTATTATGCTATAAGAAATGGTGAGGGGTGGCTAGGTGGCGCAGTGGATAGAGCACCAGCCTTGGAGTCAGGAGTACCTGGGTTTAAATCTGACCTCAAACATTTAGTAATTAACTAGCTGTGTGGGCTTGGGCAAGCCACTTTAACCCCATTGCCTTGCAAAAATCTAAAAAAATAAAAATAAAAATAAATTGTTAAAAAAAAAAAAAGAAATGGTGAGCAGGTTGATTCCAGAAAAACCTGGAAAAAATGATGCAGACTGAAGTAAGCAGAACCAGACAAATGTGCTACACAGTAACAGCAATATTCTATGTCAATCAATTGTGAATGACTTAACTATTCTCAGCAAAAAAATTATCTAAGAACAATTTCAAAGGAGTCTTTAAAAATTTTTTATTTAAGACAATGGGGTTAAGTAACTTGCCAACGTCACATAGCTAGACAATTATTAAGTGTCTGAAGCCAAATTTGAACTCAGGCTCCACAACTGATGCTCTTTCCACTGTGCCACCTAGCTGCCCTAGCCTGTGTTTTCTTTTACAACATAACACAGAAATGTTTTGCATGATTACACACATAAAACCAATATCAGATTATTTATCATGTGAAGGAGGGGGAAAGGGGGAGAGAGATATGCATCAACACAATAAATGCTATTAGTGAAAATACTCTTTCAGAGACAGTTCTTTTTAACTAAGGTATTTTCATGTCCCATAGGATGTATATAGACTTTACTGAGTTGGTTAGGTTGGGAATCTAAGTATTCAATAAACCATTGCCAGAAATTTTTCTCTGCTCCCTGGTCATATAAGTAACAGGCCATCTGAACTTCAGATAGAGAAAGCACAGCCTAATACTTCCCTCTGTAATTTCTCCCAATGATTAAGTTCAACTCCCCTTCCTATTTTAAACACTTCACTACTGGGGAGTAGCAAAGTCAACCTCCTGAAACTTCCAAAGCAGTTACCAACACACACTAAAAGTCCCAGGAATTGAAAGGAAGAGACAAAAAATAGAGGTGATATCATTTACATCAGAGATCAAATCTATTGTGGTTTGAGTTTCTTACAAAGTCCTAAAGAAATATGGCATTTATCCCTACCAACTAGCCAACGTGGCATAAGGAAAACTCAATATTCTTCACTTGCTGAATCATAACCAACCCCCAAAGGGGGGGGGGGAGGCAAGGAGGTGAAACTTCAGCTCTTTCACATTCAGGTCCTGGTACCTTATGGAACACTGATTTCTAGTAAGAGATAAATAAAACCAAATTCCATTATTAAATTAAATAATGAAAATGTTTCCTCCTTATACAATTTCTTCCCTATATTAATTTTTACTCTGGTCACATAACCAGAAGAAAAAGGAGTATTGAAGAGGTGTTGTGGTAATATAGCTTAAGGAGGAAGGAGGAACAAGGAAGTGGAGTAGAAATAGATTAAGGAGAAAAATATCCTCTGTCAGTCACTGGAGGGGACAAGGAAATAATCACTGACAGATGCTATCACTGTGTATTGGTAAAACAGGTCCCATGACTTCAAAGTGACAAAAATCTTTGTGAGCAGACATTGCTCCTTTTACAATTTTTAATTAAATGCAAACATAATAGATGAAAAAGGAGGGAAATTAGTGGGAAAAAACACCAATTACCATATTTTGCATAATTTTAATTTGAATAATGCAAATTCAAATACATGCAACCAATTCAGGGGATTCATAATTTGCATTAATTGTGACCTAGTTGTAGTTCTGGCAAGTGGTGATGGGGCCTAAATTAAGATGGTGACCCTCATAGTGGAGAGGAGACAGATATGAGAGAAGCAGATGCCATTCTACCTTGACAACTGTATATATTTGGGGAGGGAATGAGGTAGAGTCAAGAACTGAAGATTGAGGTTCTGAACCTGAGTGAAGGGGAAGGAAGGTGAGGCCACAAAAGAAATGAGTAAGCCAGGAAGGGTGGCTGGGGTTGAGAAAACAAATTATACAAATGACATTGGTTTTGTTGGTAAGGATTCATTATGATTACAACAAAAGTCTTCAGTATTTGTGAAGGTGAAAACACTGAACCCTTTCAATAAAGAAAAGAAAAAAACTTTGGTGTCAAGTTTTAGGGTAAGAAATTGGAAGATGTTTTCTAAGAGCTTAAGTCTTTTTTTTTTTTGCAAGGCAATGGGGTTAAGTGACTTGCCCAAGATCACACAGGTAACTAAGTGTTTGAACTCAGGTCCTCCTGACTCCAGGGCCACCTCTCTATCCACTGTATGACCTAACTGCCCTCCCCACAGGGTTTAAGTCTTGAAAACTGATAAAAAGTTGTCCCTAAAACAGTCGTGTTTCATATCATAGGATCATATATCATAGAATTAGATTCTCACTGAAAAGAAACTTAATTAGTTAATCTATACCCTGCTCCCATTCCCATTTAACAGATAGGAAATGGAAAACCAGAGAAGTTAAGGGATTTGCCCAAGGTCAGTCACAACTAAGTGGCAAAGCCAAGATTTGAATCTAGGTCCTCTGACTGTGAATGCACTTCCTTTTCAGTGTAATATGTTGTGCTTCTTGCTACTACCATTCTAAGTAATCTAATATCAAATATGGGATTTGCCCATAGTCATATGGCTTACCCATCCTTATGATAATGAGTTTCTTATCTATATATCTTTATTATCTATATGGAAAACAATTTCCATGTGCAAAATTCTTCTTTTCCCTTCCACCCCCAATAATTGTAATATTCAGGCAGCACCTACCTGTGTTTGATCTCAACTAACAATCTTCTGATCTGTGTATCATTTTGCAGAGAGAATGCAACACAGGGTCACAGATTTAGAGCTGAAATGGACCTTATATACCATCTCATTCCATACCCCATTTTACATTTTACATTTTACAAATGAAGACTCTATGGTATACACAGGTTAAATCACTTGTTCTTAGTCACATAGGAAGAGGGGCAGGCAAGATTTAAAGGCAAACCCTGATTCCAAATCAGTGCTCCTTCTACTGTAATAATTTGTGGTGAAGAGCTTCCAGGTTCATGAGAAATAAGGAATAATGCAGCTGGTAACATTTAGACTAGAAAAAAGAAAAGGGGGAGACAGTAGAAGATGGGGAACATAGGTAATGGCCTTCAAGGATTTGAACGGCTATCACCTGGAAAACAAGTAGAAATAGTAACAGGCAAAAATTGCAAGGATCCAACTTCTGCCTATAAAGTAAAAGTTCCTTAACTACTAATAGTACCTACAAGTCGCATTAGAGGTTTTTAAAGAAAAGGTCAAATCATTTTACCATAATATTACTAGCACACTCTAACCAAACTCCACCACAAAGATGCAAAAATCATTGTTCAAAAAAGACAATCAAAACATAAATGAATCCAAAGGCTATTGACAGTTGCATTTTTAAAGGGTATGTTTCCTTTTTTGTTTTGTTTTTGCAAGGCAATGGGGTTAAGTGACTTGCCCAAGGTCACACAACTAGGTAATTTTTAAGTACCTGAGGTCAAATTTGAACTCAGGTCCTCCTGAATTCAGGGCCGGTGCTCTATCCACTGTGCCACCGAGCTGCCCCCCCCCTTTCTTTAACTAATATAAAGACAGGTTAGACATGACTGTACATGTACAAACTATATCAGAATACTCACTGTCATGGGAAGAAGGAAGGGAAGAGAGGAAGAAAGAATAATGCGGAATTCAAAATCCTACAAAAAAATTAAGGTTGAAAACTAGATTTCCATGTAATTTGGAAAAAAATAAAATTTAGATTTAAAAAATATGTTTCTTGATCTATCCTAAGTCACTACATTTAATTTAAAGAAATCTCAGGATAAAATTTTAAAATATACAACTGAACATTAATGAAATGAGAAGAGTAACTAAAACAAAATGTTAGGTTTTGGAGGAAACTAAAGATTCATCTAGTCCACAGATATCAAACTCACCTCTCATTTGTCTCAAGAATTCAAGAATACTGCTCAAACTTGTATTTGGGAAATATTTCACAAATTAAACAAAAATACAATGATATTGTTAATTTGTGTTTCCTAAATTTCTATTTGAGTTTTATTGATCTAGTCCAATTGGACAAAGAACTACTCCCCTCTATAATAGATAACAAGTCATCATTTAGTTTCTGTATGAAGACCTCCCGTGGGGAAACTCACTAAACATCAAGATACCACACTCCACTTGGGGATGCCTCTCATTGTTAAGCCTATTTTTATCTAGACCTAGATTTTCCATTTCTACCCAAAACCTCTAATTTTGATTTCTAGGACTAAGCAACAATAAATCTAATTCCTCTTTGACCTCAGGACCCTTCAAAGATTTGAGTTTTGTCATACATTCAAATATTGACTCAGTTATCTAGCTGATGTACATCAGATTCACAGATATAACAGAAAAAATGGAATGTTCAGAAATCATACATGATTCATAAAAAGGTATTATACTCTATATCTTCTAGTACACTTGAAAATTCCATGTCATACATATATATTATATATATATATATATTATATATATATATATTTACATATATATGCATACATTAAAGGATTTAGAGTTGGGATTGACCTTAAAAATCATCTAGTTCAATCCTTCATTTTACAGATGAGGAAACAGAGTTCCACAGAAGCTAATTACTTAAAAGTCACAAAAGAAGTGGTTAAAAAGTAGATTTGGGATTCAAACACAATTCTTCTGATAGCAACCCCAGTGTTCTTTTCACAATATCATACTCCTTATATAAAGAAGGTTTATTCAAATATGAAAATTATTGTTCTTCCACAACTGAGAAAATGCTGTATTAGAACTCAGTTCCCTTGTTCCATGGTTCATATAGCCAATAGGGAGTCTTTCTCTCATAAATAATATTGAGTCTGGGCCTAACATTCAAATATATGGGATTGATCCTGGGTTCCTCATTGTGGTGCTATTTCCACACTTGCTGTCCTCTGAAGTGTTCCTGGCAGATTTCCTAAATAAATATACCTTTTAAAACTTGGATTACTTCCCCTTCAGAGACATTTTTTATTTCAAAATTGAAATTTATTCCTCTATGAGGTCAAGGACCAATGAAATCACAAATAAGTGCCAGGAAAATCTTTTCCAAGATCAGAAATAAAAATGCATGTCTGCCTTTCAAAGCATCAGGATGACTTTAAGGTAGTTTTATATTTTATGCACTTATTGTGATCCCTTTGATCTGGATGTTTCTTCCAATAATGCAGATGGCAACTCATCCATTTATGTCTATTCTGCTGAGATTCTTGTCCATGTCTTCCCCTTTAAGTTCACCAGAAAGGATAAAACTCACATGCTCATCTCTTCCAGATCGTTAAAAGAGTATTTGGGGGGCAGCTAGGTGGTGCAGTGGATAAAGCACTGGCCCTGTAGTCAGGAGTAACTGGGTTCAAATCCGGTCTCAAACACTTAATAATTACCTAGCTATGTGGCCTTGGGCAACCCAGTTAACCCCATTTGCCTTGCAAAAAAAAAAAAAAAAACCTAAAAAAAGTGTTTAGGAGGTCCTAAAATCCAAATATTTGATTTAATCTAACACTATTACTTAAAGGAATATTTGCTTATTTTCAGAAAATAATCAAAATTTAGATTAGACCTAGGAGATGGTGATGAAGTTATTAAATCAATCCAATTCTTGGACAGGCATATTATAAGGAGAAAACAATGGTGTGACTAACTGCAAATTTCTCATTTTTAGACTTTACTTTTTTTTAAAGCTTTCTAAATTACAAAAGTAAACAAAGGTTTTGATGGTAAACAAATGGGATCTGAATTCATAATTGAAGTTTAACAAATTTTGTTACTAGTAATTTCTCTTTCAATAGACTTTCATCTTTATTCTAGCTAACTTATTCAATACCTCATGACAATAGCAAGAGAGTGTCAAGCTTATAAGGACTTATCTCAACTTCAATAGAATTGGGAAAGTGTTTCTGGTGAAGTTTAACTCATTGCAGAACATACTCCTACAAAAGAAAGGAATAGGACCTTCTGATGGTCAACTCCATCCATCTCTGCCATTCCACAGAACTTACACCCATTTAATCAATCTTAAAAAAAAGAAACCTGAAGTTTACACTCCATCCTTATCTAAATTTCTTAAGTATCTTAGACACAAACACCTTTATTCTGAAAAATCTTTTTCTGCCTTGAGCCTCTTCATAGGACTTTCCTAGATTGCTTCTCAGGACAGCCCCAACATCTCCTTCTACTGACTGGGAAGTACCTTAAGGATCTCAACCTAGTCCTATACGTTGTCAAAGCACAAAAACTGAACAAAGTATTCTATTCACAGAACTTTAACTGCCATTTAGCACACTTTCTGTTGGTCTTTCAGCAAAATATTTCAGCAAAACACTGTGCTGAGAGAGGTGAAAAGATAAATAAATAAATATATAATATAATATAATAAGAAATTTTATATATGCACACCATTATTAATATGAGCAGAATATAATGACTAGCCTAAGAAATATAAACAAATAGACATGAAAGAATAGAGAAAGAAGAGAGTAACTCTGAGTTGGGAGAAGATAGTCAAAGAAGATTTTATGGAAGAAAGCAACTGAGTCATAAAAGAATTATGATAGGTAGAGACAGGGATGAAGTCATTATAAGGAGAACTATCATGATGGTTATGTGAATGAAGCACAATGCACATCCCTGAATTCTGTGATTCATTTGATTCATCTATTTGGTTACATTTAAATAGAACCAAGTCTGAAAAATGTATACAAAAACTGTTGAGGGCCTTACACTATTAAGTTACTTTGAAAAAGTCAAGAAAACATTTCTGTGAACAGATCCACCTGAGTTGAAATGGTTGCTTTCAGTGGCTGCATTTTCTCAGTTTTAAGTTGTGAGACAATCTGAGTTGCAACATGTTAAGCACTGCACTTAGCCAGCCAAAGGGCCCAATCTCAAACAGAACACACAGATTAAACAAAATTGACTATCAACATGGTTGAATCCTTCAATTTTTAACAAAAAAAATGTCTTCAACCTCTTAAAGACCACCAAATCATCCCTTCACTTTAAATTTTTGTTGTTGTTATATAGATGTCTTATAAGATGATTCAAATGAAATGTGCTTTCTGAAATTCCTTTAGAATGTGGCAGACAGGGATGTTCATCTTCTATCCCTGGTATACCTATCTTCTGCTTCTTCATCCAAGAAGATCAAATTACTATTATCTCAAGCAAAAATAAATCTTTTGGGTACTTTCTGACTCAGTGCTTTCCTGCATATAACATATTTATTCTTGCTGGCAAATTCTGTCTCCCCAATTCTCCTGATGCTTCCTCCTATACCTTTTTTCCTCCTTTTTTTCCCCTGCTTCTCTATTTTTCTCTCTGACTCTCATCATAGGAGAGAGGTTATCCTGAAATTCTGAAGAACAATACATATGCACCTGAACCAAAGTAGAAAGGTTTTGAGTATGGCTTAACTCAGTTTGAAGAGGATCATCATCAGAAGGTTGATGGACAGAAATGAAAATTTGAAGCAACAGCCACTCACAAAGACCATGGAGGCACAGTGTGATCCATACCAAAGGAAGCAATGAACCAAGTGCATGATCCATGGTTCATCTGAAGAATTAGGGCGGTCCTTTTAAAACTCATTTCTTTTACTCTGCTAGACATATTCACTTTCCCAGTCTCCCAAATGATGCTTCCAAGGGTTATTCTCTCTGTCACTATATGCTCATTTCTGCAGATATTCAGTATAACCAAGATATTCAATCCTTACTTTTAAAACCATTAATCTGTCCACCCAAGCTTGAAGCAAGAGCAGATTAGATGACTTCTCAATTGATATTTTAGAATCTTTAATTTGCTTGCCTAATCACTGTAGCTGACAGGCTTCTTTAAATATCTTAAAGACAAAAATATACCTGCTACTCTACCTTCTCCCCAAATTAATAAAATACTTTCTTTGGCCCAGCTTGGCAAATTCATTAAAGCATTCCCTGATTAAATAATATAGGGAGAAGGCACCAAGTGAAAGAATTCTCAGGGTCTCTTGAATTCAGAATACTATAATACACACCTAGCTTATATTTTCCCCCAATTGTCTCCACATATTTTGTTTGAGTCTCTCAGATTACATCATAGAAGCATAGAACATTAGAACTAGAAGGGATTCATGGATAATGAACTCTACTCCTCTCATCTGACGGATGAGGAAAGTGAGGTAAAGTCCCCAAATCTACTCTTCTTTCCACCTCACAATGCTCTCCAGCACTCCCTAAGTAGAGAACCTGAATCTCTTTCTACTACTCCTTTCTGGTAAAAAACAAAACAAAACAAAAAAAAACAATGCTAAGTGGTCAAATGTAATTAATAAGCAAATAATAGGATGGGAAAAATTCTGTGAAGCCAAATGATTTCAGTTGCAACACATTTTCTGTAACTTTATGGGTAAAACCTTTCAGAAGCAAAGCTATAGTCCAATGGAATATTTTAAGAATGCATGGACAGGTGGCCAAACATTCAGGGCACATGTGACTAGAGCGCTGGTGCCTTCATCCTCTATGGAGAAGATACATATTCAACATGAGCTACTTGTGTCTTGCAAGTAGTGAAGAAAAGCAGAGATCAAAATCATTCTGCTTCACAATTTGGCTTGATTAGTTTACATAATCTCCTGAGGTCTTGGAATTATAGCTTAAAACATCTGATTTCTACTCAAGCTATTCTGGAAAAGAAAAAAAAATTACTCTGAAAGCTCTACTTCCTCAAGATATTCTGAAAGCCAGATTTAAAGAATGCTTTTAAGGAAACAAAGAAGTGAATGTTCCCATGTCTTCTGAGAAGCAACAGTGATTTATATGGTGGTCTTTTTCTCCTCCTTTATCTTGGGAAGCTTATGAGAAAGAACACTAGCCTAAAGACCATGATGCAGGGAGACACAACAGAATACTGTGGGATTGGCAGGCTATGCTGAATTACTTCTTCATCCTTACTATTAGAAACTAGATTTTGAAATAGGACTCACATTGAGATTATGGTTTATGTTTTACTAAACCTTTCCCTTACAAAAAATCCTAACATGTAGAGGGTGAAAGGGTGTGTGTGTGTGTGTGTGTATACCTACTCTCCAACTTACTTTTAGAGAGTTGCCTGAGGCATTAAAGTTAAATGTTCTGCCCAGGGAAGATCACACAATCATTAAAAAAAGGTCAGACTTCAATTCACGTTTTCATTTCAGCTACATCTCTGTTTTACAGATGAGGAAACTGAAGCACAGAGAGTAGAAACCATGGGCCCAAAGTCACTTTAAATATGGGTCTTGGGCTATGTCCCTGGTTCCCATGCTTCCAAATATAGTATTCTTTCCATAATACCTCAGATGCCAATGGAAGTGGTGGCTAAGGTGCATTCCAGCTCTGATATTATATAATTCCATGTATTAGTAAGTTTTGGGGGTGATAAAGCATGATTTTATTACAAGATGAACTTATGATAAGAAAATCCTCTTTTACCAATGAAAAACCTGTAACTATCATTTTGTACACTTTACATTTTACTACACAGTTTCTGATTTTTCAAGTGTACTGCTCACTCCCATGTCCAGTTGAAGTGAGAAGTGCCAGCTAAGCTTTGGAACCCTGGCCAATGTCAGATCCTGTGACATGCTCACAATACATAGATAGAACAGACTATTACAAAGAAGAAAGAACCAAAGGACATATCCTGAGGATGAGACAGCATAAATGAGCAGGAAGTGCCATAAATAACATCCCAACTTGTTAATTTCTCGGTATTGCTCTGCCTTGCAAAAATTCTAAAATAATTCACCTGATCACAATTTATTTTCAACTACTTCTTTTCCATGGATGATACCCATCTAGAAAACAAGGGAAAAGAGCTTTATTTTTTCACAAGGTATAAACTGTTCCTATTTGAGCAAATAAGGAATAATCAATTGCAAAACTGTTAATATTACAAATATAGCAGGGAAAAAAATAGCAGGGAAAAAAAGTACAAAAGTCTCTGGCACCTTTGAACATGGGAAAAGGACATCAAATGATACAGGACTCTCCATAAAGTTCAAGAGATCTGCTGTGTCAAGTTATTATCTTCAATGTCTTCAATATAGCAGTTTGGTGCCCTAATTATATGTCACCACTTAAAAGAATGTCTTGGGGAATATACAGATTTATAAAGGACAATAATAATTTTAATTTCATAAAACTGAATTATCTTGTTTGGAGTTTAACATTTCTCTCTATCCTAACTTTCAAGTATAAAATTAAAGTGAAGTTAGAAATTACAAGTATAATGGTCTCATGCTGTTTCTCTGGTGATATCTCATTCCACTGTACCTTGCCTGTACTTAATTCCTCCTCTTCTCCATTTCTCTAGCCATGAAAGATTTTATTACTAAGAGCTCAAATGCTCAAGTTGGATCTTGGCCATCAGATTCCAATGCTGTAGACTCTGTCTTTGCTCCTTTCCCTGCATTTAATTATATCTTAGTCACCTGGTTAGATAGCAGTCAAGGTAATTTTGCCTTGGGGAACTTGAGAGCAAAGCCACTCTAAACCTAAAGTCGGGTTGGCTCAATAAACAGGAGGTAAGGAAAATTCCCACAGTTTTTGGCACTGGGTAAGTATCATGAGCAAGAACAATCTACTGCTGCTTGTTTCCTTCCTGTCCTGGAAAAAATGAATATTAGCTGAAATCTGTCTGACTTCTGTTCCTTTTACTCTTCTGAAATTGCATGCTCAAAAGTCAAGAATTTCCAGCACTCATCCTCTTTGACATCTCTACAGTGACAGTCATTATTTAATAATTACAGTCTTTCTAAAACCCTCCATTCCCTATGGTTCTATGACTTTAAAATAACTTCCATTACATAATGTCTTATGGTTTACAGGGCTCTTCACATATACTTATTTGATTTTTAGAAAACGTCATGTCATAGGTACTATTATTCCCTTTTTATGGGTAAGGAAACTGAGGCTTAGATGGGTCAAATTATTTGCTCAGGATTATACAGTGAATAAGCATCTGAAAGATAATTCAAGCTCAGTCTTTCTAACAAAATTCAGCTCTCTATTCAAGAGACTATACTTATCTCTTTGGATTTCCTCTAACATAATTCTTTTTAAGCTTCCCCTTGCCCCTTCTTTCTCGGCATTCCTCAAAATTCAGGCCTTTGTCCTCTTCATATTCTGTCTTCATTCTCTCCCTCAGAGATTCATTCAGTCCAATCTGTCTGTCCGTCTCTGTCTCTCTCTCATTCAGCCTTAAAGTTGTCAACATTCTTCCCATGAATGAAGATTGGTTCCTTCACCTTTTCCCCATATTTAGTCAGTTACTAAGACTACTGGATTCTCCCTCTACAATGTTTCTGCCCTCTATTCCTTTCTTTCCAATTTCACCCTTCTGTGGTTATTGCCCTCACAGCCTCATTCTAGATTATTTTAAGAATCTTTAGATTAACTTTTGGTGCCTAGTGTCTTTCCTCTTGAACAATTCTGTTAGATGATTTTTACAAAACACCACTTTCATTAATATATACCAATTAGTGCTTTTCTTAAAAAGTTTCAAAAATCTGAGGATTAAAGATATGGAGCAAGCTCAGGAAAATTTCAAGATATGCCCCCTCAATTTCCATAATAGACAAGACAAAATTAAGACAACTGTCCAAATTAGACAAAAGACTTAGGAGAGGCAAAATGACTTCTCTATATAGAGTCAAAGGGGTAAAACCAAGGCAAAGTGCAAAGCCAGGTCCTCTGAATTCAAATTTAACATTCCATCAGCTATTTTTGTTGACTCATCTGGTGACCACATGTGCAACCTCAGAATCATAATATGATCTTTGGTCTCCTTCATATCACATCTGCAATCAGTTGCCAAATATTACATCTGACCTTGTTCCCTCTATTCACACAGCCATTTCCCTAGTTCAGGTAGTTATTACTTCTAACTTCAATTACTCTGATATCTTCCCAAATGGCCATTATGACTCTAGTTTCTGTCCTTTTAAATCCATCCTTCACATAATTGCTAAAGTTGAATTCCTATAAAGTCCCCCATGTGGAATTTAAAATCGTTCATAATCTGGTTTCCACCTCATTTCCAGAGTTATTCTTCATTATTTCCCTTTTATATACTCTACAGTCCAGCCAAACTGGCCTGCCCCCTGTCCCTCACATACAACATTGCCCTACTCCTCTCTCTATGCCTTTAAAAAAGGCAAGAATTGCCTCATGCCTGAAATGCACTCAGTTCTTTGTCTATGTCTTTAAGAATCTCTAGTTCCACTCAAATGCCACTTTCCAGAGAAAGCCTTTTCTAAACTCTTTAAAATTACCTAACATCATTTTGATTCTATGCTACATTCACTTCTATGTTTGCAAACTGTCAGTCATGATAGAAGGCAATCTCCTTGAGGGCAGGGACTGTTTTTGTCCCTATATTCCCAGCCCCTGGTGCACTGCCTGCCCCACAGCAATCAAAGAACAAGCACTGTGCTAGACACTATGCTGGGAGTCAGAGATACAATGATAAAAGAAAAAAAAATCCTTATTTACATTCCACCAGTGGAGACAACATATATACATATATATCTCAGCACATGCAGCATACAAATAAAATACATTTGTGAAGGGAAGGGCTGGGAACCCAAGACAGTTGGGAAATCAGGAAAACTTTATGTAGAAGATGGAGTGAAGATTATGTTGAACCACTGAAAGGATTCAATGTGGCTGAAGAGGGCAATAATCCAGGAAAGGGGGATAGCAAAAGCAAAAGAATGTAGATAAGGAGAGAATATTACCTGTATGAGATACAATTCAAATCTACCTTATCTCTCACTACTCCCTAATATAAATCCTTGACTCCAGGTTTGTCCTTGACACTCTTCCTCCCAAATACACATGCTTTAGATGTATATATGTGTGTGTGTACATACACACACACACACACACATATATATAAACACTTTGCTTCAGTATTTTTTTCTATAAAATGTCTTCTTCCATTTTTCTCTTCACTTATATCCTTTCCCTTTAAGCTGAGATGGAGGCCAGCTTCTCTTTAAATCATTCCAACCCAAAGTCATATTTCTTCTTTTAAGATCCTGTGGAACCTACTGCTGATACCATCCATTTGACAATGCTCATATACTCTCTTACAGCATTAGCTAACTTTCACATGGGGGTCTTAGCTTTTCAAAGATATTAACTGGCAGCCTGGAATTGCATCTCATATTATTGCCTGGATGGCTCCTTACATTACATGGTACAGGGGCTCTATACTGTTCGTACAATAAACACTGTATTAATTGTGTCCAGTGTAATGTAATCATTTGCAATGTCTCAACATCACTTCTTTCTGGTTAAATTCAATAATCACTTAGGGCAATTATCATACCATAAGAAATTTGATTATATTTAAGATGACTAGTTCACAAAATATGCCAATTTTACTTTAATACAAATCATATAAAGACATATAAATCTTCTTCAATGTTTTGACAAATTGGATTTCCTTCTGGTTATTCATAATTAAATTTAGAGGAGACTTGGGTTCCATGTTATGATCAAGTGACAGGAACATTAATTTTAAACTATTTCCACTATGGCAGAACCCTATCATATTTGCTGCCACTCCTTTCCCTGAAAGGCTGTCTTATACTTTAAAGACACAAGAGAGGATCATATGATAGGAGATTCCTCTCCATTTCCCATTATAATGGAGAAGAAAATAAGAAAAAAAGGAGTAAATAATCTACATGCAGACAGAAAAAGGTCCATCATCTTTTCTTGTTTGTTCCACATCTATATCAATCAAGAAATTTCTTTCTCCAATTACTGACCATACATTTGGCAATATGTTTGGCCCATTAGGGCACCAAGATTTTTTGAGTTTATAATCTATATTTAGGAAGCTAGGACACACAAAGCATCAGAGAACAAGACAGTACAGAAACTTGTATAATAGAAAATTAAGGAAAAAGCCAGTGATGTAAAGTGAGAAGAGAAAGCCAAACTTTGAAGGATGGGTAAGATATGGAATGAGAGAGCATTCTGAATGAAGTCATATTTAACTGTAATTGTATGAATTACTTATTCAACTAAAAAAATTTGAGTGCCTAACAATGTTATTGAACTATATAAGGAAGATACAATTTCTCTTGAGCAATTTTCAATTTATTAATCATTCAAAATGAAAACTCTATTGATACACATTTTCAAAGCATCGAATTTGCTAACATCACTGAGGGAGACTAATATTAATGCGTTTTTGAAAAGATCAATTCCCCTAGTAATGTCTTCAGTTGTCCTTACTCATTAAATTAAAAAAAATAGCTGCAATCATATCAGACAATATACCTAATAATTATATAGTATTTTAAAGATTGCAAAGTACCTTAAATGTATTACCATATTTCAGAGGTTGTGAGAGTAGAAAAAGATCACTGACATGGGAGTCAAAAGACTTAGGTTCCAATATTATCTTTGACACTTTCTACTTGTAAAAACTTTGATAAATATGTCCAAGTTGAACTCTTTGGACTTCAGTTTCCTCATCTGTAAAATAAAAGGGCTTGGCCAAATGATCTCTGCAGTCCCTTCTAGCTCTTAATCTTTGATCTTCACAATGATCCCTAAAGATAGAAACTTAAGGTCAGCAATATAGTGACTTTCTCAAAGTCACAAAGCTAGTAAGAGTCAGAGGCAGGAAATATAAAACTGATTTTCAATCAATATTACACTTTTCTTTCTCTAGAATTTTCATTGATTCAATTGCAAATGTCCTTCCACTTTTATAAGATATACAGAATAAGAATTCTGTCTAGAACAAAAATTCTTCCTTTCTTTTGGGGTATCTTCACCTCACCTGTCTTTTACTGTTCAAAGTGCTACTGATGAAACCATCAAAATCCATTATTTTTTCTTCTTCACAAGAACCTGTCACAATAGAACTATAAACCCCTCAGCAACCTCCTGATGGAGGTTATAATAGATTATAACTTCAATATCTCCTGATTCTTCAGTTCCCAGCAAGTTTTTAAAAGATAGTCAGTGGTGGCCTGTTCAAATATTTAAGAAGGACAAGATATGCTAATTCCACAATCAGACTTTCAGAATTGGAAGGGAATTGCAGCAAGTCATCTAATCTAACCTTTACCCCCAAAACTGTTCATTCATTAGCTCAGTCAACTAGTAAAAGGAGGTCGCTGGACTAGGTTACCTCCAAGGTTGTCCCTAGATCTAAGCTCCTATGTATGCCCTATTTATTCATGAGCTTGAAATGTACTAAGAAAAACATCAGATCAAGTTCAACTCTACCCACAGAAGTGCCACTAATTACCAGACAGCCAGAAACCAGCTAGAAATAATGCAGAATTGTTTAAGATAAACTCATTAGCTACAGCCAACATTCTAGTCAAATATTTATTAAGTGTTTGTGTGTGAGGAATTGAGCTAGCTATCTGGGACAAAAACTGAAGGAGTTTATAGGGACCTGTGCAATCACAACTTGAAAAACATTTTTACACACACACACACACACACACACACACACACACGTATGCATGTGTATATGTTATATAGACATACATAAAATTCAAACTAAATATGAAGAAAATACAATATAATTTCAAGAGGGAGCGAGCACTGACAACTGGAAAGAAGGCAGAAATCCAAAAAGGCTTGCTTTAGGAGGCAGCATTAAAATTGTGCTTTAAGAATCCTAAAATTCAAAGGAAGAGTATTCTTTTCAGACAGGGCAGGATAGCCTGTGCAAAGGTATTGAGGTAGGAGATGTGATTTTGCATATAGGAAACAACAATCAGCTGACAAGAAGTTTGCAAAAAGAAGGGATATGAATTGAGAAAGATAGCTTTCCACCTTTCAGTAGAGTAGGCAAGGATTCAACTGTGAATGTAATAATAGATTTTCTCTTTTGGACTATACTTCCCCCTCTACCTTAGATTATAAGGCATAAAGGGAAGGCTGTCTTTTCTTATTAAACCCCCACTACCAAAGTCTTCTAAGAGCTGTTTTCATTTATCATGGTAAACTGTCTAAATTTCCTTTTATTTCCCCTAAAAAAGATCATCCTCAGGATCATGTTTACTACTTAGACAGGAGAGTGGTTTAGCTTTTGCTAAATAGCAAAGTTGATTTTTTTTGTCTTTTAAATGAGGAAATTCTATAGAAGTAGGTTAAAAATTGATGGCACTTAGTAAATTATTTAGAGCTCCATAATAAGGGGGTCAGTGAGAGCAGAAGTTTCTGTTAGACTGAGTCATTTGCAATTAGGTCAATGAGATGCTGCCTTCATTACTTAAGTTAAGCCACAGCCTGGAGCAAAAATTATTTATTTTTGCATTGTGTTTTGTATTACTGGGGAAAAAAATAAAATACAGAAAGGTCCTGCAGAAATTTGGGATAAATGTGTCTAAAGCTTGTTTTCTCATCCTGTTTTATTTGCAAGTGAACTGGTGCAGCATAGTAAAACTTGGCACCTGTCTCCCTCCCAAAACTGTTTTCAAGATAATCCAAAAGATCATGTCCCTTTCAGTAACCAAATTTGGTAGGTAGTACACAAATAGGTGATACTCCCAGTATTAAGTCAAATCAAGCCTCCTGGGCTTAATGCAAACTGTTATTCCAAGAAAAAACAACAGGTTGTCTAATGCACTGGGAAAAAAAAATAAGGCAAATTTAAATGGGTAAAAGTGATTTTTTTTACGTTTTTTTTTTTGGCAAGGCAAATGGGGTTAAGTGGCTTGCTCAAGGCCACACAGCTAGGTAATTACAAAAGTGATTTTTAAAGAAGATCACTACTGAACATGAGGGGAACAATAAATCACTGTTAGTGAAGCTATGAATTGATCTATCTGGAAATATTTAAGAAGTCATAGGTTGTTCAAACTTTGGATACAGCGCTTCCATTAGAGGACATAAAAGTCAAGGAGGTCAATAACTAGGAAAACAATTGCTCTAAGTAATGAGGAATATTGTGGAATTTCATCCACTATGAAAAACATTCATAGTGAAGAAAAAAAGTAAACAGAACGGATGGATGCCAATTAAGAGAAACGGACTCAAAAGATCTTGGTTGGAGGATATAAATTGAGTTTTATCTTGTTAAAAGACATTGAAAGAAATGTGGGCAGACCCATATGGAGTGATACAGTGAATCTAACAGAACCAAGGATACAACATACATAGGACAGAAATGAAAATAATATCATATAAAAACAGAAGAACTTTGATGAATTATAATGAACAATTTTGGTCTTAAGAGAAGACTTTGGACATAGTTGCTTTAGTTGGTTTACTTAAATGTTTTTCTCCATACAAATAGGGTTCAATATGAGAGCAGAGAAAGTTAAGGAGAAAAGGCAATACAATTACAAAAGGCAACCATAAAACTTTTAATAATAACAAGACAACCACAAAAGCAAATTCCAAAACAACCTGGAAAAAAGTCAATTTTAAAAGTCATGTACTAATTTTTACTTTGAAGTTGACCCAGTTGATAAATGGGGCTAAAAAAAACTCACCACCCACCTGGGGCCATGGTAGGGAGAGTTTCTTCATTTCATGTTTAATACTTCTAAACACATTGTTTCTTTGTTTTTTTCCCCAAGATCTATATCTCAGGATCATTCTCAGAATTTAAACCAGAAGAGATGGATTTAGCTTTTGATCCAAAGTGTTTAAAATATGATCACTGGATCTCAGTACTCTCTCCCCATATACATTCTAAAAGAAAAAAAAAATCAACATGAGCTAAAGACTGATTTCCAAATGGTGTTCTATGCCTCGTGGTTGAGACTAGGAAACTTCTAGGGTGGTCTCAGAGAGAGGGGCTTGCTTTCTTCTCTCTCTACATATTTTCAAAATCAAATTATGATGGATTAAAAAAAAATTCCAGCCACTTCAAGAATTAAAAGGCTGCCTTTTATTGAATTGTCACACTAGTTCTAAAAACAGGCTGTATAGGCATTGTAAGCTTATTACCTTTAGGTGGAAAATATGACTTGCTTTCAGCTTTGTGAGGCCAGTCCACCACAAGAGGTCCAAACCTACGAAAGCTGGCAGTAATCTCATCTACAAAAACAAATAAGGAGATTTAGCAGGGAGAAAAGGAAGTCTTAAAATTGGCAAATAGAAAAATAGAAAGTCCTGCATAAAAAAAAAAATTTAAAGGCTATTCCCTAAAGTTATTTAACAAGAACAGCTGTAAGTTTTCCATAAAATTGCACTAAATCAGTGTTTTCTTAATTCATTTAAAAGCATGAAAACTCAGTTTTTCTCACTTTTGTATTACAAATTCCCCTTACTGCACCAAAGAGGATGGGAACAGTTCTGACACTAAGGAATTTGGTCTTGAGCAAAACAAGCTCAAAGAAAGTATGTTTATTTTATTTTCAGAAAAGAACAAAGATACATAGAATATGAAAATGTATTATTCCTAAGTTATTTTGAAATAAAAAAAAATCACATTAGTTCTACATTTTTTCTTTTTTGGTGAGTCTTTTGCCAACAGAAAATGTGTTTCCCTAACAGGTACATGGAATAACAGTGTTAAGAGAAGCATATAAATTGAATACAGTCCATGTTTATATATACTGTCATTTTCAATCAAATAATTTTTAAAAATTCTAGTAAATCAGATGGACCCTTTTTTATTCATGGCAGAAGATTAAAATAATCTTCTGAAACAGCTCTAGTTAAGTTTGAAATTAACAGATCTTTCAGTCACAAATGAAATCTCTACTTAAGAGGCAGGGTGGAAAACCAACAAGTCAACACTATGGGAAGAACTAAGATTAATTTTAATTTTTTTTATTTAAGGCAATGGGGTCAAATGACTTGCCCAAGGTCACAAAGCTATTCAATTGTTCGTGTCTGAGACTGGATTTGAACTCAGGTTCTCCTGATTCCAGGGCCAGTGCTCTATCCACTATACCACCTAGCTGCCCCATAAGATTAATTTTTAAGGTGTTTTTTTTTTGCAAGGCAAATGGAGTTAAGTGGCTTGCCCAAGGCCACAGAGCTAGGTAATTATTAAGTGTCTGAGACCGGATTTGAACCCAGGTACTCCTGACTCCAAGGTTGGTGCTTTATCCACTACACCACCTAGCCGCCCCCATAAGATTAATTTTTAAAACAGGAAGAGGACTTTATAATTTGATGCTCCAGCTCTATACCACTTTATGATTTCAAAGAATATTATTAGCATGATAAGGTCAACAAATCTAATCTTTACTCATTAAGTGAATCCCCTTTAACATCCTTAAAGTAGTCATGCAGCTTCAGCCTGAAAATGTTGAGGGGATGAACAGTTCATTATTAACAAAGTAGCCAAGTTACAGTGTTAATGTTCCAAAGTTTCCTTTCTTTCTTTCAAAAATTAAATTCTATTTTCTAGAAATATTTTAGTTACAAAAAAGATTCATTATAAAGATTTTCTTAAGTAGGTCTATGACCTTCTAGAACTGAGTTTGACACAAACTTTTTTTAAGCCACTTCTGACACTTTAGTATTTTTTCATTTTCCTTTATCTAGTTTTAAACTGAATTTTAGGCAAAAGTAAACATTTTCCCTTAGTACTATGCTACCTAAACATTTATCATAATATATTAATTTATGTTAAAATTTTCTAGTTTTAACCAATTGATGATTTTAATTATTGCTTTCACCTTTATAAGTAGGTCATATTCACATGTAGGTGACAGGAAATAGGACTGTGTTTTCTTTGACATAAGAAACACCCAGAAGAGGAAATTCCCTCTACCAATGCAGGCTAATACCTATAGAGTCTACTAGGACACCAAGAGATTAAGTGATTTACTCAAGGTCCCACAGCCATAATGTGTCAAGAGTTGATTTGTGAACACAGGTCTTCCTCTACAATATCCAGCTGTGTAGGTCATGCTTACAAATAAGTGAGTAAATAATTATGTATGCATAAAAATGTTTGTGTGTGTATGTAATATATATATATATATATATATATATATATATTAAATGTTAAATGCATCTAAGCTGAGATTTAATTAAAATCTTGGAAATTATCAACATACTCAGGGTTAAAACTGAGGTACAGAGACTAGATGATGTAGGATTTCTTTCCCTTCCTACATGTGAGGTTCTGGAAAGCGAATCTATATAAAGGACTTTTTATGTCTTTATGTCTTTTGAGTCCCTATGAAGGAATCTACATGGGAAGAATACATACATCAATCATATGCTTATCATAAATCTTTTTTTTTTTAGGTTTTTGCAAAGCAGATGGGGTTAAATGGCTTGCCCAAGGCCACACATCTAGGTAATTATTAAGTGTCTGAGGCCAGATTTGAACTCAGGTACTCCTGACTCCAGGGCTGGTGCTCTATCCACTGTGCAACCTAGCCACCCCTTGTCATAAATCATTTTGACCTTTTTCAAGAATGATAGATCAATACTCTAAGTAGACTCTAAAATAAACCAATACTCCAAGTAAGACTCTAAGAAGAGCAGGCCAATAGCTATGATGGACATGGCTTGTTTTTTAAATCAAACAAGTATTTATTAATCGCCTACTATGTATTATTAGGCACTCTATCAAGAACAAAATTCCTGCTCTCAAAGAGCAAGCAAATACAGAGAGAATTTTTTTCATAAATACACACACACACACACACACACATATATAAGGTACCTTCATCGATGTCAGGAGGGAGGCCCCCAACAAACACCTTTCTAGAATAGCGTTCCACTCTTTCACCATTCTGACAGCGAGTTGGAGAGTTCAGGCCTGATGATAAAGACTGGTCACCATGACTATCCTCTAGAAAGGCATCTTCAAAGGGAAAGAGAGAAGACCGACCTGAAACAAATTGGGGAGTTTCTATAGTTAAATATTTTTCCTGGAAAGTAAGTATTTCATTAGGAGCCCAAATTATGATGATTAAAAAAATGCATTTTTATTTCTGATTTCTTCACAGTAAATAATCTACAGAGCTTTTATATCATCAATCACTCAGTATCCCAAAATATCTCCAGTGTATTTATTTACACAAACAGAAGGGTGGCTACTTTCCTAAGGGTAGGGAAAAAGTCCAAATTTTTCAAGGGCTGTACTTTATAGTATTGTCCCTCCTGTCTTTCATTCCCAATTCTATTAGTTTCAAGAAATTTTTTTTTCCTCCAGATGATTTCTACTCTAGAAAGTAGAATCCTAAATCTTTTATGATTTATTCAACTAAATTCAATTTGCTAAGACTAAATGGAGAAGGATATTTTTGTCCAAGCCTCTTGAGTCTCCTTATCAAGCTCTCTGGAGGCTCAACTATAAGGCAGGCTACCATTGCTGTACACTACTTACCATGGGTATTGAGAGCTGAGAAAGACTAAGCTCTGGCTCAAATGGCCCCCAGCAGGGATAGATGAAAGTGGTATTAACAACTAAAAGAATTCTCCCCTAGTCCCACTTGATGACTCTTAAGTAACTGCAAAGATGGTGTGAAATATGGAAATCAATACTAGAGGAAAGATGAGAACAACACTTTTTGAAGAAGGCTGTTAACTTAATTTTAACCCTGAGAACACTTTCAGCTCTGTACATTTTTTTGTGCCTGAATCCTAAAAATGACAAAGTACATAAACAGCTGGCAAACTGTTTTCAAATTTTTTGCAATCTTTTAGTTATATATTGAATGCTTCCATTTATCTAGGTACTAGGGGAATGTTATATTCCAGATGAAAGGGAGGACAAAAATATACAGCTCCTCTCCTCCATTTTTATTTTCATCACTTTTGCTGGAAACCTTTCTAAAATGTCTTTTCTATTAGACTGCCTTGTAAGCAGAGTTTATTGAGCTAAACCTTTTCTTGAAGATATCATTTGGTGCATTACCATGAGTATTCATTTTTATGTTTGAGACATTTCTGCATCTTCCTTCTGTCTCAGACTGCCAATAAATTCCTAGAGAGCCTGCCAGAAGTAGTTAGCTCCTACTAGGGTAGAAAAAACAGAAAACTACTTTGAGAACTGCAAGTCATTAAAGTTCTAGCCACAGATGTAAAAGCTTGATTTAATGTAAGAATTTAGGAATATTCATGCAGCTTTTTTTCCCCTTTTAATTCCAATAAATTTCATGCATTATTCCTAAGGGTTGATGTTGCCAGAAACATGACCTCTAGATAAGTGGGGTATAATGATATTGCTATGCTAAGGCAAATACATTTATTCAAAACTCCAGCATGACAATAGACAGACCTGAAGACCAGCAGTTCTTAGATGCAAAAATCAACATCAATAAACATTTATTAAGCCCTTACTGTTTGGCAGGAATTGTACTAAGTGCTTCATAATTTACCTAAAGAGATTAGACTGTTTTATCACAATTAACTCTATAAGATTCTCAGAACTAATAATGTGGCCTAGTTAATGATGACTGCAAATTTTTCATTCACTGACTGAAGACATACTTTCCAATATAGGTATTTCCAAATCTTTAATTAGAGCAGTTTTCTTCAGAGGCACCCTCCCTTCCCAAATTTGGTTATAACATAATACCATCAGTAATCGACCAATAAGCATTTATTAAGCAACTACTGTGTACCAGGGTCTGTGTTAATGAAAGCAATACAGACATTATAGGTGTGATACTGTAAAATCTTGAATTTATCCAAATAACTACTCTCATGCTTCACTGTGGCAGGGAGGTGATCCTGGGTTTTAAGGGCTATGTTAATGAAAAATAATTCCTGGCAGGTATTAAAATAAGTTAAAAGATTTAAAACTCTTGGGCAGACTTTGTCTACTGTCCAATGTGCTGTTTGGCTCATCACCAAAAGGCAAGTTACTAGGATAAACATATCTCTCCCTCTCTCTCTCCCCTTTTTTGAGGGAACATGACAACCCATGAAAGACACAAAACTTTAACACATGAGAATATTCTTTTAAGGCAAATGTATTTCCTTCGGATTTCTGCAGCATTTTGGTCTCATAGTATCTACATAGTATCTACCTATTTATACAATCTTGAGTTCCTAATCAAGCTAAAAATATGATCTCCTATAGTACTGTCTACTGGGAAAAGCAAAGATCTTGCTACAGTTATAATATTGCTGCTAAACTTTTCCAAAATCTCAACCATGAAAATGAGTCAAGTATTGTAATATTTATAAGTATATGCATAAATGTACTATGTATGCATGCACGAGTACATATACACATTCATACACATATCTTTGCCAAATTTCTCCTTCATACTGTCCTTCTTCTTCTTCCTCCCACACTGAAGGATCTATAACCTTGATATATTCAATGAGAAAAGACAGTATGATAAATGTTTTCCTCTCTGGTCTATTTTACACAAATTAACCCCAGATAGTTCTTCACTGAAAAAAATACTAATGAGTAGTGCTTTAACTACAGAGAAAGGCTTCAAATCTACATTTTCTTATTTAAAAACTTTTTATCCATACACACACACACACACACACACACACACACACACACACACACACACTTCTGTTCAATCCTTGAATTATACAGAGGCAGTGAACAGGTGGTATATTAATAAATTCTACTAAATTTTTTTTAAAAAAGCATTTTTCCTAGCTCTTATTTTTCCAGGGGAGTCATAAAACCAAAAAAGATTAAAAGGATCCCAGTAAAATGTCTGACTGTGTGAGACTTGTTATTTTGAGAAAAGCTACAGGCAAGCAAGAGAAAGGACACAATTATCATTTAACAGCTGATTTTGAGCATATTTCTTCCAGTGAAAATAGGTCAAAGAAGCTCAGAAGAGTTCAAGGCAGGCAGAGGTCAGTCCAAGTCCCTCAAAGAAGTTCTCCCCCCCCCCCACCTTTCAGTGTCTGTTCAGTCCCTCATCAGGATTTGTTAAAGGGAAGAAAAGTCAATGTAGAACCACCTGGAAGATAAATTACTTAAAGCTGGCACCTAGTTATGAGAAAATTCACAAAGATTTCAAACCCTGCTTTATCCCAGTGGATAAAGGCATTCCACCAACCCATGTGGCTTACCCAAAATTAAATTACCTGAATTACAATAAAAAAAAATTTAGAGTTGAAAGGAAACTTAGAGATTATTTATAAATCTTTATGGTAGGTCCTTATAAAAGGTGCATATGAATATTTGAATAGATAAATCCCTCTACCTTTAATATTTTATCATTCTATAAAATTCTAACTCCATATTATAAAATAAAAAGTAGAAAATATACTCTTGGACATCTACTTCACCGTTTGCTATTTCTTCACCTAAGTGGGCTATCTTTTTAATGTTTTTTCAGTTTCTAATCAAATGCGTTTGATTCAGTAACTGGATAAGCAGACAATGAATTTAGAAAAAAATTACATCTATTATGAGGAGTAATGTATTAAAAATTTTTAGTAAGCACTGCAAAGCAACACTCATTGATCCAAACTTTTCTTTGCATTACATTCTTCTCTACTGAATGTGTATGAGAAGCTGCATCCAAAGAACAAGGGGCACACAAGGGCTTCAACTGGCTAAAACATTTACATTGCTCTCCCACACCAAACTCTTTCACCACTTTCAAAGCAGTCTGATCACTTCAGAGCCAGTTCCTCTCCTTCAGCTCTTCCCTCTTAGGGCAACAAGAGGCACAGGATTTATCTCTCACATTGATCATAGACTTAAAAGATCTGCAAGTACACTGGCTTTCCTTTGCTAGCAATTTGATATGTAGCTTTGTTAGTACCAGTAGCCTTCTTGCCACCCCCCCTTCCCTGCACCAATATTTGATTGAGGAATTAACATTCAGCTTGGGTTTATGTACTGGTAACTTCTGCTGTACAGCAGGCCTACCTGATTCTGATTAGTAGCTTTCTTTTTTTTTTTTTATTTTGAAAGGCAATGGGGTTAAGTGACTTGCCCAAAGTCATACAGCCACATAATTATTGTCTGAGGTCAGATTTAGGGCTGGTCCTCTATCCACTGCACTACTGAGCTGCCCCAATGAGTAGATTTCTGACTACCACTGTCACTCTTCTCTAAGTTTGATTTGATACAAAAAATTACCAGATATAGTTCTTCAATGAACTTTAAAAACAACTGGGAGGGGTGGCTAGGTGGTGCAGTGGATAAAGCACCAGCCTTGGAGTCAGGAGTCCCTAGGTTCAAATCCGGTCTCAGACACTTAATAATTGCCTAGCTGTGTGGTCTTGGGCAAGCCACTTAACCCCATTTGCCTTGCAAAAAAAAACCCCTAAAAATAAAAAATAACTGGGAGACAAACTGAAATTCCTCCAGGGTTCAGTCAGTTCAGAACACATTCTCTTGTCTTTTTTTCTGTCTTCTTTCTCATTTAGCCCCAGACAATGGCAGATCAGTTTCCTTCCCAAATAGTTCAACATAAACCATCTTAAAATCTATTCTTCCGTTTCTTTTCCATCATGTTCTGTTGATGAACAATGGCAAAGAGCCAGCTTCTCTGACCAGCCACATATTTCCAACCCTAGGTATATCACTGCCATTTGCTTCTGCTGGCCACTGATTTTCTTGTTGCACATAATTTTGGTCATTCCTTTCTACTACAACAGTTTACCCACTTATGGAGCAGCATAGGCAGGTTAGAGTAGCATGTATGTGGGATGAGGCTGAGGTTAGAAGGTCAATGAGACCAGCAGTAAGGAATTATTTATATCTAAAGGATGAATTCAAAGTCTTCAGTTTCCCAGTCTTCTAACCCTAATCTTAGGTAATGAACACATGTAAATAATCTCTCTAGCACACTTGTATTTAATTCATATATCTTCTAACTTACCTGCCACCAAGATCCACAGTGAATCTCCCACTATGGTTCAGCAGTTCTTCACTAGAACTATGAACTTCCAACTTGAAGAAAGTCATCTTTTCCCCCCAACACCTATGTCTCCTAAACTCAACTCAGCTTGCCAAAAATAGGAATTTTTTTAATCCCCCTTCAGTTGACTCTAAGACAACTTTGACTGGATAGTTTTGCCAATTAAACTATATGTGCCAAGTCAGTCAGATAAAGATGAAAATGATGTCAAATTTCCCCATTGCTAGAGGGTAGCAACCCTGATCCTTGGAAAGTTAAAGCCAAAATGGAAGTAAAGAAGTAATCTTTTTTACCTCTGAGCTACCACAAATGATTTAGAGCTATAAGAGCTATTGAAGTAACAAAATCTCAATCTTCTAGTTTTTCAATTCATGAAACAGAGGCCCATAATAGAAAAAGACACGTGTGTGTGTGTGTGTGTGTGTGTGTGTGTGTGTTTAATGAACCTTTCTCAGAACAATGCTTTTAAAGGCATAAAATAAAATGCATAGATTACAAAAGGAAACAAATTATATTGAAATACAGATATCAAAATACTTTTAAAATTCAAGTTCACAAACCCCAGGTTAAAAACCTCTGTTCTATGCAAGCCTTAGAGAAAAGCAGTCAAATTTTGTAAGATTACTTCCTTCGGCAAGTTTCTGACAGAGACATGAAAGACTTTACTGTCACAGTCCACAGGTGATGGTGATTTTTTTTAATTAGATAAAAGGCTTTAGGACCTTTATCATCATTAAGGCCAACATGCAACAGAGCAGTGATAAATTCTTCAAACACAAAAAATCTGTAATAAAATACAGATCAAGAGCATATAATTCTTTAGCTAAGGAACTGTTTCTATAAAAATGAGAAATAGGTAAAGGACCAACCAGTGTGACAACTTAAGATATCTGAGGCTCCCAGAACTAGCAAAAACTAAAATGAACTAGATGTCCTGTAAAACAGGTTTAAGTAGAGGCAATTTTAAAAGTGAATATATAGAAAACTTATTCCATTGATTGTTATAAATAGCTGTTGTGAGAGAAATGAAATCTAACCTTGAGAAGGAATAATTTTTCAAATAGCCAAAAGATAGAAGGGAGGTTGACTATTGGTTCTATCCTTAACAAGAGATTTCTTTGAAAGGAAAGTATATAATGTATAATTTTTTTTTGTCCAGAACAGTAATGTCATGAACTCCCATTAAGCAAAATTTTCTCCAGATAAATGTTCAATTTCTCTGAAATTTACAGGTCTCAGAGAGTTTTGGGGGGGCACTGATTGATTTAACATGCTATTTCCAGGATCACCCAATCAAGAAGCACTACTTGATCACAAGTCTTTTTCACTCCAAGGCTGGCTCCCTACCACACATCATTGTCTCTCATAGAGAAGTACAAACATTGACAAATACTTAAGACAATGTTACTGTATTAAAAATGTGTTTACTATGAAATTGCTGTATTTTACCTTACATGTAATATTTTTTAAAATCATCCCTACTCTTTCTGCAATGTTTGATTATAGGTTACACTCCAGGTTTAGATAATTGAAGTTTGGGGAGAAAGGATAACCTATTTAGGGCCAGTTTAATAAGTCTTTTTAAGCATTTTAGGATCATAACATCATAGCCTTAAAGCCAAAAGGAAGCTCAGAGACCAGCTAGGGCAACCCCTTTGTGAAATAACTGAGGACACTATTACCTGCCCAGGGTTAGACAGGTAGAATCAGAGGTAGAATCAGAACCTACTTCTTGTAAATAATATGAATCAGGAATTTATTGTTGCCAAAGGGGATACTCATTTTGTGTTCTGCTACATGTAGGGAAATGCTCTGTTGTATGTGAGTTTTTAAGTTCAACATATTTAAAAAATCTTTTTTAAAGAGCCCAGGTCCATTCCTTTGAGATCTGAAATTCTTTCTATTATACCATGATGCTTCTATCTTTACTCTGCACAAGTTTTTTCATTACCCTGAAGCACAAGCTCAAAACATTAATGGAAATGATGATTCCAAATGTGATATGAAGTATCTGTTTTACACCCTACTTGTCAGGAAAACACTTTATATCAGCTGGAACAAATGAGTACTGCCAAGATCTGCTTTCTCTTCCTGTTATATAATCGTCCTTGTTTATGAACTTTTTTCTTTCTTCACAATGTCAGAACTTAGTCCTGATATCTACACCACTGGAAATTTCTCTTTTGAGTGTGCTCATGGCTCTACCCATATGAACCTGGACAGCTCTCTCCACCCATAACTTTGATGATGCTCCTTGCTTTCTGAATACTTAACACATCAATTCAAGATTCTCACATTCTTTATATATAGTGCACTAAGGTAACCCAGACTATCACCATTTGTTTCTTTTTTCAGCTAAATTCAGCAGTTTCCATTTATCTATTCTGTTCCAAACCTACATTTCCTCATTCTCAAGCATGAGCACTTCAAAGTACCTTTTCCATCAAGTCTTTTCAGGTACGTTAGACAAGATGAGGTTCAATTCTAATTCTCTACTTGATTTCTGTCCCTAAATTGTACTTGATTTCTTATGCAGTATTTATGTTCTGGTTAAAGATTGAATTCCAATCAATTTGACTCTGTAAAACACCAATAAATAAATAGTAAAGCTGTATTTTAGTCGTTTCACTATTGGTTTCCCTATTGAATCAAGTGTTGATTTAAGTTGGAGTTTTTGCTCTGAAGAGAGCCCTCACAATTATCAAAATGGAGCTTGGTTACCAAAAGTCTCTCTTTTTTTTTTCTTTAGGTTTTTGCTAGGCAATGGGGTTAAGTGGCTTGCCCAAGGCCACACAGCTAGGTAATTATTAAGTGTCTGAGATCGGAATTGAACCCAGGTACTCCTGACTCCAGGGCCGGTGCTTTATATACTGTGCCACCTAGCCACCCCTCCAAAAGTCTCTTGAATGAAATCTAGGATTTAGGGAATTTGCAAAGAAACTTTTATTTGCTCTAATATGAATATTCAAAGCAAAAGCCTTTAAGTATTTAGTATTGGGAATAAAAGGTTAAACAGAAGCACAGAACACATATTTGTGGAGTGTTCTTCCTTGGCTGCAGAGCCTGGCATTATCAATTTAACAACATGATAACTTTTGATTGTTTTCAAATTTGTTCCAAGTCTTTATGCTGTTTGTGTTTTCCCTTTCCTATTTTCAACAACCATAATCTATCATAGGCTTATAAAGGAATTATAGCAATCCAAATAACTCTGGAAAAATGCTTAACAGCATAGTGCTCTTAATGTCTTGGGACAATACGGCAAGACAAATATCAAACACCTGGAAGCTTCTGGTTAATTCCAATATCATAATAATCAACATAAATATATAGATCCTCTAAATTTTATAACAAAGGTTTTAACCAAGTCAAATAATCTGTGAATTTGGATGGGGCAAAGAATTACATCTTTATTTTCACTAACCTCTAGTTGAAATCCTGAATCTCTCATTATGAAAGTAGGCAACAGGGGTAGCTAGGTGGCATAGTGGATAAAGCACCGGCCTTGGAGTCAGGAGTACCTGGGTTCAAATCCAGTCTCAGACATTTAATAATTACCTATCTGTGTGGCCTTGGGCAAGCCCTTAACCCCATTGCCTTGCAAAATCCTAAAAAAATAAATAAAAAAAAAAAGGTGGGCAACAAACATTTTGAGAAGGGAGTCAGAGAAGCACTTCACCAGACTGCCAAAGGGATACATAACACAAAATAAGGTTAAGATCCCTTGTCCTAGGTATATATAATACAATCCACCAAGCATTTATTAAGAGTCTTTATGTGTGAGGCACTGTGATGGACACAATCTTACCCTTTGGGAACAAACAATGCAGGTAGAGGACTTATGTATAAAACAATATTAACCCAAAGGGTTCAATGAATGGCATAGACTATAAATGCTATATCAATACAGTGGAAGGAAATGATTAGTCCAGTCTGGAGAAAAGGGAGGTTTCATGGAAGATAGAGGACTTATCAGACCACTGAAGGAAAAGCAGAAAGTGGGGAAGAGGTCATTCTAGATAGGGAGAGAGAAGATCATGAGCACAGTTCAGGAGGTTGAAAAGCCTATGGCATATTCAGAGAACCCTAAAGAATTGGCCAGGACTTGGATGTAGGAACCTGAATCTATTTTGAATGGCGTGGTGGATGGCAGTGGAGCAAAAGGAAGGGATGCATGTAAGAGACACTATGCAAGAAAATTCAAAAGGACTTGGTCACTGACTGGATATCACAGTGGCAGAACGGACCTTCAGAGAAAGCTAAATCTATTCATGCTTCATCTTGGTCATTGTCAGTCACTTTTGCCTTTTTTGAATGTGAATTCTCCCCCTGACATTGATTGTCTCCTTGGAACAATAAAAAACCAGTGTCCTACACAATGATTACCACTAAAATTCAAAACTGAAAATTAGAATACCCTCTTGTGTTACATAATGCTATGTCTACAGGCATTATGTGTTATACTCTCTTTAGCATTAAAGAAACGAGGCATGGTTATTTAACTAACTTCAGGCACTGGCAATACTACAAATTCACCATAAATAACAATCTGTTCTTTTCTGCACTGAACCACCAACTCTGAAGCAGCCTAAGAGTGAGGGGGGAAAAATGCTGGAAAAGGAAGTAAGGACCTGGATTCCTGCAAACCCAACTTGCCATGTGACCTTTAGTGAGTTTCCATTTCTGGATCTGACAAGATTGGAATTGAGAATGCTCTAACACTCATATCCCAGAACTGTCTGAACTCTACATGAAAAAAGAGGTGAGAAGGCACCTTCCTAAAGTCAAAGGTTCTAGATAGAGGATCAGAACAACTTAAGACTTGAAAGGACCTCCAAATGGCACCTAATTCAACCCTTCCTGAAACCATGAGTGCCCTCTATATTATTTTGATAATTTAGCCTCTACTTGAAGATTTTTCAGAAGTGGGAAATCATCTTGCAAGGAACTTTGTGTCACTTCTAGACAGGTTGATTTGTTCAGAAATTTTTCCTTTCACAGAGTCAAAAATCTTAATACTTAAAACCTTTCACTCATTGATGTTAGTTCTGTTTTCTAAGAATAATCAGAGGCTTAATCTCATACATATATGAGGATAAATAAGAACCTGGAAATACAAAGAAGTTCCTCTCTTCACAGGCATATATAAAACAATTATTTTAGCTTAGACATCCAATTATCAAGCATTAATAAAAAGAAATAAAAGCATTAAAATTTTTTCTCTCCAAAACAAATAATGCTATTAAATTTTTTTCTTTAAAACTCTATTAAAAGATAAAAACTAACAAACTGCCTTCTGTGGGGGGGTGGGGGGAAGCAAGATTGGGGGGAAATTGTAAAATTCAAAATAAATAAATAAAATATTTCCAAAAAAAAAATCTATTAGAAGTCCACTAAATTTTAAGAGATTGTAGTTGGATTTTCATTTTATCGTACACATTCATAAAAAAGCCCCAAACCAAAAGTTTCTTTAGTTTAAAATGCCCAATTTTGCCACATTTTTGTTAGGATTAAAAGAATATCAACAAAAAATAAAAGCACTGAGTCAATAACTGAACTATTCTTCTAAAATAAGTAAACTGGAACATACTCGGAGCACAATAAATATTGATTCACTCTCCCTCCCAGCCCAGTCCCCCCACCCCTCACACACAGGTATATCCACATCGACTTAAAATTTGGCAAGCAAAAGATTACATTTTTTTAATTACCTCGTCTCCGCCCATAGCTCCTGGCTGCATGTAAACATAGAAGAAAACCATGGGTATTTTTGTCAAAATTTTGGTTTTAAAAGAAAAAAAATTTCAAAACTTTTCTAAATCTCAAAATTAAAAATGTTTTCAGCTATTGCTGTTAGACAGTAGGATTTATCTATACAAGAGTCTTCATTTAAAAAAAAAAAGCGAAACCATAACCTTAACATTGGAATTCAAATGATCTGGGCAACTGTTAAGAAAAAAAATACATGGAATATTTATCACTTGATCTAAAACTTAATAGTGTCTAACAGAGTTTTAGATCATAAAAATTATCTTTACTCACATATATTTTCTAATATTCTGTGCTCCAGAGTAGAAAATTTTTTTAAAAAATTTTAGTTAATTTTTATAAAGCTATAAATTTATGTTTATTAAATCTGCAATTCCATAAAATACACTTAAAATATGAGACACTCTATAGTTATATATTTTCAAAATGTATGCCTATTCTTACACTTTCTAAAACAATTTTTAATCCCTTAAGCCAAATTCTTCATCACAGTGTTGTCTCTAAGTCATTGCTCATTCCATTTCCCCACTTCTCTGACCATCTGAATACTATACCATCTCTTAGCTTCTAGTCCTTCTTGCTTTCCACAGCATGATATAAATAGTTCTATAGAATCTCAGAAATGGAAGAGAACTTCAAAAAATCAACTCCATCCAGCTGAGAAAACACTCTCCAATATTCTCTAACTCAGCATTTAAAAGAAGACTCTTAAGAACAGGAGAGAGCTCCCTATCTGCTGAAGTCAGCTAATTTCACTTTGGGCCAGCTCCAAATTTTAGGGCATTTTCTCTTATGTGGAACCAAAATCTTCCTGAGCCTTGCACCTGACTGTTTATATTTCTGACTCCTGGAAAACTCTTTTCCAGTCTTTAAAAACTAGAACTTAGAACTCTTTCTTTACAGAAGCATTATAAATGCTGTTTAAATCCTCAGATGTTTTATGAAAAATTATTAACCATTAACATAGCCTTTGACTAGTGGATAAAGTTCTATATTTTGAGTCAGAAAGACTTGTTTTTGAATCCTGCCTCAGACATTTGCTATGTGACTGGGCATTTCATGTCACTTAATTTTATTCATCAAAAAAAACTAGGGACTATACAATTTGAACATTTGGAAAAAAAAACGTAGGGACTGTCATAGCCTCTATATCACAGGATGGTTATCAATTCAAATAAGATATAAAATCCAAGCACTTTTCAAACCTTAAAGTATAACAAGTCATGTTAGCTATTATTTATCTATTCATCTTTTTTCTCCATCCATCCATCCATCCATTCATTTATTTACTTACTTGCTTCTTTATTGATTGCTTTGTTGATTGACTGATTGCTAATAATTGCCTGAATTCTAAGCCTGGGGCAAAGGTTGGGAGACAACAGAAATAGATAGCTCAGAATAAAAGGAAAATTACATATTTCTTTTTTCCCCTTTCTGGAGTGGATGGAACAAGATGGGCTTTGGGTCCCAAGCACAATTTCAAAACGCATTCAAGATTGTCATTGGTGATCTCCAGTTTCCCTTTCTGTGCCTTTTCCCATCTTCTAGTACTTTTAGTGGTCATTTTTCTCCCCTGGATCCTAGTAGCTTCATGCTGCCCTGAACTACCTAGAGCATCCCTAAACTTTGAGCAATAGGATAAATCTCTCCTCCTCCTTGTCCCCACAAATGTGCTCTATAAACAAACAAATAAAATAAATAATTGGTCCATTTGGGGGTGGTATTACAAAAAAAATTCAGAAAGCATGAAATCAGTGTTTTGGGGTGGGGCAAATAATAATATTACCACCTGGTAGTTTGCAACTGATACAGCCATAGCTACTTATATTTTTAAAGTTTCCCCTTCTACCTCTGCACTCATAAAAGTCTCAAAGATCTGTATTGTTAGTCTGTTTTCCCCACTAACGGTTCTCATGTCCCAGTCATCTGGGCACTTAAGTACCTTTTTCATTAGGTTATTCTTATTTCACCGATGTAATCATAAAGTCCTTGAGAGCAAAAGACCCTGTCTTAAATTCCACTAGTAACTCTTACCCTCCTGACTCTCCAACAAAACCTAGCAGAGAGGATTGAGTCTCTGATGATAGGCAGTTAAAGCAATATAATCTACTGAGATTCATGAATGTATCAAAGGAGACAGTATACCATAGTTCTTCCAAGCCTCACCTTTGCATCTGGCATTATAAACAATTAATCTGATTTCTAAGAATGTAATTCCACGTAGTCAGTGGATACAGTGGAAGTTGACAAAGAAAATTCCTAATGAGAGAAGTTCGAAACTAATTAGTTTCATTAGAATTATATACTCTTTCTTTAGCAATGAAAAGTGAACTGAAAACAGAACAAAGTCCAGAAACATAACAGATCCCCCACATGATAACAGATATTTATGACATGTGATTTGATTGGGTAATATAAGATGATTAAAATTTTTAACAAAATTCAAAATATTTCAATGCAGATTAAAAATTATCACTGATAAATATATTAAGACTATCATGGTCCCATAAATCTACCAAACAATTTAGAACTCAGAGAATATTGTAAATATTTTTAAAGATGAATAAGGTATTTCCAAGAATGTAAAGAGTTAGAAAGGATGACACTTAGGCCAACTAGTCCAAAATATACCTTTAAAAATTCCTTTCTAAAACATAGTGACAAGTGGTCATCCAGCCTTTAATGAAGACTTTCTATGAAGGAGAACTTGTCTCCTCCAAAGGAGGGGTTTTTAACCTGGGGTCCTTTATTTAAGGACTCTGTGAACTTGGATTGGAAAAAAATGACATCTTTATTTGCACTAACCTCTAATACTAATGTGGCATTTTTTTCAGTTTATTTAAAAACATTTTTCTGTGAAGGCGTTTATAGGTTTCACCAGACATTTTTGCTCACTTACTATCTCCCCCATTTGACTGTGAGCTCTAAGGACATGGGCTATCTTTGCCTTTCTTTGTATCTCCAAAGATTATTAGTTCAGGGTCTGGGACACAGTGGACATTTAGAAATTTTTTTAATTAAAGAATGTTTAATAATCATTGCCAAAGAAGCTCATGGCACATACACAAAAAGCTGAACAATGCCTAAAAGGATTGTATTCTAGATGACTAGAAAGTCTTTCCTCAACATGGAGCCCAAATTCCTGACTCTTTTCTGGGCCAAATGGATTAAGCCTCTAGACTCTATCTACAATCCTTGGTTCAGACCTCTAATGCTTCTCCACTCTTCTGATTATTCAAATACTAAACCACATGACAACCTTTCAGATACTTAAAGACACCAATCATTTCCCCACATAAATTTTATTTCCTCTGAGCCAAACATTTCCAACAAGACAGAGTAGAGAAAAAGCATGACATAGTATAGAATAAGGATGGTGAACCTGGAGTCAGGATGTTCTGTTTTCAAATGATATTTCTCATATTTATTATCAATTTGAAAAATGTTAACTTTAAATCTTAATTTTCTTACCTGTAAAATCATTTTCATAGCTATAGAACCTTTCTCAAGACTTTGACAAAGAATGAATTAATATATGTAAAATGCTTTAAACTATGTGCCTTCCATGACTTCCGTAAAACTGGCATATTGCTTGCTTTCTCAACAGGTTGCAGGAAGTGAGAGAATTTAGAATTCAAACTTTTAAAATGAACATTAAAAAATAAATGAACCTTTAAAAATAAAATAAACATTTTATCAACTACTAGTACAACTTTATATAATCATAAGGATAATTGAAATCTCTCCAGACAGTCATCCAAATAGTCAGCCAAAAGTTCTAGTGACAGTCCAAGATTTGTGCTAGCAATGTACCAATCTTATTATCACCATATCCTAAATCAGCAAATTAGGTAATGAGCCACTATCTTAGTAACAGCATGTTCTTAAATGAAAAACTATTTCATATTTGTATTACATATAGCTTAACTTAATAATACAAACCATCTCAACTAGGAAATATTCAGGTACCTTCCTGAGCAGAGAGAAATCACTAGTTTAAAATAAAATCTTGTCTTTAAAATCTTACAAAGTATAATGGTGGGGGACAGCTAGGTGGCACAGTGGATAGAGCACAGGCTCTGGAGTCAGGAGGACTTGAGATCAAATTCAGCCTCAGATGCTTAATAATTACTGTGTGATCTTGGGCAAGTCACTTAACCCCACTGCCTTGCAAAAACAAAACAAAAAAAAGTATAATGGTGTATCTTTGAGAACTATCACCCTGTCAAGAGACCTAATTAAGCCAGATCATCTCCAGGGCACTTAAGAACTAATATAAACAGATAAAAAGAGTATATCATTCAAGATTCTATAATAAATACTCTTCTTCACTGATGACAATAGAATCTCCACATTTGGACATTGCCTTACCGGTCTCCACTGTGCTACATGACAAGTGCGGTTGGCACTAAAGAAAACTACAAGGGGAAACAAACAGCTGGTTTAACCCAAGTGTATACAGAAAAAGGCCCATTCTGGAAGCAATAGTTTTGAAGGTACTAAGTAATTATTATTAAGCTATTTAAAAGAAGAATGGAGACAAAAGTTATAGGGGGTGGGAGGAATCGTGGACCTTATCAGTAAAATAACTGAGAAATCACAAATGACTCTGACTCATATGTGTAGTCTCCCATTTCTATAAAACTTTTATGAGAATAAATTACATCCAAATCAAAGGCATCCTCCTTGACCCAATGAGAGTGGAACAACAAAGTTTTCAAAAACAATATTTTACAGCAGATTAGATGTTTTACAGTCATAAAATTGACTGAAAGGTGCTACAAATCTTAGTGTGCTCAGTTTGCTGATTATGAAGATGCAATTCATTTGGTAGTACAAAATAACAAAATAACACAATACTTGTAACAAAGTACCTTCCATAGTTTTGTTAAAAGTCATGCAATGGGGCAGCCAGGTGGTGCAGTGGATAGAGCACCGGCCCTGGAGTCAGGAGGACCTGAGTTCAAATCCAGACTCAGACACTTAATAATTACCTAGCTGTGTGGCCTTGGGCAAGCCACTTAACCCCATTGCCTTGCAAAAAAACCTAAAAAAAAAAGTCATGCAATGATTTCACATGTATAATGGGTATCGTAGTGTTTGTCTTTTCAATGTATGGATGAGGGACTGGAGAAAAAGAGAATTTGGGACTCAAAAATTTTTTAAATGAATGTTTAAACTGCTTAAATAAAAATCATACAATATTTCTTGAAAGACGCAAAATGAGTAACTGAAAAGTGAACAGAGACACATATTATTCTTATCAAAGATATCTGTCGTAGTCATGGAGGATTGTTCAGCTGAGTGTCCAAAAGGAAATGATAAGCCCTACAGATGGTGACTATCCCCCAGGTGCTCCAATTTACAAGCAAAAATGTGCTGCCTATTTCAAGCCCAAGAAAAATGCAGACCCCTCCTATATGAGATTTATAAATACTCAAGAGGTCAGACCAACTCACCACAAGGTAAAAGGCAAATGGATGAGGAAAGGGTGTATTATCTACAGCAAATGATACAGAGTTATCAATGGCTCTATGGAAGGGAAAGAGAAGGGACATAGTAGCAGCCTCCAAATTTGACTGGTGGATCATATAGTTCAATTACAGAGAACCAAAGATGCTATCCAATCAAAATATGCTTTCCATCAGACTAGTACATTCAGAAAACAGAAAATATTTCTTTGCTTCTGAGGAAGCCCCTTAGAAGCGTGCTAATGTTTCTTTGTCTACTTCAGTTTAGAAAATACAATATCCCATCTGTCTCAGGGTACTACATACAACATAACCTGGTATTCTAGCCAAGGTTAATCAATCCCAGATGAAAGCTAGCACTTGTTTTATCTAGGATTGGAAGTGAATAAATCCCTGTATGGGAAACAAGTATCCTTTGTCCATAACAAATAATATATTTACTGCTAGACCAATAATTATATCTTAAGAAGAAAGGCACTTTTCTTCTTGAAATACCAGCAGACTCAAACTATGATGTATACTTGAACAACTCAGGACTAGTTCATAATATGCCTAAACGTAAGCACACACACATATATGTATATATAGATGCACATGAGTCTAGTATACATATATATATTATACACATACACACACACACACACAAACACACACAGGATAGATGAAGTATAAATGATTCCAAAATTTATCAGAAAGAGTAGGGGTGTGCCAAATTAAATTAGGAAAACCATATTATTCCTTCTACTTGATTATCATTAATATTTCAAAATAACCAATCCCATCTCCTTTCACATTTCTAGATCCATAAAAAGTGACTCATCTGAGAGGTTTTTCTGGATTTCCTTCACTCTCCTGGATTTCCTCTTCTGAATTTACTTTAGTTTACTGATGCCTCCCAACATTAAAGAATGGCACCCATGACCAAACATACCAGATGTGGTCAAAGTCAGACAGAGGGCAATAAGACTTCTTCCTTCTATGATCTGATTCTTGTGCTTTTGTTAATGGAACATAAATTTGTATCAACTTATATTTTTTTAAAATGTTCCAAGTACTGTACTAAGTTTTAGGGGTGAAAGTCAAAAGATAGTCTCTTTTTTCAAGAAGCTCAAAGTCTAGTGGGGGTGGGGGAAAAGGAATTGATATGCAAACAACTACATACAACCAAGATTTATTCATATGTCTATACTATTCATACACACAAACACACATACATACCTATGTAAGAGTATGGTATGTGTGTGTGTGTGTGTGTGTGTGTGTGTGTGTGTGTGTGTGTGATAATTTTGAAGTAGTCTCAGAGAGAAGGCACTTAAGGAGTTAAGTTTTCTTGCAGGGACTTGAGTTGGGACTTAAAAGAAGCCAAAAAAAAGCTGGGAGGGGGAGAAAAGGAGAGAAAGGGGCATGAGGAAACTAGCTAGTGAAAAAACTTGGGGAGTGGAGAGATGGAGTTTCTGGTGGGAGCAACAACTTTCTTCCCATAATTCCATGTCCATAATGACAAACTGGCCATCAATTAAAGACTATTTATTTTTAGTGTGATTACTATAATGCCAGACCTCTTTCATTCTATATTTGCATACCTGAGTTTTTAACCTAGACTCAAGACTTCACATTTGCCCTTAAGTTTTGTTCATTGGTTTTAGCCTAGTTTTTCAAGTCTGCAAGGAAAGCACTCTATATAAAAATGAACAGTCTTATGCAAATATGAGGTCTCTGATGGTACAGAAGCTATCATTTTTTTGCCATTTCTTGGAATACAGTACCATCCAAGAACAAACCTATGAATTATCCTTCTCTGCTGCCTTATCATGTCTTTGTTAAGTCAACAAGTAGTTATTGAACACCTACAATGTGCTAAGCATGATAGTTCCTTCAAGTGATAAAGTGACTGAAATCCTTCGGGTTGGGCCAGTAGAATTGGGACTAAGAAAAATCCTACACCAAGACAGCTTGAAAAGCTGCCAAAATGTACCCACTAAATAGACTGTATCTGTCACACAGTCTAAGTGCTACGAAGTTTACCTCTATCAGTCTGATCATACCATATAAACTATTGCTGAGTTTGTTTTTTTTAAATAATGAAATGAAATGTAATTCTGTTTCTTTAAAAATGCTCATTTTAAAGGCTTAAAAATATTTTTAGGAGATGTTGTTTGGACAATTGCCTTACTTAAGAGCTGCCAAGTTTGCTGAGTCACAAAGAGAAATGTCAAAGTGAAGTTACAAAATGGAACTTTCCCTTGTTGGTTTGCGATGAGAGACTCTGCTCATCAGACAACGGGTCTCCAGGAATTAACTACTTTTCCATGTGATTTTTTTAAAACTACCTACAAAATCAAAGAAAAACTTGTCTCTTTCAATTTTGCTGACTTTTTACATGAATCAAATTATAAGAGTTTACATTTTTAAACTATTCATCTAGGAACAAGATGAAAGGGGTGGCCGAGAAATGGGGCTCCCTCCCACTTCATAAAAACAGTAACAAAAATATTTGAAAAAATCTAAAAGAATGAAGACCAGCAATTACCTCTCTCCCTAAAAGAAAAAGTTTCATTTGAAATTATTTGCTTGTAATGGTTGCCTCTTAGAGGATTCAGACAGTTCAATTGTTTTAGGAAATAAAATTTTAACTTTAGGGGGGAAAACACAACCATATTAGAACATAGTTCAGAATACAGGGCCAATTTCTGCCTTTGACTTGTACTTCTGTGAATGTGGGCAAGTCATTTACTTTTCCTGGGATTCATTTACCTTAACTGTAAAATGAAGGGGTTAAACTCAATGTCAATAGTCACTGACATGCTCAATTTCTACAAGACAATTTCAAATTTAGCTACTCTATATATACTTCTTCCCTGTGAACTTAAATATCTCTCTTCTGAATTAGAAATGATTATTATTTATTATGACAAACACCCAAGGAAAATTCCTACTGGAGTCAAGAAAATTTGGTTTCAAGGGCTTACCTCTGACACCTGCCTGGGGCATGATCCTGGGCAAGTCATTTAATGTCTTATTATTTCTGGGCGATTCTAAGACTATAAACTTCAGGACAGGTACTAATTTTCAGTAATAGAGGACAAAGGAAATCATAGATTTGCTCTAAAAAATAAACAATTCCCTAATAATAATAGTTTTGCTCTTACCCCACACCAATGTCATGAAAGTGTGAGCTCTGGCAAGCTGACAAGCTGGAGAGGCTTTAAGCATTCACCCAAGGACAATTTGCACTCCTAGAATCTAGGATAGTACTTAACACATGGTATGTTTAACACACGGTACACTTAAAATATAGAAATTCTTCTTGAATTGAACTGAATCTCTGAGGGAGTAAAGTATGATCTGTACTAATAGAGGAAGCATTCACACCACTGAAATAACATATTTTTAAGTATTAATAATAGCAATGATCTAGGAATTTAATTCCTTGAAAGGAATTTATCACAATCTCAAGGTTAGAAGGACATTTGTCATAACCTATTTCTCCTATATTCAATTCCATAAAAACCCTTGACAGTGCCCCTCCATTGATAACCAAGGTCAAGTCCTTTACTTGACTCCTTGATCCTAAAATCCCTCCTGTCTCTTACAGTAACTTGCCCTTTCAATTTCCAAACGTATCACATAATTGGCTACTTCTTTCTGTCAGTTATCTTTGAGGGTAGTAACTATCTCCACTCTTTTTCTCACCTAGCCTAGCACTGTGACTTATACACAATAAATTATCCATAAGTATTTACTGGATTAGAGGGCATCTTAAAGATCACTTAGCACAAAATTTATCAAAGTAGGAATCTTTTTAACAGTATACAACAGCCAATGGAATTTTTAATAATTTTCATTGTAAGCAAAGGATTTGTTGGCATTCAGAAACTGATAAAATACAGTTTAAAAATGTTTATTAGCTCACATATGAGGAAAAGGAATTCTGGTTAAATTTTTTTCAACTCGGGCTTTAAAGCAGGAAACCTTAGTTCCAAATTTTTGGAATGTGTATTAATTACACTAGGAATAATTTAACTCTTTTTTGATGATTTACAACATTTCAATTTCTCAGAACAATAATGTAGAGCAGATAATGTGTTACAGTGTTATAAATGGAGAAAGAGGCTAATTTTAATGACTACAGTCTTTTGGAAGTTTTCCCAAATGGATGTCTGAAAACTTCTTGTCATGTCACCATGGCCTGTACATAATGAGGGGAAAAATATAGTTGATTAAGAGTTCTAATTCACTGAAGCTTTACTGTAAAGCAAATGAAAAATCTCTGAGACAACAAAAATATATAGTCTCAGTGGCAAACTACAAAAGATGGGAAGATAACTGTGAACACTTAATTTTTAAATAAACCCAAATGAGGGATGCTGCCATATTTTTTTTTAAAAGTTCAGACTATTTCCTCATGGGCTGGTCAAGATATTGTTCATAGAGACAGGACTTGGAATGTAATTTTTCACCTTAAAAATTTTAATGCCTCAACTTTAAATAACTTCAGAAACCTCATCACCAACCAGAAAATTATTAGTCTCTTCACCCTCAAAGGTCAATCCTCCTGCCAGCTGGTCAGGTTTTCACTATTCTTCTGTCCAGTAAACCTCTTGGTGTCAACTGTATGTCTTACTCTAAAATCTCTAAAATAGTATAATCAGACTGGTGTTCCTGTAAACATAAACAAAGACAACTGGAGAAAAGTTTATATGTTGGAAAATGTAAGATACTAAACTATACCTAGGAACAATGACAAACTTCCTAAACATTAAACACCTGCCTCACCATCCTGACCTCCTGGTATCTTTTTGTATGGTGACAAGGTTTTAGAGCAAGTCTTTGAAATCAGAAAAGATGATTCAAGAAATAAATAAAACAACAACAACAAATCTTGGGAGTGGGAAGGATCCTTGGTTATTATCTAGACTAATGATAGGCTCATTTGAAAGATAGCTCCCATTTATACAGTGACTTAAAGGTTTACAAGTGCTTTTACAGAGGAGGAAGATAACATCTAGAGAAGTAACTTGCTAAAGGTTATGTGCTGACAGTGATAGCTCAAAAATTAGAACTCCAATTTTCCAAGGGTCTGCCTACTCTTCCTCCTCTGCCATTATGATGCTTCTAGTTTCTTATGACTGGGAAGAATGATGAAAAGAACTTCTCATTTTCCTCTGCAGAAAGACAAAATTATTTCTCACTAACTCCCTTCTTAGGGACATATTTCCTTAAGATAAAAGGATTAATCATTCACAAATGATTAATGAGATATATAAATAAACAAAAGGCTACAGGATCAGAGTTGGAGGCCAAAATCTCCTAGAAAATGTAACTCCAAACTGCATAATCAAGATTCATATAAATACCTCCCACCTCCTCTCCTGAGAGAATATTGTATATGTTGTCAGAGAAGGTTGTTGTGAGCTTTTGCTGAAATGCCAGGACTTTCCCCTCCTTTTATAGTTTTATTACAAGGGAAGGGTCATTGGAAAGACAAAGAAGAGCCACATTTAACAATAAAGCTGACAGATACAACAAATGATCCAAGAAAAATTCAACTAATTAGAATACTTCCCTAAGAAGTAAAATGTGACTGTGAATTGTGTTGCCAATAAGATTAAAGCATCTTCCTAAAATTCCAGAGATATACCAATCGAAAATATAACAAATTCAAACAAGCTATGTCATCATGACTCCTGTAGACTGTAATGACAAATACAAAGAAGAGAAAGGGGACATTCTGCACAAAGGCTAGGAAAAGGGGAGTTCAGTAAGGATTTATTAGCATCATCCACAGGAGAAGACCTTTTAACCTTTACCAAGTAAATCCTCTGGGATGCTGTTAGCTAACATTTATACCATATTACATCTTACAGTTTGCCACACACCTTACATAACTCCTATCCTTTGCTACGATACTAGCATAGCTTTGTGATGGTACCATTTCAGATAAGCCAATTTTTTCTTTTCCACTTCTGCTTACATCAAGATGAAAACCTGACCTAAAAATGCCTTCCTAAGACTTTCCCATTAGAAAGACAACTTGCTGATGAGATGATATAGCAGTTAAACTTCAGTCTCTCCTTTGTCTGCTTAGCTTAAATCACTGCATAACAGTCTAGTCAGCACCAAGTAAATTGATAAAAGCTACATATCAGACCCCAGACTTGATACAACTTCACTGCAGCACAAGTACCCTGAGAGTACTTGTCTCCCAGTGAGTTTCTTTATGGAGTTTTATTAATAAGAGGTAAAAGGCACAAGATAACTTAAGTTAAAAGGAACTACTGCAATAGAATCAATCTTAGCATAACTTATTAATAGTCTCATCTTCCAACAAGAAAAACTGAAATATATATACTGAAAGCATTCTGGCTTGGGGGTAGTATGAGATCAAAAGTGTGAAGGGGTAATTAGGAAATTATGTTGGCTAATTTAAAGGTACTAAACTGTAATAGCAGTTCTATTAGAAGGAAGCATTTTGTTTTAGAACTCATCTATTTCAAGAATATGAGACAAGAGGCAACTCTCATTGATTTATCATAGCAATCTTCATTTTCTTTCCTCTGCATACATCAATACAAGAGACTTAAGGATTTTCAGAACAGCAAAAGTCTAGATGCTATTTTTAGAGGCTACTCTTTCAATTCTTCCACAAAGGTTATTAGAGAGACAAGTTGGTCATAAGGTCTAAGGATACTCTCAGGATGTCCTTCATCCTATTTCTCTCCCAATTCTGTCCCCATCACTACCTTCTAACATTGTCAGATAGTCTCTGTTTCAAATTGCTAATAGGCAGATTGTTAAAAAAAAATACAATTGTATTATCTGCTTGTTTTAGCTAACTGAAATCTGTTAAGTAATAGCATAAATAGGAAGAACACCTTAGGAGTGTTGTGATACATTAGAATTTCAACCCAGGGGGTGGCTAGGTTGCCCAGTGGATAAAGCACCAGCCCTGGAGTCAGGAGTACCTGGGTTCAAATCTGGTCTCAGACACTTAATAATTATCTAGCTGTGTGGCCTTGGGCAAGCCACTTAACCCCACTGCCTAGCAAAAACCTAAAAAAAAAAAAAATTTCAACCCAGCAGATATTTTCAAGTAACTAGTGATAAGGTATAAATAAAAAAGACATATCAAAGATAATCACCATTAGAAGGCCAGAATAGTGGTATGTTTTTCTACTAAAAGGTAAATGGAAAGATGAACTGCTGAGAAGAACCAAGATATCAGTTGCAATTATCTTCAATTTGAGGTATTACAAGAATATCAAAGTGGAGGCTATATGGTCAGTTGGAAGAGTTAGATTAAGCTTTTAGAACATTTGTTAATTATCTACTACATATCAAGCACTATATTGGACACTGGAGATACAAAGACAAAAAACAAAATAGTTCTGACCCTTCAAGGTGCTTAATTTAAGCCTATGTAAAGGATACTATGCATGTACTACAAACATTAAGTGGGAGCATATTAAATATAAAATGTATTCAAAGTAATTCAAAAATGGGGACAGCTAGGTGGCACAGTAGATGGAGCACTGGCCCTGGAGTCAGGAATACCTGAGTTCAGATCTGGCCTCAAGACACTTAATAATTACCTAGCTGTGTGGCTTTGGGCAAGCCACTTAATCCCATTTGCCTTGCAAAAAAACCCAAAAAAACCTAAAAAAAAAAAAGTAATTCAAAAATGGAGAGAGGGCTAATAATGGGATGGGATGAGACAGGAAGGGAACCAGGAAAAGTCATATGGAATAGGTGAGAAAGGATTTAGAACTAGAGATGCCAAAGTAAAAGTTGTTAAATTGAAACCATAGGAATGGCTGGGTTTATTAAAGAAGTAGGCAAGCAAGTATACAACATTGGGAGATACTCCCAGTTAAGTAACTAAGATAAAGAATAGGAGGAACCATCAAATAGAAAAGGAACTTCATACCAGTAAGAAGCAAAAAAAAAAAACAAAAAAAAACAGGAAGTTACAATATCAACAGTTTTCAGAATTGGTGAAAAATGAGTACTAATAAAACATCACTTGATGTTTGCAAAAAGAGGATACATAGGTAACCTTAGAAGAAATACTTTTTGTTGAGCTGGTAAAAACAGACTGTAGGGAATGAGGAGTTAAAGAAGCAGTATACAAAGAGTAAAAGTAGTAGGGATAAAATTCAGGTTAGGAAAATATGGAAAAATGAAGATAGAGAAATTTGAACGTGACCGAAAATGTTTACAAGGGGAAGGATTTAAGTTCTTAAGTAGGGACAGAGACCCTCCAACTCAGGCTATATTGGGTTGGTACTGCCCAAAGCAACTGCAGGTGAAACTTAAAATTCAGTAAATCCAGCAGTTTTTTTAGGGGTGAATTTAAATTAATTAAACATAGCCTGTAAATGATGTTATAAATACCCAAATGGCCCTTGGCAGAAAAAAATTTCCCCACTCGTGGTCTAAAGTAATAGATCTCCACATTTTCCAAAAAAAAGATCCAAGATTTAATTAGTGTACCAATGCATATTGTTACTTGCATTGTGACTTGTAGCCTTAGAAAGCTGTCTGGTCCCACAACCAGTATGTCTCAGAGATATAATTCAGGAGTCAGAAGTTCCTGACTCCCGAGACCAGTTTACCATCCAGGGATCATGACATAACTTGAAAGGGGGTATGATCAACAAATATAATCAACAAGAATCCAATTCTATCCTCTCCTGAGAGTCAATTATAGGATTAGTCTCCAACATAACCTTACCTACTCTAATTCTACCATACATTCCTCCCCCACCCTCTTTCTCTGTAATTCAAGCTCCTCAACTCTACTCTTTTGAGTCAAGCTCTAATGCAAATTACAAATCTAAATGCACTCATACAGCTGCCACTGGGAAACAGCTGTACAGCTATACAGGTGCCACTGGGAAAATCCCCACACCCATCCACCCAGGATGTCCAACCCTTCTTCTACTCCTCCTGTTATTTTAAGGCTGCAGGAATTATTCATCAGAGGATGAATTCTGTTCCCTGTCATATGACTTAAAACCCTGTCCCTTTTCATTTTGAGAGGGACAGAGAATCACACAGGATAAGAAGGCATGGATGGTTTGCAATCTGCATCCTGGAACTCTCCCCCCAAATTCACTCCTTTTCTGAACTTCCCTACTTCTGCTGAGGGCACCACTGTCTTTTCAGTTTATCAGGTTTGGATCTTTGGGGTCATCACTGACCCTTCACTTTTTCTCAGGTCATAAAGCCAAACAGTTTTCAAGTCTTATTATTTCTCGATATCAACTATCTCTCTCCTTCCTTCTACTCACAAGCCCTGATTTAGGCTCTCTCCTTGACTACAGCAACAGTCTGGATTTAGTATCAGGAAGACCTGAGCTTGAATCCTGCTTCAAATATTTATTATCTGGATGGCTCTGGACATGTAATTTAACCTCTCTCAGTCTTAGTTTTTCCAGCTGTAAAATGATGACAATGAGAGCATTTACTTCACAGGGTTATTAGAATCAAATCAAATGAAATTATGCATGCAAAGTGCTTTGCAAACCTTAAAAGGGCTATGAAAATGCTTATCATTTTAAAAATATTATAGACTATTTAGTTTCCCTTACCTTAGCTCTCTCCTCCAATCCATCCTCCATACAGCTGCCAAAGGATTTTTCCAAAGCAAAGTTCTGGCCATGTTACTCCACCTACTCTAAAAGGCTACCCCCCCTTCCAATAATTTTAGATTCAAATGTTCTATTATTTTCACCTCTAAATCATCCTTTTAAAATGCCATTTTTGTCTAAGATTTACATTATACATAATTAATTAGCATAATATTTAATGAGTTTTATTAAATATCTTGTTATTATCTATTAAATAGTTATTAAGAGTACTTAAAGATGCTTAAAAATAATACCTTTATCATTATACATCTTTAAATCACACTCTCCTTTTATTGTTATTGAATCATTTCAGTTTTATCCAACTCTTTGTGACCCCATAAGGGTTTTTTTTTGGCAAAGATACTAGAGTGTTTTGCCTTTTCCTTCTTAAGTTTCATTTTATATATATGAGAAAACTGAGGCAAATAGTGACATTATCTGCCCAGGGTCACATACCTAGTAAGTGTTCAATGCCAGATTTGAACTCAAAAAGATGAGTGCTACTGACTTCAAACCCAGTGCTTATTTGCACTGCACCACCTACATGTCCCAAGCACACTCCCCTTATATGTGTCTACTTACTAAATTACATAAACAAATTGCATGCATTACCTGTGTTCAAAAAAGGCTGTAGATTACTGTATATTGCCTTACTGCCTCTCATTTCAGATATTCATAAAGTGAAAAAAAATTTATGTTTGAGAATAGAGAGAGGATGAGAGAATCAATGCTAGGATAATATTGCAATGATGACATTAAGAAATCCATATCAAAATGTCTCTTCTGTATAAAGTGAAAGCAAAAAACAATTCTAATCTGTAATCAAGAAGATGTGTGTTCAAATCCAGTTGCAGACATTGCTTAGCTTTGAGACCTTGAGCAAGTGACTTGACCTCTGTTTCCCTTAGTTTCCTCTTATGTAGTATGAGATGATGATAATAATAGCATCAACCTTGCAGGGTTCTTGGGAGGATCAATTGAGATAATATGTGAAAAGTGATTAACAATGTCTGGCACATAACTACATAAATGTCAGTTATTTTTATTATTAACATGATGAGATGTGTATACAATCTCCTTTCAGAGAAGTGAAAGACTCCTAAAACAAACAGACATATATGTACATAAACATATACAAAATAGATTTATATATACAAGTATATATGTATGTGTATATATATATATAAAATAGGATATAACCGATAAAATCAATGTAAAATTTGTTTTGATTATGTATTTATGTATGTATACATGTATGTATAAATGTGCATATGCATGCTACCAAAAAATGGGTAATAGCCAAGAGTTAAGATGAAGATGGACAACATATTTGTATAATGAGGTCAGGTCAACAAAGTTTTTCTTCTAACCACAAATGCTCTGGAAAAATAACTGAGAAGAGCAGAGAGGAAGGGTCACACTGGAAGGGTAAATAATAGAAGCATCCCAGTTGTACATGTGAAACAAGTACAACGAGGTAAGAATGAAGACCTTTGGCAACTTTCCAACGCAGGAAGAGCTCTTAGGGTGTGAGGTTGGGGGGAGGGGGGAAAGTACATATGTTCCCAGAGACAGCAAGCACAGAACTCTTTCTCCAGTGATTACCTGAGGATCCTTTGGGAGTTGGGCAATTTGGTTCATTCACAAATAAGACATATATGTGAAGATTATTTAAGTCCTGAAATGAGGCATATTGTACTCATGATCCTTTTCCTTATGACACTCTGGGGAAAAGGAACATACCAACCATCAATTCTTAAGGCAAGGCAAGTCAGCAGAGGCAACAGGAAAGATGACCAAATTGCATAACAAAAGAAACTACCTAAAGGCCATTCTTGGCCAGCCAGTTTTAGCTTGCCAAGGCTTTCTAGAAGAACAAGATGGCTTTAATCTTTCATAGATCTGTTATTTCACTCAATTTAATATTGTCCCACAGGGGCAGCTAGGTGGTGGTGCAATAGATAGAGCACCAGCCCTGGAGTCAGAAGGACTGGAGACACTTAATGATTGCCTTGCTGTTTGATCTTGGGCAAGTCACTTAATCCCATTTCCTTAAATTAAAAAAAAAATTTAAAAAAAGAAGAATATTGTCCCACCCTCCAACCTCCCATTCACGAGTACAAATAGCAAGACAGTACAGACACACCCTTTCTACTTACAACTATCCCTTCCATGCTCCCTACAGGAGCCACACAATGTAATGGAAGATTTTCTCTCAGTTTTTAATATTTCATGATTATAAGACCAACACCAAGACTGTCATCCCTCATCTATAATACATAACTAGCCCAACTCCATTTCTGATCATACAAGTCTCTGATATGACCATTTTGTATCATTTTTCTCCTGTAAGTCCTTGTTGATAATGAACTACAAGTCTACTTAATCATTGTCCTTTGAGTCACCTGAAATTTTAAGGTTGTGGGTGTTCTATGAGTCAAAGCATCATAGAAAACTAGGAGAATCTGGTTGGGGGTGGGGGGAGGGAGTAAACTGCCAGATCAGTGATCTGACTGGTTTAAGAGTAGTCTTAGTAAGTAAATTCCAACTGCTGCAAACCCAGGACAGTTAGTTGCCTGGGGGAGTGAAAGGAGGAAGATCCTCAGAGAAGAGTGACTTCTCAAAGGTCACAAAGGCCCCAAGTATCTTAAGCAGAACTGAAAAGATACTCGATATCCATAGGCCTATGACAAAAATGGATGACTTTTACAGGGGGAGAAACATATTTCAAAGATCATTCAAAGTTTCATGCACTTGAAAAAATGTATTTCAGTCTAATTTCATCCTCACACTGAAATCTAGGTCCAGCTCATCTTTTAACTAGCTCATCTTTTAACTTCAATGCCTTTACAGGCACTGCCTATTAAACAAAATGTCATGAAAAATGTATTTTTCGTTCCCTCGAAAAATTCTTATATATTATGAGGCTTATCTCTTGAGGAGCCAAGCATTTCAATGACAGAATTCTAGTACTATACACAATAAACTCAATTATCATTCACCAGCAGCAACACTATTAGATCTTCTCTATCATTAATTAAGAGAAACGTTGGTGAAAGTTAAAGAGGGGAAAAGTCTTTGAGAAAATTCAGTGGGGAAAATGGAGGAGCAAGACATTGAAGCAACAACCCAAATGCAACTGCAGCTGTAATTAAGACTTGATTTTCTATTTAGGGTTTTCCCCTATAATAAAATTTTGTAATTTGGATTAATTGGTGAGGTCATGCTAAATCATTGAAAAAAATCTTAATTATAAAATATTTTTAAGAGAAATGCAGTTTAATTACTTCCAAATACCAGAGCTAGAACTGGGCTAATAAGGTATTACTTAGTAGAAGTCTTTAGGGAACTGGATTCTAAATGCTTTGAATGAATTGCAGCCAGTAGCAATAAGTACCTAGAGGAATTTTCTAAAGTGCTTGGGGCTACTTAAAAAGTTTACTCTCAAAGAGCCTAAATCCTTTCCCATTTAACTTTTTTTTTTTTTTTTTTAGGTTTTTGCAAGGCAAATGGAGTTAAGTGGCTTGCTCAAGGCCACACAACTAGGTAATTATTAAGTGTCTGAGATCAGATTTGAACCCAGGTACTCCTGACTCCAAGGCCAGTGCTTTATCCACTAGACACCTAGCAGCCCCTCCCATATAACTTTTTCACCAATTTGCTTAAACTCATTTACTGAGAGTTAAAATTTAGTATAAATCCCCATCTATCCAAAATTTCAATAAAATGGAATTTTACTAGGTTCTCATATTCACTTTTCAGAAGGAAGAAACTTAATGAGAAAAGGGGAGATAATCAAACTGTTCATTAATAACCCATCCCAGCTATATTCATTCAGAAGAATACAGTGATGAGTGATGACTCACATACATATTTATTAAATATACTTAGAATGAAAAGCAAACTGTACATGATAGAAATGAACAATTTCGTGCATAATCTCTTCTGCTTGATTTCGTAAATAAAAATGATTATTTTATTTGGTAGAATAAAATAAATTTTAAAACAAAACAAAAGTATTACGTATCCTAAACTAGATAGTCTGATGTAAGGGACAAAGCAAGAAGCATTCTTGAAGTCAAGAAGACCTGACATATACTGAATTCCCCAGCTACCAATACCTACTTTTCCCTTCCAAAATTACCTTGTATATATTTTGTCTGTTCTTAGATATGTTGCCTCCCATGATAGGAGGTAAACTCTCCTGAAGTCATATGTACAAAAATAATCTCAATTCTTTCTGCAGCGGCAAAGAACCGGAAACTAAGAGGAGGGTATAATTTAGGAAATGGCTGCACAAAATATGATATGAATATTAGGGAATTTTATTATGCTATGATACAATAAATCTGTCAGTGCAGAGAAACTCAAGGAGATATGCATGAACCAATATGGAATAAAGGAAACAAAACAAGTAACTTTGAAACACCTAAGATTTCTGGGCTGTCTGAAAAGGAGAGTGCCATCTGTATCCAGATAAGGAGCTGTGGAGTTTGAACAAAGTTCAAGGACTATTCCCTTTAAATTAGGAAAAAACCTTATCTTATTGTCTGATCTTGTTACCTCTTAGACTTATTGTCTCTTCTTTAAGGATATGATTTGATTTCTCTCTCATCACACCCAGTTTGGATCAAGGTACAACATGGAAACAAAGTAAGACTAACAGATTGCTTTCCGTGGGGGGGGGGGGGGGGGGGGGATTGTAAAACTCAATCTCTTCAATAAAAATACATTTTAAAAAACACTTAAGATTTCTGCTCAATGTAATGACCAACCATGATTCCAAGAGGACTCATGATGATTCATGCTACCCATCTCCTGAAAGAGAAAAGAGGGACTCAGTGTACAGAAGGAAACACACATTTCTGCTCAGAAACAATGTGGAAATTTGTTTTACTTGACTATGAATATTCATTTGAGGGTTTTTTCTTTTTTTTTCCCCCTTTTAAACTGGAGAGGGGATGGAGAGAAAAGAAATTCTTGTTAATTAAAAAATAAAGGGGCAGCTAGGTAGTACAGTGGATGGAGAATGGGCCCTGGAGTCAGAAGGACCTGAGTTCAAAACCAGATTCAGACACTTTAATAATTACTTAGCTGTGTGACCTTGGGCAAGTCACTTAACCCCACTGCCTTGCCAAAAAAAAAAGAAAATGAGATGTGAAAATAATATAAGCTCTTTTGGGGTAGGGATAGTTTCACTGTTGTCTTTTCAGTCCTTACACTGTTACCTAGAACATGTTATGTGCTGGTTGACCATACTCTCAATGCCACAGTAACTAATTAAGATTGTAAATTGTAGAATAACTACACATCTGCAATGGAAGTGTTTCCTTATGGAAAGCTGCCATACTAATGACATCATAATTAAGCTTCCCACACCTATTTTGTTTTGAACATTTATCTGTATTTAAACACATCCATTCCTTCTATTTCTCTTTGGCAATATTCTATTGCCTGGTTTTGCCTTTCTTCCATCAGGATCTTCTCCCAAACAGCACCTAAAGTGACAGACACTCCTATGAAAATCAAAAAGGCAAATATCAACTGGACCCAACCATTCTCTGGTCAAACTTGAGACTCTAGAAAGATCTCTCTTCTGACCACCTCTAAATGCACTTATTCCTTGGCATAAAAGAAGATAAGTTAAGACTTACTTATATATTTTTATGCCTTTTATGATTGCCTATAATCTGATAAGCCTCCTACACCTTTTCTGGGTGGGCATGAGCTTGATCAAATTAATCTCTGAGTCTCAGTTTCCTCATCTGTAAAAAAGAGGCCACTCACTTCTAGTTCTTATGAGGGAAGTGCTTCACAAATTTTGAAGAGCTAAATAAATATTGTATTATTATTAGAAGCTCAAATCATGAACAGAGAAAGAAAGTCTGTTTTATCTCCTTTATTCTGTTCCCAGGATGGTGCCATACATGATTTAGGAGTTTAATAAATTCTTCTTGATGACAATCATGTAGGATTTAATCTGTTCATCTGTGAAATTTGGACAAGCAAAGCACAGAATCTTTTATGTGTTCTATCAATAAGTATTTAGTACCTTGTAAAGGAAATAAGAATATACCATTCTAAACAACTACATTTTCTGCTGCTCAAGGGGTTCCATGCTTTGAACATTAAGGGAGGTCATGTGATGAAAATCCAATTAGGAAATTTTTTTACTCATCTTTCTCTGCCTGGCCAGAGCTCCCTTCTATTAAAATCTGAAGCTAGAATACAACTAGGTAAAAAGAAGGAAGGAGTTCAGAGATTCCCCCATACAAAGGTGGGTTGCTGTTGTTCAGAGCTAAATAATATCTCTGTGGATTCCTTTTTTTTTTTTTTTTAACAAGGCAAATGGGGTTAAGTGGCTTGCCCAAGGCAACACAGCTAAGTAATTATTAAGTGTCTGAGGCCAGATTTGAATCCAGGTACTGATGACTCCAGAGTCGGTGATCTATCCACTGCACCACCCAGCCTCCCCTGGATTCCTTTTTAAAAAGTATTTGGCTTAAAAAAGAATTCAACATTACGGAAAACTATTCTGTCAACCATACACTATTTTACAAGTCATTTAGGCTTTGCTGTTCAGTTGTTGTTTTCTTTCTTTTTGTTTTTGTTTTTCCAGCCATTGGGGTTAAGTGGCTTGCCCAAGGCCACACAGCTAAGTAATTATTAAGTGTCTGAGGCTGGATCTGAACTGATTTGAACTTGATTTGAACTGACTCCAGTGCGGGTGCACTATTCACTACTCCACCTAGCTACCCCCTTCAGTTGTTTTCAATTGTGTATAACTACTCTGTGAATCCATTTGGAGTTTTCTTGGCAATGACACTTGAGAGAGTTTACTATTTCCTTCTTCAGCTTATTTCCCATTAGATGAAACTGAGGCAAACAAGATGAAGTGATTTACCCATGGTGACAAACAGCTAGTAAGAGTCTGAGACCAGATTTAAACTCAGGAAGCTGAGTCTGCCTGACTCCAGGGTCAGAGCTCTATCTAATGTACCACCTACCTGCTCACATTCAAAATTAAGTTATAAGATCTGAAAAAAAAGAAAAAGAAAAGGAAAAGGGAGGAAATCCCTTAAATTTGGAGAATGAAATTCTACTTAGTCTTTTCATTTAATCCCCCTTTTTGACGACTGGAGAAGAAAATATTCCCTCAAAGGTAAAGAACTTTAATGGCATGCCTTAAAATCAGACAAGTGAATGAAACCTTTTTAAGATCATAATATCTGATGTTATAAGACTCATTTTATGAGGGAAACATCCTTGTACTATAAATATGGTACATTAAAAAAAAAGATGTGGATCTCTTTAGAATGATTTACCAAAGTAACATAATTTTGTCAGCCAACAGAGAAGCATGACTAAAAAATGTACTGGTTCCAACTAAGTAAAATAAAAGTAAAAATTTACTTGGCCTTAGAATTTCTATTACCTTGACTTACTCGACCTTCCCAGAACAGTTGCTGGAAATTTGGATCATGAATTTAGAAAGAGACATTTGAGTCTAAACCTGACTCTTGTCATCTACTTCCAATTTGACCCTGGGCTAAGACATTTAACACCTCTCTGGGCCTCAGTTTTCTTAACTGTAAAATGAAGAGTAATTGGGCTATTTGTTTTCTAAGGTCATTTCCAGTTCTATGATCCTATAACCAGTGATGTAATTTCATTTTAGCTTTACCTTGAAGAAGCAAATAATTTGCTTTCCCTCTTTACTCTTTACAACTCAGTTCAAGAAACAGCTGATTACACTTTAAAAGTTTAGTTAATCAACACTCAAGTATCTTGTATTTTTCCAAAGGTAAAAGTCACAGATGGCAGGGAAAGTCTTTAGGATCAAGCAAAGGTAGAAGTCACAAAAGGCAGGGAAAGCTTTAGGGTCAAGAAGAAGAGGACAGTATAATGCCTTTTTGTTCTTTACTTAAAAGCTGAAGTCTTTAAATAAACAAAATCTTGAGAAGTCCCTTTGGAGGTTTCATGCAAGAGAATAACAATAACAAACAATAAAGTTTCTATTATTACACCAGAGTTACTATTTCCAAAAGCTCTTTCAAACACACATTTAACCACTGATTCATTCTGTTTTAAAAATGGCAACATATATTTAAATATGAAAAAGAAAAAAGGGCAAAAGCTACCAAGAATTTTTTATATGAAGTGCTTAAATTTCTGCTTTGGATTTGTATAGTTCTCAAATCTCACGTTTTCCTTATTCTTAACTAAGGAAAAAAATTTTTTTTAATCCTCACTAATCTCCTGCTGCCAGAAATTAAAGGTTAGCATTGATAATTTCATTTGCTAAATTTCATGGGGAAGTAGTTCTGTCTTAAGGTCTTTAGAGATAAAAATCGTTTTTTCCAGGCTACATTTGTGAACTTCCGGGCATAAAAGCATTTACTACATTGAGTTATTGCAAAAATCAGTATACTCTGAATATGCAGAACTTCAGGAGTGGTATCAAATTGAAATAGAAATGGGGATCACTAAGCAGTACATAAAGATTTCTGTGGTCTGCATCATGATTTAGAACACCATATGTTTATATACTTTATTTTTTACTACTATGCCAATACACCGATATCAGATAGGAATGACATTTTAATATGGATTAGGCCATGCATTTGACATCTCTGAACTACAGCTTGACTATAGGGCTTCCATGAAGTAGACTACCTAAGACTCATAAGTACACATACAACAGTCTATTGTCTATTTCTCCTGGTCAATGTAGGGTCTGAATGCTTACCCTGGCAATCTGCTCAGCAGGATAAGATTAGAAAAGCAGTTTCTAGTCATTTTTTTTAAATAATAATATTCATTACAATAGGCCTGAGTAACATGCTGAGTTTACATTCCTTGGGACTTACTGACATATATGTGATATTCATGGATAAGTTTGTAAATTATGGGTATGCTCAAAGAATCTCCAAGATAAAATCAGATAAATTCAGATATTTCATTTTGAAAATGAGGAAAATCCTAAGAGGTGAAGCCATTTGCCCAAGAGCATACTACCAGGACATAATTAGGACTTGAATCAAGGTTTCCCAAATCTCAAGCCACCATCATACCATACCTTCCACTCATGTTAAAGGGGTCAAAAAGTGCCTACAGTGGCTTGAAAAATCACTAAATATCCAGTTAAGAAGTTTCTAAAGGTGGAGGGCTGTAAGGCGAGAGATACAGGGTGTCCCAAAAGGCATAAACATGCACTAAGACTTTTGTGACATTGTCAATTAATAGTCCCTTTGGTTTTTAGGCTATTTCTATGTTTGGTTAGTCTGGGTGTGTAATTATTTAAGGCAGGTAGGCGGTTCAAAATAAGGAGAGATGGGTCTGGAGTGATAAAGACCTGAGTTCAAATTTGATCTCAGATATTCACTAGCTACGTGACCTGGGCAAGTCATTTAATCTGTAAAATGAACAGAAGAAAATGACAAACAACTCCAGAATCTTTGCCAAGAAAATACTAAATGGGGTCACAAAGAGCCAAATAAGAGTGTAACAACTGGACATCAACAAAAATGATTCAAGTGAAAGGGGCCTTTTCCCCTCACAAAACTTATGTTCCATCAGGAAAGACAACATAAAAATACACAGAAGTACATACAGAAGAAACACAAAGTTAATTTGAGGGAGGGAAGCCATAGTAGCTGGAAGGAGGGAGAAATCAAGAAAGACTGCATGGAGGAGGTATCCTTTGAATTGAACCTCGAAAAAAACGAAGAATTCTAAAAGGTGGATGTGAGGAAGAATAATATTCCAGGTACAGAAGGTAGACCCATGCAAAGAAACAGAGAGGATATGGAAGATCATGTGTGGCGTGGCAGCTCTTCAATATAAGCCACGAAGTATATGGAAATATGCCTGTTAACAGATACAGACATAGACATTTGGAGATATGTATTTGGGCCTTATCAGTCTTCTTCCTATAACCTTATTTACTCTATTTCAGCAGTACATAAACTCATTTTCTTTTCCTGTAGATAGTTGTCTTCAGGTGATGACAATTAAACATTTGGAGATATGTATTTGGGCCTTATCAGTCTTCTTCCTATAACCTTATTTACTCTATTTCAGCAGTACATAAACTCATTTTCTTTTCCTGTAGATAGTTGTCTTCAGGTGATGACAATTAAATCATCACAGAATTTAAAAAACTGAAAGAGATGTTAGAATCCATCTAGACAAATTCATACTCAAATAGCAATTCTCAAAATAAGTTTAATGTTTAATCACATTAGTATTCCACCTTGCATCCAAAATCTACAGTCAAGGATTACAGTCAACACCATTTATTTGCTAGAAGGCTTTAAATTTACAATGAATCAACTGTAAAACCTGGAAAACTTTTGCAGACAACTTTTTTAGAGTTTATACCAGACACACACTTACTGTTAAGTGCCATAATGTTATCTGTTCCTGGGTGATGGAAATTTATTCCCATGCGTCCTGAAAATAAATAAATAAACATTAGTGAGCAGAAAGAAAAAAACTAAATTTACAACTTAATAGCCTCACAATTATTACAAGACAAGAATATTTCCAAAGAGCTAAAGCAGAAAAAAAAAAGGAAATGGTTTTACATCTTAAATCTGTTAGAGGAAGCAACCAGTAAAGAGGCTTTAAAAATAAAATCATAAAAAATATGCATATTCAAATCTCAGAATCATGCCCCAGTCCCAGCAATTAGTTCAAAGGCTTCTGTCATAAAATTCTGATAATTTAGCAGACTTCAATATGTACTTAATCCAGAAAGTTACATTGAATATTCGAGTATACTAATACATATACCAGAATTATAAATGCAACTTTCTGGATTAAGCTTTTATTCTATATTTAATCTCTCAGTTGGACCTTTTGATCCAAGTAACAAAATAACATACATACATACACGAAAATTATGTATTTTGATACTTGGAGGGAACAGAAAAGACAGGATTCTCATAATTTAACATACAATTATAAAAATAGAGCTAGGAGAAAGACAGTATAATATACTCAATCTTTGGTACATGGTAGGGAACTTAGAGTTTGGAAGAAGAGACAACTGTGGTTTCAAAGATAAAGGGAATTCCCTTCCCTGCACAGATACAGAGATCTACCTAGTCCATAGTAGTGCTGGAAAGTTGCCTGAAGCACTGAAAATTTAAAGAGAATTTCCCATGGCTCAGGTCAGTTCATCATTTTCTAAGACATATTGAAATACAGATAACTTCAATTAATCATAAAATTTTAGAGTTGAGTTGAAAGAGGCTATCCCCCTCTGATCCCCTCAATTTTATGAGATGAGGATGCAAAATCCCAAGGAAAGGGGGAGTGATTTGTCCAAGATCACACAGTGATTCACAGTCTACTGTACTGTTCTGTTCTGCTATTTAACCATGCTCACTCTCCCCAAGTTAAAGAATCCACAACTGCTATGTGGTCTTTGTTTGCAGATTCCTAGACTTCTGGATCATTTTAAGACTAAAAAATAGCAAAATTATCAATTCTACTTGAAAGAGTCATAAAATATGTTCCCTGGAAACAGTGCTTTTAGTTTAAATCTCTAATTTTTACTCTCAGTTTTGCTTGTGATCTCCAAAGACCCTAAGGTTGTATAAAATTCTCCAAATAGTATTTTATCTTTCCATCAACCCCAAAGCCATATATCTTATCTTCCTCATCTACAGTTGGAGCTCCTTTAGAGCAGCCTTGCTTTTTCTATTTAGATCCCCAGCCCTTCACACCATGTTTGGCATACAGTAAGCACTTAATAAATGCTTTTTCATTTATATCACATAACAATAAAGAGTATGCTGAGAAGAGGAAGAGTTAGAGAAAAGTAAGAGGAAGAGAGAGAAAGAGGGGGGGAAGGGGAAGGGGAAGAGAAGAGAAGAGAGGAGAGGGAGGAAAACAGAAAGAGAGAGGAAGAGACAGACTATCTCAACTGAGAATAACACTGCCATGTTCTGAGACAAGGTCATAGCAGTTGGTCAAACATTATGCAACAGGCAGCAATCCTATTTGGGAACTAACAAAAAAACACTCATGCATTCCAATTGCTTAAGTTAGTAAAAGATCATTCTACACTACAGAAGCAAAGGTAAACATTTAGATCTGTTCTACATCTTATCTCTGTATCTTATTAGTAGATATAAAAAAATTTTTTAAAGTGGCAATAGAACAATTCCATCCTAATCTGTCAATTTCTATTCAAGTCAAAACTAGGTGGCAGTTCTTTGTGCAATAAGAAAGACCCCATATGACACAAGAGACTAAAATAAAGAACTTTGCTGTCTTTTATTTTAAATATTTACAATTTGCTTAAAATTATGCCTCATTTACCTAGTTTATCAAAAAAATATCATGAATTAGATAGGAAAGGGACACAAATATCCATTTACTTCATTTAATGGCCACAAAGATCCATTTTTACTTCATATAATTATACTAAGGTTCAGAGAAGGGAATGACTTGTCAAAAGTCACAGAACTGGTTAGAGGCAGAATAGAATCAACGTCTCCTAATTCCACAAGGGCTGGGGAAGGGGAGACCAAAAAGAAAAATCAACAGTACTTTACTTAGCCATGTTTAGTTCTTCTACCTTTAACTTTGACTTAAAATCCTCCATTAGAAGAAGCAAAAAAAGGAGACAATGTTATTTAAGATATTTTTATTGCATCTCTAAAGAAACATTTAATATTGACTTGTCCATAAATTTATATTTATATAGCACAGAAAAAAGTATTTTAAAACATTTCTTACAAAAAATTACGTATGGAAACTAAGATATTCCATAAGAATAAAGGAAAAAATTCCCTAAATTCCTATTAAATAATTGTTTTCTTTTATCAGACATAAATAGAAATTTCAAATACCTTTTTTAAATAACACCTAATATGCTGCAAAAATACTTTTTGAAATATTTATGTTCAATTCCCTTTTTCTTCATCAGTTTCTTAAGTCAGTTCAGTAGACTTTTAAATAAAAGGGCATCATGAACACCTTTAGCAGAAGTGGTCATGGGTCTGCTTCCAGATATATGAAAATATATCATGGAGAAAAGTCCCATGGCTTTACATGAATTTACACAAGTCTTGTGTTTTTTTTTTGGGGGGGGGAGTTGAGGTGGAAACAGTTAACACAAAGTTTTCAATATTTTACATCAATGCTCCTCCCTCTCATCACTGGTTAAGATAATCAAGAGTTAATTTAGGTTTATTTATACCATGTTAACATAGAAAAAAATGGAATGTCATTAGATTTAGAACTAGAAGGGAACTTAGATATCATTTAGTCCAATGCCTTCATTTTACAAAGATCCAGAGAGAGCATGATTTGCCCAAGATTATGCAGCTAGTTAGGGGTCAGTTCTGGGAACTGAATTCAAGTCTCCTATTTTAAAGTGCAGAGCTATTTCCACTGAACCCCAATAGGTTCCATGATTTACTGTAAACTAGATAGCAATCCTACTTTCTAAGTTTCAATGTAAATTTGGCATATGTAGAATTTCAGGTTGTTAAACTAGAAAGGGTCTTTAAGAGCTGTCAAGTTCTAACCTCTCTTTGCAGAAGAGGAAAACAAAATCCAAAAACTAGTACAAAGTGATGCAGTTAAGTGGCAGAATCAGACACTTTACCACCATGTCTCTACTCCTAGGTCATTGGTCTACCTGTTTTAGCCTATCAGAGATCACAATGAAATCTTTCTTTATCAGTCACTGGAAGACAAAACTAATCTGTCAAAAGAACTTAGCTCTCATAATTTTCATCATAAATCAAAAATCCACCAGCTCAATAGTCTGGCTCCAACATAAATAATGAGAAATTAGTCTACAGCAGGCCATGATTGCTACAGAAACATCAGAAACAATGCTACATTAACTTAAGAGTCCTCTATGCATTTATTACCTATGAATGTCAAAAAAGAAAATTCAAAACTTTTCTGAACCCAGTTTGTGATCCATCTCAAGGTACTAAGTTCCAGAAATCTACAAATTACCTACCTGCTTCTCTTTGGGCTATCAGATATGCTTCCTGGTTCTAGTGTTTCTGTCCTCAACAAATCAAAATCTGCTCTATTCTCTGCCTCAGGATGTATGAAAGGTTGATCATATCTCTCTCAGCTTCACCTTTCTTGACCAAAGTGCTTTCAATATTTTCATCTAACCTCACCTGGAAGCAGCTTTATCTAGTGATCTTTTTTTTTTTGCAAGGCAATGGGGTTAAGTGGCTTGCCCAAGGCCATATAGCTAGATAATTGTTAATGTCTGAGGCTGAATTTGAACTCAGGTACTCCTGACTCCAGGGCTGATTCTCTATCTACTGTGCCACCTAGCAGCCCCTATCTAGTGATCTTTCAATGGTCCCTAAAACTCTCATGGAGATAAGATATAACAACAAGAAGGAAAACAAGTAAGTCTCCTTTCTGGGGTCAGAGCCCAGTGAACAGAATGTTAGAGCTAGGAAGGTGGAAAGCGCAATAGTTTTGTAGGCAGAATACCTAGGATCTGATCTTGACCCCTGCTAATTACTTACCTGTGTGACCATGATTAAACTAGACTACCTCTCTGAGTCTCAGTTTCTCATTTGTAAATGTAGTTTTTAATGTGCATTTTAATGCATTGATATAATCATAAAAAAACCTTTGTGGTCAATAAGCAGCCTGCAGGGATACTCATGGAAGATTTAGTGCCTTTGAGTTTGAAACCCTGGTGTGTGACCTAGGGTCCCTTCTAATTCTGTCTCTGTTATTCTGTGATTCTGTTTCTGACCTCCAAGGTTAGAACGGTAAGGCACTGAAGCTCATAGAAGCTAAATTATTTAACCAAGTTCACAGATCCAGCCGGTTAATATCAAAACCAAGACCAGAATCCAAATCTCCTTGACTCTTAGCAAAATGTTATCTGTTAGCTCAGAATCTACCGATTTTTAAGTGCAGTTTGGAAAATTTTCTCTTAAATATGTCCAAAAAGCTTTGTCTAAACCAAATATCCTTCATGGTTTTTAATAAAACCAATAGTTATGTCTCTAGTTTCATTCCATTTTTCAAGTTCTACAGAGATTAGAGTTTCTATGTTAATAGAAAAATCAACTACAATAAAAAGAGAACCTGAATTCAACTTCAAAATAAGGCAGCTTCCTTTTTCCCCCTCTTCTTTGTCCACCAAATACTGCTGTTTAATCAGCTACAAAAATAGAATCAAGTGTGTGACATCTGGTGATTCTGGTTAATGCAGCTCAGTGTTGCTAGTGTGACATTTTGTCACCTGTCCTTGGTCTGCAATTTTTAAATTGTTCCTGTCAGCTCTCTCCTAAATGTGCTGCAAAATACAAGCCTTCAAGAGCTAGAAAATATACTTGGTAAAATGAACTTTTGGAACTACAACTATATAATATCTAAAATTGGGAGGTTTTGGGAAGAACAAGTTTTCACAAGGTTAATGATGTCAAATTATGAAGGGTCAAGCATTTTTTTTTATGTTTTACTAATAAATACATTTAATGAAGTTGGCCATGGAAAGAATTGACTATTCAAATAGGATTCTAACTCCCAAAGATCTTAATAATAAGGTCAATTTTTCTAAAAATCTACAAATAAGTGGAGGGTTTTTAAATTTAAAAATATACATGGTGAATCTTCTTCAGAGTGCTGATGGGACAAAAACTTCCTAATACTCCTCCACTTTTTTCCTCAAAGAATAAATTTATCTGACCTAATAAAATGTGACTTTTTGAATATCAAAATCCAAATCATTCATTTAGAACTAGAAAAGAGACCATTGGTGACTAGAGCTAAGGGCCACCTAGTCCAAACCCTCATTTTACAGAAGAAACTGAAATTCTGAGAAGAAAAATTTGCTCAGCATCACTCAGGTAACAAATGTCATAGTCAGAAGCTGAAACCCCATTCTCCTAAGTCAAGAAATGCTGTGGGCCCTATCTATCATTGTGTACTCCACACAAGGAACATTATGGTCTCCATGATTCAAACTGAATGTAAAATTGGGGTGAAGTTCATAATCTCCCTATACTTATATCCAAAGAATCTTAAACCATAATGATAGTAGCTTTGAGTTTGATACAAATAGCATAACAGCTTTGAGTTCTGACACAAATAATATTAAAAATATCCACTGACAACAAATGTGTAAGCTTATTTTTGATAGACTCTCTTAGGGAGATTAAAAACAAAACAGGAAAAAACAATTAGATGAACTGAACTCAAGGCAGTGGGCTCAAAAAATGTATTGACTTCTAACAAAGTCTCACTCCAAGATTATGTTGCAGGACTACCTACAGTTTAGCTGCTAAGAATCTAATCCCTATGGTAGTGGCTGGTTTGGGGGCATACACAGATAAATCTGAATTGAGGGGTGGAGGGGAAAGGAGGGAAAGATGGGAGAGAGGGGAGAAAGAGAAAAAAGGAGGGAAAGAGATGGGAGAGAGGGGAGAACGAGAAAAAAGGAGAGAAGAGAGATGGGGGAGGGGGACAGAGGATGGAGAGAGGCAGAGACAAAGAGAAAACAAAAACACAGCAGAACACATGATTGAATTTAACAGTAAACAAACAAATGAGTCTATATTGTCCACCCAGTATGAGGGAGCAGGTTCACAGAAACACAAGGCCAAGTGGAATGCAAAGTTCTGTAAAAGAAACCAGATGCTGTCACCAGCAGCAGCTCAAAAATGGCCCACTTTTATAGATTTAATTTCTATATAAAGAGGGATATTATTATAACCATGAAAGGATATTTCTTGCCCCTCCTTACTATGTTATTTCACTCAGTTTTAGTTCAAATGTATATAAGACACTTTGAATGGGTAAACTTACCAGAATAGCTAATGTTTACATTCTAAAAACAAATCTATCACTATTGATACTTGACTCACACCTGCTCCTTTCATTTTGCTAATCTCAGTTTCGTGATTTTCTGGTCAGAATAGTTAAAGACAAAGAAAATTCAACAAGAAAAAAAGTATCCATTGAGGGTAGGTGGAGGAAGTCAATCAGAATCTGTTTGGTTTGGTTTCTGTCTAGTTTGTTTTTGCCATTTTAAACTCCTATTTTGAAGCAAGGTAGAGACAGAAGTCAGAAGTTGAAAAGAGCAGGAGAATATAGTTTACACTTGGTTTTGCCAGACAGTCCTTAAGGTGAATAGGGCATAGGCCTCAAGGTATTACCTTTTCCTGGAACATGTCACTCGCTATTCTTCCTTATATGTTCTGCTAAGGTCTCTCAGTCCTCCTTATCAACATAAATCCTAGGTGGTAAGGCCAAAAAGAAAGACTTGCAACTTGAAGGAGATTCTCCCTTGCCATAGTGGGAAAGAATTTTGATGTAGTGAAGGAAAGCACTTGTTGCCATGTGAATGGGGAGAGAAAGGAGAGGTAAAAAAATGTGGCAACTCAAATTTACAAAAAGATGAATATTGAAAATTATCTTTGTTATGTTGAAAAAATAAAATAACAATCAAAAAATGAATAAATGGGTGAAGGAGTTGGGTTTTAGCCCAGTCTCCTTTTACTTCAGCCATCACAAAAAGTAAAAAGGAGAAATATCATGTAGGCATTCTGTTATAGCAGTGAGATAAAGATTAGCTTTCTCTTCATTCCACAAAAAAAAGGATAACCTCCCTCTTTTCTCCATTCTTTTCCTCTGTCCTGATCAGAACATTACAAATGGAAGGGATTCTGAAGATCACGTAACCCAAGCCACCCAGTTTACATAAGAAGAAACTGAGGACCAGGGAAGCAAATTCACATCCAATTGGCAGCCTAGCTAGAACTAGAGTCAATCTCCAGTCCCCAGGCAGAGCTCTTTCTACTCACAATCTGTTGATTGAGCCATCAAAACTTTATGGACATATCCACTGGATAGAACTTGGGAGCAATTTAGAAGAATGGCAATAGAGGTTCAATTTAGGATATTACGTTCTACAGAAAACATCACACTACATAATCCAAAACTCATGTTAAGAGCTTGTTTCCAAAGACAAATGACTCATGAAGCACCTGGTGAGGAGGGCAACCAGAGAAAGGCACCATTCAGGATTTTAGTTCTAGAAAGAGCGAAAAAGATATATTTCATTTTCCCATTATACAAAAAGCTCACCGGGGGGACTGATACTGTGTTTTACTAGACTTTAGATTACTAATCTCCCCCCAAAGCATAGAAGGTTGAAAAAAGCTTTCCATATCTTAAAGGTGTTGTGCCCCTAATCCCAGGTGAAGGACTACAGAAAAGCCCATTAATGTACATACATTCACACACACAGACACAATGATGGATCATTTATACTATCCACGATCTCTGCTTTCAATTAGGAAACCTTTAGAACTATAATTATAATACAGAAATATCAATCAAATGAGAAAGGCAAAAGGTTTTGAAAATGTTAAAGTGCCATTGAAATGTTAGCTCTAACTCTCCTCAGCTTTCAATGGAATGGAAATAAGAATTAAGTTGCAGACTCTTTACCATGAAACCAAGCCACAAATGTGTTGCTGCAAGGGACCAGATATTTAAATGCAAAAGTAACTTGTACTACTGCTGTGGTCCAGGTAACAACAGCCACAGGTGGGACACGTGGAGGTGCTGGGAGACTGACTGGTAAAAGCTTCTGAGTAACCAGATGTCTCAAGTGAACAGTCTTGCAGAAGTGATCTCATCTTGGCAAGAATACTGAAGAAACTCATGCAAAATGAAGACCAACTATTCATTCAAAGACAGGTTATCACAGCACAAACAACAGCAATTCCCCTGAGTATGTGCAAACACAAACAAATACAGACATATACATACATACACAAGCCCCTAACTTCTTCCTTCAATACTACCTTTACTACCTCCCACATCAGTGTGGTTCACAATGATATTTTGGATAATTATTTCTAAAATTATAGATTGGGAAGACTTGAGTTCATTTACCAAGAAAAGGAAAGATGGAGGGCTCAACAGGGATAAGTATTTTGGAAAGAGGGGAGCAGAGGCCTGCAGCTATTCACTAAAGAGTTCAGTACATGAAACCTGGTTGTGAGAATTATGATATGATTAGAACGATTTTAATAAGTGATTATTTAAGACAAATTATAAATCTGTGGAAAAAACACTTCTAATATCTTCTTAGCATCTGGGGCAGGGTAGGACTCATATGAGGGATAACTTTCAACTTCTTGCAAAGAATGTCATCAATTCCCTTTACTACATGGTCTGACAACTTGGAGATCAGGTCTGACAACAAATTGGAGATCAGGAAAGATACAAGATATGCTCTGCAATGGTAATATAAAGAGATGATTCACTTGAGTTGTATTTGAAAAATCAGGCCCTTTATTTTAGAGGTAAATCAAATCTTGTTCTTGGGTCTGATTAGAAGAGGATGGATTTATATGATACTTCCAGAAAAGGGAGACATATGGGTAAAAAATGACCACTTCCTTCAATGCAGGAGTTTTCTACTTCTAGACCATGGATGGATTTCATGGATCCTGTGAACTTGAATGGGCAAAAACAGTATCTTTATTTTCACTAACTTTTGATTTCTTTTATAATCATCTGAATTTTATTTTATACATGAAAAACATTATCCTGAGAAGGGCATTCCAATTGCTTCACCAGATGATCAGGGGTCCAGGACCCAAAAAGAGTTAAGAAGCCTTGATCAAGTTAGAAAAATGCTTGATGCTATGATTCTTCATTATTCAGCTGTTCCCACTGACCATAAAGAAGGCGTCACATATAGAACCACTATAATCTATTTAAAGTAAATTAGGAGGGGCAGCTAGGTGGCACAGTGGATAAAGCACGGGCCCTGGAGTCAGGAGTACCTGGGTTCAAATCCCGGTCTCAGACACTTAATAATTACCTAGCTGTGTGGCCTTGGGCAAACCACTTAACCCCATTGCCTAGCACAAACAAAAAAAAGGCCTAAAAATAAATAAATAAACAAAATAAAATAAATTACGGTTAGAAATCGGCTTTAATATGTCAAGGAGTCCCTGTCTCTGTATCTCGGAAAAGTTGACCTAAACCAGACCAGTCATATCTCTATTGGTTAAAGATTTTCAACCAATTAAGTCCTGATGTTGAAGATTTTTCTGGTCAATAGTCTTTCTTTCCTTTTTTTTTGGGGGGGGGGGGTCGTCTGCATTTCATTAATGTAGGAAACTTCCAGTAAAGAAATTTCCTCTACTAATTCAGATCAGTATGTGTTATGCAATGTTGAGCCTTTGCTCAGAGCTGAGAGATTAAGTATCTTGCTTGGGATTGCATAACTACTATATTGGGAGGTAGTTTTTTTTTAATTTAATATTTTAGTTTTCCCTCAATTACAAGTAAAAACAATTACTAACATTTGTTATGGATGTAATTTTTCAAATCAAGATTTTCCTGACAAGGTACACTATTCTCAATCTACCAAGCCATACTTTGTTTCACACTATCTTCCTTATATTTAACCTAAGTCAATCTTAAGACTTAAGTCATTCTTTTTTCTTTTACCAGTGAAGGTAGAAGGTATCTAATTATCATCCTCTTTATAATTATTTTTAGAGATTGGGGGGGGAGGGTTTTCTGTCATAAGATAGAGTCTTTTTCCTGAAAAGTTGTTTCAAGTCGTCTAATGGAGATTACTTCCAAATCAGCAATTATAGATGACAGAAACTAATATTGGGCATATTAGTCCAAAAATGACAGCACAAGACAAGAAGCTAAGTTCCCTCAGCTCTACTGTTTTGGACTTAATCCAAATGATGATCTTGGGTAAATCATTTTAAGTGGGGAGTATACCAACAACCAACAAACTTTCCAAGGAATTTGAGAATTAATGAAATAGTTAACCTTGATTATCTTGTACTGGTGAACCAGATTTTTATGAAGAAAAAAAATCAATTTTAAATACATTCATGACACTTTACTAGTAGCAAATGCATAGCAATAATTTTTTTAAAAAGCTGATTTTCATTTAAAACACCAAGCAAGGAATGGACGTATGAATATTCCTAACCTGCAAAATGATTCCTCCACATAATATCAGCGAAACTCATTGGTGGGCCACTGGGAGGGTAGTGTTTACCTTTCAGAGGCTCATGATCAGTCCTTATCATATCCATTAAAGAGTTCTCCAAAGAGTGCAAGTTAAATGTGTCATAGGGCCTATTCCGGTCCTAGAAACAGAAACACAAGACAAAAACAGCATATAATAAAAATGATTCGTAAAAACACACTCTATATTTTGCTTCCTAATAATCCCAATTAAATGTATGAAACATATTCAACATGCTAATTACAAGCAAGGACTTCTGGACAACACATTTTTAAACCTGATCTTATTACTCTTTGTGCACTTCAATAACACTGTAGAGGTTCTCTTAAAGTAGTCTTTAACTGGCATATTTCACTCATTTAAACTAGCCTTCCTGCCAATTAAACCACTAAAAAAAATCTTATCACTTAGCTATTAACTCATTGGGCTTTTCCCTTTTCTTCCTTTGCTTGCTATCCCATAAGAGGCAACAAAACTTCCGAATAGGAAAATTACCACAAACATAAGGAAGAGGTATAGGGAAAATGGCAATATCAGAATCTACAATCTGGACTTCTTTCTCTGGACAAACAAAAGTTGACCATGTTAACACTGATCCATTATTAAAACTTTTACTACTAATTCTGCGAAAAAATTTTATACCTAATTATTTTCAACAAATGATAAGTTTTTTTTTCATATTTTTAGAGTCCAAAAAGAACTTAAAAACTCTTGTCCAAACCCCTTATTTTACAGATAGGTGAACCAAAAAAGAACTACAGAGATGAAGTGACACATCCAAGGTGGTTAACTACAACTTTAATATATAAAAAAGGCTTAAAATCCAGGATACTGTTTTCAGTGATTAAAGGATCATTCAAAAACAAATCAATAGGTATCTGATTCAGTAGTATATATAATACTCAGACTTGAATATACTTTGGGGAGGTAAGAAAATTTAAGTTCCACAATACTGTTTCAAAAAGAAATTTGAATAACAATTTCTATGAACTTGAACCAAGAGGGGAAGCTAGCAGGAGGACCTGCATTCAAATACAGCCTTAGACATCTAATAATTACCCCTTGCCTTACAAACCTCCCCCCCCCAAAAGGAACTTAAACCAAGTGTGGAACAAAAAGCTCATTAGTGGGTATGGCAACAGACCTGGACTCCAATCTTGCTTAAGTCCCTTAATGGCTAGATGACTATGGGACCAATCACTAAACATCTCAGAACCTCAGTTTCCTCACTGAGTTGGACTTAATGGCTTCCCAACTTTTTTTTTTTAGGTTTTTTGCAAGGCAAATGGGGTTAAGTGGTTTGCCCAAGGCCACACAGCTAGGTAATTATTAAATGTCTGAGACCGGATTTGAACCCAGGTACTCCTGACTCCAAGGCTGGTGCTTTATCCACTACACCACCTAGCCGCCCCTAATGGCTTCCCAACTTTTTTCTAGCTCTAAATCTATGACCCTATGATCCTATAAGTATAGTTTTTGAGCCTGTGCGCCACATGAGGTATCCATATATATCACAAAACTGGGATGTTATATTAAAATACAAGCATGCTAATATGAGAGGTGCTCTTGGATGTTTTGAACTGTGGAAAATATCAGGCTCACAGGAACATCAGGTTTTTAGAAGAGTATTCAAAGGCATTGTCCATTTTTCTTGCACAAAGGAGAACAGTCTAGATGAGATGAGCAAGAAATAGCTGATCAATGCCTCTGGTGTTGGTTTTGTTTTTTGTTTTTGTTTTTTTTTTAGGATAAGTCTAAGAGAAAGAGATAGGATTCTAAGATTTAAGTATTTAAAAGTATTCTGATTTGGGGGAGGGTTGGATTGCATAAATATGATATCATCAGTGTGGAAAACTCAAGTATGAAAATTCCTTCCTTTGAAGCCAACATAAAATTAAGTTGTTATATTTTGTCCTACAGAGTAGTCTGAGGACCCTAAATGGCTAGGTAACTTGTTTAATATCACACAAAGCTATCACAGCAGGACTTGACTCTCTGTGCCTTCCTGACTTCAAGGATGTTCCACTATCCACCTTAATATTATCTTCAAGTCCTTTATTTTACAAATGAGGAAAATGAGGCTCAGAGAGATGAAGATAAAGTCATAGAGCAAATAAATGGTCAAATCAAAGTCTGATTTCAGCTTTGCAGATCTAGTATTTTTTTGACTGTGTATCATTGGATGTATTTACGGGCAAAAGCAGAAATGAGATAGTTTTCTAATGATAGGGGCAATGGTTAGAGTAGGCAATGGAGTAATACATGAAAGCAAATGTGAAAATATGGAAAAGATCTATAAAAGTTGTACGAATGGGGGATTTAATATTATAAATAGATAATTTCACAAAAGAAAATTAAAATATACACATTGATTTTATAATTCTAAAAACCAGAAGGTTACAGTATTTATTTTTGATTACAGAAATTTTGCTAAGTTTATTTTTAGTGCGAATTTTATTGAATATGGGATAAAAATATTAGAGGGAACAAAATTCACCAAATGAATTCATATACTTCTTCATGACCCTTGGCAACTAAAAATTGGCAGAACAAGTAGTTGTTTCTAAGAATATTGTCTCTCATTTGTTCCTGCTATTCCATCCTATCTAGATGAGGATATTTTTTCTTAACTATCCTCTAGTAGAGTTACAAGTCTCAAGTCAGTGCATACAACTATTCCTTAAGAATGTCACAATTTCCAAGAATGTTATCTTATTGGTTCCAATACAAGTTGTTTTGGGGGATTTTTTGGCCAGAGGTCATAGGTAAGGGAGAGACGTAATCAGGAAGCAGAATGACAGTCCATTACCTACAATGTCTTAAGAAAATTTTCTGAGCTTCCTTTCCTAATTCTATGGTCCTCTCTGCAATCTCAGTGGTACCAATAGCAAGAGGAAATGACTATTGGGAATGGGGAGGAAGAGAAAGAACCAGCTGGCAGAAGGACAAAGCTCATCAACTATCTCCAGTCTTGAAGGAAGAAAAAGATTTCAACAGATGGAAATGAGGTAGGCATATATTTGGGGCAAGGGGAATAGTTAGTCCAGTTTGCCTGACTTTTAGAGGACAAGGAGTTGAATGAAATCAAGCTGGGAACTAAAGTCAAAAATTTTACAGAAATCTTTAAATGTCAAATTAAATAGTTGATATTCATCCTAGGGGCAGCCTGTTATAATATGAAAAAACTCTTGGATTCAGAGGACCTGGGTTCAAATTCTGACCATGTCATTTTACTTTGTAACTCCAGGCAAGTCACTTTCCTCATCTGTTAAATGAAAAGGCTGAATTGGATGATCTCTCAGATCTCATCTCATTCTTCATCTATATCACTGTAGGTTTCTGAGGTTCTCGTGCATCAGAAACGATATTTTCTCATCTGTGTGGAATGGAATAGACAGAGATGACTAGCTAAGAGGCTATCACAATAGGCCACCTCAAGCTGTCATCTGTCTGAGGAGATCAGCACAGAAGGCTCCTACAGGAACACAGAATCACATAAGCATTACTGAATGTGTCGCTCAGGGACTTCTTGTGTGCCAACTTGCCTGTGTTCAAGAGCATTCTGAATATCTGAGTTTGCTAGATGAATTCATCTTATTATATATACATATAAATGGCAAGAACCCAAAGAAAAAGGACAATTATTTAGACCAATCTATGTGTATTATATGTTGGTAAAAGACAATTTATTTATAATCCCAAAACCTGAACTGAATAAATGTTCCCGGACAGATCAAGCTGTAGAAATGAAGATTTCAGCAATACATAGAACAACTTCTTAACAATTAGAGGTTGCCCTAAGAGGAAGTTGTTCCCCAAGGACCAAAGTTGTTAAAAAGATACTATATGACCACTTATCTAGGATATTGTAGAGTTTTTTTGGTTGGGTTTGTGTTTGGATCTCATTCCAACTCTGAAATTCGATGATCTCTTTCTATGTTCCTGCCTGGAACAGAACAGAGATAGAAACTGATGCCATGTGAAACAAATGAAGTCTCAAAATGACAGATTGGGGCTTTCAAGCCCATTTTCATTAAGGGTTAGTTGTATAAGCACAGCTGTCTCTAATAAGTACCATCCCCCACCCATTCATCTACCTACCCAAAAGAAATCTCTGTGGTGTAGTGAAAAGAACAACCTGGGCTCATATCCCATGCTTACTACCTGTGTGACTTTGAGCAATTAATTCACTTCCCCTCCCTGGACTCAATTTTCCTCATTTGTAAAGCAGACCAGATGATCTTTAAAGAGTCTTGCAGTTCTGGGGCGGCTAGGTGGCACAGTGGATAAAGCACCAGCCATGAAGTCAGGAGTACCTGGGTTCAAATCTGGTCTCAGACACTTAATAATTACCTGTGTGGCCTTCGGCAAGCCACTTAACCCATTGCCTAGCAAAAACCTAGAGTCTTGCAGCTCTAAATCAATGAAGCTACCAGCCCTCCCTATCAAGGTTTCCTAAAATTCCTTCCCTAAGAGACCATCTAAGCCAAACCTCCTTATATTCTGATAAGGCAACTACAGGTGGTGATGATGATGATGATAAGCAAATATCAATGTCAATTCTCCTCACCTCCACCCTCATCTCACTATAAATTACCTGAAAGCCAATCACTACTTCCCTCTCATTGCCATAGAGTAGTTTAACTAATAATTATGTTGTAGTTTGGAGGAAGAAATACAGTATCCTGGAAAGGATGTCATGTAAGTTGGGAGTGAAGGAAGAGGTCCTGGAAAGAATATGGGCCTACAAATGAGGGAACATGACAGCAACAATCTAGGGAAGAGTAGAGCAGATAGGACACCAAAGCTTGCTCCTGGGAGTTGAATAGGACCATAAAACCAACTTTGCTGCTTTGCTTATGACCAGACTTGCACCTGGTGGTCTGAAAATTAAGGGATGCCAGAGAAGCTTCTATGACAGACTCAGTAGACTTCAATAGATACTCACTTGGATAACAAACAAATCCCTGGAGTTTCACAGAACCAATTCTTATTCGTTTTGCCTGATATTCCACATGTGGAAAGTTCTTAACTGAACAAATGTCAGTCCTTGGAGAGACTCATTAAAATGAACTCTAGCCAGGCCTGGTCAGTCTCTATTTGCCACATGCAGTTTATCTGTTTCATTTTACAAGTGGCAAATTTTTCTGACTTAACTGAATGAATAACCCAGAATACAACAACCAAATAGAAATAAAAGGACACAAGTAGAGAAGTTGCAGTCAAGTATTTCACTTAAACTGATTTTCATTTAATGCCAAAATTATTCGTTATTAAAACTGGGCAGTTAGTTTTCATTCAACAGCCTATGTTAGGATTGTCCACTAATTCTGAAGTCTCTCTAATCTATTAGCCTATATAAAGCAGAAGGAGGGGAGGTTGAAATCACCATGTTTTTTCCAAAACACACCAGGAAGTTTCCTAGAATTTAAGATTGCATTTTAGCAATGGTAGCACTCAATCAGTCCAATCCTTTACAAAGTGAGCCAGAAGAAGCTCTGCTTAGTATTACACTATCTTAGAAAATGTCATGGACAGGAAGAAACTTCAAGATCTAGACAGATCAGCTCTAGAGTTGAGTCCACCTGATACAATTCCCTCATTTTACCATTGATGAAATTGAGGCCCAGCAAAGTTTAATGATTTGCCTAAGTTCACATAAGTAGTAAACTAGCAGACCATGGGATTCAAACTCAGGTTCTTGACGGCAGATTCAGCATTCTTTTCTATATACTGTGTATTTTAGTTCAAACTTCTAATTTTATAGAGGAGAATATTGAAGCCCGAAGAAGTCAAGAAAATAATATGCCTAAGCAAGAGAGTTATTTAAGTAGTGGGACTCCCCTTTTTCCATCCAGTTTAAGGCTCTCTGGACTCTACCACCCTCTTTTCTTCAATCTTCCTCCCATTCCCCTCTCCAAACTAACTCCATTCATGAGACATGGCCCTTCTCATACAATCTGGCTTCTCCCAAACCTATACCATCAGAATAATATACCATATTCAGCTAGTAGGCAATTGTCTCAAGGAAAAAAAAAAAGGAGGCTATCACAATGAATCACCAATTCTCACATGATGAGAACTGAATTTCCTAAAAATGACCAAATATATATAACCAAAAGTTACTATGAGTTCAGTAATGCTTTCAAATGTATTTACAATTTTATCCCAACAGCATTTATATTATGCCTGAAGATTATTAATATATATCAAACAGTTGCCTTTCCTAATAGAAAGTCTGTGGACTCCTGGAAGCATGTGGCCCACAATTTGGGAAGAACTTGGCAAAACCATCTCCTGATACAATCTCAGACCTGCCTTTCTTTGCTGTTTCGCAGCAGTTAAAAAAAAAAGGCCTACCTGCTGCTCTAAGAAGGGTCATCAGAGAAAGAGATAGAATAGTATCCAGGACATGACTATAAATTGCATTAGACTTAACATTCACAGAAATGGATTTAAATGCTTTTCTATCACCAACATAGTACCTTAAACAAGTCACTAAACAACCTCTAGAATCTGTTATTTTTTTTATCTGTAAATCATAGATAATGTACTTTACAAGGTTGTTCTATAGAAAGTGGCTTGCAAACTATCAAGTGCCCAAGAAATGTGAACTATTATTATTACCCAACCTTTCTGACTCACAGACACAGAAGCCACTATTTTCTCATTGCCTCTCTGAGACTAAAAAAGGTGCAGCCTATATCAGTCTGACACCATTGTTGCAAAAGGTAAATTTGAACTCAAAGAATTATTCACTGGCTATTATCTTTAAAGTCATTTAGGAAAATAGGAAGGGCCCTGCTCTCAGGGAGCTTGTAGGGTAAAGAGCAAAATGACACTAACATAAGTCTTATCAAATAACATATCTTCTTAGGTTCAAAATTGTTGCATGAGGCCTGAGGAGAAAGATTATTAAAATAATGGGGTGGTGGAGGTAGGGCACAGAAATATAGCATAGAGAGAGATAGCATTTGAGCTCAACTTCAAAACATAAGTAAAAAAATCAACAGGTAAAGGGGAGAGAGGGATCATTCCAGATAGAGGGTACCAGGCATGGAGCATAGACTATGTTCATGGGATAAATAATAGATGGTATGGGCAAACAGTTAATAGACAAGAATAACATAAGCATGTCTCAAGGTGGGAATTTGGCTAGAAATAGCAGGGATAGTCAAGGATCTGTGAGAAGGCTCAAAATTGAGTGGGAATGAAGAAGTGTGGCTTTAAGAAAGGGACCAGAGGAAAAGTAGTATTAGAAGGAAAGGGATATTTAGTCTTTACCAGGTAACCCTTAAAAATCAAAAAACATGTCCACACCCAGCACTCCCCCCTCAATTTTTTCTTTTTCAAACTGAGCTTCTTTAGTTTTCTCATTTCATATTTGGAAAACCAGTAGCATCTATCTCCAAAGTCATAGCCAGTCATTTTGATCCTCCCCACCCCCAACCACAGGCCAACTTCACAAAAAGCATCTAGGAAAAGCAGCAGGAAGAACATTCTTAAATTAACTTTTAAAGATAAATTCAGGTGTGGGATTACTGAGAGAGGAGAGATCCTAAGAAACAAGGCCCTATGGAGGGATGCCATCTGGCAACTTCCTATTTTAAATAATTATTCTTGCTAACTATGTGCTGAGCTCAATTATTTCTACCCTGATGAAGGGAATAAAAGTACTGCCAGTGCTCTCTAAATGATGGTGCCCTGGGACAAACCCCAAGTTGTTCTGCCCTAGTTATAGCTCTGCCTATTCTCACAATATTGTTGTGGGACTCAAATGAGATCATGTATATAAAGTGGTTCGTAATGCTGATAGAACTATACAAATGTCTGTCCCACTGTTGACTAATTTTGATAATTTTCCATACCAACTACTATTTAGACTCCATCAGAATTTGTGAAATCATTTTTTCAATCAGAACGTAAATTTTACATTTATCTAAAATAATGACTTTTTTAAAGATTAGATTTGACCTACTATTCTAGACTCCAGAGATTTTCTGCATCTTTATTTTTTCAGCTTTTAGCTACCTCTCCTACATTTATGTGATTTACAAATTGATAAACATACCACTGAAAATATTGATCAATACAAATGGATGAGCATCCATTGAGCAGAGTTCAACAAAAACAGAAGAATATGTCTCTTTTCATGTATGAAATTCCACACCTTATTTATGCTGACATTTTAGGGTTCAAAATTGTTTCCCAAATCAAGTCAGAATATGATCTGGTAAAATACCTGAATGCTCTTCTATAAGACCACTCTACAGCTTTATGAGATATGGACTAAAAATTAGAGACAAAAATAAAGGGTAGGATGGAGAAAAAGAAAAAAAATTGTTTTTAAGTTCACAGATTTAATGATGTAAGAAAGACCCTTTGGCAGGAAAAAAACAATGCTAATCTGTACAAATTTGCTCAGAAACTGGTCTGAATAATAAATCAGGACACACAATCTAGTATAATTTCCTCATTTTAAGCCTCAGAGAATTTTAGTTACCAAGCTCACACTACTAATTAATAAATTACTTGAACTGGGGATCTGGCACTCTAGAAAAATTAAATAATAAAGATTAGATGGACAAAAAACAAAGGGAGTATATATAATAAGTACTCGATAAAGATTTGTTGGGCTGAATATTCTTAAAAATTTTGGCATATTTCATGTCAGAAGTCAGCAACTTACATTTCCAATCATTCATCAGCATTTGATTTCAGATTGAAATAAATTTAGTGCAGATGAGCCTCTGACAAAAATTATAGAAATTTTAAATCAAACTGGATTTGGCTGTAGTTAGGCACATTTCCTGGTTCAAACAGCACATGCACTAGGTAAGTTACTTAAAATAGGGGCAGCTGGATGGTACAATGCATAGAGCACCAGCCCTGGACTCTAGAGGACCTGTGTTCAAATCTGACCTCAGACACTTAATGATTGTCTAGCTGTGTGACCTTGGGTAAGTCAGTCTTAACCCCATTGCCTTAATAAGAGAGATGTATGTATGTTTGTGTCTATGTTTTGCAAGTGTGTGTTTGTGAATATTATGTATTTAACTCATTTGAAAAATTTTCATGCCTATGTAGACATAATGATATTTCTCGTACTTCCTACAAAGATAATCATTAGTGTTGTAAGGCATCATAAAAAAAAAAATCAACTCTCCATTCTCTAAATTGAATCAAAGGACTAATCACAACTAGCCTACATGTAGCATAATCTATATTCTAAAAATCAAGCTTCCAATAAAGGAATTCTTTCACTTATCTCTACTATGTTTTTTATTGCTGAAAAAAATGTTCTGCTACTTACTAACTGTGTAACTATGGTTAAATCACTTCCTTTTATGGTTGAGAAAACTTAAGTCCAACATCTTTCACTTCTTTTCTACTTTAAGTAGTCCTTGAGATTTGGGTTTTTTTTCCCTTTAGTTCTGATTATTCTTTTACAACATGATTAATATGGAAATATGTTAACCATGTATATGTATCAGATTACTCATAGTCATGGGAAAGGAGAAGGAAGATAAACTAGAAAAATGTTGAACTCAAAAGCTTGCAAAAAGATGAAGTTGAAAACTGTCTTGCATGTAACTAAATAATATTCAAAAAAATTTAATTTGAGATACTAGAGGCCCAAAATTTCAAAATATAGTCAGATCTTACCTTCTTCGTCTATAAAAAAAATGAATCCTGAACCACATAACCTCTGAGGTCCTTTTCTCTTCTAAATCTATGGCCCTACATTTAACCTGAAATACTTCACAAATTTAAATCTTTTTTCCTTCTCCATAATCAGCAGTAAAACAACAGGGCAATTTATTTTTTTGTTGTTATGATAATTGATGACAAACTAAATCTTACCCCCATTTGCTCTGGCCACATTAATCTCAACTTCTTTAACTTTAACAGTATAGTACACCAAATAGATTTAAATATAAACACCTACAGGTATTTTATTAATTATCTACAGTTCAGTGTCCTAATTACCGTAAGTATGAAGGTATTTCTTACCACAGTAAAAGTGAAAGCAGGCTTCTATAGATATCCATTAACTTCAGATAACCCCAAGGGTAGGATAAAGGGAGAAAAGTTACAAAATTTTCCTATTCCTTGTGTAACTAATAGAAAAAAACTCAGAAAAGACAAATGTGTATGTGCTGAGAAAGAACAGTTCTCTACTTGTCAATGGATAAAACAAGACTCCAAATGAAAGTGGAGTGTGGATGGGGGGCAGTTAGGTGGCACAATGGATAAAGCACTAGTCCTGGAGTCAGGAGGACCCAAGTTCAAATTCAGCCTCAGACACTAGCTATATGACCATGGGCAAGTCACTTAACCTTGATTGCTTCTTCCCCCTCCAAATGCAAGTGACTCAAAATTACTAAAGAGAATCAAATAACAGGATAAGCAAATACAACCCAATTTCAAATTTGATAATATTCCAAGTTTACAAAATACTTTTCTCACAACTCTAGCTGGGCAAGTATTTTTATCCTCATTTTATAGATTTAAAAAACAACTGAGGCTCAAAAAGATCTGTGATCAAATGTCTGGCTATCGTGACAACCAGAAATTGAACCCTCATCTCTTTACACCAACTCCAGCAAAAAAGACAAACAGGCTCACCATTTAACAAATGCAGTATCCTTTCCTTTTACTTTCTTTAACTGCTCTTGATTTGATGCTCTCTAATTAGTATTGGAGTTATGTAACTATAGTTCAAATCTCTTCAACTAATTTGTTCGGAACCAAAATTGTCCCTCCCTTTGTTCATATGATTACTGCTGCCCAAGGTGAGTTCCTTTACACCCCTCTTCCCATCACCTAATGAAGTTCTACTTATCCTTTACTATTTAACTCAAATGCCAATAAACTCCAAGTAGCTCCATCCCTCCTTGGTTGTTAATAACTTCCCCATCAAACCTCAGATAACAGAAAAACAAAAGATCAGAGATTTTGAACTGAGAGCTCTAGAGACTAACCAGCTCACATGACAGGTACAGAAATAGTCTTAGGGAGGTCAAGTAACTTACGTGGGGGTCACACTGCTAGTGACTATCACATTTGAAATTTGAGTATTCAGTCTTCTAACCATACAACCCCTAATTCATTTATGTAATATTGAGTATCATTGTCATCGGTATTTAAATTCCACACTCCACTGTAAGCTCTATGAAACAAGACTGCATCTTAGTTAAATTTGGTATCTTTCTCCAGGAACTAACCCAGTGCTCTGCTAAACATTTGAATGAAGTATTTCAATTCAGTACAATGCTTTGCATGTAGATAACATTTAATAGATGTTTGTTGTAGTGATTCCTAAACATTCTTTGAGACAGTTATCCCAAACCAAGAGGGAAATTCCATCTATAAAGGACCACTGAGTTTCTGCTTTGATGGCTAAGTGACATAAATGGTGAATAACTGTGGATCTGTAATTAAGTTGGTTCTTTCTATGCTGATAGATTACCCAATATAAACATCATGCTCTCAGTAGCAGGAAAATATTTCACTGAGTTATTATCCAAAGACCAAAGCACAGTAGTTCCTGATCTTCTTTTATCATTATTTTTTCATATTTTTCCAACTGTTGTTACTATTATTGTGTCCTACTTTCTCCTCTAAAGATTTCACTTCTTGCAGTTTGTACATTTTAAAAATTACTTTCAGGAGGGGTCTGATAAAATGACATTAAATGAAAGTCTTGTCAAAGCACAAAGACAAAGTAAGGTTGACTCAGCTTCTACTAATGAATCTATACATAGTATCAATTATTCTTTCAAATCCATATTCAAGTCATACTGGTCACATGAATAGCTTTAATATTGACTCTGACAGCCATACAAAGGGACATTCAGAAGCATGGTACAAAGCTGTCCAGGCCATCAAGCACAAACCATTAAAAATGTCTAACCAGGGGCAGCTAGGTAGTGCAGTGAATAGAGTACCAACCCTGAAGTCAGGAGGACCCAAGTTGAGATCCAGCCTCAGATCCATCCTAGCTGTGTGACTGTGGGTGGGCAAGTCACTAAAACCCCGCTGCCTTAAATAAATATAAAAATTAAAAAAAAATGTCTAACCAAATATGTATGTCATGGAACACTATTGTTCTATTAGAAACCAGGAGGGATGGGAATTCGGGGAATTCGGGGAAGCCTGGAAGGATTTGCATGAACTGATGCTGAGTGAGATGAGCAGAATCAGAAAAACACTACACCCTAACAGCAACAGGAGGGCGATGATCAACCTTGATGGACACGCTCAGTTCATCAGTGCAACAATCAGGGACAATTTTGGGCTGTCTGCAATGGAGAATACCATCTATATCCAGAGAAACAACTGTGGAGTTCAAACAAAGTTCAAGGACTATTCCCTTTAATTTAGTGGGAAAAAGAAACTGCTATCTTTTTGTCTGATCTTGTTTTCTCTTATACTTTGTTTCTTCCTTAAGGATATAATTTCTCTCTCATCACATTCAATTTGGATCAATGTACAACATGGAAACAATGTAAAGACTGACAAATTGCTTTCTGTGGGGGGGGGGGTGTGGAGGGAGGGAAGTAAAATTGGAGGAAAAATTATAAAACTCAAAATAAACTTTAATTTAAAAAATGTCTAACCAAAATCCCAGATTTCCTTAGTAAACTCAACAAAGATATATTATAAAATTTATCTCAAATCTCTTTGAACCTTTTTTATATTTTCAGGCAGAATCATCTGTGGCAAGAGTTCTATAACTTTATTACCCATTGTTTCAAGGAATATTTGCTTTGATACATTTCAAAACTTTACTAAGTACCTAGATGTAAGATACAGGAGCAGAAATACAAAGATGAAATGCCTGCTTTTAAAGAGCTTGTAATTTAGCATAAAAACAAATAAATATAAAAAAGAAGACTATGCCAATTGGATACTGCGAAAAATTGGAGGTAAGAGATATCACTTAGGTGCCAGTTGGGGGTCAGGATAACCACAGGAAAGGTCTTTTAATTGATCACATCCAAAAAATTACCAAGTCTCATCCAAATCCTCTCTCTACTGTCTCTCTCATATCAATGTCTATCCTTTTAGTATTTTTATGCACTTAAAAACATTCTGAGAAAAAGGAAAGTGGAGCTCAGATAACAGAACTGACCAGGGTCCCAAAGATTCTAAACAGCTAAGCCAGGATTCAAATCCAGATAACCTAACTTCAAAAATCCAATGCTTTTTTTCCATATATACTATACAATTCATTAAAAACTAACTTTATTTCTAGAATTAAGAATTTATAGCTTTTACACTAACAGAATCAAACCAACTAGGATAAGGAAGCTGATGACATTAAAAAAAATCTTTGCATCAATTATTTAAATAATCGATCAATTACCATATATCCAAGATATATGAAAACATAAAATGTCTGACACAAAAAGTCAAGGCAATCAAGGATATGAATGAATAGTTCTTGAAAAATTGCAAACTATTAAAAAAAAGAAACTCATAGTAAGAAACGTAAATCAAAACAACTCTAACTCATACCCAGCAAAATGGTAAAGGTGATAAAAGATGGGAATACTTGATACTGGCCCCGGTACTGAATGAGAGAAATAGTAATCCTGTTTGGGAAAATAAGAATTCAAACATTCTAGAAGACAATTTGGAATTTCTCTAATAAAGTGACTCAGGCGCTCATAACCTTTAACAAAAAGATCCCACTCTTAAGCATCTAAATCCTTGAAGGTCAAAGAGAGAAAGAAGCATTCCACATAAATCAAAATATTTAGAGTAATACCTCTTGTAGTATCAAAGAATTGTAAACAACATCATCTCCTATTTATCCAACACTGAATAAATAAGTTGTGATATTTAAATATAATGGAATATTACTGTGACATAGAAAAAGATGAACATGAAAAATATAGGAATGCATAGGAAACACAAAGTGAAGTAACCAAAACCAGAAAAACATGACTATAAAATGTAAATATAATGATTATAATAATGTAAACATCAAGAACAATAAGACAATTGAAACTGAATGCAAAAGAGTTGAATAATAGCCAAGTTTCCTTCTGGATCTAATTTTATCATATAATGAAACTATGATCAAACTAGGCCACCCCCCAATAACAGCGAATTAACATTTAGATAACATATGTAAAATTGTTCTCAAACCATAAAGTGTTATCTCATTTTTACATATGAAGTAAATGTGAATATTAATCTCCATTTTACAGCTGAGGAAACAGAAGTTGAAGGAAGTTAAGTGACTTGCCAAGTGTCTTATTTTTTGTTGTTGTTATAGAGAACAGTTTTTTAGGTGGTTGAGGATTGAACACATTAGGAAGAATAGGTGTGTAAAAACAAAAGAAAAATAAAATTTTGCAAATATTTTGTTTTAATAATTGAGAATATAAATTTTCTGTTATTGAATAAAAACCAACTGACCCCAGTAGAATGTTAAACTCCTAGATGAATAAGAACACCTTTATTTTTGTCTGTGATCCTAGTAGGTATAGTAGGCATTTACTCCATCTATTGAAAGGAACTGAATGGGAAAAGGCATGACAAGAAAAATGAATAATTTGGTTAGATTTTGTTCAAAGGAAATAGACCTTAAATGTCTATTTTATGCATTTCGACAATGTATACTTTCATTTGGTATGATAAGGAACCACTGGAGACTTAATATTTTTATCTTTTCAAGAGATGCAGCAAGGTCAAGAAATTAGGAAGCTGGTTTGGAAGGAAAGACTTGGGTTTAAGGGGAGCCTCTCACAAGTTACCTGTGTAACTCTGAATAAGCCCCTTGACTTCTTCATTCTCAAAGTCAACTCCCTAGGATTGATGCAAAGCAGCTGATGGGGGGGGGCTGGGGAGGAGGTGAGAATTCCTTGCTGGTTCAGGTCTACATCTCCCCAGAAAAAAACAAACTGTTCAGAGCTATTCTGAGTGACTACAATGTTTTGTTCATGCATATCATCTTTAAAAAGGTGAATGATAGCTTCCTAATTAGGGCCCCATATCCACTGAAATGAATTTAATAAATATTTGAAGTGCCTATGATGGGTAAGGTGCTGAGCTCTATTCCATTACACAATTTCTTCAGTCCATATTTTCCTACACATGGCTGGGGCTTATTTACTCCAAGCTGATGTAGCATTGAGGAGGACATCAACAGACTAGGGAGATGTCCTGCCACCAAATCATTTATGCCAATAAATGAAAGCTACCCACAGGCAACATAACGGGTAAAAGAACTGAACCTGGGAGTGAGTAAGACATGAGGTCAAATCTCAACTCAGACCCTTTAGCTGGGTGACTATGAGCAAGTCACAGAACCTTCTACCTCAATTTCCTCAGCTGTAAAATGGGGGTAATAATAGCTATTCAATCTTCACAGGGCTCCTGTAAAATAAAATGAGATAACATATATTCAGTATTTTGAAAACCCTAAAAGCTATATATGGGGCAGTTAGGTGGCAAAGTAGATAGAGAATTTGGCTTGCAATGAAGAGACTCATTTTCATGAGTTCAAATCCAGCCTGAGAATCTGGCTAGCTATGAGACCCTAGGCAAGTCACTTAATTCTATTTGCTTCAGTTCCTCATCTGTAAAAACTAACTGCAAAAGGAAATGGTGGGAGCGGCTAGGTGGCTCAGTGGATACAGTACCAGCCCTGGAGTCAGGAGTACTTGAGTCCAAATCCAGCCTCAGACACTTAATAATTACCTAACTTTGTGGCCTTGAGCAAGCCACTTAATCCCACTGCCTTGCAAAAACGTAAAAAAAAAAAATTGGAAATGGCAAACTACTTCAGGATCTTTGCCAAGAAAACACCAAATGGGGTCACAGAGATTCAGAGAGGGCTGGAAAATGACTTAACAATAAAGTTATATGCAAATGCAAGCAATTATTGTTAATATCATTCTTACTATGGCATTCCACTAGCCTACTTTAATGAATTTGTGGTGTGATCCCATCAAGGTAGGCATTATCTCCAACTATCAAGCATAACTCAAGATTAATACCTGTCTATCCTTTGCAATTCTTACCTATGTCCTCTTATTAATCTAATAGAGGAAGTCTACCAAATATGCCTTTATATTGTCTTGACATTACACAGACACCTTATGCTGATTGTCCTGCACAATTCTTCATTTGTGCCCTAAATATATCTATTACTCTCCATTGCTCTTTAGATGATGAACTTCAATTGATCAGCGATCATGGCATTCTATGACTATGCCATACAACATAACCAAAATAAAAATAGTGTTTAAGACAAGTCTTTGTTTCAGGGAGAAGCTTAGGATCATTAAAAGAACTCTACAGTTTCCACATGCAATTCAGCCTGCCTTCCTCCTTCTGTTCAAATGTGCTTCAGCTCATTGTCCATTCTCAGTATACATGTACAAATGGATCCCTCTGTGGGTTCTGTCTCTCAAAAATTTAGTTAGAGTCCTTAGTTTATAAGTTTTGATCAAGAGCACCTAAGAGATGGTCCTCTCCTGTCACCATCTTGGCTCCGCCCCATACATGTACAAATGGACAAGTTTTATGGGTTGTTTATCCAAATTCCTAGACAGTCTTTATCGGGTGAAGGTTTGTTTGTTTTTTCCCTTCATGAAGATCATTAAGGCAAACTCTGATGAAATGTTATTTAGAAAGTTCTGCAGAATTTCAAGGCTAGTTGCAATTTGCACAATATTTTCTGGAAGGAGAAGCATCTGGCAAAATACACTTTAACAGGGGTTCTTAACCTAGAGTCTATGGATTCCTTTAGGATCCTAGAGCCTGTGAACCCAGGAATACAATGACAATTTTATTTTCAGAATATCTAATTGAAATTTAGCATTTCCGTCATTTTTAAAAAAATCCTTATTCTGAGAAGGGGTTCATAGGCTTTACCAGATGGCCAAAGGGGACCATGATACACAAAAAGGGCTAAGAATCATCAACCAAGATTGCTTGAAAAGAAAACTTAGATATGTCTGGATGTGTGCATGTTTCTGCTTTATACTTCACTTAATGTGCAAAAAAGTTGAATTTCTGTTACATTTTTCAAGGAATCTTGTATGATTTTTTACCACACGCAAGAAGACATCTTACTGAAGAAGCAATTATGTGTTTAAATGGTCTACTCCAACTGTTTTTCCTCATCTATTTTTTCCAATGAAATTTTCTCAATCAGCATACATCTGGGACTATGATGTTAAGAGACCAAATGGAAGGACTGTCCCATACTTACAAGTGAAGATTTTATTTTATTTTGTTTTTAACATCTTCAGAGATCTTTTTTTTTTTGATGATTTTTTCCCCTTTGGTCTGTTATCCTTCTGGTTCCATTTTTAAATGCTCAGGGAAAGGGAGAGGGTTGATTTTGCCTTTTTAAAGTATATTTTTCCCTCTACTACTTCTAACTGCTTAATGAGTTAGCGCTAGTCAAAATCTGCCAGTATCTTCCATCAATTTTATAAACAAGTTTTTCCCTTGGTTGCCTTATTTATGTGCTTGGTAAAACCAAGTGTTTGCTGACCGAGGTATTTTCTGAAATCTTTAAAACCTTTAGGGCAACTGATTTATATCTACTTAACTTCTCAAGGAAATTAATACTCTTTTCAATGGATGTCTGCTCCTCCACTCATCTTTTTTTTTGGGGGGGGGGGTTGCAGGGCCATGGAGTTAAGTGGTTTGCACAAGGTCATATAGCTAGGAAATTATTACCTGTCTGAGGCTGAATTTGAATTCAGGTCCTCCTGACTAGACTGCGCCACCTAGCTGCCCCTCCATTCACTTTCCATTCTTCAGTATCAATGATGTGTTTCAATAAGTTAGGTTGAAGTTGCTTGAACTACACCTTATCTTTTTTTATTTATTTTTCTTCTATTTTATCTTTGCTCTAAGTCAGTGATTTACAAGACAGTTGATTTGAGAATAACCTCTACATAAGTAACAAGTAATTTCCTGTCAAAAAGCAATAAATTTCATTTACTGTTATACTATTTTGTGCTCACTATGTGCAGTATCCTTTAATTCTTAAAGTATTTTGACATGTGCATGAGTTTTCTATACTCTGTGCCCTTGAACGTCCTTGGAGCTATAGTCTGGATCAATATTGTCTCAGAAAACTAGCCTACTTCACAGTGCTTCCCAGATGGCATAGCATAAGGACTAGGAATTCTTGTAAGAAGGTACATAATCTCCAGACTATTATGAGGAACTAGCTCCAATTTCCAAAAAGTATTGTGAAATATTCCTTAGGATCCAAAGTCATCCCAGTAGCGAATCCAGAGAGCATGTGAAATCTTCAACCACAAACCTATAGTTTGCTCACTATAGTACATTTCTGCCATAGATGTCTATGTCAACATTTATTTATAGCCACTATTAAGAAGGAATTCTATAGGTACTTAATTTGAAATCCTATTGGGCTTTTTCTCTGGAGATATTACCTGATTGCTAGTCTTCACATATGAAGACACAAGAGAACCCCTGATTATTTCATTAATAAAGGGCTCCTTCTAGCAATTAAAGCTTAATGAGCAAAAATAAACAGCATATTTGTAAAAATATCATAATTATCTGTTTTGGTTGAGAGGAATCTTTTTTTTCCCCAGTATCCTGGGGTTGATCATCCCTGACTTAATATCTCAGAGCAACTTTTTATTTCCAGTGTCATCCTTGTGATGAGAATATTTCAATTCATCTATTGTGACCATTGAGTTGCATTCCTGTTTTCCTATTGTATGTAACTTACTGATAGAGAAGCTGGAGAAGTTATCATGTTGCATTCAATCAAAAGCAGTTAAAGGATTTCGATAATGATGCTAGATCAGAACAGAGCAATGTTCTTCAGTCCTTCACTTTGTCCCAATTCCCAGAGCTAAAGCACCACTGTGATCATTACTATCTAAATTTGTAAAAAATATAAAGAAAAATTCCATTGCAGCAGATTGTAAAACAAATATTATCCATGTTAATGACTGTGATATAGGTGATAGCTGAGGCAACAAACAAGTCTTGATTTCAACAAGATTAAACCATATTTGGAATATAGTTTTGTACCAGATGATCACCTCCAAGACATCTCCTGCAGACAAAGCATACTGTGAAATCTGATTAGTGGACAATCTGGCAAAGATGTCCCATTGCAGACCCTCATTGTGTTTGTAAAGAAATCACTCCTCTCTGAGATAATACAGGAAACACACTACTAAAAATGTATCCTCTTGCTCATTTCAACCAACCAAGCATTTGCACCAAGTTGCTGATGAAAAGATGTGTAGCAGAATTCGCAGATTCATATGAATCTGACAGGGGCCGCGACGTGAACGCTTCTGCTATGGCCCCCTGTTATCCACTACAACCTCCATATCTGTTAACAGCAAAAAGAAAAATACATTTATGCAAATGACTTTGGTATGAAATAGAATTTATATGACTATTCACATGTCAGTCTGAGTCAGACCTAGAGTTCTACCTTTTCAAGGATGGATATAAGCTCTTCATTGGTGCTCATGTAGATTCCCTGCTGTGAGCCACAGTTATCACTGTTATTGCCTGCCTACACATCACCAAATAAGGAAGCTCAAAAACTCAGATCACAGAATGAGGGACATCAACAAAAGTAATTCAACATTTACCAGGCCATGAGGAGAGATAAGGAAACACCCTCCATAAACTGGAGATTAGGGATAAACAAGGTAGGCCTATCTAGAACACAACAGGCAAGCAAGAGAGTACCTCAGCACACACATTTAAATATTTCATTAAGACCAATATTTTTTATTGCCAGAAGATTTGCTTTACGATTGCAAATAGTTATTTATTTTGTGTTAAACTGGATGTCCTATGGTGGTAATTCGAAGTCTCTAGGAGTCAGTAATACTTCAGAGAGAAGGAGATACAGTGTTTTAATTTAACTAAGGTACACAAATATTTTGTTCTCCCCTCTGAATCCTGGAGTCAATCTGGGGATGGGGAAAACAGACTGTTAAAATTACTGTGTGACCATTTATACCTTGGAAATTAGTAAACATTACAAACTAGAGTTTGATTTTCTGTTTATTTACTGTGTAGACTTAAATAATGGAAAAATGTTAATAATGAAGTTTAAATTTAAAAGTATAGTTTGTTCAGAAAGCTGGTTGTTAAAACATTCATAAACATATTCCTGGCTCTGTCTCTTCTTGGCTTAAGTTACTAAACCACTTCCAATATAGAGTCTGTAAAGTGAAGTAAAATGATGGAGAAATAAAAAAAGCTATGATGCCAATTCTTGAAAGATCCACTGAGGAGCACAGAGGTATCAGTTAACAAATATTTATTAAGTATTTGTGCAATTAATCAATTGTGCAAGCCTTGGGGGATACAAAAAAACCCATGGAAATATAATTCCTGTCTTCAAGTAGTTCACATTCTGATGGAGAAAACAATTATGTACCAAAATCTGAATGCAATATGGCAGTATGGTTAAAAATACCAGTAGTAGTAATTCAACTAGCAATAAAAAGCACATCAACTTTTTATGTTCCACATTTTAAGATTTTAGTTCTTTCCCTTTTCCTCTCCCCCTCCCTGACTTTCATAGTGGGCTTGAGATCTGGATAAGTGAGACGATGGGGTATTTAGAGGGTTAGCCAAGAGACTAGATGGAAGGGGGAAAGGGGGAATTAGAAAACTTCAATCTTTCCTGAGATCAGAATGGAAGCAAGACATAGACTCAGTTTCTGAAAATATCAGGGGGAAAAAACATTCCTACTACAGTAACATTCAAAGAACCCAGTCATCCAAGCAAAAGAGAATCAACCAGATAACTAGTTAGGAGACAGGGAAGGAGTTTTCTCCAAGGGAAGAAACCAAATTGAATCTGGAAGAAGCATATCAGGCTAACCAACTCAGCAGAATATCCTATCATAACAGACATAGCAGTGGTCCTCAAAATTTCTGTGATAATCTACTTTTCAACACCTTAAATCACCAAGGGAAATTAAGGAGATTGACAGTCAAATTCTTGAGCAACTGTGACTGTGTAAAAGAAATATAAATTGTATTGAAGAGATGGACAATGAGGCAAAGCTAAGGTGGAAGTAGAGGGGAACACTATAGTACTTTGAATTTGAAGTTAATTCGAATTAATTCCGAATTCAGATTTTGACTTTTTTACTTATTAGTTGTATTATATTAAACAACTTAAAGCTGTCTAAGCTCAGTTGTCTTTTCTGAAAAATTCAGGAACTGTACTCAATGATCTCTAAGGTACTTCCATCATTGACAGTTTCTAAGGGAGGGAGAATGAAGGACAAACAACTAAAACATACGGCAGTCTATGTTATGGATAAGATGAACAGGGGGAGAAGACACGTCGAGCCCTGAAAACAGTAGACATGGAAGCCAGGTCTCATGAGCATGGGACAAATCACAATGCATCCACATCCTCTTATCTCATGTGTGATTATACCATTGTTTCACTAGACCCTCTCTAGAGGAGCTAATGAAAACATTCACTGTCGACCTTCTTAAGATTTGTAGAGGGCAGCTAGGTGGCGAAGTGGATATAGCACTGGCCCTGGAGCCAGGAGTACCTGAGTTCAAATCCGACCTCACACACTTAATAATTACCTAGCTGTGTGGCCTTGGGCAAAGCCACTTAACCCCATTGCCTTGCAAAAACAAACAAACAAAAAAAAAGATTTGTAGACAACAGTACACTCAGTGCTGGGAACCTCTCCTTTTTCAGACTTCTACTTCACTCTAATCCCATGGATATATAATGGACATCCTTTGGGGTGGGGGGTTGCAAGGCAATGGGGTTAAGTGCCGGCCCAAGTCATCTTCTCTCTTATACAACACTGAGCTTTGAAAGCTACCAAGAGATTGCATTCTGTGGAAAAGTGCTACTGCTACTGAAGTTGCTTCTGCTGCTAGGAAGGCAGAAATTACTTGAGCCCTGAGGTGGTGTAGTTGATTTAAATAGTTTGCATTTCTGAGGTCAGTTGAAAATAAGGAATCCTAGCTCACCAAGCAAATCACTTGCTAAACTTGCATTTAGAGGGAAAAGGAATTAGTTTTTAAATCTATCATCTTATCTTCTATTATTTAAGATAGGGAGACAAATATTTAACACTTAAATTTACATAACTTTTTATATATCTTGAAGTCATAGATAATTTTACTTTGAAATCAGTGCCTACAGCATCAACATCTCACCTATCCTCCTAAAAGCATCACCAAAAAAAAATTTTTTTAAAAACCAGATATCTTATTATCTGATTTTGTTATCTCTAAGACTTTTTGTTTCTTCCTTAAGTATATGATTTCTCATCACACTCAATTTAGATCAATGTATAACATGGAAACAAAGTAAAGACTGACAGATTACTTTCTGTGGGGGGTGGGGGAGGGAAGTAAGATTGGGGAAAAAATTATAAAACTCAAAAACTCAAATAAAATCTTTAATACTCTGCAATTCAGAGTTTTCATCAGTTCAATTTTTTTTTTTTTTTTAGGTTTTTGCAGGGCAATGGGGTTAGGGTTAAGTGGCTTGCCCAAGGCCACACAGCTAGGTAATTATTAAGTGTCTGAGGCCACATTTGAACTCAGGTACTACTGACTCCAGGGCCGGTGCTCTATCCACTGCGCCACCTTGTTGACCCTAGTTCTATTACTTTTAAGAACATCTAATAACTGCTAATGTTTCTGTCAAGTTGAAGAAAAGAAATAATGACTAGAGAAGGCTATTTTGGAGTAAGTATGTTTATTTAAATACATTCATATACCTAGGATCCTTAAAAAGTTTAGTGTGAGGTGGGCAGATACATCTTGCAAATCTATTAATATACTTAGGAAACTTTCTATATATATGTGTATATAAACACATCTGCAAGTGAGGAAAGGAAGGATGAAAAAAGGAAAGAAGAGAAAGAAGGAGGAAGAAAGGAAAGCAGTGAGGGAAGGAAGGGAAAAAAAGGAGAGGAAGGAGGAGAGGAGGAAAGGAAGGAGAGAATAAAAGTACATCATCATTTTTGACCCAAGCATGCAATTGGCTCCTCTCCAAACTATAATTAGCCCCCAAATAATTGAAGTAGTACTGCATTTTTACCTGCCCAAAGAGATGCCTATTCATATTATTCTTAATAATGGATAGTGAGAAGGCTGTCACAATCTCATTGTTCATCTCAATGTCTCAAAGGATTCACTGTTCTTGTTCTTAGAAGTTTCTTCTTCATGATAATATTGTGTTTTATTCACAGGCTCAACTACATGGTTAGGGTGTATGGTCTAGTACCAACTAAGAGCAATTCTAAAAGTTGCAAAATTCGTATTTTGCCTTTTCATGTCCACTCTCTTGGCAAGATTGTGGGATGGATTGTGGTGCAGATTTATTGTAGAGTAATGTAAAAGGAAGAAATATGTGAAGAGGCTGAAGGGGGAGGTTAAAGCAAAATTGTAGAGGAACTTGAACACCAAGCCAAGGAATATTTTGTCCTAAAGGCAAGTTGGAGTTACTGGAAACTCTTGAGAGGCATAGGTTGTTCTGTAAGGTTTATGAAGATGGAAAAGAATAGAATTTGGGAAACCTTTTATAACACCCAAATTGTAAGCATTCAGATTTTCCCCAGTGCCCAGATGGTTCTCTCTAGTAAAATTGAGGATTTATAACTCACTTCATTGAATTAAATTTATATCTAAGGTTCCATCTGGCCCTAAACATCAGGGATACTAGACCCAAGTAAATTTACCTTTCAGCAACCCAATTTATATAAATTCTGTTCAATTTAAAAACCTTTATGAAGTTGCCACTAATCCCAATTTGCCCAGAAGAAAAACAGGGAATGATTCTTTGCCTTATAGACTGGACTCACAATACAATGCCTTTAACAGCAAGCTCTGAAAAGGCATTTAAAATAATCCACCTTATAAAAACTCGATTTACACACTTTCCTGGAACACACCAATTAGTATAATGTGAAGTATCTCTGAAAAAAAAATGAATAATAGAATAGTCATATTTAACTTAATGCACCTTAAATATAGATTCTTCTCCTTTGCTAGAATGACTGAATATTGTAATTATTCCCATTCAAAAGAATTTGCAAGTCCTTGATGCACTCACAAAAGGAATAAATCTAAGAGGGAAGTTTTAAGTTGAGAGAAAAAACTGAATGAGGGAAAAGATATTAAGTGAAAAAGGTAAGAAAACCAAAGTGCCAAGATTCTTGTAAAATCTAAAGGCACTTGGGGAAACTACCCAAGCTATTCTTCACAACACTGCTCAAATGATTTTCCAAATATACTACCATTCTGATAACATCACTTACTTAAAAAAAATAAAGTGAACATTTGATCAAAATTTTCAAGGCTTCCCAGATTCTGGATCCAACCTTCTCCCAACTGTCCTTACACCTACTCTATTGTTCTAACAAAAATGAACTATTCCATTCTCATCCTATCCTCTCTCATCTCTAGGCCTTGACTCACAAAATTTCCCCTTAAGTTCATTCTTCTCTTTAAAGCCAATTCAGATGTCATTTCCTCCCCTAATGTCTTTTCTCTGTTGTTTACTCTGATAGAAATGACCTCACCCTCCTCAAATTTCTTACACTTCTTTGACTGGATACTTCCTTTGTTTGATCACCTTGTATATCAGAGATTTGGGTAGTCATTCCTCAACCCTACCCATACCCATGAGATCATAAGCTTCTTCTCAAAACAGAAACTATCATAACAAAATTTGTTTCCTTAGCATCACATTTATGTACATTGTTAAAGTTAAACAAATAATTTGTGAATTGATCCAATGCTCAGGATAGTGACTAGAACAAAGTAAGCACCTAAATAAATGCTTGACTGGGTCAGCTAGGTGGCAACTGGTCCTGGAGTCAACAGGATCTGAGCTCAAATCCAGCCTCAGACACTTAATCATTACCTAGCTGTGTAGCCTTGGGCAAACCACTTAACCCCATTGCCTTGCAAAAACCTAAAAAAAAAAAAAATGCTTGACTAACTAAAATTACAGGGGACAATCAGTCAGTAAGAATTTATTAAACAGCTATGTTCCAGGTATGTTGGATTAAAAAAAAGAAACAGACATTCCCCCCCAAAAAACAGTCCCTGAAGAGCTTAGAATCTAGTGAGAGTCAATAACTGTACAAACAAGGTATATACAGGCACCAAAGGCCTTAACAAACAATCAAATGAAAAAATAATACAGCTCCTTTAACAAAACATAAAAAAGAATATTTCAATAACTTCGCATCTATATTCATAAAGTAGTTTGAACTGCAATTAGTTAATCCAGAACAAAGGTCACTAATAATGTGACCGTGATAAAATCCATGTAGAACTGAGAAATTCTAAACTTGTTGACAAGTTTACTGATAAACAGTGTGATACATGGGTTCTTGCTTGTAGTTATAGGGAGAACTATTAATGTATCCATGGAAAGCTGAAGATCTGAGTTTCAGATCCAGCTCTAAGGTCATAACCTTAGACAAGTCACCTAAGCTGACTTAATGATTTTTCATCTGTAAAGCAAGAAAAATACTAATTTGCTCTACTCAACCAATAGAATTGTCATTAGGATCAAATAAAATAATAATGCATTATAAAGTTCTTACATAAAATGAATAGTACTATTATAAAAGTAATAGAAGGAATTGGCAGGCATTATCTTACATTCATGGTTGATATGGGCAGTCCCTAAAGAAAAGGGGTAAATATAGTATCTATATTAAAAAGAAAGTTGAAAAATTCATGGGAAATAATAGAGCAAATCACTGTATAAGCAATTTGCAGTCATGGGATGATTTTAAAGTAGACTAAAAATCAGAAGAACTAAAAATAAATTTTTAAAAAATCTGATGCTTATTTAAAATTTTTTGGCTAAGATGCAGACAACCCCTATATTAAGGCAATTTAAACTAAAGATAAGTTAGCTCAAACATTTCACCACGGAATTACTTTAATTATATAGGACAGTATTTAAGGTAATGTATGCACTTATTCTTTTTAAACACTTTAAGAAACAGGTCAAGATAGTTATTTGCTAATTTATATGCCTAATCTTGACTGTTTCCCACTGGGTAAGGTAGTTTTCCAAAAATGCTTAGTCTGTCTCCAAATTGCAGGTGAGATTATGGTTCTACTGATGCACAAAAGTATGTGAAAATTAAAGAAAAACTATCTGGTGGGTGTAATCTGGCTTCAAGTTTGCACAGAGTAGAAGAGAATTTATCTTCCTATAATCACAAAAGCTTCAGGAGGGAAAAATGAATAAGACTGGAGAAATAAAATGATTTGGGAAGGTTATATAAAACAAGAATAATGCAGTTCTATCAGGAGAAGATTATTAATATCAATTACAGACTGAACTGATAGAAAAAATCAAACTTATAAAAATAAGATGACTCTGGGCAGATGGAGTCATGTTACAGCAATTTTATTCTGTTGGGCAATAGAGAAGACAGACAGATGAGAGATCATTAGAAGATAAACTCTTAGAAAGCAGGAAGTTTCTCACTTTGGACTCTGTATTCTCAGCATCCAATATGGTGTTTTATACTTTCATAGGTTTCCAGAATTGAACTGAAGGGAAGAGGAAAGTAGCAGGTATAAAATTTGGGCTTCCTATTCTGCCCCAATATCATTCACTAACTAGAAAATAGAGAGATCGATCATGTCCAGAATTAGAAGGAACCTTTCTGTGATTTTCGCGTCTGAAATCAAATTCCCAGTGGTGTTATCCAATCAGAGAGATGTAGTTCTAACAGCAACACAATGTGAACATGCCTACCATGACATGCTACCTTCACATAGCTACAGAATTCAGAACACTTAAGACTATTCACTGGTCTCATTTATTTTGGTAGCAATTAGGGATTATCCTCAAGCCTATGGCATCACCCAAAGCACTGAATGGCTGAAGACCAAAGCACTCTGCCTGGTTCAGGATAAACTATATTAAACCCTATTTCTTAGCCAGTAGCACTGGTGGTCTGGTTGTTTCTTACACTACCACTGACTCAATCTCCCTACTTCAGGCATTTCCACTGACAGTCTCCCATAACTAGCTGTCTGTTCCCTAGTCCTGGAATGCTCTCCCTCTTATTTCCATCTCCTGGTTTCACTAGCTTTCTTCAAGTCCCAGATAAAATCTCACCTTCTGCAAGAATGGTTTCCTGACCCCTCTTAATTCTAAAGCCCCCTTCTGTTGATTATCTCAAGTATATTCTGTCCATGGCTTACTTACACATAGTTGCTTGCATATTTGTCTTTCCTATTAGACTGTGATAGTCTTGAGAGTAACCACTGTCTTTTTACTTTTATTTGTATCCTCAGCACTGAGCCCAGTGCCTGAGCATGTAGTATATTAAATATTCAATGATTTTTTGTTTTCAATGATTATATTAAAAATCTAGAATTATTGTTCTTTGAAAAAACCCACACTCAAGAACAAATGAATGCTTACCACCTGACAGAAAGATAACAAACTCAAGATGTAGAGAAAAACATACACTTTTGAACATATTCAACTAGGAAATCTGTTTTAATAGATTATGCTTATATGTTACAAAGAGTATTTTCTTTTTTTCTTAATGAAAGGGGTGAAGAGAAAAGAAATGCATATTAATTTTAAAAATAAATTAGCTCAAAAATAGATTTTTTTTCCTCTTTAAAAATCACTATACTCATGCAAAAATTTTCCCTCTATTCAGCCTGCCACTGACCCAAAACAAACTTGTTTTAAGTCAAACCCCACATCAAGTGAAAGAAAATTGTCATATGTTCCAGAGTAACCAAATCAGCTCACAAATTCACTTGGAAACTATATGCCAAGAAAAAAAAAAAAACCCATCATAACGGGCAAGTCAAGACTTGACCTACAGAATTATCAATGATGATGGAGCCTTGGTGCCTCTCAACAAACAAGGAACCTGGAGTCACAAGGTCCAAGTTTTAAGTACCAACTCCACCATTGCTAGCCCTATGATCTCAGCAAGACAGTTAACCTTTCTGCACCTGTTTTCTCAGCTCAGAGGATCAGTGATTTAGAAGCAAGAAGAGACTTTGGATGCCATCTAGTCTGATATCTCATTTTACAAGAGTGGAAACTATGGCTCAGAGAGATTAATTATTTGCCCAAGGTCACACAGATAGTAAATAGCATAGGGAAGATCTGAAACCAACTCATCTGACTCCCAATTTAGCACAATTTTAATCCATTACAACAAAAATTTTATTTAGTGATAAACAAAGAATAAGAATTAACTTTCTACTCACAAAAATGTTGAGAGGAAAGTACTTTGCAAATCCTCAAGGGTTATATAACCGTTAACCCAAGGTCCTTCAACTGTTAAGTTCTTATCCATAACAATTTTTTTTTTTTATCCCAGGTACTTTTTCCTTGCCATTCAGCACATATCTGGACTGTCTCCTTGCATCATCAAATGCTTAAGCAATGTGACCTAAATTTAATATTAAACTAGATAAAACTATTCTTGACTATTCCACTGGAAAAAAAAATCCTTCTAAACCAACAAGAGATTTTATTATTTTGTTATCTTCTGTAATCTACTTAAGTTCTACTTCTATATATACCTCATTATGGCATGGAAGGATAACCTTTGGTTATCAAAGTCAATGGCAGCCAAGTACCAGCTCTAGCAGGTCAAACTAAACCTGAACCATATCAGGTGCCTCTGGGTCAGCTTATTCAAGTACAAGGTTCATGGATAGGTTGGCCACAGAATGATTTTTTTTAAAGCCACAGTAGCTCTCTAATAACAAAGTTCTAGAATGGTTACCATTTTAACTAGGGGCAAAGAAAAGGGAAATGGAGTTCCCATATTGACAAAATTATTGTTCCTTGATATAGACTGTCCATTCTATCTGATAGTATAGTAAGAGCTGAATTGGTCTTAAGTCTCCTCTTGATCTATGGGGTTTTAAAAAGAAGAAATAGCATGTAGACACTATGCTTCAGCCTTGGTCTATACTGTGAGAATGCTCATAGTAAACAAACAAGAACTGGTAAAGAATCATTCAGTCATTCAACAGAGAGAGAGAAGTCACATTTCTGTAAGTATTTTTTCCAATGTTTTTTGAAAGTTTTATGAACTGCAATGTGGCAAAAAATTCTGATCTACAGATCCCTGGTCAGACTCCCTTGAACTACCTCCCAAAAAAAGAATTACAGGATTGTGGATCTAGAGTGAGAAAAGTCTTTAGAAGCCATTTCTATTAGAATATTCCTTGGCAATATAAAAGACCTTTGTGAATTTTCAAAAAACAGATCTGAGTAGGGGGATAAACAAGAGAACAAAATTCACCCTCAAATCTACCCAACTGTTTACCACCCATTGTATTCCACTAAAGAAGCTGCTATTCCCTCCTCTATGTCCCTATCTCTAAACTTCTCCCCCTTTCTTTGTCCCTTCAAATCCAGCAATACTCAATATTAATATAAATTTAGTATTTACAATAAAGGAAAATAATCAGAAACTTTGGAAAACTCATATTTCCAAGTTAAACAAAACAGTTTGGCTCAAATGTGTAGAAACTGAGCCCTAATTCTAGAAAGTCTACCTTATAGACAATGAGAATTCACAGCAGGTTCAGAAACTGATTTTAGATGGTGGTACTTTTGCATGGGAATGGCCACATTCTAGGTAGACTGGAGAGAGAAAAGTAGGTGGCAAGAAGACCAGATAGGATGCTATCAAACATTCTGGGTGAAAAGGAAGAAGCCTTTAAACTAAGATAATGAAAGAAAATGGCAAATAAAAAACATTTCAAAGGAAGACTCAAGAGTACATGGTGCTTGAAAGAGGCATCCTGCTTACTTCTCAATCTCTCATCCTCTTTTGGCCACATTCATCTTTCTGTCTAGTTCAACTCTATGGTATTATCCCACCCCCTGCAATATTTTTCTCATTAATATCCTAGACTTCTACATGAACTAGATTAATAATAAAAATTAATATTTATATAGCACCTAAAATGTGCCAGGTCCTGTATGTAGCTAAATATTTTTTAACAAATATTATCTCATTCATTCCTCACAACAACTCAGCAAGGGAGGTACTATTATTGTCTCCACTTTACAGTTGAGAAAACTGGGGCAAATACAAGTTAAGTGACTTGTCCAGTGTTGTCACACAATATGCAAATATCTGTGGGCAGGATTTAAACTCTGGTCCTCCTGACCCCAAACCCAGTGCTCTATCCACTTAGCTACATACTGATGGTATATGAAGACAGAGATGACTTATAGATTGAGTTCAAAACACAAATAGGGGCTAAGAATATATATTTTGTCTGTAAAGAGGTAGTAGTGGAAACCACAGGAGAAATGTAGGGTGCAAGTGGTAGGAAGTATAAGAGAGAGAAATGGTCTTAAGACAGAAACCTTGGGGAAAAAGTCACTTTAAAGATTTAAGAAGATGATGAACCTTTGGAGAAGGTAGAAGGAGTATCAGAGGAATTTGTTACCTGTGAAACTAAGGGAAGAAAGTACCCATCTTTTGAAGTTATCTTTCAATGGTCTGAGGAAAGACTGGGAAGTAAGGAAAGAGAAATATTTGTGGTTTAATGGATAGAGCAGTGGACTGAATTCAGGAAGATCTTAGTTTGAATCCTTCCCCAGATATTTACTGAGCAAGCCACCCTTAGGTCTGTTTCCTCATTTGCAAAATGCAGTATAATAACAGCACTCATCTCGTAGGGTTGCACAGATCAGGTGAGGTAATATTTGTAAAGTATTTTTTTCAACTTAAATGGGCTATATACAGATGTTATCGTTATTATCTGGTATGAACAACTTTTTCCAAGTTGTTTGGCATGGAAAGCAAACAGCCAGCTTTTATTCAGGGAATTGCCTCCCCTCACCATTATGCTCCTCCAAATTTTATGGGTGTTATTATAACACCCACTTCACAAAGTTTTTATGGGCATAAGATATGATTTTATTTGTAAAGCACTCCAAACAAAGTGTTATATAAGTTCTTACTATTATCATTAACTTAATTCTTTGAAGGATTAGGTCTTGAAGGAACTAGTACTTATATTTTTGATTCTCCACAGAAAGTAGGAAATTGGGATCATAAGCAAGGCATTAAGAATTATGAAATCGACATATTAACAACACACCAAAATGAATTAAAATATAAACAAAAATATAGTAACTTCACCATGGAAATGGTTGATTTCTTTAAAAATTAATTATATAAGCTCATAGGACATGTTTTAAGAAGGAATATATCACACTAAAAATTCCAATAAACTTTCCTGAATGTAATTTAATCTTTAATTGAAGAATTCACAAAGATCTTACAAAGTCCCAGAATCCCAATTAAGAACAGAATGCTGCAACTATAGAAAACTGTAAGGGAATACAATGAAATTTCTATTGGCCACATTAGAATCTGCTTCTGTGGAAAAATCCCTACAATAGGCTAGCTTGCCTCCTGTCCTCCTGTAAAAGAACTGAGTACATAATGTACAAATGTATAATCTTCTGGACAGTATAACATGACTGCCTCCCTGAATATTTAAGTATTGTTACAAAAACTCAAGTATCCTTTAATCAACTTACTTTTTCCTCATCACACACACACACACACACACACACGCACGCAAAATTCTTTACAAACTTTGACTTTTCCAAATTCCAAACACTATCATAATTTTCCTACCATGTGTCACTCCAATACCCCTCTAATCTTCAATCTACTCTTCCAGGTCACTTCCATAAAGTTTGATTGTGTAGAATTATTATTTCCCCTTCAAGATTTTTTTCCTAATGCTTTTCTCTTTAACTTCACCTTCATCAGCAAATACTTCTGCAAAAAGAAAGTTAAGCCAAAATTTTTCTCAAAGTCCCGCTTAATGGTTCACTTTTCAATAGAATTTTAGGCACCAGCAGCATTATGTTACATCTTTTATGTTCTGAGATTAAGAGTCTTATGTAGTGGCCAAATGAATCACCAATTCTTTCAGGAAATCTCTTCTATAATAACATTTTCATTGTGGATCACACTGGCTCACAGGTCACTCTGGCAGGCAAAAGAATGGTAAAAATATCACTAGACAGTTATGCAAGGGTAATATCAAGCAACTGGCTAAGCATTAGACTGGTTTTTCTATCAATAGGTAAGCCGATATTTCTAAAATTTGGTTTCATCATATCCCTGACCTTAGTGAATCCAATCAGAAAATGTTCTTAACGTTTAAATGTGTGAAAACCTATTGAGTCTCTAGAACAATTTTTATTTTTTTATTTACCAAGTTTCTGATTTTTCTGACAATTTTCTTTATGCTGATTATTCTTAGCACAACAAAGAATAATTAGATTGACTTTTATTTAAAGTTAAAGTCTACATTACATTTTACAAACACTGGTGAAAGAGCTCTACAAAACTGTCTACTTATGGGGCACATGAATAAGTAAGTAAGAAAAGACTAGGCCCACTTTTCATGATTATCAACAACCAATATCCAACACCAAACAACAATCGTTTTAATTATATAATGATTTAACAAATGAATTTGGTTCCAGACAACAGATCTTAGTAAGCAAAACATCTATTGCACTCCATATTGCTGAAGTAAAAACAGATGAAGAAAAAATCTTTCAGTGTATAGTGCTTATTTGTCTCACTACCAGTTAAGAAACTAAGATGGGAGAGAGTTCAGCTGCAGCACAGGAATCCATTGGAGAAATGTCTCTAAATACCCTGGAGTGGTTATAGTCCTGATTCTGAGTACAGACCACACTCAACATTTCCTAAAAGTTGATTCCATTTTTCAAAAACTCAGTGAACAATTGCTGACTTTTTTTTAGGAAGATATGACTAATTATTATTGAACTATTATTAATGCTCTTGGGGGGGGTAACAGTCTAATTTTGCATTTAAATGTTCCCATTGTCCTTCTTTTCAAGATGCAAATTTCTGTTTTGTTTTAGTCCTCAAAAAATTTAGACCTTTCTGTTCCATTAATCCATATTTGAAAGTCATACAGAGGCAAAGAATGACATTGCATCTTATAGAACCGATTCCATATTGGCTCATCAACAGCAAACCCTAGTCCACATTACTTTTAGACAACAGTACTCTTTGCTTCCTACTTAAAGTTGGAATTAATTTTCTCTTGTCCCACATCTTGCCCCCATCATGATATATTTAATTTGCATTATCTGAATACTCTGATCAAAGTTGGGATGGGATAGAAGGCAAATATTGAGGGACCTTCTCCTTAAACTTTCTGTTGAGTTGAGAACCAGAGAACAAGGTTCTTTATTTCCATGATCCCAAAAGGAACAAAATGTTTCATTACTTTAATGCATGTAAAAACTTAAAACTGCAGTGCTTCAGCAAACAGAGTAATTTTTCAAGGTCTAATCTTTTACTTAATATTTTATTAAGGATATAAAACCACACTAACATCCACTGACCCATGACTGACAATTTAAGGTCCTAAGGATGCCGATTTCATTTATTTTCTTGCTCATGTGGCTGTATGCATTCTAATGAAATGGTCACTTAGACCATACTATGCATAATATATTTTTCAGGAGAAGCTGTTGGGTTTTTTTAAGTTATAGAAAGAATTAGATGGGGTAAAAAAGAGAAGTAGAGAGGGTAGAACCTCGGTATGAATAGGGTGACTCTGCTCAAGTCATTTATGGCAAATCATTTCTTTCCAGAAATAGATCCTGGGGTGGGGGGTGGGAGTATAGGGGGGAAGAAGTTGAGGAGGTTGTCGTAGAAGTTGATGAGTGACTCTGTTCAAGTCATCCATCTGGTCCTAAGCTGCCTCACCCATAAAATAAGGGAGTAGGACTCAATGATATCCTAGATTCCTTCTGGCTCTCAATCTAGGAATTCTAGGTTCCTAGACCAAGAAAACTAGTCATATTTTAATTTTATACTGAGAATTCTAAGTAATCTTTCCTAATGAACTTTCTTCCTTCCTACACACTAAGAATCCCTACAAAAGTATGGGCTCGTGGATGTTAATTGTTATTATCTTGCTTGCATCTTTACCATACACAACTTTACCCTGTACATCCTAAGTTACTCCTCCCTCCTTTGGATTACTCACTCTCACCTACTTCAATGAGGAACCATCAACCATCTCTCAGACTTCCCTTCCCCTGGTGATAGCACCAGCTCTTTCTTTCCCTGTTGCTGGACAAAATAGGTACTCCACTCAGCAGGGTACTTGAGCTCTCTGGAAACTACTCTTGCTATATCATCCTGGCATAACAGATGAAGAAAAAAACAAAAATCTTTTACACAGCGTAAAACTATTGATGCTTTACATTTTGAGTTCATTATAGATCCTAGAGGCTTTTGTGGTTGAGTCTAATGATTTAAGCTACTTTGGGAGGAGGTAGCCTTTAGGAGTGGAGAGAGGAACAGACCAGAAGCTAGAAGGCCCAATCCAATCTCAACTCCAATATGTATTAGCTGGGCAGGCAAATCAATGAACCAGTAAATCTTCAGCTTCTTCTAAAAGGTAGATAATATCCCTATTAATACCTACCCCCTCACTGAGTAGCTATGAGGTTCAATTATAAAACCAATCAACATTAACATAGTTAACAAAGTTTTGACAGGAAAATGCCTTCAGAGTTTCAATTCGGGATTTGAGGACTACATCTCTACTCCTTTTACCACAGAGTCAGAGAGTCCTCCAGTTCTAAGACACTAGTCTTAAAATGTTGTGGTCTGGGCATGAGCTTCATAAAGATGCCAATAACTGAGGGGAAAAGAAATCTGAGCAATAATCAATGGCAAGGAGGAATACTCATGACTCAACAAGAGAAGGGGGTGAGACTAAAGTAGCCCAAAGGATGATTAACCTAGGGTCAATCACATTAATTAGGGTAAAGCTATTTATGGTGAAGATACAAGCATAAGTATTATAACATCTTTGTTAAGATTGATGGTAGAGGAAGAGGAGGATCCTAGGGCAGCAGAACATCCTGCTATTCTAAATTTGAAGAAACAATCTATAGGCAAAGTAAACTTCCTGAACCTCACCTTTAATTTTCCAAGGCCCAGTCATCCTATATACTCCTTTTCTATTGCTACTATCTTTTTCATATGCCTAGAATTTCTCCTCTTTCCTAGCTTCTCTCAGAGAAAAGGAAGCTACTATAGAGACAGTATTTTGAGGCCTTCTTCTAAGTACTGCATGGGGGAGAAAAACTAGGAAGCAAAATGTTTCCTTCCTATAATTTTTTTTTTGGGGGGGGGTTAGGTTTTTGCAAGGCAAATAGGGTTAAGTGGCTTGCCCAAGGCCACACAGCTAGGTAATTATAAGTGTCTCAGACCGGATTTGAACCTAGGTACTCCTGACTCCAAGGCTGGTGCTTTATCCACTGTGCCACCTAGCCGCCACCTTCCTATAGTTTTCATGTTTAACCTTTTTTTTTTAAATCTGAAATAAAATCATACTTATTAGTTAAATAGTCTATGTAGGGAAAGGAAATATTGTATACAAATAATATCTCAGCATCAACTTCTATTTATTAAAGTTTAAATTATTAAACTTTATTTAATATTAATTTAAATTAATATTAATTTAAATTAAAATATTAAATATTAAAGTTTAAATTAACCTGCATCTGAAAGAAAAAAATCCAGGAAATCTTGAATATTATTTCATAACATCTGGGGCAGGAATGGTGAAAGCTAGATTTTAGGGGGATGGAAGATATTGAAGAGAAGGGAAGAAAAAGAAAAAGCAGCTAGAAATGGGGCAGGGGAATAACTCCAAACAACAGAATCTGAAAAGGAAGAAAAATGTCTATGGCCCTAGTTGAGGGCTATTTCTAAGTAAGAGATGTAAACAAGGCAAAGTATTGTAAATCAGGAACTACCTCTTCTAGATTATCACTGCTGGAAGACAATGAGTAGAGGTAAGAGCCCTCTATGGCTATGTCTGTGCTAAGTGGAAGGGAAGAGAAAAGGAATGCTCATTCACACAAAATGTATTGTCATGTCTTCCAGTTATTTGCAGTATTTTTGCAAAAAAAATTTACCTAAGTTCATTTTATTTCGTTTTTAAATAGATATATTCCATTCATTCCATATTAACTGCCAAAAACAATGATAATGACAAAGCTTCAATAAGTATCTACCAACACTAAAACTAAATAACCAGAAACATACTCAAAACAGAAAAGAAGTTATAAATTATCCAATTTTTTCCATTTCTGAAAGTACCACCATCCACCTATTTCCACACTCCATTCTCAGGATTACCTTCGACTCTTCACTGTCCTTAATTTTCCGCACATCCAGCGTTGTTGGACTACCTGGTCAGAAAAGGGAGAAGAAAGGAGGTAGTGGTATAGCTCCAAGGACACTAGTTGGGAAGTCAGGAGAATTGGGTTCTAGTCCTAGCTCTTGTCAATCACTAGTTATGTAATTCCGGACAAGTCACCTCTTTGGGTATCAGTTACCACACTAAGTTTAAGCTAAGTGTTCTTTAATACCAGGTCATGGGAAAACTTTGCATGCTTTCAATACTTCTCTTTTGTGAATAAATGAAAACTAGGAGCAGGGCAAAGGGCCTCAAGCTTGAGCAGGCTAAATGAGCTCCCTGGTTAATTCAATTTCTACTGAACTTTTTTTGTTTGTTTATTTTTTAGGTTTTTGCTAGGCAATGGGGTTAAGTGGCTTGCCCAAGGCCACACAGCTAGGTAATTATTAAGTGTCTGAGACCGGATTTGAACCCAGGTACTCCTGACTCCAGGGCCAGTGCTTTATACACTGTGCCACCTAGCTGCCCGGCTAATTCAATTTCTACTGATTTTCCAATGAAATAATTAAATTCTTCCCATTCAACAAGGCCTCTCATTTCTTTTTCACAAGATGTTTTCACTGTCTCACTCATCTTTTCAAACCTATATTCAGGCTAATCTTTAAAATGAACTATCAGCCTTCTTGACATCAAACACTCCTCTCCATCATCTCTGGATAGTTCTTTTACTCATCCAGCACTTTGACCAGTTGACTGCATGAACAACTTCACTGTCACAAATCAAGAGAAAAAGACAAGTTCCTTGAATGGGATAAATTAATCCCGAAAGAATGGATCAGCTGCTAACTCAGAAGTAAAGTGGTCTGAACTTAATTTGCAGAATGAGAATTAGTGTCCTAATCTTTTTTGCTGCAAATGATGCTCAAAACTGACAGCACAGTAACCCTGAAACTCATGAACAAAATATCCAGAGACACTACAACCTAAAACGTTGCCTCTCTAAGATACTAAATCCATCATATTATCTAAGGACACAATTCATGAAATCAGATATGGTTCATTTTGCAGAATATGATCAAATGAAAGACAATGAACCACAAGGTAGAGGTGAATGTGCAACTGATTCAGGGTCAGAAGATGGGAACAATGACATCTTCATTACTTAATCACTGTATGATCTTGACCAAACTTCCATGACTCAGTTTCCAATATGCAAAATGAAGGTAACACTTATGTATTCACCCCACAGAATTGTGAGAATCACATGAAATATTTAGACACTTTGAAATATGTAGATAAAACACTTTGCGACCTAGAATAATTCTATAAATAGATTATCATAACCCAAATAATTTGTTATAAGCTATGAGTCTCAAGTGGGGGAGTTTATTGGGAGGTGATGATGATTTGAAAACTAGCATCAATAAAAATATTAAAACCTCTAATAAGGCAGATGTGTGGTATTACTGATTTCTATGTCCCCAACCATGCCTTTAAAAAAAAAGTATTTTTTTTTAAAGAAAGAAAAATCTAGGTAACAAAATGTTCTTTCACCTAAAAGCTAACTCTACTTTGGAAGGTGTCATATTGAATAAGTAATAAAGATCTTTATATAGCAACAAAACAGGGTTAGTATGGCCTAGATCAGAACAAAGTTTCTTTCACTAAGGTACATTATATATACACAAAACCTTTGAGCCTCAGAAGAACCTCAGAGACCACTGAGTTCAACTCAAGCTTAAAACATGAATCTCCTCTACAACCAATTGCCAAAGAAGTATTCACTTAGCTTAGTTATGAGGAATTGATGACATTCTGAAAAAGTTGATTCCAGCTCTAATCATTAGCAACATTTCTTATGATGGTCTGGAGTTAACTTTCCAGCAATCTACAGCAGTTCTATAGAACATGTTAGTCTCCTTTTTAAATCAAGTAAAACAAACATGTTTCCTCCATGAGATTAGCCAACAAGAATTTATATCATAATATGTAACATGATTTGAGAATCTGGAGAAAAAAGGCAAATGAGACAGCAAAATGAACTCGTATAGTTTTTTATTCAGTTGTTTTTATCATGTCTGCCTATTTTTTTTTTTTTTTTTGCAAGGCAATGGGGTTAAGTGGATTGCCTAAGGCCACACAACCTAGGTAATTATTAAGTGTCTGAAGCCGGATTTGAACTCAGGTACTCCTGACTCCAGGGCTGGTGCTCTATCCACTGTGCCACCTGTGTCTGACTCTTTATGACCCTATTTGGAGTTTTCTTGGAAGATACTGGAGTAGTTTGCCACTTCCTTCTCCAGCTCACTTTACAGAAGAAGAAAACTGAAGTAACAGAGTTAAGTAACTTTTCCAGGTTACCCAATTAGTAAATGTGTGTGAGGCCAGATTTGAACCAAGGAAAAGAAGTCTTTCTGACTCCACATACATTATTCTTTTGTGCCACCCTAACTGCCCCCTCATAGAGTAACTTTTGATTTAATATTACTTTACTTTCTCATATCAAATGACAATAAATCACTTCCTATGTGATAAATATAATGCAAACTTGTCACTTTAGCAAGAAATCAACAACAGAACATAACAGAACCTATAGAAAACCTACAACAACAAAGACTGAAAAAAAAAAACCTGAAAAGTTAAAAAGCAACATTTGAACTCCCACATTGTATTGGATCAAGAATGCTCTAAGCATGAGATATTCCCTAAGAAGCTTGCTAAAGGTCCCATAACAAAAGTAATCTTATGCATATTGATCCCTTGGTAAACTCTCAGGTAACTGCTGAGAAACTAGTTCTGAAAGTCCCAGATACAACTTAAGTAAGAATCCCCACTGTCACTGCCAAAAGTCAAAAATACTTTTCCAAAGTAACCTAATAGAGTCATCTAAGGATGGAAATCTAAGTGGCCTCTGGGTATGCACCTGAGGGTTCAAAGGGCTTACTATTGTCTGTAAGCACTAGTACTGATTTGACAAGTCTGACCAAAAAATTCACCAGTTAAAATAATTGCAAAATCAGTTCAAGTACTATAACCTAAATTCTGATCAAAAGCATGTTTCAATAAAGGCTTTCAAAACAGGGTGCTGTTGTACTGCTAATTCCACCATGAAAATAAGTGTTTGTAAGTTATCTTTTGAAGAAAGGCAATCATCCCCGAGTCCATCCATTGAGAAACTACAATGTCTTTGGGAAAGATTATCATTCCAATATGTATGACTTAATCAATGCCCTTTCCTGGATTTTGATGGCAGTTTCACTGGAACAAAATTTTACTCTTAAATAGAAAATCTTCAACCTAATAAAATTCTGTGCTTCAAAGTCCCAGGCTGATATTAACTTAAAAAACAACAATAACAATGATTAGTTACCAGTCACACAAGTGAAAAAATGGTCTTGTTTGAAAGCCTCAATTCCTAAATAATTATGATCAAAAGTCATAAGGGTTAGCAAAGGAAAAAAAGGTTACATTAAGTTTCATTTATAAAAAACACACACACAAACAAAAAGGCATCCTATACCAACATTCCCACTCCTCTCCAGGTAAGACTGCATGGATCACAGTGGCATTATGGGAATTTGAACAAGTTTCAAATTTTCAAGCCAAAGACTATTTACTTTTATGCACCTTCAAAGCTGACTTTTGCTACCATATTTCTCCCTTGAGCAATTACAATGGACACACATATGACAAAGATTTACAAAGTACTCTGTATCCACTATCTCATTTGAACCTCACGACAATCTTATGAGGCAAATAAAGGCATACCTCATTTCATTGTGCTTTGAAGATAATGCTGCTTTTACAAATCAAAAGTTTGTGGCAGCCCTTCACTAAGCAACTCTTTTTGGCTTTCCAGTAGCATGTGCTCACAATGGATCCCTAAGTCACAATTTAGTAATTCTCACAATATTTCAAACTTTTTCATTATTACCTTATCTGTTATGGTGATCCATGATCAGTGATCTTTGTTGCAATTATGCAATTATTTTAAGGCACTGCCAACAGAACCCATGTAAGACTAAACTTAATAGTTAAATGTTGCATGTGTTCACTGTTCCACCTACACAAAACTTCCCTTCTCTCTCCCTCTCCTCAGGCCTTTATTTTCTAAGAGGAACAACGATATTGAAATAATGCCAACTAATAATCCTTCAATGCCCTCTAAGTGTTCTAGTAAAAAGGAAGAGCCCTTTGATGATGGTGAATTTCATTCTTGTGTTATTTTTAAGAAATTGTCACTGCTACTCTCCCTAAACCACCACTCTGATCAGTCAGCAGCCACCAACATTAAGGCAAAAACCTCCACCACCAAAAATTGGTGGCATGATGAATGCTCAGAAGGTAGTTAGCATTTTTTAGCAATATCGTATTTTTAAATTAAGGTCAAGTACATTTTTTTAGATATAATACCATTGCAACTTAATAGACTACAACAAGGTACAAACTTAACCTTTATATACACTGGGAAACCAAAAAATTCATATGACACATTTTATTTTGATATTTACTTTACTTCATTGGTCTGGAACTGAACCCACAATATCTCTGAGGTACAGTTGTGATCAGCTACTATTTCTACTTTTTATGAATGAGAAAGCTGAGGTAAATGACTTAATCATATTCACAAACCAAGTAAACACTGAAGGAAGGTCTGGGAACTAAGGTCTTCCTCATAGCACTCTATTTTCTATGTTGCCCCTAAACACCCAGAGCAGGGTGGTTGTGACAACTGCTAAAACCAAAGAGAAAAGAGTTTGATAAAAAGTTCCCACTGTTGCACAGTCTTATTACAACTAAAGCAAGAAAACCTCTGGAGTGTCAAAACATTTTTCATATTACCCCATCCCCTGCCAGAAAAGAAGCATTTGGACTACCACCTCTCCGATCCAAAAGCAGTCAGCAGGTCAACCAATGATAGGCAGACCAAGCCTTATGATAATAAATTGTTTATACCCCCCACCCCCCCAAAAAAACAAACCAAAAATAAAAAAGCCCTGTATATTTTATTTAAAAAGTTATCAGCCACCTAAGTAGGTGAATAAAGTAGAAATCTGGGAAGTTTTCTATCTGTAGTGGGTCATAGCCAGTAAAGAAGCTGCCTCTGAGTCAGGAAGGCCAGTTTCAAGATCCATGCTTGGCATATGCTAGTTATACAGCCATGAGTCTCCTCCCCAGTAATTCTATAAAGTAAGTTACCAAGGAATGATTAGTTACAATGAACACGAAACTCAAATGTAGACCCTCAAGCAAAAAAAAAAAAAAAAAAGCCTCCAATACCAATAATATTCATTTTTAGCATACTTAGGGCAAATACTGTTTATACCATAGGGTTTTTTTTTTGGCAAGACAATGGGGTTAGGTGACTTGCCCAAGGTCACAAAGCTAGGTAATTATTAAGTGTCTGAGACAAATTTTGAACTCAGGTCCTTCTGACTCTAGGGCCAGTGGGTGCTCTATCCACTGTCACACCTAGCTGCCCACACCATCATCGTTTTACATTTCTCTAGCCAATATTATTTCTAAATACAACCAAGACTCTGTGGACCTGTTTTTAGAACATTATCTTCCATATCTCCTTGTCTAACACCCACCATCACAGCATGACCAGAGCGAAGCTCCTTATTTTACAGTAGCTAAGAAAGTGGATGTTATTACCAACTACAAAAAGTCAAATCTCCTATTTTCAATCTACGTCAAGTTATCCTCATTCCAATAGGAAACAGTACCCTAGACCAATCATATTATTCTCTGAATTAGTAGTAGTAACATGATAACATGGAACCATCAGTAAAAAATAAACTGTTTCCTCACTTAAAAAAAAAATTCCTAATGTCTTTCGTTTCAAGAGTTTTTTAAAAAAATCAACTTTGAATAAAAAGATTTTGCTTCATTGAAAATTATAACATATCCATTTGCATAACCATGTGCAAATTAAATTCAAATAATTTTGAGATAAGAAATATAAAACTAAGTTGAATGAACAGAGAAGACAAAGTAAAATTTTTTTGGAAGGAGGCAAAATTGATTTAAGGATTATAAGAAGTGACCTTTAAAGAAGTATACCCATACACAGCTATGTGTGTCTAGCATAGAGACTGGAGCTATGATGTCACTGATACACTGACCTTCTAATATAAGGATGGTATTTTCTCTGCAATTTATAGTCTTAGAGGTTCAGAGACTTCAAGGTCATAAGGCCAGAGTGGATCAGAGGCAAAACTTGAACAGAAGATTTTTCCATGGCTCTGAAGCAAACTCTCTATGTTGGTGCTATGTGAATAACCAATGTTATGTACAATATAGGATAACAAGCAACTAAAATTCTTAAAGTAGGTAAAGGACATAAAAAGGAAATGTTAACATTTATTTAATATATAGTTACCATACATATTTATTATGTGTATTGTTTCCAGAAGAAACAATATTGTTTCTTGCTTCCAAGAGCAAATGCTATTTGGAAACTCCTTTGAATATACTTGGGACAGTCTGGAACCTAATTTGCTTACTCATCTGAATATATGACTCAGTTAACCTGTACTTAGAATCCAAATAAGAAAGCTTGAAAAAGATTCAATTCAACCAACATATGTTAAGAATCTTATTACTATGGTGAGAGCATATTAGTTAAGAAAAGGTCCTGCCCACTTGGAGCTTACAATCTAATAAAATGTATCACAAACACAGATATCATTGATATATCACACCACATAATTAGTGCATTAGCAGTTAGCGCAAGAAGATGCTGTGTTCCAAGAGCAATGATTGTTACTGAATGGGGTGTAAGAAATCAAGAAAGGCTTATTCATGAAATAGGGGATATCTGAATTGGGTTTTAAGGGATGGAAAGCATTGACCAGGTACAGAAAAGGGAGGAGGCTATTTGAGGTTTAGCAAATAAATGAATAAAGGTGTAGAGGAAAGATAATGGCATATTGGAGAGTTTGTTCTCTTTTAAGAGAAAAAAACTAGTAAATCAACAAGGCAACTTAGAGGAGAGTTAAGTGAGCACTGCCTAGGATCAGCCTCTAATAACTACAAACTTTTTTGCTGATACTTGGCATTCTGAACAGTTATACTCTTAAGGCAATGAAAAATTCTAAAACATCATCAAAGAAATATTCGATTATGCTATATACAAATTTGATCTTAACTCCTACAACAAACAACCTATGTTGGGAATCTATAGCAACTGTAAAATAACCAAAACATTCAGTCAACCAGAATACCCTATTCCTCAAACATTATCATGTGTGTATATGGTGACATTTTTCCTTTATTCACAAAATTTCACTGGTCTAACTTCTTTAGATTTGGTCCACTCATTTTACTCATGTACCAGTCATCATTATGCCCTTGGTTGCTGGAGGGTACAGAACCTTATATAGAATTAAGAAGTCCTTAAACGTTGCTGTAATGGGGATTGGAATGGGGTTCAAGATGGACTAGCAATAATCATACAGTATGGTTCCAGTATATGATACACTAGTAAAAAAAAATAAAAATAAAAAAAATTCAAGTCACTGACAAAAGAACTTTTTAAAAATTACATCATCTAATGATGACCTTGACAAGTCATTCAACTTTTCACAACCTCAATTTCTTTTTTTTTAGATTTTTTTTCTTGCAAGGCAAAGGGGGTTAAGTGGCTTGCCCAAGGCCACACAGCTAGGTCATTATTAAGTATCTGAGGCGGGATTTGAACTCAGGTACTCCTGACTCCAGGGCTGGTGGTTTATCCACCATGCCACCTAGCCACCCCTAACAACCTTAATTTCTTAATCTATAAAAATGCTCTTCTTCACATTATAGTCTAAATAGCTGATGCTGACAATATTTTTCAAGCTTAAATATTTATGAAATATTGATTTTTTTTAATCATTGAGATTTACTAGAAAGAATATTTCATAATCTATATTTTCTAGTAATAAAAAGTCAACATTGGAATAACTTAAAATACTTTTCCTTCATTTGAAAAAATTAATAACTTCTTTTAAGTTCAATCAATTAAATGAAAATATGTATATTTGATGTTAACAGTTTTTTCATCTTTCTTGGAGTTTTTTTGAACTAGGCAGCAAACAAATTGATATAATTCTGATTAATTTACACACACACACACACACACACACACCCACTCCACCTCATTTAGTCATTCTAAACTCCTGAGCAATAAACGCACAGGAGATGAAAATCAATCCATTTTTGTCACTTATTGAGAGATCTACAAATTGTATGCCGAGTGGCAGATGGTAATCAAAACAGTACTGGCCATTTGGGGGTGGGGGTCTAGATTTCATTGATTTCTGTTTTCCCAACCAATGACCAATTATTAGGGATTACCTACATTCACATTCAAGTATTCTTAAAATATATCTAAATGTTGTCAACTTCACCCCATCCCGGTTTTTCCAAAGAGGAGGGATCAATAACTAAGATGAATTTAAATGCACATTCACGAAGCTTTGCTTTAAAAAAAAATCTACAAATTATGGACTTTGATTCTGGGACTACATGTTCAGACAAGGGCATACAGTAATGTTAAATTTTCATTAAACTTATCAATCAACAATGGAAATCAAGCAAGAGCATGAGCTCCAAACAAGAATGAAGTAGGAAGAGGGGGAATAGGAAAAAAAAAAGGAGGCTCTGATAGAATATATATAGTTTTCTTCCTAGATGGTGAGCCCTAGGCCCTCATCAAAAAAAAAATGTGTGTGTGTGTGTGTGTCTATGTATTCCAGAAAGCATCTAATCGTTCCCTTCTTTCAATTTTGCAAGGCCAACACCTGACTTGAAGTTCCATGAGCTTCAAAATAAAAAGATTCATGCCTTAAAATTACTATCTCCCTTTTTGCCATTCCCAAACCATGTACAGATGTGAGACAACCAGAAGTCCAATCTCAGGTCTTCCCCCACTTCATGGAGCCCATTCAAAAAAAAAAAAAAGGGGCCAAGCACTCTTCCAAAATCATGAAGCAATAAAGAAGAAATTAAGTGTTTCAAGCCCTTTAAACACCCCTTATCAGCTGGTTGATTCAGCCATCTTCCAGCACTGCTCACAGGAGTTTCTGTTTCATCTATTTGAATATCCAATTTGAACTCTTTCCAAAGACGTTCCCTTATTTCCATCCTCATCTCTTCTCTTTGTAATTCAATTTAGAAGCTTACATCCATTTCCATTTAAGAGTACAGGGCAAGTGTTTGCCTGCCAACTAAAAATACAGTAAAATTCACCTTCAAGGATGAACTCACTGAGCTCTAGACCACTCCTGTGGCCCTCCAAACTGTTAAAAGGCAAACATAAAAAATGCCAATAGTCTATCATTCAATCTTTCTGTTCAAGCAGTTCCCTGGTTTCTTCCCATTGGAATTTAAGACCAAAGCATGAGACTCGTTTTTCATTAAAGTTGCAGAGCTTTTATTTCCCTCGGTTTCAAATGTTGTAATTGATCGGCATTGTCCTCTTAAATTACCAAACTGGTGAAGGACACTGCAGCTTTAAATATTTTAGTGCTAGCTAAGAACTAGACTCCATTGCAATATGGCTCTGAAGGTCGTGTCCTATTGTCTCTTTTCTCTACAAATATACTAAATGACATCTAAGTCATTCTTTTATATGATAGAGGATGGTTGCCGCCCTAGAATTTCCACTGCATCTCCCCCACACTGCTCCTCTCTTTCTTTAGAACCTAACACTCCTAATTTTCTCCTCCAGAGAGAGAAGCCGGTTGCTATTCGTGATTCCATACCTTACCGAGACACCAACACAGGTGTTCACATTAGTTTAATTGAGCATCACATGTAGAAGGCCATCCCTCCCTGCCTGAGAGCCTCCTCCATAGGGAAAGCAGGAAGGACTGGGGGAATGGACAGCTTTGAGCCTGCACTGCCATCCCTGATTGCATAACTGAAATGTGTCCCTAGTTAAAATGACAGGAATTCCATACCGCTTAACCTCGAGATAGTTTGGCAGCCTTGGGATTCACTTTTCCAAAGACATCTCATAGCATCCAAATCCACCACGAACAAGTGTTTAAGGGAGGAGGTGGTACAAGCGGAGGAGAATCACCCTCGAGTGTCCTCACCCAGAGATGGACGATGCCTTTATGTGATTCCTTAAACTACCCGAGTGGTTTTCACATGAGTACAAAACAGTGTGAGGGAGCCACGGGCAAGGAAGGGGGCCCCGACCTGTGGGTAAGGTGGGACGCGGATGCAGAACACAAAGCCCGGCAAGGCGGCGGCGGCGGCAGCCGGGGGGGGAGGGGAGGGGAAGGGAGAGAGGAGAAAGGAATGCGCAGGTGCATCTGGAGTTATTACCTGAAATGGCAACAGATTGTTACCATTATCGGTCCGAAAAGCGTTATCCTCCATCCAGGACTTGGAGGCGAGGGGGGCGGCCCGGGGAAACTTGGGAGGCGCAATCACGTTGCTGGAGAAGGGCTTCTTGAGGGGGGAGATGGGATTGAGTGGCGACGGCACGCCGACCCCGACCCCGACGCCGACGCCGACCGCCCGGCGGGGGTCCCTCCCGGCCGGCAGCCCCCCCCAGGGGTTGGAGGGCGCGCTCCAGGCCGCGCTCTGGTGACTGTTCCAGCCGGAGGAGGACGCGGCCGCGGCCGAGGCCGGCTTGCCGGGCAGGCCGGGCTGGTGGCCGTACGCCGCGGCGCTCCGCGGGGCGTAGGGCGCCTGGCCGGGGCTCACGGGCGACCTGCGCTGCGGGGCGGGCGGCGGCGGCGGCGGCGGCGGCTGCGGCGGGGCCTGCGGCGGCGCGGGCGGCGGCGGCTGCGGCGGGGGCTGCTGCGGCGCGGGCGGCGGCGGCGGGGGCTGCGGCGGCGCGGGCGGCGGCGGCTGCTGTTGGTGGTGCTGAGCCTGCGCCAGGCCCATCTGCGCCGAGAAGGTGCCTCCGAAGACCGGGTTGACGTGGTGGGGGAAATTCTGGAAGAGCATCGTCCCGTTGACGGGGGCGATCCCCTGGAACAGGCTGTCCTCCACGGCGTTGGCGGTGCCCGCGGACCAGGCGCTGCCGAAGGACGGGGACAAGGAGGCGGCCGGCGCCGCGGGGGGCTCCTGCTGCGGGGGCTGGTGGAAGCCCAAGCCCGGCAGCAGCGGGGACTCCAGCTGCATCTTCTCCTTGGGGCCGGGGGCGGGCGAGGGGGCCGCCGCCGCCGCCGCCGCCGCCGCGGCCGGATGGAGACCGGCGGCCGGGCTGCTGTCCTCCGGCTGGGGGGTCTCGGAGCAGAGGGGCGTGGGAGAGGCTTCGGCCGCGCCGGGCTCCTGCTGCTGCTGCTGCTGCTGCTGCTGCCGCTGGGGCTGGGCTTTGCTTTTGTCCATCAGTAAATCATCCTGCATGGTTTGCGCAGCTGAAACGGGAAAGAAGAGAGGCGTGTTACCGGGAAGGCGCCCGTCAGTGCCGCTCGCGGCGGCGGGGCATCTCGCTTGCGGACAGCCAGTGCCGCCGCCGCCAGCCAATTGCAAGGCGAACCCGAAATCTCCCATTGAGGAGCCCGGGCTGGGCAGGCGGGGGGCACGCCAGGGCTCTGGAGCTGGGGCCGCCGGCGCCTTCGCCCTCCCCGGCGCCCCGGCTCCTTCAGGGTCGGGGAGAGAGGCGCTCGGAGGACAGAGATAGACAGCGATTTCGCCACGTCTCTTTTCCCTTCACCGGAACTCAGAGCGCTCGCCCTGCAATGAGAAACTGATTCTGGTTCCTGTTTTTTCCAAGCGCCACCCTCCCCCAGTTATTTGCATACGTCAATAAATACTGCTGCGTCCTTCAGCAAGGTTAAAAAGACACCAGTCACTACACTCCCCCCCACCCCCTGCCCGGCCGGAGGACTTTAAAGAGACAGGAGTCCTAACCTTGATTAGCAAACTACCTTCTTGCTTTTGTAATTGTTTTCATTTAGCAGCAAAGAACCACGCGGGGGGAAAAAACCTTTGCATTTGGTAAAAAAAAGCCTCAGCTGCACAATCCTTCTCTGCTCTTGAGTACCGCAGCCTACTCCATTTTGTTAGGAACCTTAAAAGCAGTCATTTTTAAGGGGGGGGGGGGGCGGGAATAACATTTGCTAATATGAATTTCTGTTTCTCCTTCATTACTCTGAGGAATATATACAAATATATTCCATATACATCTAGACTTCTCTATTAGTTTTTTCAGTACTGCTAATTACAACCCAAGGCATTCTTTTTTAGAGGGAGTTATTTCAGTTTTCAATATCTATCTTTGGATCTCTTTGCAGAAAAGAACAATAGTTCCAGTCTGATGTGAAGTCAAAAATTAGAGTGAGGCCGTGAGATCTGTAGACTCAATTTTAATCCCTATAAAATTAAGCCAGACGATTAAGTCAAGTTTTGAGTCCTTAATTTATTCTAGGATCTGATAGTGTCAATTTATCATTCACCTGTATTTTTAGTGGAAAGATTGGGATATTCGTGGTCCCAACAACCATTCAACAAAAAAAAAAATTAAAAAGAGGAAACTGCAAAGTCCTTTATGCCTGATGTTATGGATTTTGCCAAAAGAGCTTCCCTTTTCCTCATCCGGATGATGTGCTATTTTCCATTTCACACATAAGAAATAAATACTTGTCTTCAAAATATTTCTGAATGCTTATATATTTTTTTAAAAAGTCATCATTCTAAACATGTCGGTTCCAGGTATACTTATTCCCCAGTTTCTGCCTTAGTTTATATTGCTAATATCCATAGTCTTAAGTATTTTTAAATTTATGCCTGTGAATTTTATAATATTCCAAGACTCTTATCAAATATTTGGGGAATTTGCAAGTGTATATTTAGCTATTTTAGATGATGATTCAATATATTTAGAACAAAGTTACTGATTAGTATGACTATTTTAATTATTTCATTCTACCTGCCTCACAATTTTGGGCTGCTATTGTTATAATTCTGCCAGTGATTGCAGAAGCAGCTCTCAGAACCATGATATTTACATATACTGAATATTTGCCTTGGAACAACATCATGGTTTAACAACAGAAATAGGATGAGAAACTATTATCTTAACTGCAAACAGTTGAGATAGAAAGGTTAAAAGTGATGCACAATTCTATTTTAAGAATACCCTTTAAATGGCTAAGCTAGGGTTCTTTTTCTAGGTGAGTTTCATACCCAGAAAATATGGAGGGAAAAAAACTTGACACCCCCTGTCCTTCCCCCACACCTCATATGACAGATCAGTCTCTACTATCAATTAAAACCACAACTAATTCTATTTTCTTCCGTCTTGGTCTTGACCTAAAAGCAATTACTTTAAGTGTCATAAAATGGGAAAGTTTCCAAGAAGGAATACAAAAGATTTAGATGTACTTATAAAGAAGCTGGTTAGGGGGATGGTCCTGGAAAAGACCTCTTCATATTTATTTGGGCAATGCTGCAGTAAACCTGAAGGCTCAAGAATCTAAGTATTTTCCAGTACGCTAGAATTTTTTTATATATTCATTACCAAGGATGAAACTGTGGATGCATTTCACTGTAATTTTAACATCATTTTGCTTCCTATCCCCTTTAAATGTCAATTGTGTGGTTTTTTTAATAGTGAATTTAAATAAAACATTCTAAGGGGAAGAAGGACTATATCATACCCCACCCAAAGCAAAAAAAAACAACCAACCAACCAACCTATAAATCAATTGTTATTGATGGGGGGGGGGGGGTTGCCAGCATTACGTATTTCTTTTCTCACTATTGCTTAAAGGTTATATATTTCACTGTTAGCATAAATTCAGCACTGTTGTCAAGGTCAAAACCTGATTTTACTAATAGTTAACTGTTAGGAAAAGAGGCTAATACTGGGTTGAGATATCATTTCTTGTATTATTACCTGATGTCTTCTCAATTACTGTTGGTGCGAGTATTGGGGGCTCATTTTTACAGCAAAGTCTTGGCAAATATTACACCATCCCCCACCCACCCCCAAACAATAGTCTTCTTTGCATGCAGTAAATGAAAGACTCAGCCCCCAAATTCTCATTTAGCAGTTACCTTTGAATGTCCAGCTTTTAAAGATCGATAAAAATTAAAGGGTACAATTTTTATTTTTCTTCTTTCGGGTTGATTATCTGACTGCTCCGGCAAAAGCACTTTGACAACTGAAAGACTAGAGGGCATGCGCACCGAGGAACTGTGGGGACTGGAGTCTCTGGCCAGTGCCTGGCCGCCCCGGCACGTTGGCAGGAAAGGAGGAGAGTTCTCAAGCTGGAGTTGTATCCTGATCGTGTTAGTTAACTACCCAACTAAATCTTTAGCTGCGGAAATGAATTGGGAAGGAGGGGAAGGAGGAGAGCTGATTTGTTAGGTTAATTTAAGAAGGAAAACTATTAGGATTTCTGACAGACCTAGAATTTTTTTAAATAATAGAAGAGTGACCTTAAATGGAATTGATAATGACTGATTAGACATGGTACACTGCTATAACAAGATTAAATTAAGAACCATGGATGAAAATAAAATAAAGCAACAGTAAGTCTGACTTCATTTCTCAAGGAAACTAATTTTAAAATTAATTGAGTATAACTGCAGAAATCATGGTAAAGACTATTACACATTTTTCAGTTAAACATGTGTCCATGAAAAATTCTCAGGCACATATTTATCATTAAACTGTATCATTTATTAAACTGTAACATTTATCTTTAAACTGTAATGTAAATCAAGGCACAAGATTGTTACTTTATAAAATCATACTGCCTGACACATACTAGTTACTTAATGAATACTAGTTAAACTTGATACCTCAAAAAAAAAATCCACTTAAACTTGATACCTCAATTTACAGCTGGAAAACATAAAAGCTTCTCTTATACCAATACAGTAATAATCCAAATCAAATTCCGAATATCACTGTTTAACCAGCTCCCAGGGTATCAGATGAAATGTAAAATAACAAAAGTTGTTTAGTGTTTTATGAAATATCATTCAAAGGTCAAACAATACAAGATATGAAGTTCAAAGAATCCTCTTATTTTAAAAAAATGTGTAAACTGAGTCCCAGAGAGGTTAATCTAGCAACTTCTCAAAGTGACTATTGGTTTATAATGTCATCCTTACTCCAGATTTTTGTTAAGAGTTTTGCCAAATACTTTATATGCATATTTTATAATCATGTTAACCAGATTAGATTGGATTAACTCCATTTTACAGTTGAGGAAACTGAGGTTTAGAGATTATATAACTTGCCCAGTGTCACAGAGCTAGCAATTATCTGAGGTAAGATTTAGCCCACAAGTCTCCCCCGGATTTTAGAACCAGCTTTTTTATCCTCTATGCCAGGCTATCAAATGTACCCACTAGCTTAGCTTTCTGGTTTAGCCAGCAAAATGGCAAAGCCTTACAATAGTGTATCTGTCCACTATGGCTTACCATTGTCTATTGGGTTCTAAGAACAATGGTTAAAACCACAGCTTACAAAAGCAGCATGAGGATATTTATTATTTCCTGTAGGTTTTGGCACAATGTCAGTCCCTGGGGGGTGGAGAGGGCAGATCATCTCAATAATATAAAATAATACAAACTGATGACAATGCTGTTTAAATTTGGAATTTTAAATCCTATATTAGCTTTAATTAAAATAACTTGATATTTTCCTTTCTTTCCTAATGAGTATGATACTACTACCATAGTCGACCAACTTAGAACATTCCTAGTAACTTTTGTCTTATTCACTAAAGAAACAAAACCAGGAGCAGCTAGGTGGTACAGTGGATAGAGCACAGGCCTAAGAGTCAGGAGGACCTGAGGTCAAATCCAACTTCAAATACTTATTACCTAGATGTGCGACCTTGGCTAAATCACTTAATCCCATTGTATTGAAAAAAATAAAAAACAAAACTGGAAGGTTGGTTTTTTTTTTAATGGCCATTTTGAATAAACATTCTGTGGGAGTGCTCAAAGGCCTCTACAAATGAAACAATATTCTTCTGGGCACTCCACTCACTCCACTAATATTTACTGTTCCTGTACTTGGTCCTACTAATCTGATCCCAACCTACCTTTTCAATCTTATCTCCTACTATGTTCCAGAACAAACTGGTCTATGAAATATTCCTGTCTCAGCATATTTATCAAAGTCCTATTTGTCCTTGAAGTTTTCCAGGTCATATCTCTCTCCCATAAAATTTATCAAAACTGCTCTTACATTTGGTAGTCTCTTCTTCCTCTTAACTCTTGCATCTAATGACTGTGCAACTCCTTTGACATTCTTCAAATGTTATCTTCTGTTATGTATGTCTAAAGGTAAATGGATATATTGTGCTTCCACTAGTGTTTAAGATCCATGAGATCAGGGCTGATGCCTTCTCTCTTTATGCTCCCAAATACCAAGTCTCAATGTGTGCTAATTTATAATCAAGGAGGCAGTTAGATGGCACAGTGGATAGAGCACTGAATTAGGGGATCAAGAAGACCTGAATTCAAATGTGACCTCACACTTTCTAGCTGTGTGACCTTGAACAAGTCACATAATTTCTGTTTACCTCAATCCAATGAAGGAAGAAATGGCAAACTATTCCAGTATCTTTGACAGGAAAACCCCAGAGAGTACTGGTATGCTGTGGTCCCCATGAATCACATAGAATCAGACATGACTGAATGACAGAACAACAATAATTTATAATCAAGGTAATTAAGATGTCATAATACAAGAGTTTAAAGAACTGTTTTGACTAAAATACTGTGTTAACAAAATGTTACAAAAGCATAATACACTAACATGATTTGTCAAGAAATAACACCATGAAAAATATACCTTTCCTGACTAACCCACTTCACCAAAGGAGCAATACTAGGGAAACAAAGAAGTTCAAAGGATTTTTTTTCAAATGAATGACTGAAAGATTAATAAGAAACACCCTATTTATCCTGCATTGCCAGGGCAAAAGGTATTCAGAGATGAATCTTCCAAATTAAGTGAAACTTTCCTCTTTAAACAACAACAACAAATTTCAACTTTACAAATAGAAAACTTTCTAAGCTATATGAAGCAATTCTTTTTCTTATTAAATAGTATACATACTGAAGGGCCGCTAGGTGGCTCAGTGGATAAAGCACCAGCCCTGGAGTCAGGAATACCTGGGTTCAAATCTAGTCTCAAACACTTAATAATTATCTAGTTGTGTGGCCTTGGGCAAGCCACTTAACCCCATTTGCCTTGCAAAAAACCTAAAAAAAAATTAAAAATTAAAAAAAATAGTATATTGAACATAATTCAGATAATGACGTAGGTCTGAAATGGAACCCCTCTATTTACCAAAAAAAACTTCTTTTGGACCAGCATTCAAGATTCACTATAATTTGGTTCCAATGTATGTTTCTCAAGTCTTATTTCAGTTTCCATCCCTTCATTTCCTCTACATTATAACCAAAATCAACTCATTGCCAAACACTAAAAAACATCCTGTGCTTTTCTACTCTTGAGCAGTTACTCATGTTTCCTATGCTTGGAATGGCTCTCCCTACCACCAGTGTTTTGCTAACTGACATCTTACCTGTCCTTCAAAGCCCAATTCAAGCAACACCTACTTCTATTAAACTTTCTCTGATTCACACCACTGTAAATGATCTCTTTCTCATCTTATGTTATAGCACTTTGTAGCAAAACCCTGTTATAAATAACAAAATTCAACATTTCATCACCTCACATTTTATGCAAATAAAATTAAGACAATTTCTATAACACAAAGAAAACTTAACATACAATAAAAACATGAATTTATCTGTTGATAAAGTCCTTGATAAACTTCATGTGTATAGTTTCTAAAATAAGTCATACTGACAAAAATAATAGCTAACAATTAAGGTTTGCAAAGCATTTGCATAAGTTATCTCATTTCATCATATTAATGTAACAAGCAGTTTTACTTTAGACAGCTAAGATTCCACAAAAATTGATGCCATTGATATATTAAGTTATTATATTCTCATCAAAATATTATCATAGGGGCAGCTAGGTGGCGCAGTGACTAGAGCACCGGCCCTGGAGTCAGGAGTACCTGAGTTCAAATTTGGCCTCAGACACTTAATAATTACCTAGCTGTATGGCCTTGGGCAAGCCACTTAACCCCGTTTGCCTTACAAAAAAAAAAAAAAACCTAAAAAAAATAAATAAAAATATTATCATAGCTGAAATTGGCCTCAAGTAGTGAAAGAACCACTGTCTTCACCATACTGATTAGGATTCTATCACAATTCAGGTAGTCACAGGTCATTACCATTTCTTTTAAATCTGAATCAATTTCAAATGACTGTTATGGTGATAACCATCCCTACTGGGTTTGAAACCAAGCTCATCCTCTTTTTACTCCCCTCTACATATATGATCCAGCCAAATCAGCAATCAGCAATCTTTCTTACATCCTCAGAGATGACACTCTCCATCCCACCTCTACATCTTTCTGCTGGTAGACTGCCAGGACTGGAATGCACTCACTCCCCACATCTATTTAGAATTGATTTTTTCATTTCAAGACTATTCAAGAGGTCCCTACCCTAATGGAATTATCTTCTGTTTTGTGTGCATTTTGTATATATGCATGTCTTCTCCCTTAAAAATGTAAACTCCTGGAGATCAGACCTTATTCCATTCTGGTTTTTGTATAACCCAGTTCCTAACATTTGCTGGAACTTGACAGGTCTTAAAAATGTTTGTTGATTGATCAGGAAGTAGGATCTAAGAAAAGGTCAACCCTGACGATATTACCTAGCTGGGATGATCCCTGTGTTTGTTTCAAAAAGCTTGGCACCTATAGCTGAAAATCTCCTGCTAGGGAGATGAAAGAATTTGCAGCCTAGACTGAATGGAACAGGACAGGAAGATCTGAAAGGTTTTCATTTGTTTGTTTTGTTGGTGCCAGGTAAGGGTTTCTTTCTTTTCTAAAAATTGTATTAAAAAAAAAAACTATAAGCTTTCAACTTAAAGAGTATGACAATGCCTGTTCTTCTCTAAAGAAAAAGAGCCAAAGATTTCTGCAGAGCCAGAATGGAGGCAGTGATAGCACAGAAGTAAGTATCATTCAGTTGAATAGTCTGTTAGTTAAGGCTTACTGAAGAACAACTTCTTGCAGAAAAGTGAAATCAACAAATGGCATTCACCTGAAGTTCGACACCAGGGGAGAGCAGGCCTAAGAGCAATGAGTATGAAGATGTCACTAGAAGACACTAGTGTTCCCACAACAATGGATACATGAGTGCCCTTTCAACCATGTTCTGGGGAGAAACCCTGAAAGCTGAATAATGTCACCAGATATCACTGGACTATGGTAGTTCTAATTATTTCTTGTCCCCCATTCAGCAGTCTGCCATGCTTTTCTTTATGTTGTTTTTGTATCATTTGTTTCACTACCATCCAACTCTTTGTAATTCCACTTGAGAGACATAATGGAGTGGTTCTGGCATTTCCTTCTCCAGCTCATAATACAGATGAGGAAACTGAGGCAAAAAGTGTTCAGTGAAGATAAGTCTTCCTGATTCCAGATCCAGAACTTTGTGTACTACACTGCCACCAAGCTGCCCATATGTTTTTATTATACTGATTCAATACATTGACTTTTTCATTTATTTTAGTATAAAGCAGAGGATTAGACTAGATGCTTTGAAGATTCCTTCTAACCCTCTATCTGTAATCTATGAATGTAATATATTTAATGTATGAAATAGCAGATTTCCAAGAGCATCAGGGTCTCTGTAACAAAATCCTCTAGGGAAGCAGCTAGGTGGTGCAGTGAATAGAGTAACAGTTCTGGAGTCAGGAGGACCTAAGGTCAAATCCGGCCTCAAACACTTATTACCTGGCTGTGCGATCTTGGGCAAGTCATTTAACTCCATTGCCTTGCAAAAAACAAAAAATAAAAATAAAAAAACACCAAAATCCTCTAGGGTTAATTTTTTTTTCAGTTTTTGCAAGGCAAATGGGGTTAAGTGGCTTGCCCAAGGCCACACAGCTAGGTAATTATTAAGTGTCTGAGACCAGATTTGAACTCAGGTCCTCCTGACTCCAGGGCCAGTGCTCTATCCACTGCGCCACCTAACTGCCCCTCCTCTAGGGTTAATTAAGAGAAAGGCTAGATCTAATTAGGGAAAATTCTTTTTTTAATATAATATTTTAAAAGAAATGTAATTTACTTATAGTAAAAGTCACTTTACTTGGTTTTAGAAAATGACATTTGTGATTCTCCCAATGGTATGTCTAGTAACTGAGACTTCCATCACTGAAATTCAAAGACAATGTCACTATTTTAAAAGAGGCTTCATAAAATTACAAAATTTAAGCTTCTAATGACTAAAATGAAATCAAATAAAAATTAAAATTAAAATATTTTCCTGATATTCATTTTCTGTATAAAGGAAAAAGTTCCTAGGCACTAGGGAAAATGACAAGTAATTAAAAAATAAAGTTTGAATATAAATAATAAACAATAAACTTAAAGTTAAATCCATATCCCTCCTTAGATCAAAACTTTACTTTCTGGAGCATGAAAGTTCTTGAGAATTGATAAATAGCTTTAAAGTTCTATGTTTGCCAATTCACCTTCCCCAGGTATCTCCTGCTCATTAGAGAAATGATAGATACTAAGGCAGCTAAATGACATAGCCCTGAAGTTAGGAGGACCTCAGTTCAAATCTGCCCTCATACACTCACTCACTTACTAGCTATGTGACCTTGGGCAAGTCACTTAACCCTGAATGATGTCAGGGCTATCTTCAGACATCCTGATTCATATCTGTCCACTGGCTTCAGATGGTTCTAGAAAAAGTCAGGTTGGTGACTTAGTACAGCAACCTTCTCACTCAAATCCAATGCACATACATGTCATGTCATCACAACCTGATATTGTGGTCTTTTTCAAGAAAAAAGAGCAAGCATCATCATCTTCATTATCACACACCTAGGGAGAAATACCTATGCTAACTTTTACCTATGTGAACTTGGGCATCATTTAACCTCTCTCGGCTTCATCCATAAAATTAAGGAATTAGACTAGATATTCTCTAAGCAAATTCTAAAGTTATGATCCCATTACTACTTCTGGAAATCAGGGTCTTATCATCCTGCTCCTACTGAAGTAATTTAGAAACAATTTTGAGTGTTTCTATTACTGCCTCACCAGGTCCCCTTCTCCTAACTCCTTTCCAATTGACCCATAACATAGCCTATGACGCACAAGTAGGCATTATGTGAAGACACTAGACATTCAGTGAGAAAGATGAAACAGTTCCTGCTGTCAAGGAGTTAACATTCCATCAAGGAAAATAATATGTAGGTGGAGATAACGACACTATATATATATATATATATATATATATATATATATATATATATATATATATACACACACACACATACACACACACACACATATGTATATATGTGTGTGTGTGTGTGTGTGTGCGTGTGTATGTATAAAGTAAATCCAGAAATTTAGCAGTGAAGATCTTAGCAGCTAGAAAAAGCTAGGAAAAGCTAAACTCCGCCAGAAACCAGCGATTCTAAGAAACAGGAAGGAGGAGACTGCCTGGCACATAAGAGTACATTATGGGGAAGAAATAAAATATAGAAGCCTGGAAAGATAGACTGGCTCTAGACTGGGAAAGATTTTAAAAGTCAAAGAGAGATGTCTGTATTTGATCCTCAAGACAATTGGGAATCCAGAACTTTTTAAGCAAAGTAGTAAAATAGTTAAGACTTATGCTTTAGGGCTGTTATTTTGGGCAACAACAAAAGAATCACAATGAAATACTGCAAAAGTATAAAGAAGTTGGTTTCAAAGAAGAGGTAAGAGAAGACAACTCTCCCCATTGTTTTGGGGTTTTTTGTTTGTTTGGGGTTATATGACTTGCCCAGGGTCACAAGGATAAGTAAATATTGTGTCTGAAGTAGAATCTGAATTCAGATCCTCCTGATTCCAAAGCCTGTGCTCTATCCAATGTGCCACCTAACTGCCCCCTCTTCTCATTGTTTTACAGAGGTAGGAGTCTTGAGATATGTAAGACTGCATATACCAAATTTTTTCAACATGTTGGTTAGTTTTACTGGAATTTTTTCACAAACTTTTTATGAAACAAAATTCTTTGTTTACCAATGTGATAAGAGTTGTGTGTAGAAATCTTAGTGATCGGGGTGGCTAGGTGGCACAGTGGATAAAGCACCAGCCCTGGAGTCAGGAGTACCTGGGTTCAAATCAGGTCTCACACTTAATAATTACCTAGCTGTGTGGCCTCGGGCAAGCCACTTAACCCCATTGCCTTGCAAAAACCTAAAAAAAAAAAAAAATTTAAAAAAAAAGAAATTTTGGTGATCAAGAGACAGGCAAATTAACAACTCAAAGAAAGCTTCCTCTCATACTAGTTATGGCAAGACAGTCTGGGACTCTGAAAAGGCAAACACTTGCAATCATTCCTTGCCAAGAGGTGAGTTAAATGAATGAATAAGTAGATAATAATACAAGTAGATACTAGCTTAAGTGCTCACTTAAAAAGAGATAGCCTACCTGTCATACAAAGATTATCTGACTTAGGCATTCTGCTCAGAACTAGACAGATTAAGTGAAGATTTTATATACTGTAACTCAACAACCAGTTCAAATAATGAAAAAGGATTGAATCCAGAAGCAACAATTTTTTATCCAGTGTCTGAGCTACATATCCTCCTAAGGTACAGGTACTACTTCTCATGGAGCACAACAACATTGCTAAGCAGCTGAAACCTATGGTTCAGATCTAAGTTCAGGTTCAGATATGCAGGACAGTTAATTCTAATGATCAATATAATTAGCCTATTCCTTCAAGTACAGTAGTACAGAGGTCAGTAGGTCACAGGACTATCTGATCAGTGACCAGACTAACTTAAAAGGGTCCACATAAAACTGGACAAATGGCTCTACAAGAGTTTATACGATAATCCTCTTGATTCCTGATGAATGCTTTCCACATTATCAGAGGCAGCTAGGCTGTTCAGTGCATAGAGCACTGGACATAAGAGAAAGACTTTTTCTATCTATTATTTTTAGCCCCTTCTGGTCTGTGTAGTGGAGTGTAAAGATGGCTAAGACTAAAACTCATACCACATCCCAACCAGTCATTGAAAATAGCATAGAGATGCATCAAGAAAACTAGATCATAGAGACCCCAAATTTTCTGAGAAACATGCACTTTGCCAAGAAATACAAAATGAAAAGTCTAAAGAAGATACAAGTGGACAATGTCAAAGCCATCAGGGCCCTGAGCACCAAAGTCTCTGAGGCCAAGCTCCTCCAGCCCAACACACCCAAAATCAATGCCTAGCATTCCAGCTCCAAGAAAGTCACCAAGTGTCTGGGCATTTGGGTCAGCATCAAATGCTCAGATCCCAGGATCATGAAGCCCATTTTTATCCCAAGACTGCCAAACCCATTGATCCCAAGACCATCAAAGACTGATATCAAGATCACTAAGGCCAGTTGCAAGGCACCTAAGTCTGAAGTCAAGATCACCAAGTTGGAGTGCAAGACTGCCAAGTCCAGTAATTCCAAGGTTGATAAACCTACAAACCCTTGCCAGCCAAATCCACTGACCCCCAAGGCCACTAAACCAAATAATGCTGAAGTTAAGGCTTCTAGTCTCAAGTCTTCAAAACAGATACTTCAAGACAGAAGAATTTGTTTAGTTTACTCTCTCAGACAAGGTATGATTATTCACTATTTTATACAAATAAAGGAAATGGTGATCATAAGGGGGGGGAAAAAAAGTGAGAAAGGCCTGAATTTGAATCTTGCATCAAACAAGCAATATTACCACTTCTAGACTTCTAAGTGCCAGTCAAAGATAATATCTTGAGCAGAATACTTTTAAAACTTCTGAATTAATATTTTTTTTATTTATTAGCTATAAACAGACTAACTTATGATTGCCCATGTGAAGCTAGGTAAATGGCTACTGGATAAATGACCATATGATAACCCTCATGATTACCCATGGAATGCATGTCTGGACAAATAAACTTGCCCCCTCTGTTTCATGGGTATAGTCCATAAAATGAGAAGATTATATTCAATGGCTTCTCTGGTCCCTTCTAGCTCTAAAACTATGATCCTATGAATTATATTCATTCATCAAGGTATTAGTAATTATTTCATATTTAAGAATGCTTATGTCTTATTACTATTTTTCTTGTTATAAGTATATGCTTTTGTGCTAATATTAACATGTAACAAAGTTAATTATTCTGTTAACTATGCCTAGTTTGACTGTTGGTTATATGCCCATAATTTTGCTGTATTTCATATTTTGATATTTTGAAGGTCTGTTGCTATTATTGCTTTTATTCTTGAAGATCCCCAAATTGGAGGAACCAACCACCTCTCCATTTCTGGATACCTGAAATTGTTATGAAGTTTTTCCTGACTGGCTGATAACAGAACATAGATTGGATTTTCAAGCACTCAAAATAAACTTTTTGTTGTTTTTTGTAAGGCAGTGGGGTTAAGTGACTTGTTCAAGGTCACACATATTAATAAGTGTCTGAGGCCAGATATGAACGCAAATCCTCCTGACTCCAGGCCTGTGCTCTGTCCACTTATCCATTATCTTAACTGCCCTGCACTCAAAATAAACTTAAAACTTTTTGCTTCATTATGCCAGATTTTTTAAAAGGATATGCACCATAAACTGTGCTCTTAAAGATCTTACAATCTAATATGGAACAAAATGTGTACACCAGTAACTATGACTGACGGCAAGAGAGACATCCAGGTTTTATAAATTTGTGATGTGAAAATCCTCCTTTACAGAAAGGAGTCAGGAAAGACTTCCTGGAGCAGACTGGGTTGGTCCTGGTAGGAAAAGGGAAGGGAAAATTCTGAGCACAGAAAATGCCATAAGATAACACATGGAGAAAGGAAAGACAGAATCTAAACAGGGGACAGAAAGTAATCCAATTTGACTGGCATAAAGAATACATGAATTTAGAGATGTAAAATGAAGTTGAAAATTTTAAATGACTTTGAGTGCCATGATCAAGAATAGAGTATGGGAAAATACAAAAAGTTCGGATTTTAATTTTTTTTGAGGAAAAGAATTATGTAAGAGCAATATAATAGGGGAAATAATGTAATCAACCTGGAAAGCTAGGCTGGAACCAAGTTATGAAGGTTTTAAAATGTTAGAGATGAGATTGTATTTTCTTATGGGCAAACAAAAGTCAATGTAGCTTTTCATCCAGAGTAATGATGTGCTTAAACTTGTCCTATGGAAATATCAATTGGGCAGCTAAATGGAAGGTGGATTAGAAAACCTGATGTTATGTTATTGAAATGATCCAAGCAAAGGATGACAATGGCCTAGCTTGCAGTAAAAGTGAAAGGAATTTTTGGGAGAAATGTTGAGAAATGGAACTGAAATTACTTGCCAACTTTTTAATTATGGCAATGAATGTGAAAGGTTAAAGATTATATATTTTTAGGTTACAGATCTGAGTAAATTAAAAAATACTGGTTTCTCCAAGGAGGGATGGGAACTCAGAGAAGCCTGGAAGGATTTGCATAAACTGATGCTAAGCAAGATGAGCAGAACCAGAAGAACACTGTACACCATTAACAGCAACATGGGGTTGATGGTCAATCTTAATGGACTTGCTCATTCATCAGTGCAACAATCAGGGACAATTTTGGAGAATGCTATCTGAATCCAGAAAAAGAATTGTGGATTTTGAACAAAGACAAAAGACTATTACCTTTAAAAGTTATGTAATTTTGCTATCACTTATATTTTGTTTTTTTTCCTTAAGGATATGATTTCTCTCTCAATGCATTCAATTTAGATCAATGTATAGCATGGAAACAATGTAAAGACTCTCAGACTGCCTTCTGTTGGGGGGGGGAGAGAGATTGGGGGGAAATTGTAAAATTCAAAAATAATAAATAAAAATAGTGGTTTCTCAACAGAAATAGAGAAGTGAAGGTATAGGGAGAAAGACAGCCATTGAAGTACCATTTTAGAATGTTCCATTTGAGACCTATTGGACATCCAAGAGGTAGTATCCAGTTCATAGTTGAATATGTGAGACTGTGATCCTCGGGAGAGAGAAAGAGAGAGGAAGAGAAGTTAGATAAATATGGAAGCCAAGTGCATAGAAGATAGTTGAAGAGGGTAGTTATAAGATTACTCAGAGACAGAGAAGGAATAATTAGAGAATGAGGTTGAGAACAATTTTGTGGAAGCCTAGAACAGATGAGAGAAAGATGGAAGGTGAAATGCTGCAGAGATATCAAGAAAGAAGAGGAAAGAAGAGGAAAAACAAATGGACGTTAGATAGAATGATAAAAAATTCACTAGCAACCATCTCAGAGCACCAAATCAATTGGTTTCTAACTATAACTCCCCCATCCTGTATTCTAAAGTTTATTTCTGTTGTAATTTATCCCTATAAAATTTCATCTTATTAGTTTCAACTCTCTAGCCCACTAAGAAATTTTTTGAATCATAACTTCTATCTAATGTGCTATTCATCCTATCTTTGATCACATGTGAAATCAAATAAGTCATAAGTCTATATCTAATAATAATGCCAGCTGTACCTTCTTCATTCAGATCATTGATAAAAATGTCAACCAGCATAGGGTCAAGGAAAGATCTTTGGAATATTCCAGTAGAAATTATTCTCCACATTGATATGATCCCATTATTGATTTTTTTTTTGGAACTGGCCATGCAATCAGTGACAAAATCCACCTAACTGTGCTATTATCTAGTTTACTTTTCTCTATCTTATCCATAAGGTTAGCATAAGAGACTTTATCAAATGCTTTGCTGAAATCAAAATAAACCAAAACTATAGTATTGTTTGCCCTACCAGTCTAGTAAAACTTTTAAAAGGAAATAACATTGTTCATAGGACAGAAAACAAAAGTAACAAATGTTGGAGTTGATGGGGGAAAAATGAAACATTGCACTGTTGGCGGAGTCTACCATTCTGTAGAGAAATTTGAAATTATACCCAAAGGGTTATAAAATCATGCATACCCTTTAATCTAGAAATACCACCACTAGACTAGGTCTGGATCCCAAAGAGATAAAAAAAAAGGAAAAGGAAATTAAATATACAAAACTATTCAGTGGGCTCTATTCTGTGGGCAAAGAATTGGAAATGGAGGAAACGCCCATCAACTGACCAATTCAAAATTGTGTATGTGATTATGACAGAATACTATTCTAAGAAATGATGAGCAGGATACTCTCAAAAAAACCTGCACTTTCACCAGCTAATGGTAAAGTGAAATGTACTATGTAGAAAATAACAATATTATTATAAGATGATCAGCTCTCAATGACTTAGCTATTCTCAGCAATATAATGATCCAAGACACCTCTGAAGGACTTATGATGAAAAATGCTATCCATCCCCAGAAAAAGAACTGATAATGTCTGAAGACAGTTAAGCCTACATTTTTATTTTATTATTAAGTATTTTTTGCTCTATATTTTCTTTCACAACATGACTATTATGACAATATTTTGCATGACTACATATGCGAAGCCTATATTGAATTGCTTACCTTCTCAAAGGGGGTGGGAGGTGGAGAGGGAGGAAAGGCAAGAATATAGAACTCAATGCTTTGAAAATGAATGTTTAGGGGCGGCTAGGTGGCACAGCAGATAGAGCACCGGCTCTGGAGTCAGGAGTACCTGGTTTCAAATCCAGCCTCAGACACTTAATAATTACCTAGCTGTGTGGCCTTGGGCAAGTCACTTAACCCCATTTTCCTTGCAAAAAAAAAAGAATGCTTAAAAATGCCTTTACATGTAACTGTGAGGAAAACAAAATACTAAATAAACTTTTAAAAGAAAAAAATAAAGATTTTTTTAAAAAAGGACATAGCATTGATCTGACATGACCCATTCTTGAAGAAGCTGGGCAAGATTTCTGCTTTCAGTTTTTTGTAGAATTCTGACAAGAATTGGAACTCAAGTTCACTCGTTAAAACTTCCAATTCTACATCTATCTTATAATCCTTTTAAGACTCCATTATCTTACTTTTCTCTAAAAAAAATCAGGCAATTTGTCTTTTAGTGCTATGAATCTTCTCTCATTCTTCTAAAATTTTAAATGAATTTTTAATAGTTGAAAAAATATATTTTCTAATTCATTACCCTGGTATGTAGTTCATCTGAGCTTGATGAAATGAAGTTAACAAAGGCATCGAACTAGTCTCAATTCCTTAGATTTCAACTTCATATTATCTATTTTTGCACTATCCTTTTTAGTCCAAAGATCATTCTTCTTGTCAGAAAAAACAGGAAGCAGAATAAGATTTAGGCAGTTCTGCCTTTTCAGCACCATCTAGTTCTTTCAAAGACAACCAGATACTATCTTAATTTTGACATAAAGGATGCTGACTAGTGATCCAGCATTGTTATTTTCATGATCTGCCAAGCAGCTTCCAGGAAACCAAAGTCTTTGGCTTCAAAAGGGAGTATGGTTGCAGAGCTGAGCAATTTAATCACCTTACTGACGTTTGAACCATCCTAAGAAAGGTTAGCTCTGCCAAAAACTTCAAATGTGCCGAACTTGTGATTAGACCATTGAGAGACAAGTTAGCTATACCAAGGTGTCACAAAGCTGATGCCAAAAATCACTGCTGGAATGCAGTGGTGCCTTGCTGATACTAGAGGGAAACCACATTCATGAGACCAAGGATTCCCACATCTTTGAGAATTGAAGGACAAACATCAAAAAAGAAATTACCAGAAGTCCAGTTTCCTATCATCAGGTCAAGAAGTGAAACAATTCTTGAAAAAGCTGTGAGAAGGATGTCTTTGCACAATACTCCCCTCACTATAATAAACATAATGCACAAGTTATGTCATCATGGTCCTCTTCAAATACTTCAAATACCTGCTTACCTCCCTGGCATCTAGTATCACTAATCTACCTACTCTAAAGAATAGCCTTATCCTTTCTTGGAACCTTCTTTCCCCCTTCCATCTCTGCCTCATTCCCCACCATTATTGCTTTAAAAAAATTCTTCTTATGTTCCTCGACAAAAATATGACTAATGCTTTGTCATGTCTGAAAGTGACACTGGGTTCTCAATGCTAACAGGCACAAACTCTAATGGGAGCTACCATGCTTGTGAACTTTTGAATACTGGTCCTAGCAGTTTGCTTTTCAAAGACCAAGAACTTTTGTTTTGTTTTGTTTTATATCTCTCACATTTAGCACAGTGCCTGCCTGGCACATGTAAGCTTATTAATAAACAAGTTTATTGATTTTCTTATTGACCCCATCTAGCTAAGATAAGCATGAAGAGGCTTATTATCAGCACTGAACCAGCTAGTAAGTGGTAGTAAGTAAGTAAGTAGTACTAAGTAAAAGTATTATTTGATCATGGCAATACATGAAACAAATTAAAATAAAAAATGACTTTCAGATCTTTATTCTTCTGCAGTGATAATATCAGAGCAATCAAAAATTATGATGACTTTTGGCAACAGCTATAGGTTAACCTGCCTCTCAATAGTCTAATCATCAGTTCAACACATTTGTAGTTTTTGGCATAGCTAACCTGTCTCAGGATGGTCTAAACATCAGTAAGTCCTAAGAACCATGCAGTTTTTTAGACTGTCTATAAACCTCAACAAAACTGGGTACTCTAAATATGAGAGTTCCTTGTCCAAGAACCAATGAGTCATAATCTTGGCACAGTACAAGATACAGTACTGAAAGAACTGAATCATATTAACATGGACATTCTTATTCTAAATTAAATCAAAAGACAAAAAAAGGTAGCTAATCAGAAGATCCTACAGAAGCATAAGTTGCAAAATATGGATTCTATTCTTATATTCAAACAGTAAGAAACATTTGTTTCATGGACAACTGTTCTCACACTTTGAACATAAGCAAAAATACCACCATGATAGTGGTAAATGAAGCCAAAATTAATCTAATAGGCTAGGATTGAAGAGAAATTATACGAAAAATGTGACAAGATATTCCAAATTAAATAAACTTCAATATTTCATGATTTCAATTCATACCAAGGTAAGATTATGGGAAAATATTAGAAATCATGGCTTAAGGTCTAGAAAACAAAAGAAGTCAAAGACTTTTATGAACTGTACAAAAACTAGCATGGTTTTTTTTCATTTAAATAGTAAGAAGTTATTAAACAGTATATAAAATTTAATTGACTATATATATATATATATATATATATATATATATCCATCCATCCTGGGCAGGAAAAATTGGTTTTTCTGCAGATGTCATTTCTAATCATCTGACTTTTAACATTAAAACCACAAACTTGTTAGAACACCAAATTGGGATAACAAAAAAGAAAAGATGATATGACATGCAATCAAATTGCTTTTACTTGAACTATTCACACAGGCTATTAATGTATGAAAATGGGGAAGGGATAAAATAACTAATAATATAAATATTCGCCATTAATTATAGATATATAACTGAAGGAAAGCAATTGCCATAATTGGGAAGTCAAGAGTCTAGAAATCATCTTGTGCAGTATATCTCTGCCAAATAGGCAGATATGGTATCTAAGGACAACATCAATTTATTATATAAAGTCATCTGTTAATTTGTGAGGAAGAGAATAGAAGATCAAGTGCCAATATCACCTAATAAAAGAACAAGAGAGGAAAAAAATGAGTTTACATAAAGCCTGGCACTAGATCCAATTAAATCAGATCATTCAAGGAACACTTTAGGATGAAAGAGAATGACACAAAAAATTAAAAATATCTCTCAAGATTTTTACAAAGCATTTTCTCCATAAATAAGAATGAAAACAGAACATTATACTCTGATATCCCCATCCCTGAGGTGTTACATAAATTTGTCTGATAATCTAATTATTAATATTAGAGCAATCATAAAACAGAGAGACATATGTACTTGCCAGAAGGGTATCATCATCATGAAGGGCACTCAGTACAAAGTCTAGATAAGAGAGGGTTTCCCTAGAAATGATTAGATTTTCCAAATGCTCCTGTTTGCAGTTGACCTTTAGGCTGATTGCATCAAGCCCTGAAATATAGAAGAACTTCCTAAATGAGATCTATTATCATTCAAGGGTTTGACCTAACTATCCACACAGGAAAAAACAAAACAACCCCAAGTGATGAATAATGTTTATTTTGTCCAAATTATGAAACATCTGTATGGGCAACGCATAAAGGTTGTCCATCAGTACATATTTACGCAGATTCTGCATTTCGAAAATAAATTGAATAAGAAGGACAAAAACAGGCTGCACTGCATTATACAGTAGCTTCAATAATTCCAAGCTTCTTTATAATATAAAACTCCATCTTTTTTTTTTTTGGCAAGGCAAATGGGGTTAAGTGGCTTGCCCAAGGCCACACAGCTAGGTAACTATTAAGTATCTGAGATGGGATTTGAACCCAGGTACTCCTGACTCCAAGGCCGGTGCTTTTATCCATTACGCCACCTAGCCGCCCCTAAAACTCCATCTTTTTAATATCATTATTCTTTCATTAAAGTATAATGCTTGCAAATCATAGGATACTATATAATCACTGAGAAATTAAAATATGGCGTACCAGAGAGCAATGGAGACACATGTGGAAAATGAAAATAGAATACAGTGTATCACTAATGATGAACTAGATCTATAAAAGATATTATCAAACAGAGGAATGACCAGAAAAGAAATGATAACTGATTATGTAATGAGAGTAAGGTATAAAAGATGAAAAAGAAAAACTGTGTGGGGCACTGTCATAACTGTCACATGATAAGAGACCTAGAAAAAGTCTCCAGCATATTTAATGAATTTATGAAAGAAAATGGTAATCAAGATTATTCAGCTTGGAGAACAGACTACTTGTATTGCAAGGAAGGATTAATATTATCTTCAAATTATCTGCTAGAAAAGAGTCTTAGCTGTACTCAGGACTTCTTCTACCATGCTCCAGTTTCCATTAAAGACATTCTCTACCAGGCACCTATAAGTCTCTTCTTCAAGAGCAAAGGACAAATAACAAGAATAATGCATCTGAACATGATATCTTGAACAGAGTATCTTGGTCTCCACTGAACAGAGTATGCTTGTCTCCTCCCTACTCCTTCCCATTTTAGCTTCCTTATGTCTTCACATATTAGAAAATAAACTTCTTTCAGGCATGAACTGTTTTTCTTTCTCTTTGGTTGTATTCTCAGAGCTTAGCACAATACACACAATAAATAATAAATAGAAGATGAATGACTGACAAGGATGGTGTCTACAAGAATTTTGTCTTGGAAAAAAGATTAGACATGAGCTTCTGCTAATATTAATATCTTTATTCTGAGATTATTTCCAATTTATCCTGTGTTCTTATTTGTACAGTTATTATTTGCAGTTTGTCTTCCCTTTTAGATTGTTAGCTCCTTGAGGGCTGGGATTATTTTTGCTTTGCTTTATATCCTCAGCATTTAGCAAAGTGGCTAACATAATAAAGAACTTAAAAAATGCTTGGTGACTGTCTTCAGGGGAGTTAAGAGCAAAAAGTAGAAGTTGCTAGGAAGCAGTTTTTGACTTAACTGAAGAAAAAACTTCCTATTTAATGGAGCCAATGAAGCTGTCCAAAAAATGCAATTAGCTGCTTCAGGGGATAAATTCCTTTCCCTAGAGATCCAAAATCAGAGAATGGATACACCTCAGAATTCATAAAGTTAAAGCTAGAGAAGATGGTGGAGAGGCAGCTAGGTGGCCCAGTGGATAAAGCACGGGCCCTGGAGTCAGGAGTACCTGGATTCAAATCCCGTCTCAGACATTTAATAATTACCTAGCTGCGTGGCCTTGGGCAAGCCACTTAACCCCATTTGCCTTGCAAAAACCTAAAAAAAAAAAAAAAAAAAAAAAAAAGATGGTGGGAAAAAGACAGGCCTTGTGCTAAGGTCTCCTGATCTTCTCTCATATATAACATGAAACAAACCTCTTAATGGAAATCCAATTGACAAAACCAAGAAAGAGAAGCTAGGAGAATACCTACCTCAAAGTCTGTCTTCAGGGATCTTGAGTGAGCCGAGCACAGAGAGCAGACAGCCAGTGGGGGTAGGGTGAGATCCAGATTAACCTAATTTTGCCCTGGAGGATTTGCTGTGGGAACCACTTCTCTCCAAAACAACCAGAAACAACCAGAGAGTGGAGGTATAGCAGTAGGACTGATGGTCTGGGGCTCACCAGAAGGGCTGAAGGCCGAGTTCCAGCCTCTAGCACTCCATACTGGTCAGCTAGAGATATTACACTCAGTGTGCAAAGCCTCTAGCACCCCCTACTGGCAGGCCCACTTGGAGTTACTAAACACAGTGAGTAAAGCCTCTAAGGATCCCAATACCAAATCTCTGTGAACCAACTCCTCCGCCAACACAAGATCATAAGGAAATAAAGAAAGGACAGTAGAAAAGGAGTTCCATAGAAAAATTCCTATAAGGAAAAGATCCTAACTTAGAGAGACATGGAACCTCTGAGGAGATTATGATTTGGTCTACAACACAGAAAGATTTCCTTGAAGAAATCAGTTAAAAATCAATTGGATGATATGTTTTGCTTCAGCTGAAGTGAAAAAAGCAGGGGTAGCAATCCTTATCTCAGACAAAGCAGCTGCAAAAATAGATAGCTTTAAAAGAGATAAGGAAGTAAACTATATACTCCTAAAAGGTACCATAGACAATAAAGTAATTTCAATACTAAATATGTATGCACTCAATAGGAAAGCATCCAAATTCTTAGAGAAGTTGAAAGAGCTACAGAAAGACACAGACAACAAAACTCTACTAGTAGCAGAGCTCAACCTCCCATTTTCAGATTTAGATAAATCAAATCATAAAAAAAAAAACAAGAAGGAAGTTAAGGAGGTAAATAGATTGTTTGAAAACCTAGATATGATAGAACTATGGAGGAAATTGAATGGGGATAGAAGGGAATATACTTTTTTTTCTGCAGTACATGGCACTTACACAAAAAATGAGCATGTACTAGGATATAAAAACCTAACGATCAATTGCAGAAAGGCAGAAATAATGAATGCATCTTTCCCAGATCATAATGCAATAAAAATCACATGCAATACTGGGCCAGGGAGATATAGACGCAGAATTAATTGGAAACAAAATAACCTCATTTTAAAGAATGAGTGGATCGGGGTAGCTAGGTGGTGCAGTGGATAGAGCACCAGCCCTGGAATCAGGAGTACCTGATTTCAAATCACGCCTCAGATACTTTATCATTACCTAGCTGTGTGGCCTTGGGCAAGCCACTTAACCCCATTTGTCCTGCAAAAACCTAAAAAAAAAATGAGTGGATCAAGCAACAAACTATAGAAAGAATTTTATTTCATCCTAGACAATGACAATAATGAAACAACATACCAAAACCTATGGGATACACTCAAGGCGGCTCTCAGGGGATATATTATATCCTTAAATGCTTACATGAATAAAATAGAGAAAGAAGAAATCAATGAACAAAATATGCAACTTAAAAAATTAGAGAAAGAATGAATTAAAAACCCCCAATTAAATACCAAATTAGAAATTCTAAAAATTACAGGAGAAATTAATAAAATTGAAAGCAAGAAAACCACTGAACTAATAAAACCAAGAGCTGATTTTATGAAAAAACAAACAAAATTGATAAACCTATGGTCAATTTGATTAAAAAAAAAGGAAGAAAACCAAATTGCTAGTATCATAAATGAAAAATGTGAACTCACCACCAATGAGGAAGAAATTAAAGTAATAATTCAGAATTATTTTGCCCAACTCTATGCCAAAAAATTTGACAATCTAAGTGAAATGGATGGATATTTACAAAAATAGAAGTTGTCCAGATTAAAAGAAGAAGAAATTAAAAAGCTAAATAACTGTATATCAGAAAAAGAAATTCAACACTAACGAACTCCCTAAGAAAAAAATCTCCAGGGCCAGATGGATTCACAAGTGAATTCTATCAAACATTTAAGGAACAATTGGTTCCAGTTCTATATAAACTTTTTGGAAAAACAGGTGAATAGAGAACTCTGCCTAACTCTTTCTATGACATCAATATGGTGCTGATACCTAAACCAGGAAGAGAAAAGGAAATTATAGACCTATCTCCCTGATGAATAAAGATGCGAAAATCTTAAATAAAATCTTAGCAAAATGATTACAAGTTATCACTAGGATAACATTGTGATCAAGTAGGATTTATCCCAGGAATGTGGTGTTGGTTCAATACTAGGAAAACTGTTAGTATACTTAATTATATCAATAACATACTTTTCAGAAATCATATGATCATATCAATAGATGCTGAAAAAGCTTTTGATAAAATACAGCACCCATTCCTAATAAAAACACTAGAGAGTGCAGGAATAAATGGTTTGTTCCTTAGAATAATAAGCAGTATCTATCTGAAACCACCAACAGACATTATATACAATGGGGATAGGCAAGAGGCATTCTAATAAAATCAGGAGTGAAACAAGGATGCCCATTATCATCACTACTATTCAATATCAATATTTTCTTCCCTTATTTTTAAAAAAGTTAGCCTCAAAAATAAGAGAAGAAAGATAAATTGAAAGAATTAGAATAGGGAAAGAGGAGACAAAACTCACACTCTTTGCAGAGGACATGATGGTATACCTAGAGAATCCAAAAAAGTCATCTAAAAAGCTATGAGAAATAATTAGCAACTTTAGCAAAGTAGCAGGATAAAAAATAAACCCTCATAAATTCTCAACATTTCTATATAGGACTAGCAAGATACAGTAGAAAGAGCTAGAAAGAGAAATCCCATTCAAAGTAACCTCAGAAATTAGGGAGGTAAATAGATTGTTAGAAAAATTAGATATGGTAGACTTACGGAGGAAACTGAATGGGGATAGAAAGGAATATACCGTTTTCTCTGCAGTACATGGAACTTATACAAAAATTGACCATGTACTAGGATATAAAAACCTAATGATCAACTGCAGAAAGGCAGAAATAGTGAATACATCTTTCTCAGATCACAATGCAATAAAAGTCATATGCAATACTGGGCCAAGGAGATATAGACCCAGAACAAACTGGAAACTGAATAACCTCATTTTAAAAAATGAGTGGACCAAAAAATAAATTATAGAAAGAATTAACCATTTTATCCTAGATAATCATAATAATGAAACAACATACCAAAACCTATGGGATTCATTCAAAGCGACTCTCAGGGGATATATTATAGCTCTAAATGCTTACATGAATAAATTGGAGAAAGAGGAAATTGATGAACTAAACATGCAACTAAAAAAATTAGAGAAAGAACAAATCAAAAATCCCCAATTAAATACCAAATTAGAAATTCTAAAAATTAAAGAAGAAATTAATAAAATTGAAAGCAAAAAAACCATTGAATTAATAAATAAAACCAAAAGTTGGTATTATGAAAAAACCAATAAAATGGATTAAAATAAAATTTGAATAAAAAAATAAAGAAAACCAAATTGCTAGCATCATAAATGAAAAAGGTGAACTCACCAACAATGAGGAGGAAATTAAAGTAATAATTTGAAATTATTTTGCCCAACTCTATGCCAATAAATTTGATAACCTAAGTGAAATGGATGAATATTTACAAAAATATAAGTTGCCCAGGTTAAATGAAGAAGAGATTAAATACCTAAACAACCCTATCTCAGAAAAAAGAAATTCAACAAGCCATTACTGAACTTCCTAAAAAAAAAATCTCCAGGGCCTGATGGATTCACAAGTGAATTCTACCAAACATTTAAGGAAAAATTGGTTCCAATCCTATATAAACTCTTTGGAAAAATAGGGAAAGATGGAACTCTGCCTAACTCTTTCTATGAAACCAATATGGTACTGTTAGCTAAACCAGGAAGAGTTAAAACAGAGAAAGAAAATTATAGACCTATCTCCCTGATGAATATAGATGCAAAAATCCTAAATAAAATCTTAGCAAAATGATTACAACAAGTCATCACTAGGATAATACATTATGATCAAGTAGGATTTATTCCAGGAATGCAGGGTTGGTTCAATATTAGGAAAACTGTTAGTATACTCAATTATATCAACAACAAACCTATCAGAAATCATATGATCATATCAATAGATGCTGAAAAAGCTTTTGACAAAATACAGCATCCATTCCTATTAAAAACACTGGAGAGTGTAGGAATAAATGGACTGTTCCTTAAAATAATTAGCAGTATCTATCTGAAACCATAAACAAGCATTATATTCAATGGGGAGAGGCTAGAGGCATTCCCAATAAGATTAGGGGTGAAACTAGGGTGCCCATTATCACCACTACTATTCAGTATTGTATTAGAAATGTTAGCGTCAGCAATTAGAGAAGGAAAAAGAAATTGAAGGAATTAGAATTGGGAAGGAAGAGACAAAACTCTCACTCTTTGCAGATGACATGATGGTCTACCTAGAAAATCCCAAGAAATCATCTAAAAAAAACTACTGGAAACAATTAGCAATTTTAGCAAAGTTGCAGGTTATAAAATAAACCCTCATAAATCCTCAACTTTCCTATATATGTCTAGCAAGAAACAGCAGGAAGAGCTAGAAAGAGAAATCCCATTCAAAGTAACCTCAGACAATATAAAATATTTGGGAGTCTATTTGCCAAGACAGACTCAGAATCTTTTTAAAAATAATTATAAAACACTTCTCATACAAATTAAATTAGATTTAAATAACTAGGCAAATATCAACTGCTCATGGATAGGTAGAGCTAATATAATAAAAATGACAATTCTACCAAAACTAAACTACCTGTTTAGTGCCCTACCAATCAAAATTCCAAAAAATTACTTTAACGAGTTAGAAAAAATTGTAAGTAAATTCATATGGAGAAATAAAAAGTCAAGAATTGCCAGGAGCTTAATGAAAATAGTGCAAAAGAAGGTGGCTTAGCCCTACCCGACCTAAAATTATATTATAAAGCTTCAGTCATCAAAACTGTTTGGTATTGACTAAGAAATACAGTGGTGGACCAGTAGAATAGACTAGGTGTAAAAGTAGGAGATGATTATAGTAATCTGCTGTTTGATAAACCCAAAAAGTCCAGCCATTGGGATAAAAACTCTCTCTTTGATAAAAATTGCTGGGATAATTGGAAGTTAGTATGGAAGAAACTTAGATTAGACCAACACCTCACACCCTTTACCAAAATAAGATCCAAGTGGTTACAGGACATAGACATAAAAAACAATACTATAAGCAAATTAGAAGACCAAGGACTAGTCTACCTGTCAGATCTATGGAAAGGGGAACAGTTTATGACTAAGGAAGAGTTGGAGAACATCACTAAAAACAAACTAGATGATTTAGAATACATTAAATTAAAAAGCTTTTGCACAGATAAAACCAATGTAACCAAGATCAAAAGAAATGTAGTAAATTGGGATACAATCTTTACAACTAATCATTCTGACAAAGGACTCATTTCTAAAATATACAGAGAACTGAGTCATATTTTTACAACAAAAATCCATTCCCCAATTGACAAATGGTCAAAGGATATGCAAAGGCAATTTACAGATGAGGAGATCAAAGTAATCCATAACCATATGAAAAAAATGCTCTAAATCATTAATTATTAAAGAAATGCAAATTAAAGCTTCTCTGAGGTACCACCTCACACCTCTCAGATTGGCCAGTATGACCAGGAAGGATAATGATCATTGTTGGAAGGGATGTGGGAAATCTGGGACACTATTACACTGTTGGTAGAGCTGTGAACTCATCCAACCCTTCTGGAGAGCTATTTGGAACTATGCCCAAAGGGCAACAAAAATGTGCATACCCTTTGAACCAGCAATACCACTACTGGGTCTATACCCTGAAGAGATGAGGAAAAAGGGCAAAAACATTACTTGTACAAAAATATTTATAGCAGCCCTGTTTGTGGTGGCAGAGGATTGGAAATCCAGTAAATGTCCTTCAATTGGGGAATGGCTTAGCAAACTGTGGTATATGTATGTCATGGAACACTATTGTTCTATTAGAAACCAGGAGGGATGGGATTTCAGGGAAACCTGGAGGGATTTGCATGAACTGATGCTGAGTGAGATGAGCAGAACCAGAAAAACACTGAACACCCTAACAGCAACATGGGAGTGATGTTCAACCTTGAAGGACTTGCTCATTCCATCAATGCAACAATCGGGAACAATTTTGGGCTGTCTGCAAAGGAGAGTACCATCTGTATCCAGATAAGGAGCTGTGGAGTTTGAACAAAGTACAAGGACTATTCCCTTTAATTTAGGAAAAAATAGATATCTTATTGTCTTATCTTGTCACCTCTTAGACTTTTCTTTGGGGATGTGATTTCTCTCTCATCACACCCAATTTGGATCAAGGTACAACATGGAAACAAAGTAAAGACTGACAGAGTGCTTTCTGTGGGGGGGAGGGGGGAGGGAAGCAAGATTGGGGGAAAATTGTAAAACTCAAATAATATCTTTAATAAAAATAAATTTAAAAAAAGAAGACCAGAAGAAGAAAAGAAATAGTACAGGAGGCCATGGGGAGAGAAATGAGAGGAGGCTATAAAAAAAGCCTCAGAGTAGATAAGCTGATAGGAGCTGAACTGTCAGAAAGATTTTGCAAATGCTTTGATGGGAGCAGTGATGCTTGGAATATAAATTGTGGTTTGCTGAGAACTAATTGGCAAACTGGGGAGCTGAATTCTGATTGGAGAGCGAGCAGAGTTTATTACTCTCTATTACCCTCTGCAGCCTGTGAAAAAATAAAAATTAATATTGCCTTGGGAAAAAAAACAAAAAAAACCCAAAGTAACCTCAGACAAAATAAAATACCTGGGAGTCTGCCTGCCAAGGCAGACTCAAAAACTTTTTGAAAACAATTACAAAACTCTTCTCACACAAATAAAATCAGACTTAAATACCTGGGCAAATATTAACTGTTTATGGATAGATAAGTTGAGCTAATATAATAAAAATGTCAATTCTACCAAAACTAAACTACTTGTTTAGCACCCTACCAATCAAAATTCTAAAAAAATACTTTAATGAGTTAGAAAAATTTGTAAGTAAATTTATATGGAGAAATGAAAAATCAAGAATTTCCAGGGATTCAATGAAAAATAGTGCAAAAGAAGGCAGCTTAACCTTACCAGATCTAAAATTATAGTCTAAAGCATCAGTCATCAAAACTGTCTGGTATTAGCTAAGAAATAGAGTCCTGAACCACTGAAATAGACTAGGTGCAATAGCAGGAAATGATTGTAGTGAGCTGCTGTTTGTTAAATCCAGAGAGTCCAGCTATTGGGATAAAAACTCTCTCTGCAATAAAAACTGTTGGGAAAAATGTTAGGAAAATTGGAAGTTAGTACAGAAGAAACTTAGGTTAGACCAACACCTCACACCCTATACCAAGATAAGATACCAAATGGATACAGGATTTAGACATAAAAAACCAATACTATAAGCAAGCTAGAAGATCAAGGACTAGTTTATCTGTCAGGTCTATGGAAAGGGAAGCAGTTTAAGACTAAGGAAGAGATGGAGCATATCACAAAACCAAACTAAATGATTTCAATTACAGTAAATTAAAAAGCTTTTGCACAGACAAAATCATTGTAACCAAGATTAAAAGAAATGTAGTAAACTGGGAAACAATCTTTACAACTAATGTTTCTGACAAAGGACTCATTTCTAAAATATAAAGAGAATTGAGTCAAATTAAAAAAAAAAAGCCATTCCCCAATTGACAAATGGTCAAAGGATACGCAAAGGCAATTTAGAGCTGAGGAAATCAAAGCAATCCATAGCCATATGAAAAACTGCTCCAAATCATTACTTATTAGACAAATACAAATTAAAGCTTCTCTGAGGTACCACCTCACATCTCTCAGACTGGCCAATATGATCAGAAAGGACAATGTTGGTTGGGAAAACTGGGATATTAATACATTGTTGGTGGAGCTGTGAACTCATCCAACCTTTCTGGAGAGCAATTTGGGATTATTCCCAAAGGACAACAAAAATATGCATACCCTTTGACCCAGCAATACCACTACTGGGTCTATTCCCTGAAGAGATGATGAAAAAGGGTAAAAACATCACTTGTACAAAAATATTTATAGCAGCCCTGTTTGTAGTGGCAAAAAACTGGAAATTAAGTGAATGTCCTTCAATTGGAGAATGGCTTAACAAACTGTGGTATACAGGTATGTCATGGAACACTATTGTTCTATTACAAACCAGGAGGGATGGGAATTCAGGGAAGCCTGGAAAGATTTGCATGAACTGATGCTAAGCAAGATGAGCAGAACCAGAAAAACATTGTACACCCTAACAGCAACATGGCGGTGATCAACCCTGATGGACTTGCTCATCCCTTCAGTGCAACAACCAGGGACAATTCTGGGCTATCTGCGAATGACATCTGTATCCTGAGAAACAATTGTGGAGTTTGAACAAAGAACAAAGACTATTACTTTTAATTTTTTTTAAATGTTATCTTGTAATATAATTTTTCTATCTCTTATACTTTACTTTTCTTCCTTAAGGATATGATTTCTCTCTCCTCACACTCAACTTAGCTTAATGTACACCATGGAAACAATGTAAAGACTAACAAACTGCCTTCTGTTGGTGGGGGGAAGGGAAACAAGATGAGGGAGAAAATTGTAAAATAAAATCTTTCTGAAAAAAATAGTTAAAACTAGAAAGGATCCTAGAAATTATGGTTTCAAGTTCTTCATTTTTCACATGAAAAAACTGACATTAAGAGATAAAGACCTGTCCACAGTCAAAAAAAAATAGTTATCTGAAACTATTCTGAATTCTGTCTTTCTGACTCCAAGGCAGATGTTCAATCTACTACACTATAAATTTGCATAGGAGTTTAATTGAATGTGATCTCTTACATCTTTTAATATTTTCTGACTGTGTGACTCATGGATTTATTCCATGTCTTTGTTAAATTATACAAACACACACACACACACACACACACACACACATACACAAATATGGATATACCAACTTAGATACTCTTTTGTAAAGACCTGGCTTCTAAATCTTGACAACTAATTGTATGAACTAGCATTCTTTGGAGACTGGGGTTCCACAATACATAGAATGAAGATCACTATTAAAAAAGATTGGAGAAGTTTATGATAATTAAAAGTTTTGGATAATTTATCCAGTCTACTCTTTTCCTAGTCAATTCCAGGATACCCACACTGTCTGTTCAAGTTTTATGTATACTGATGGCCAAACTCTAACCATGTCATGGAGAGTTGTCTGGGACCCTGAGACATTATTAGGTGGCTTGAACCTAGATCTACTTGACTCCAAATTTAACTCTTCATATACGATCCCACATTGTCTCCCTTTAATATTTTAAAATATTTAATCACCTATGCAATTCTTCTCCAAACTATTTCTCTCTCACTTTGTTCATGTTATCATCAGTCAGCCAACAAGCATTTATTGAATACTTATCATGTGCCTGGACTGTACTAAGCCCTAGAGAGACAAAGAAAGACAAAAACACTATAAAACATGAGATAGCTTTCTACATTTGTATGTAAGTGTGTGTGTGTGTGTGTGTGTACACACATATGGAGAGACAGAGACAGACAGAGGCAGAGACAGAAAGAGAGAAGGACAAACAGGCAGAGAGACAAGAGAGGATTGCAATTTACTAGCTTTCAATTCTTACAGCTACAATGTTTATATTTCTAGGAAGTTCCTACTCTTCCCTCACTGTGACATGGGGTTCACACTATGTTCTCAGTTTGTGCCATGAGAGTATAACTTAGCAAGTCCACCTAAGGAGGAAAGGCTTTTAAAAATGGATTGCCATTCATCATCTGAGGACAAAGTAGCTTACTTCAGAGGCTTGTCACAAGGTATAATAGATAGCTTGGGACTAGGAAGATGTAATGGGAATAGCATTAGATTTACAAAACCTGGGTTCAAATCTCACCTCTAAGTATTTATTATCTATGTGACCCTGGGTAAGTCAATTCATCTCATAGGCTTCAATTTTCTCAACTAGAAAATGAAGCAATTGAATTAGTTGGTCTCTGAGATTACCTCTAGCTTTCTCCATGATTCAATTTCACTAGAAGACAAATTAGTAAGGAAATTTTTTGACCAGAGCTACTCATAAAGACTGTCTATTAAGGCATAAAGGAAAGGCATGATCTGTATTGGTGGAGTTCTAATCCTAACCCACTCTGATCAAATCATAATTTCTTGAAATACTCAAGAAAAGATTATGTATATTCAATATTTAGATATGTAGTGGATAAACTACCAACAAAATCTAAACTCAGATGGATTGACAGGTAAATTTTGTCAAATTTAAAAGAGTAGCTAATATCAGTTGCATTTATTAAGCACCAACTGTGTTGAAAGCACTTTGTTAGAGATGCTGGAATTGCTGTTGACCTGTCATTTTCAGTTGTGATTGACTCTCCGTGATCCCATTTGGGGTTTGCTTGGCAAAGATCCAGCAGAGATTTTCCATTTCCTTTTTAAGCTCATTTAAAGGTGAGGAAACTGAGGTAAAAAGGGTCACCCCAGGGTCACTTAGCTAGTATAAGTGTCTAAGGCCAGATTTAAACTCAGGAAAAGGATTCTTCCAGATTTTAGACCAGATACTCTATTCACTGAACAAGCTAGCTGCCCAGTCCTAAGGAAACAGAGTAAACTGAAAATAACCTCTGTCTTCAAGGAGAATGAAAAAACATATATGTATAAAAGTACTTATAAATAAATACAAAGTGAGGGGGGAGGAGAGGAGAAGAATGGTTCAAGGGGATGGGGAATGAGGAAAGGTTTCATGTAGATTATGCTTGAGCTGACCCTAAAGGAAATGGTAGATTCTAAAGAATGGAAGTAAGGGAACAGGTACATTCCAAAATTAGGAATTTTTATTTGATTATAAAGAGAACCACTGTTGAATGAGTTTATTGAATTTATTGAGTAGGGAAGTGATGGGCTCAGTTTTGTGGTTTAAGAAAACACATTTAACAGCTATCTGGTTCATGAATTGTCCAGGAGAGAGACCTGAGGCAGAGGAGATCAATTAGAAGGCTACAACAGTAATAAAAGTAAGAGGTGATAGAGCACCTGTTGCTAGTGGATGCTGAAATGTGTGTGTGTGTATACATACACACATACATATATATATTTATATATACATACATATAATATATATACATAAATATAAAGATATGTAACAGAGACAGAAACATAAGATGTGGCAATTTAGTGGATATGAGTGAGTAAAAATAATAAGTTGAAGATATCATAAAACAGAAGATGGATGGAAGAAAAATGATTTGAGTGGTTAACATTTGGTATATCTGTACTATATGAATTAAGAATTAAGAAATACATGTTTCCCCCCTTAGTTCTAATTCCTCTTTTACAACATGACTAATAAGGAAATACATTAAATACAAATGTACATGTACAGATTGTTTTCTGTCATAGGGAGGGGAAGGAAATGAGGGTGGTAGAAAAATGCTGAACTCATCAACTTGCAAATAGATGAATGTTGAAAGCTACATTTTTACATACAACTTGAAAAAAATGAAATTAAAATGTTTTAAATTTAATTTAAAAAATTAAGGGATAATATCTGTGCTATATGTATAATATCTATAGTTATATAAATTAAAAAAATACTCAACTTCTTTTATGAGATATGGTCCTAAGAGAAAGATATAGGAAAGATAGAGAAGTAAAGATCAATCTCACTAATAATAATGATTTTAAAAGAATTTTTAAATACTGACCAAAAAAATATAAGAATCTGTTTAAAAGGTATTTACTGTGATCAAGTTGTATTTTGATTGAGGATATGAAAATATTGTTAAGAAATAATTAACGTAAACATTAAAAACCAAATTATCAAAAACAGACATCAAGAATCAAGAATCAATAAATTAGAAAAAACTTTTGATGAAAAAGCAACTCATTTACACTAATAAAAATCTACAAAATGTAAATTGTATGTATAGTAATTTTTAGATAGAATAGAAAAGAATTTTTGGCTAAGAGGCAGCATGGTATGAAGGAGAGAAAGCTGGCTTCTGAGTCAAGAAAATAGGTTCAAATTGAGTAAATGTCCATCAATTGGGGAATGTTTGAACAAATTGTGGTATGTGTACATAATGGAACACTATCATTCTATTAGAAACGAGGACGGATGGGAATTCAGGGAAACCTGGGAGGATTTACATGAACTGATGCTGAGTGAGATGAGCAGAACCAGAACATTGTACACCTTAACAGCAACATATGGGTATGATCAACCTTAATGGACTTGCTCATTTCATCAATGCAACAACTGGGCACAACTTTGGGATATCTGCGATGGAGAATACCATCTGTATGCAGAGAAAGAATTGTGGAGTTTGAACAGAGACCAAAAACTATTACCTTTAATTAAAAAAAATTATCTTATTATGTGATTTTGCTATCTCTCCTACTTTTTTCTTCTTAAGGATATGATTTCTCTTTCATCATATTCAACTTAGATTAATGTATACCATGGAAACAAAGTAAATACTAACAATGGTATACATTGAAACATAGTATACATTGAAACAAAGTAGAGGGTGGAGGGGTGGGGGAGAGGGAAGCTAGATTAGGGGGAAAATTGTAAAATCGTAAAATTCTAAATAAATAAATAAATGAATGAATGAATAAATAAATAAATTTAATTTTAAAAATGTAATCAGCATGATTTAAAAAAAAGAATACAGGTTCAAATCCCAAGCAATACACATAAATTCTTGGTGTTACTGGTGACTCTTTAATACAGAAGTTCTTAAATATTTTATTTCACGGACTCCTTTGGAAGTACAATAAATTCAATGAACCCCTTCCTTTTCCAATCAAAGTTAAAATCTTATATGTTGGAAAACACTAGTAGATTTTCTACAAGAATAAAGCAACAATGCCCAATTTGTCTCCATTGTTATTTGTAGAAAGAAATAACTATCTTGTATTAAGATAAATAAAAGCTATAAACATAGTCAAAAATTAAAGCTATAGACATAATCAAAAATAATTTTTGTTGACGATTTATATAAAAAACCCAAGACAATCAACAAAGAAATTAATGATAAAATTAATAGAGGAATAGAGGTGGTGCAATAAACAAAATTCGGGACCTGGATTCAGGAAGACCTGAGTTTCAAATAGGGTTTCTGAATGAAGAATTACCATACTATACATATAACAACTTGTGTAATCCTGGGAAAGTCAATTAGTCTTTGTTTATCTCAGTGTTCTTAACTGTAAAATGGGGATAAACAACGGCATCTACTTTGCAGGGTTGTTATGCAGACCAAATGAGTTAATATTTGCAAAAAGTGCTGCTAACACAGTGCCAAGCACATGGTGGGAACTCTGTAAATGTTTGTTCCTTCTTTCTTCTCTTTCAAGAGTAGTCAAATTTAAAATAAACTCATACATCAAAAAGTATTTCTATATAGAAATAATAAAATAATAAATGATGGAATAATAAAATCTAGGAGGAAATGATAGAAAAGGAAGTGTTCAAAATAACTTAAAAATTCATGAATATCTGAGAATCAATTCATCAATGCATAGTCAAAGACCCATGTAAGATACAGTATAGGTGCACATGATTGGTTGGTTATATCAAAGTGATAAAAATGATTATAATATCTAAATGAACACATTTTATGCTATGTCAATTCATCTACTATTAGGGATAAATTATAGAACTAGACAAATTAATAAAATTCATTTCAAGGAATAAAAGGTCCCAAATAGGCAAAACTTGGGGTCTATCAACTTGTAGTTTAAAAAAAAATTCTGATTACTATATTTTAAAATACAATTTGTTTCCTTTATAATCCTATGTAGTTTATTAAGTATATTCTTAAGAGTCTATTGACTCTAGGGGTGGCTAGGTTGCGCAGTGGATAGAGCACCGGCCCTGGAGTCAGGAGTACCTGAGTTCAAATCCGGGCTCAGACACTTAATAATTACCTAGCTGTGTGAACTTGGGCAAGCCACTTAACCCCATTGCCTTGCAAAAACCTTAAAAAAATCTATTGACCCTAGATCTAAAATCTCAAGGGAAATAATGAAAAAGTAGGAATGAAGAATTCCCATACTACATACATATACCGTAATAGACAATACTATATTATAAAACAATAATCATTAAAACTGATACTTGTTTAAAAAAATAGAAAACAAACTAAATAAAGACTCAAAAACTGAACCCAACCAGGTATTCAATAAAACTAAGAATATAAATTATTTGGGGAAAAGCTTCCTTTTTGATATGACTCATCAGGAAAACTGAAAAATAGTTTGGCAGAAGCTAGATTTAAACCAACATTTATCCCATAAGGCAGGTTCCAGAAGCTCAAAATAGGTACTTGACCTGAATGTTAAAGATCACAACCATAAAAAATAAGAATATGAAATCAAGTACCTTTCGCAGATATGACCAGAAGGAGAATTCTTTTTTGTTGTTGTTATTTTAGTTTGGGGTTTTTTTGGCAAAGGGGTTAAGTGACTTGCCCAAGGTCACACAGCTAGGTAATTATTAAGTGTCTGAGATCAGATTGGAACTCAGGTCCCAAGAAGAGAATTCTTAAATAAAGGATAGAAGCAATCACTAAAGTTAAATTAGGACAATATCATACAGCAAGACTTTAGTAAGTGAAAAGCCAGATACCTACTTATTCTACTCAATAATGCATGAGATATAAATCTAGCTCTAGAACAAAGTCCTAAATCTAAGAACTGAAGCTTGCAGATATGAGCAAAAAAAAAGAAAGCTCTTCAAAAAAAGTTCTTCAAAAACAATTAACAAAAATGATGAACCTTTTGCCAAATTGATTTAAAAGGATGGGAGAAAATTAAATTAATGAAATAATGAACAAAGTGAAATCACAAAAAAAAAACAAAAGAAATTAAAAGAATTATCAGAATCCACTGTGTGGTTACATCCTAACAAAACAAAAAGACACAAAAGAAATAAAAGGAACACCTTCAAAAACATAAAATACTCAAAATAAGAATAAACCAAATAGAGATTTTTAAATAATCCAACCTTAGCCAAGGAAACAAAGTTAACTAAAAAGGAGCTATAATAAAAAACTTCCTAGTCCTGTTGACTTCTACCAAATATTAAAGAGCAATAAATAGTAACATTACACAAATTATTTTCCAAACCTAGGCCAGAAAACACAACAGACTCCTTTATGAAATAATCATAAAAAAAAAAGAAAGTTAGCAGCAACTCGGTGGTACAGTAGATAGAACATAGCCCTGGAGTCAGGAGGACCTGAGTTCAAATCCGACCTCAGAAACTTAATGATTAGCTGTGTGACCTTGGGCAGGTCACTTAATCCCATTGCTTTAAATAAAATTTAAAAAATTTAAAAAAAAGAAAAGAAAGTTAACTATAAACCTAGATAATTAATATTAATTCAAAACTTTTAAATAAAATCCTGACATATTAAAGAAATTCATTCAAGCAACCAATCATTATGACCAACTTAGATTTATCCCAGGCATGTAAGGATGATAATTAACCATTTAAAAAATAATCATATTAAAAACAAAAACTTCCCAACCATATTATCCTGATTCAGAAAAAAAGGGTTTGACAAAATTCAACACTTAGTTGCAAAAATTTTAAAAAAATGGCAGCATAGAAGGATCATTTTTAATACTATAGTATTTATCTAAAACCAAGTATCATATTATATACAATTGGGATATATCAGAATGTTTCTCCCAAAAACAAGGGAATAAAGAATACTTGTTCTTCTAGCTCTTAGCTGATATAGTTCTAGAAATGTTAGTAAAAAGACAAGAAATTAAAATTGTAAATTAAAATGTCTCTCCACATGAAGCCTATCAAAGGGGAATGTCAATTGGTTTCCAGACCAAAGTCTTCTTGGAAGAATTAAAAAAGGATTTTAAAAATCAAATAAGAAAGGTAGAAGAACTGGGAAAAGAAATGAGAATTTTGCAAGAGATAGGCATTAGCTTTGAAAAGGACAAAAATTAATGGAAGAAAACAATTCCTTAAAAATACAATTGGTCAAATGGGGGAAAAAAAATCCACTGTGATAAACCTCTGGAGAAAACTGAATAGGGAGAGGAAGAATATGCCTTTTCCCTTAGTGGTACACAAAAACTGAACATGTATTAGTACATAAAAATCTCATAATCAAATGCAGAAAAACAGAAATATTACATGTATCCTTTTCAGATCATGATGCAATAAAAATTATGTGTAATAAAGGACTATGGAAAGATAGATAGAAAATTAATTGGAAACTAAATAATCTAATCCTAAAGAATGAGTGGGTCCAACAAAAATCATAGAAACAATAACTTCCATCAAAGGAAATGACAATAATGAGACAATAAACCAAAATTTATATGATGCGTCAAAGAGTTCTTAGGGAAAATTTTATTATCTTTAAATATTTATACAAATAAAACAGAAAAAGGGATCAAAGAAGCGGGAAGAGAACTAAAAAAGCTAGAAAAAAATGTATATCCCAATTGAGTACTAAATTGGAAATTCTGAAAATCAAAGGAGAGATTAATAAAATTCAAAGAAAACTACTGAACTAATAAATAAAATTAAGAGCTGGTTTTATGGGGGGAAACCCATAATACAGACAAATCTTTGGCTAATTTAATTTAAAAAAAAAAGAAAAAAAAAAAGAAAACCAAATTACCAGTATAAAAATGAGAAAGGTGGATTCACCTCCAATCACAAGGAAATTAAAGCTATAATTTGGAGCTATTTAGCCTAACTGTATGCCAATAAATCTGACAATATAAGTGGAATGGAGGAATATTTACAAAAATACCAATTGTACAGTTTAACAGAAGAAGAAAACAAAATAATTAAATAACCCCATTTTGGAAAAAGAAATTGAACAAGCCATAAATGATACCCCAAAGAAAAAAATCTTTAGGGTCAGATGGACTTAACAGTGAATTCTATCAAATATTCAAATTGTAATTGATTCCAATACTATATATAAAGCAGTTTGAAAAAAAGGTGGAGTCCTACCAAATTCCTTTATGACACAAATATGGTACTGATAACTCAACTAGGAAGAGCCAAAAGAGAGGGGGAAAGAGTATAGACAAATTTCCCTAATGAATATTGATGCAAAAATTTTAGATACAATTTTAGCAAAGAGATTATAGTAATTTGTCATGAGGTTAATATACTATGATCAAATGGGATTTATACAGGAATGCAGGTGATAGGAAAACTATCACCATAATTGACCTTGTCAAGAACAAAATTAACAGAAATTATATGACTAACTTAATAGATACAGAAAAAGGTTGTGACAAAAAAACAGCATCTACTCATTTTAAAAACACTAGAAAAGGGGCATCAAGGGTGGCGCAGTGGACAGAGCATCGGTTCTGTAGTCAGGAGGACCTGAGTTCAAATTCAACCTCAGCCACTTAATAACTGCCTAGCTGTGTGGCCTTGGGCAAGCCACTTAACCCATTGCCTTGCAAAAACTAAAAAGAAAAGAGAGGGAGGGAGGGAGGGAGGGAGGGAGGGAGGGAGGGAGAGAGGGAGAGAGGGAGGGAGGGAGGGAGGGAGAGAGGGAGAGAGGGGGAGAGAGAGAGAGGGAGAGAGGGGGAGAGAGAGAGAGGGAGAGAGGGGGGGGAGAGAGAGAGAGAGAGAGAGAGAGAGAGAACGAACGAGAGAGCACACTAGAAAGCATGGAAATAAATGTTTAAAATTTTAAGCAGCATCTATCTAAAGCCATCAATAAGCATTATATGTATAGGGATAAGCTAGAAATTTCCCCAGTAAGATCAGAGGTGAAACAAGGATGCCCATTATCACCACTGTTATTCAATATTGTGTTAGAAATGTTAGCTTTAGCAATAAGAGAAGAAAAAGAAATTGAAGGAATTAAAATAGGCAAAGAGGGAACAAAACTATCATTCTTTGTAGATGATATGACATTATACTTAGAGAATCCTAGACAACCAATTAAAAAACTACTTGAAATAACTGACAACATGTGAATCATCAGCATATATGTGTGTGTGTGTGTGTGTGTGTGTGTGTGTGTGTATATATATATATATATATATATATATATATATATATATATATATATATATATATATGTATTACCAACAAGGTCCAGTAGCAAGACCTAGGAAGAAAAGTTCCATTTAAAATAACTGTAGATGAAAGCTTCTATATAGGTTAATGTTTGGCTTCTGCATTTCCAGGCTTGTTGGACAGGGAAACAAAAATGAAAAACAAAATGAACAACAAAAAGGCTAATGTACTAATCTGTAATGGTAGAGGGCATTCCCTATGTGAATTATCTTACAGAGACAATTCCTATCACTATGTATAAATAAAAACTATAAAAGTCTACAAGAAAATATAGGTTTTTCTTGAAAAGACAAATACACAGGAACAAGAACCATTCTCCCAGTAGTTATAAACAGAGTTCTCAAAAGGTTTAAAATTGCTCCAAGTAACTAAGAATAAGAGAAATCCAAAATATAACTCTAAGGTTCCCCTCTTACATCAAATTCACAAAGATGATTTAAAAAAAAAAGGAATCATTGTAAACATTGTAGTTTTGTTCCCTCTTTGCCTATTTTAATTCCTTCAACACTACAGGAACACTAATATACTGCTTGTATATATGTAAACTAGTTCTACCATTCTGGAAAACAACTTGGAGTGACACTCAAAAAGTCACTGTGACGGTTATGGCAGACTGGGAAATCAAGTTCTGAGCATGATCAATTTATTAGTAAAAAGTGAATATACCAAGCAAACTAGAGGATCAAGGAGTAGTTTACCTGTCAGATCTATGGAAAGGGGAACAGTTTATAACCAAGGAAGAGATGGAGAATATCATTAAAAACAAACTAGATGATTTTAACTACATTAAATTAAAAAGCTTTTGCACAGACAAAACCACTGTAATCAAGATCAAAAGAAATGTAGTAAACTGGGAAAGAATTTTTGCAACTAATATTTCTGACAAAAGACTCATTTCTAAAATATACAGAGAACTGAGTCAAATTTTCAAAAAAACAAGCCACTCCCCATTTGACAAATGGTCAAAGGATATGCAAAGGCAATTTAGAGTTGAGGAAAACAAAGCAATCCATAGTCATATGAAAAATTGCTCCAAATCATTACTTATTAGAGAAATGCAAATTAAAGCTTCTCTGAGGTACCACCTCACATCTCTCAGACTGGCCAATATGATCAGAAAGGACAATATTGGTTGGGAAAACTGGGATATTAATACATTGTTGGTGGAGCTGTGAACTCATCCAACCTTTCTGGAGAGCAATTTGGGATTATGCCCAAAAGGCAACAAAAATATGCATAGCCTTTGATCCAGCAATACCACTACTGGGTCTATTCCCTGAAGAGATGATGAAAAAGGGTAAAAATATCACTTGTACAAAAATATTTATAGCAGCCCTGTTTGTGGTGGCAAAAAAATTGGAAATTAAGTGGTAGTCCTTCAATTGGGGAATGGCTTAACAAACTGTAGTATATATATGTCATGGAAAACTATTGTTCTATTAGAAACCAGGAGGGATGGGAATTCAGGAAAGCCTGGAAAGATTTGCATGAATTGATGCTGAGCAAGATGAGCAGAACCAGAAAAACACTTTACACCCTAACAACAACATGGGGGTGATGAACAACCCTGATGAACTTGCTCATCCCTTCAATGCAACAACCAGGGACAATTTTGAGCTATCTGCAATGGAGAATACCATCTATATCCAGAAAAAGAATTACGGACTTTGAACAAAGGCCAAAGACTATTACCATCAAATTAGGGGGAAAAAGCATTATATTATGATGTAATTTTACTATCATATACTTTATACTTCTTCCTTAAGGATATGATTTCTCTGTCATCACATTCAACTACGATCAATGTATAACATGGAACCAATTTAAATACTAACAGAATGCTTTCGGGGGGGGGGGAGAGGGAAGCAAGAATGGGGGGGGGAATTGTAAAACTCCAAATAAATTAAATTTTTCTTAGAAAAAAAGAAACAACTTATGATTGGTCAAGAGTTCTGCATCAGGGGGCAGCTAGGTGGCATAGTAGATAGAGCACTGGCCCTAGAGTCAGGAGTACCAGAGTTTAAATCCAGCCTCAGGCACTTAATAATTACCTAGCTGTGCCACCTTGAGCAAGTCACTTAACCCCATTGCCTTGCAAAAGCTTAAAAAAAAGAGTTCTGCATCATAAATGATGAAATAAATATAACTGGTTGCAGATCTGAGGCATGGAAGGCAATATAATTGGAGAAATTGGGAATGTGGGAGTACCCAAAAATTCCTCCAGAACTAAGAAATATTCCTTATTTTGAGTTCATTTGCAGGACTGGAGATAGTGGACCAGACTTCTTTGGATAGCAAACCAGACATCCTTGAAGGATAATAGATGCTGTAAAGATACTAAACCAAACTCCCTGATGTCCATTTTTCAGTAGTAACAGATTTCCTTGAAACAAGAATAGAGAGAATAGTGATTAACAAGAGAACTGGATTTCTAAACTTAATTCATTGCAGGTCAGCTGAATTCTGAACTAAATTCAGAGATAAAGTATCATGTCTTAGGCAGTTACAGGACCAAATCAATTAATTTTAAATAGGATAATTAAAAGATGATATAGACTCAAACTGATTATTTTATTACTAAAAAAAAATGTACCTAATTCTTTGAAACAGCCACACAGGAAAAAGAACCTGAATACATAAACAAATGAAAACTTTGAAGAACCATATGAAAAAAATGCTATAAAATATACAAATATAGAAAAAGTTACAGAGGTACTTTTGTAAAGGCAAATAACATATGGGACCATCAATCAGAAAATGGTTGAATAAATTATAGCCGATGAATGTGATAAAGTTTTATCAGGCTATTTTATCAGGATGAATATGATGAATTCAGAAAAATATCAAAAATTGAACTGATGCTGAGTGAAATGATCAGGGCTAGAAACACTATTTGAACAATGACAACAATATTCAAGTAAGGGGTAGAAACTTCAAAGATCTTAGAACTCTCAGCAGAGCAGTAACCCTGTCTTTAAAAGACTAATGATTCAACCACCTCTAAAATTCATGACAGAGTAGGAATGGACTAGAAGTAGAGAACGAGAGATGTGTTCTCAGAAAATTTTTTTTATGTATTTTGCATCAATTTAAATATACACACACACACACACATATACACTTTGGTATAAATGTTACAAGAGAAGGGAAATAAAAAATGAATTACTAGATAGGAGAAAGTTTCAATAAAACATTTTTAAACATTCAGAAAAAAATACAGGTGGGAACACATGGTAATTTTGTTGCTATGAGGTTAAATTAATATATTATATATATGTAATAAAAAACTATTTACTTAGAGAAAAAAGTAAATTGTAACAGTAGTCAAAATTTCTTATATAATCATCTTTCTGGTTCTTTATATCATGAAATTGTTTTTGTTCATGATTAAGTTCATAATAAGGAAGAAAATTTTGTAGATTTAATTTTTTAAGTTTTTTTTGGCAAGGCAATGGGGTTAAGTGACTTGCTCAAGGTGGCACAGTTAGATAATTATTAAGTGTCTGAGGCTAGATTTGAACTCAGGTACTCCTGACTCCAGGGTCGGTGCTCTATCCACTGTACCACCTAGCCACCCCTATTTAACATTTTTTTAGGTTTTTTTTTTGCAAGGCAAATGGGGTTAAGTGGCTTGCCCAAGACCACACAGCTAGGTAATTATTAAGTGTCTGATTCTGGATTTGAACCCAGGTACTCCTGACTCCAGGACCAGGCCACTTAGCTGCCCCCCCCCCGATTTAATTTTTTAAAAAAGAAAACACTACTGAACTCTTGGTGAAGTTGAGAAATGGTCTAACCAATCAAGAAAGCAATGTGAAATTATGCTAAGACTAAAATGTCCATATCCTTTGACCTAGAGATCTCACTGCTAGGCACATTGTCCAATGAGGTTGAAGACAGAAAAAAGTCCCATATATACTCTTTGTAATACCAAATATTTTGGAAACAAAGTAGATGCCTATCAACTGGGGAACAATTAAATAAATTGCTACACATTTGTTATTTTTGTTCCTACATTTTCAGTTGTGTCCCACTTTTGGTGACTTTGTTTTGAGATTTTCTTGGGCAAAAAAAATTAGAGTGGTTTACCATTTCCTTATCCAACTCATTTTACAGATGAGCAAATGGAGGCAAAAAGGGTGAAATGACTTGCCCAAAGTCACATATCTAGTAAGTATCTAAGGTCAGTTTTGAACTCAGGAAGATGAATCTTCCTGTCTTCCTGTCAGGCCCAGCAGTCTTATCCACTGTGCTAACTAACAGTCTTACATACACATGACAAAAATATTATTGCACTATAAAAAATTATTAACATGAAAAGTACAGGAAAGCATTGGAAGATTTTATGATGCAAAGTACACAGATCCAAGAAAATAATTTACATATTGTTTTATTTCCATTTATGTTGTGGTCAATCTAAATTGAATGCTGTGTAACTATAATGAGTGATGCACTATGTCTCTCTCACATATACCAGACATGAAATGATGTGCTGTTTGATATTTCCTCCTCTGGCTTCTCTGTTTTATTCTTTGTTATGAGAGATGGCTCTCAAAAAGGAAGGATATCCTTGGAATATAAAGATAATATAAAACCAAAAGATCTAAATGAGAAAGGGGATGATTTTGGAGACTAAGGGGAAGGGGAAAGAGACAGAGAGAGAGAGAGAGAGAGAGAGAGAGAGAGAGAGAAATGCTGAACAGCAGTCTTCATCTGCTCCTATACTTCCTTACTTGGTACAAGATTAAATCATTTTTAAAATCATTATTCATATGAACCTTTAAGTCCATAATTCATTTTGCATTTGAAAAACTGCAGTAGGCTGCATATTTTTACATATAGATTTTATATGCCTATGATTCTTGAGTAAGGGATTTGTGAACTCGGTACACAGAGATCTAAATTTATATTCTGAAATCAGCCCTCCAGCACATTTATGAATAGAACTGCACTAGTTTTGGTTTTTTACCTCATGGAGGTTGGGTAAATTTATCTCTTCTACATAATACTCCTTGAACAAATTTGACATTGACTACCACCCCACCCCCCATAGTGCTCCTCTTGCAAACTATTTTAGAATGGGATGCTATTCTTCAACCAAGCAATCTTAAGAAATTCTCTTCATGTGGCTTCAGGGATAATTTTCTAGAGACTGCAAAAATTACAGAGCTCAGAATATTTTACTGGAAGCTTCCTACTTGGGTCATCAGCCCTATGAGAGCAAGGTCATTATAGGAATCTGTACTTTTCTGAAGGTAAAGAGAATACACATACCATATAGATTAGAATCGTTTTAAAGTTCAAGAACCAATCTATTCAAAAATTTTTAGGACTTTAGTCTTTCAATCAACAGATTAATGAGAAGAGATGAGGTTCAAAGCTGATCACCAAGGCTTATCCCAACCCTGATCTGTCCCTTAGAATCTCAAACTGAGATCTAGGGGTGATTCAGAGTTAGGAGATATTAATTAGTAATTCCCATGCTTATACATCTAGCCCTGATTACCTGCCTGGGAAGCATGAAAGAAGGGAATGGACAGTGTGCTGTACTGGGAATCAAAAGATCTGATTTGAATCTTCCTCTATATACTACTTACTAAATGTCTCTAATCATGACACTTAAAAGTCATTTTTAAAAAAAACAAATGCTTGTATTAACCTACCTCAATCTTTGTGACTTTATAGAGTTAGTATTACTAATTTCTGGGGTTTTATAGCCAACTGCCTACTGGATGACATTACCATTGCCTCAGATAGACCATATCTAAAATTGAATTAACCATCTTTCCCCTAAAATAGCCGTCCATTACTTTTTCTTTACAATTCCACTACCATTTCTATAATTCATTCAGGTCTTTAATCGTTTCATACTTGGATAATTGTAATGGTCTCCTAATGATCTCTCGTAATGGTCTCCTAATGATCTCTCCTTCCTTTTTTTCTTCTTCTGCAATCCTACTCACAAGCTGTCAGCGGAATCTGTTCTGAAATACTGCTTTTTAAATTATGCCATCCTCTACAATTTTCAAGGTTCTCTATAATCTACAAAACAAAGTTTTAGTCTTTTAGCTATGCATTTAAGACCCTCCACAATCTAGTCTGGCCCAAATCCTTCATTCTATCTCATGCACTACCCCCAAATCAAGGTGCCTCCAGGTGCCCACCATAGATGTTCCTACTTCCTCATCTTCATCTTGGTCCAGCTCAAGTCTATTTGCACGGAGCCTTCCATTCAAGGTCAATTTGGCCTCCAATGGTCTTATCTTCTATTCATTGGGCATTCAATCATCTATAGCCTCATTCTATTACATTTCATGTGCCAGTCCTTTCTTCCTAACTATAATATAAGCTTATGAATTCTTTTTTTTTTAAGGTTTTTGCAAGGCAAATGGCATTAAGTGGCTTGCCCAAGGCCGCACAGCTAGCCAATTATTAAGTGTCTGAGACTGGATTTGAACCCAGGTACTCCTGACTCCAGGGCCGGTGCTTTATCCACTTCGCCACCTAGCTGCCCCAAGTTTATGCATTCTTTATAATGCCTGTGAGGTGCTCAATAAATGCTGACCGATTTAAAGAATGAATGGCTTAGGGCTTTAGCCATTCATTCTTTAAATCGGTCAACATTTATTGAGCACCTCACAGGCATTATTAAGTATTTTAAGACTTCGTACCTCTATTATCCCATTTGATGCTCAAAATAACCCCCAGCAGGAATGAGAGTCAACTACTATCTCCATTTTTTATATGAACATATTGTGCCTCACAGAAGTTGCATGCCTTATCCAAAGTCACCCTATGAAGATGTGTTCTGGTTGAGGTATAGGAGATTAAAAACTTAGATTTCTCCTTATTTCAAGTTAGGTATTCATTCCACTACCATATCCAAACACTCAAGTTCCCCTTCCTTGTTCTGCTAGTGGCAACATCATTGTCTTCATTCCAAAGACTAGAACCAGAGAGTAATCTTTGAGATTTTCTTTTCCTTCAGTCCCACATTTAGTCACTTTCTCCCATGTTGATTCTGCTGAAAGTTTACTACCAAGTTTAGAATATGGCAAGCATACTCAGGAACATTGGCGTCACTAGAGTTGCGTACAACACTTTCTTTAGACACTTTAAAATATGTTCTCTGGAAAAGGTTTCAAGTGATGTGAAAATCAATGTTTCCTAAAGTTTAGAAGTGATTCATGCCCAAGCATTCATGAGCCCATCAAAGCAAGACTAGGTTCTTGAGGGTATTTTAAGCTCCTATTTCCAATGTACATAAGTCTAGTTCTGAGGCTAGGAATATTTAATATTTTCAATTAGATAATATAACTGAATAAATTCTTATAGATTTTTTCATGCCTATGGTCACCAGCTGCTCACATCTCTCAGGCCTAATTTACAAGTCCATATTAGGGTTCACAAAAGTGGTTTCACTTCTACATAAACTTAATCAGAAAAACCATTTAGATTTTTTTTTAATTTTGGGGGGTCCAGTTATTGACTAAATCTTACTTATTAAGAATCCTCTATTTTCAAAGTCAAACAGTAATTGTTGGTCAATTTAACCTGACTTTTGTTTTAAAATCCAGCATCCAGAGAAAATACCCAAAATGACCACAGGTTTTGAAATTTAGGCTAATCTTTGTAACCCACCTGTTACAAATTTAGGTATTATTGTCATTTGTTTTGTGAGCTGTAAGAAGTGATTTTTTTTGTTATCTAGATTGATAGGTTTGATAATAAAGAACTCTTCATTTTTCGAAAGAGAAAACTTCTTGGAGTACTTTTTTTTTCTTTTTTTAAAGTTTTTGCAAGGCAATGGGGTTAAATGGTTAAAGGTCACACAGCTAGTAATTAAGTGTCTGAGGTGCATCTGAACTCAGGTACTCCGGACTCCACTGTGCCACCTAGCCAACCCCAAAAGAGAAAACTTCTCAAGCATTTTTGAAAGTTGTATAGACAACTTTAAAATGACTTTTACAGAAATATGAGGCATTATGAGAGAAGAGTAGGGTCACTGATTTGGAAAGGTCTTCCTAAAAATACTATATGGTGTAAATTTGGGACAAAACCAGGGAAGCTGAACTTTTTTTTTTAATTGTTTAGATTTTTGCAAGGCAATGGGGTCAAATAAAGTGGCTTACCCAAGGCCACACAGAATTTTTTTGTATCTTTTACCAAGATGCTGACTCAGTTTTCATGAGTTTCCTGCATCACTCTCATTTCTCTTCTCGATCTTTCCCCTATCTCCCTTACTTTATTTTCAAAATCTTTTTTGAGCTAAGTAATTAGCAAGTGTGTGAGGCTGCATTTGAACTCAGGTCCTCCTGACTCCAGGACCTGTGCCCTATCCACTGCACCAACCTAGCTGCCCACCCCCCACAGCTGAACTTTCAATACAACTACATGAATTACTTTAAAATGTATTAGAAAGAAATCAATTCTAAGACAACTAAATCGGAAGTCTAAATGGAGTTTGAACGGGACTACTTAACCAACATAGTGGGATCAAATGAGTTTTAAAACAAGATTTACTATCTCACTATAGCTAATAACAGATGAAAAAATATGTCTATTAAACAGAATATTCACTTTTCTTCCCGAGCGTAGGCAAATTCTTCGTTTTTTAAAGGCAGGTAGGGAGGGCACTCAGCTTCTCAATCAGAGAATGAGATTCGCTAGACATGGAATAAACATGGTTGGATAGACTTACTGCCAAAGGAGTTGGTGTGTGCTTCTGGTAGAGTAAGCTACACTGACGAATTAAGATCTGATTACAAAATGGGATGAAAAATGACACCCCCCCCCCCCCCCCAGGAACTCAAGATCTCACAGCTCACAATAGAATCCAAGCCTGTTGAAAACAGACCCCTCCAGCCAGTGTGCTCTGCTCAGCTGGCTAAGGGGGCTCACTGTAGCCCAGGTGGGACCAGGGGGTCCTCTTAGGCAGTGTGGTCTGCTCAGCTGGCTAAGGGGTCTCACTGTAGCCCAGGTGGGACCAGGGGGTCCTCTTAGGCAGTGTGGTCTGCTCAGCTGGCTAAGGGGGCTCACTGTAGCCCAGGTGGGACCAGGGGGTCCTCTTAGGCAGTGTGGTCTGCTCAGCTGGCTAAGGGGGCTCACTGTAGCCCAGGTGGGACCAGGGGGTCCTCTTAGGCAGTGTGCTCTGCTCAGCTGGCTAAGGGGGCTCACTGTAGCCCAGGTGGGACCAGGGGGTCCTCTTAGGCAGTGTGGTCTGCTCAGCTGGCTAAGGGGGCTCACTGTAGCCCAGGTGGGACCAGGGGGTCCTCTTAGGCAGTGTCTTGCTCCAACTAACAGGTTCTAAGAATGAACCAAAGCTCCTGGTTGGTGGAGTTGTTCGCCCCTGGGCCGCGGAGGCCACCTCGGAGCCGGCCCCAGGCCGGGCTGCTTGCTGGGGGGGGGGGGGCAGCTCTGACAGTCAGTCCGGGCAGTGGGCGGGAGCCCCCCGAGAAGGCAGCCGCGGGGAGGGGGACGTGGTGTCGGCAGCCCCGGCCGGAGACCGTTTCCTCGGGGGCTGGGGGGCTCGGGGGGAGGGGCTGGGGCCGGGGACCACCGCCTGGGGGGGGGGGGGGCTGACCTTCTTCCTACCGCCTGCGCCGGGCCGGGGCATCATCCTGCTGGTTCTCGGGGAGCGGCGCGGAGGACATGTCCCCGCTCGGGCAGGAGAGGTCAAGCGGGCGGCCGTGCGCGCGCGCGCGGGGCTGCGCGTGCGTGTGCGTGTCTGTGTGTGCGGGGGGGTGCGGGGGTGCGAGGCAGCAGGCCGGAGGGGAGGGCGGCGGAGATGTTCCCAAGTAGCCTTTGTGGGTCCCGGCGCCAGCAGGCGGTCCTGGGACTACATCTCCCAGGCTGCTCTGGGCCGGCCCTGCGTCGTGACCCCGGCGCGCGCGGAGGCGGCGACTCTTACCTCACAGAGGCGGCCCCGCCGCCGCCAGCCGCCGCTGCTCGCCCGCGGTCCATGGACCGGAACCCGGGGGAGACGGGCAGGAACCCGGGCCGCGATCGCCGCCTCCCGGCCTCAGGCTCCTCCTCCCGCCGCCGCCGCCGCCGCCGCTTCACCCTCCTCCCTCCGCCGCGTCCTCCCGGGGCCCAGAGGTCGCCTCGAGCCGCCGCCGCCGCCGCCGGGCCGCCCGGAGAGGCGGGGAGGAGAGCTCGCCGGCGCCGGGGCCCGGCCGAGGCCTAGCGCGCCCGCCGCCGCCGCCGCCGCCCCTCCGCGGGGCCGGCCTCGAGAAGATGCCCGACCAAGCCCTGCAGCAGATGCTGGACAGGTACGGGGCGCCGCGGGGGGCCGGAACCCGCTCCCACCCGGGGGGGCCTGAGCCGGGGGCCAATGGAGGCGCGGGGCGGGGGGCTGGCGCCGGGCCTGGCCGCGGGCGGCGCGGCCTCTGTGTGCGTGGGGGCGGGGGGCGGGGCTGCCCGAGGCGCCCCCCGGGGAGGGGGCTCCGGAGAGCGACGGGCGTGTGTGCGCGCGCACCGCTGGAGGAGAAAGGGGGGCCCGCGGACGCCCCCTCAGCACGAGGCCCTGGCCGGGGTTCAGGGGGTGTGGCTCCCCGCCGTGATCGCGGATGGAAAACCTGGCTTACTGCTCCTCCTGCCCCCAGACTCCAAGCTCTGTTAGGGTGCAAGTTGAGGGGTGGCGGGGTGGGCGCAGGAGTCCCTGGTTCAAATCCGGCCTCAGACACTTCATAATGACCTAGCTGTGTGGCCTTGGGCAAGCCGCTTAACCCCATCTGACTTGCAAAAGCCTTAAAAAAAATAAATAACAAAAATCAATAAATAAAATAATAAAAAAAGATGCAAGATCTAAACTAGATGGAGGCCCGTTTTTTCCTTGTTTCTGTTTATTCTGTTTTTACTTATATATGTCTCCTCTACTGATTTCCCTGATCCTTGATGAGTAGGGATTGTTTCATTCTGGACATCTGTTTCCCCCCCAAGGTTAGTATGTCTTCTGGCATGTGTAGGTTTGTTGATTGTGTGGTAGGTTTTTGCATGAAGTCATCGTCACCCTTTCCAAGATCCTGGGTCTCATCCTAGTTCCATTGAGAAACACCTTATAATCCACTCAAAAGGGTTTAATTCGATGGGAGGAAAACTTGGCACACAAAAAAGTAAATGCAATATACTAAAGTAAATTCCAGGGAAAGACACTAGCAGCTGAGAGGGGAGACCTACTGTAGAAAGTGATATAGGAATGGGAGTATACTTTTATACCAAGGGAGCAAAGGAGACTGAGAAAGAATATCCTGACAAGGAGGAAAATCAGGAAAGAGCAATGTCATAAATTCTCCGGGAAGATGAGAAGCCAGGAACAGAAAGCAATAGTTTTAAAAACTGTCAAGTTCAAATGGAACAAGAGAAAAGGTACCATGTATTTAGCAGTTCAGAGATCCAGGTTTGTTTGTTTTTTTTAACATTAACTAGTAAGACTTAATCTACTTGACCAGTGAGGGAACTAGAATTAGACTTCCTAAGTTTTTGACCTAACAGTATCTCCAGATCCAATGGAGTGTCAAGAGTAACTGCTACATATCTCAAGTTATTCTCTACTGATTCAGAAAACAGTTACAACACTTTTCTCGGTGGTACAGCCAGACAGTAAGATAATAAATTTATTTTTTCTTCCTTTTGAGGAAATTCTCTTTGGTTTATAGCTACTCCTCCAGCACAGACTAAAAATCTTCCACCCATTTTCCACTGAAGCACTTACCTGACTAATGGTTGGTTGGTGTCCTTCCTTCTAGAAGAGAATCAAAATGACATCACTATGTTAGAGTCAAGTTACAGTGTGTCAGACTGTGGCTGATCAGACCAATAGGAGCTCTGAATGTTCTACTACAGATCAGGCACAAATACGCCATTTGAACATTTGGGGGTGGATTCTCTAAATTTGCATCTCGAATTTCTCAAGTCTGACTTATAAAATAGGACCTAAAAAGTCTGCAGCAATTGGTAGATCCTTTGGAGCAAGGTTGTCCAATCCAAATAGAAATGGGGGCCACTAAACTTTATATTAGGATCCCTGCATATTCATTTTGACTAGAAAGCCATATGTTAACATTATCTTTGTCTAATGTATTTTTATATTGTATAAAGTATTTCCCAATTATATTTTAATCTGTTTCAATTCCCACATATATTTGACATCTGCTTTGGAGGATTTATGAGAATTCATGGGTAAAGTTTACCTAAGATGAAAGAGATAGATTTGAATGCTCATAAAATAGAAATACACTTCTAAATGAAAATCATGTACTTGTTTCTCTGGTGGAATGACCCATAATTAACATAGGTCTAATGGTGTTCCAGCGTCTCTAACAAAGGAATCTAGTTCCCCAGTTAGCCTGATTGTTCAGTCTAGCAGCTCACCTTATTTTCCTCTGATTGTCATTATGAACAGGCAGGTTGCATATTGGATTATCAATGACATTTGATCAGAGGGACCACTACCCCATTTCTGTTTTCGCTCATGCTCAATGAATGACATTTATATAAAGCACAGGGACAGCTGGGTGGTACAGTAGATAGAGCACCAGTCCTGGAGTCAGGAGGACCTGAGTTCAAATCCAGTCTCAGACACATAACAATTGCCTAGCTGTGTGACCCTGGGCAAGTCACTTAACCTCACTGCCTTGTAAAAACTAAAAAATAAAAAGAAAGAGAAGAGAAGACCGGTTCTGAGGATACTGCTTCTGAATTTATTCATGTTTCTACTCTGCCACTTAATAGCCCTGTGAATTTGAGCAAGTCAATTAGATTATCTTTGAATTCCCTCATTTCTTTCAAAACTCAGTTTAAGAGCCACATCTTACAAAAAATCACTTTTCTGATTTTCCACTCTTTGAAAATTTTACCTTGTATCTCTTTTCTATATACTTATGTGCATGTTGTTTTCCTGGATAGAATATAAACTCTTTGAGGGTTCTCCTTTTTTTTTTTTCTTAATCTTTGGACTGCCAGTATCTGGCTTGTAACAGGCACTTTAATAAATGCTGCTTATTTGATTCATTTTAAGAGTTATAGATAATTAGGGAAAAATCTCCTGACTATTTCCAAATATTTCCCTGAAACTGGAAAACCCTGGGGCTCCAGTGGCCTGACCTAACTATCTAGTTAATGCTGTAGGTAAACAATATAAATACTAGTTAATGTTCATATTGTACTTTAAGGTTTGCATAATACTTTACATATTTCATTTGATATCCTCACTTAGAAACAATGTCCTAATGTTCCTAGTTCTTAAGTTCCTAATGTTCTAGAAGGTTAACCATGTTTGTGGGATTTTTATTAAGTGTCTTCAAGCATTAGTATAAAGTGATTTTATATATCTCAGTTAATCTCTTGAATAAAGGACATGATAGAGAGTAGGTGGAAAAAGGAAAAAAGTTTTTCTGTAACCATTGCCTTAAGTTTTAGTTGTATCTATCAAGTTGAGGTTGTCATCTTAAAATCTCAGGAATGTTTATCTTTGCTACCTAGGTCACAGTGTACATGTTTTGAATCTAATATCTGTGTTTCACCATTTTATTTGTGTGTATGTGTGTATACATACACATATATATATTTCATAAACTGCCAAGGGAAACATTCCATTTCATAAAAATAAATAATGTATTCAGTTTTCATTACTTAAATGTTGCAAGAGTGTTTAAGGTACAAAAAATAGTTTATTACTGAAAAAGAAATTGAATTTTTATTTTACTAACTTTAGTATAAGTGATAGTTATTATAATGGATATATTTTGAATTTTGTTAGTGTAGTACTTAGAGGCAAAAAGCAAGCATATTTTCTTGATTTTTCCAATTACATGTGAAAACAGATTTTTACCTTTGTTTTTTTAAAATTTTCAGTTCCAAATGCTCTCCTTTTCACTCCCCTCAATCAGAAGGTAATCAGTTTGATTTAGGTTATATGCATAGAGTCCTACAAAACAGTTCCATTTTAACCATGGTGTAAAATAAAACAGTCAAAAAAATCCCAAGAAAAGTAAAATAATTTGTAATCTGTATTTTAGACTCCTTATTTGTTCTTTCTGTGGAGGTGGATAGTATTTTTCATTCTAAGTCTTTCAGAATTATCTTAGATCAGTGCTGAAAGTAAGTGGATCACAGTTGATCATCATTGTATACAATCTGCTTCTGGTTCTGCTCACTTCAGTTTGCATCAGTTTTTGTCAATTGTTCGTGGTGTTTCTGAAAGCATTCTGCTCATCAAGTAGTATTCCATAAAAATCATTTGCCACTTGTTCAACCATTCCCATTTGATGGACATTCTCTCAATTTCCATTTCTTTGCTATCATAAAAATAGCTCCTAGAAATATTTTTGAACGTGTGTTTGTGTGTGTGTGTGTGTGTGTGTGTGTGTGTGTGATCTCTTTGGAATAAGCAGTAGGGGTACTGCTGGGTCAAAAGGTATGCACAGTTTGCCCCTCTGGCAGAGTTCTAATTTCCTCTCTGGAATGGTTGGATCAGTTCACAACTTCACCAACAATGCATTTTTTACCCAATTTTTCAACATCCCCTTCAAACATTTGTCAATTTCCTTTTCTGTCATATTAGCCAATCTGATAGTGTAAAATGGTATCAGAGTTGTTTTAATTTGCATTTCTCTAATCAGTGGTGACTAAGAACAGTTTTTCAAATGACTTTAGATAGCTTTGAATTTTCTCATCTGAACATTGCCTATTCAAATCCTTTGACCATAATAAAGACCATGGGACCTTTATTAGAGAAACTTACCTATAAAATTCCCCCCCCCCCCCAGTTTTCTATTTTCTTTCTAATCTTGACTTGTTTGTGTAAAATTTTTTTAATTTAATATAATTAGAATTTTCTATTTTACATCTTGTAATGCTCTCTATTCTTATTTGGTCATAAATTCTTCCTTTACAGATTCTGATAGGTAAAACTATCCCATTCTACCCAAATTTGCTTATGGTATCACCTTTTATGTCTAAATTACTCTGCTGCATCCATTTTATGGGTGAGTTCATCATTTATTTTCTATTCAGCTCTGGACTTTTCATCAAGAATGCTTGAAAGGGTGGGGGGGTGGCTAGGTGACGCAGTGGATAAAGCACCAGCCCTGGAGTCAGGAGTACCTGGGTTCAAATCCAGGCTCAGACATTTAATAATTACCTAGCTGTGTGGCCTTGGGCAAGCCACTTAACCCCCATTGCCTTGAAAAATCTAAAAAAAAAATGCTTGAAAGGCCTCTATTTCATTGAATATCCATCCCTCCCACCCCGCAAAAGGTGTTGTTTATGTTCAGTTTTGCTGGGTAGGTGATTCTTGGTTATAACCCTAACTCGTTACCCTCCAGATTTTCATATTTCAAGTAATCTGATCCTTTAATGTAGAAGCTGCTAAAACTGGTTTATCATGATTGTAGTTCCACAGTATTTGAATTGTTTCTGTCTAGCAATTTGCAGTGTTTTCTCCTTGACCTGAGCGCTATGGAATTTCGCTATGATATTAATTGGAGTTTTCATTTGAAGTTTAATTCAGGAGGTTATTTGTGGATTCTTTTAATTTCTATTTTTACCCTGTGGTTCTAGGATATTAGGACTGTTTTCCTTGATAATTTCTTGAAAGATATTTAAAAGGCTCTTTTGAAAATCATGACTTTCTGTGGAACACTATTCTATTAGAAACCAGGAGGGACAGGAATTCAGGGAAACCTGGAGAGATTTTCATGAACTGATGCTGAGTGAGATGAGCAGAACCAGAAAAACACTGTACACCCTAACAGCAACATGGGGGTGATGATCAACCTTGATGGGCACACTCGTTTCATCAGTACAGCAATCAGGGACAATTTGGGGCTGTCTGCAATGGAGAATGCCATCTGTGTTCAGATAAAGAACCGTGGAATTCGAACAAAGTTAAAGGACTATTCCCTTTAATTTAGAAAAAAAATATTTTATTGTCTGATCTTGTTATCTCTTATACTTTATGTTTCTTCCTTAAGGATATGATTTCTCTCTCATCACACTCAATTTGGATCCATGTACAACATGGAAACAACGTAAACACCAACAAATTGCATTCTGTGGGGGGTGGGGGGAGGGAAGTAAGATGGGGGGAAATGGTAAAACTCAAAATAAATAAAATCTTTAAATAAAAAAAAAAGAAAATCATGACTTTCAGGTAGTCCAGTAATTCTTAAATTATCTCTCCTGGATCTGTTTTTCAGGTCAGTTTTTTTTTCCTATGAGAAATCATACAGTTTCTAGTTTTTTATTCTTTTGACTTTGTTTCATGTCATCAGCTTGTAGCTTCCACTTGTCCAATTCTAATTTTTAAGGAATTATTTTCTATAGTGACTTTTTGTGTCTCCTTTTTATCCATGGCCAATTCTGCTTTTTAAGGTATTCTCTTCATGAATTTTTTGGGATTCTTACTGTTCATTCTGTTCTCTCTTTTTTTAAGAGTATTATTTTCTTTAGTATGCCTCTTTTTTACTAAGCTATTGACTCTTTTTTCATGATTTTCTTGCATTATTTCTTTACCTAATTTTTCCTTTATTTCTCTTATATGATTTCTGAAATCCTTTATTTTAAATGTTTTCTGAATTTGTTTTGCTTTTCTCTGTTACCATAGTAACTTTTTGTGTTCAGGTTTTTTTTTTGTTTGTTTTATATTTTTCCAGCCTGTTCCTTGACTTTTCAGATGGGGGGGGGCCTGCTGTTTTTATAATTAGGTCTGGGAGTTAATAAGTTTTCAATTCTTCCAAGGTGATTTTCTTAAAAAGAGGGTTGGTCATTGCTCTTCTGCTATATGAATGACCACAAACACCCTTTTCTATGCTGGAACTGTGTCTAGCATACCCTCTCCTAACTAGTGCTTGTCCTTGTAACTCAGAACCACATATGGGCAATACAACAGAATCCTGCTCTCAGTGCTAGCAAAGGGTCACCAGAAGAAAATTTCCTTCTGTCCAGTTGTCCAACCCCCTGAGCTAATAGCTCTGGCTGCTTCCAATACAGTAACCCATGAAGGGCTACTGGACTTCACTCTCACCCCAGTGAGACAGACTTTTGGGAGGAATATACTTTAACCCCATCCTTTTGTTGGTTCTGCTGCTTCAGAATTCTTTTTGAGGTATATTTTGACATTGTTTGAGGGGAAATTTGGGAAGCTGAATCCCCATCTTTACACAGCCATCTTGACTGTGTAAGAATATTTCCAAGTGTATTTTTGTTAGTGAGTAATCCCAGAAGACATAATTATAATTTTAGAAAAGTTATTTTACTTAGTTTTCCCACTTTAGAAAACTAAATAACTCAAGAATGGCTTTTTATTTGAATTTTGAAAATATAAATCAAATGATTTGGGGATTGATCGGTAGGGGACTACTTTCTAATAGAGCAAGTACTTTTGTTCCTAGATTTCAACCTTATTTACTTTTACTAGGGTAACTGAGCCTGTTGTTTAATTCTTTCACTTTTAGACTTCTCAGATAAGTAGTCTGCAGTTTCTATTCCTGCTTTCTTACCATCTGTTTATACAAAGTTTAAACCCCTGGTTTTATAGATAAGTAATCTGAAGTCCATGGAAGTGAAGTGTCTTACTCAAAAACCTCCCAAATAGTAAGTGGCAAAGCCAGATTTGGGCCTTCTAAATTAATAAGACTGCCATGCTTTTCCGGTGTGTCCTTCATACTGCTACCAGATCATCCATGTATATGGTTCTGTTCATATCATAAGATCATAGAATTAAAATGGGAAAGGACCACAGAAATCATGATCTGTTCTAATCATTTTGTTTCTCAGATGAAGAAGCTAAGACCAATTAAGAATATGACATTAACTAGTTTTATTAATGTAATAAATGACAAATTCTAGATTAAAACCCAAGACTTCTGACCCTAATTCCAACATTTTTTTAATCACGCTCGTACTCCTTTACCTGATTATTTAAAATCCTTCAGAGTCTTCTACCACCTTACCTTTTCAAAATATAGAAAATACTGATTGTGACTCTTCCTATGTATCTTGGTCACACAACACTGAGCTATTGTTTCCTTATCTGTGAAATGGGTAAAATAATACTTATGATGTCTAACACATAGGGTTCTTGAGAGGAAAACACTTTTTGAACCATTATTATTTCTTCTGTCTGCTTAACTGGGACCTGTAGCCAATTGATTACTTTCTATTTCTAAATACATCCCCTATCTCCAGAATTCTTTTGCTTTTCTCCTTGATATTCTCTCAATACCTGGAATTCTCCACTTTTTAAAATGGAGCCATCAAAATTCAATTTAAATCCTACCTCTTTCAAAAATCCTTTCCTGGTCCCCCAAGTTGGCAAAGATCTCTTCCTCTGAAACCTCTCAAAGCCCTTTCTGGAGCCAGCATGACTTAGTGACTGAGTAGGGAAAACTGGACTTAGAATCGGGAAAAATCAAGTTTGAATCCTGTTTCTGTTCCCATAACTACATTACTACAGGCAAGTCAATTAACTTCTCTGAACTTGTTTCCTCATCTATAAAATAGAGATAATAGCATCTACCTCATAGGATTATTTTAAGGCTGTAGTAAGATAATATCTGTATTTGTAAATCAGCTTTTTTATTTTCATCTTTTATGGTTTTAAGTTTTATTTGTACTTCCATCATTGTGCTTGTTTCTTATCCTTTCCTCACTTCAACAGTGTAAGCTCATCAGACTAGGGACCATTCATAGCTAAATTTTGAATTTTTTTAATACTTAACAATGCCCTGCTTAAAAAGAACAGGACTTAATAACTTATTGGAATTGAGTCTTATCTCATAATTGAATAGCCAATTCTCAAGTCCTTATTCTGTCATCATCTTCTAAAAATATTTCTTCTATGTTTTCCATGATAATACTGTATTCTGATTTCTACTTCATGATTTCTTTTGGCTTCTCTTTCTCTTAAATGTGGGGTCTCCCTTTATGGTTCAGATGCCTCGTTCTTTTCTCTCTTTAGTCTCTACCTTGGAGAGTTCATCCTTTCTCTCAGTTTCAGTAATTACTTCTGTGCTCTTTCAATATTTATTTAATGAGCAAACACCAAATGCCTATTCCATGTAGGACACTAACCACTAACTTATGTACTAGAGGAAAAAATAAGTTTAAAAAAATAGTCCCTTACATTCCTGGAACTTACTATCAAGTGTTCAAAATAAGACACAAAAATAATCCTTTATCTTTATTTTCTGTAACCTCAGATAAATAAAACTGAATTTCCATGAGACAGGTCTCTTTCTTTCTTATTGAAACTTCAGAATCATCTTGAACTCCTGTTTTCCTCACTCCTTATAGCTTTAGATGTGGTTTAAATTGTGTCATGGTATTCTAAATGCAGTTCTTTCCTCTTAGAGTTTTTTTAATATTTTTTGTTTTTTTGCAAGGCAATGGAGTTAAGTGACTTGCCCATGGTCACACAGCTGGATAATTATTACGTGTCTGAGGGCAGATTTGAACTCAGGTCCTCCTGACTCCAGGGTGGTCTGTTGCTTTTTTAAAAATCTTATCTGATCCTCATATTAATATTGTTACTACCAAGATAGTGAACCCTAAACTTGTAATATCAGTGCAAGAAGTATAGTAAAGACTGGCCCCAAAAAAGCAATATAATGAAAGAACAATTAATATTCTTAATATGCTCAGAGGGACAGACATTGTGCTTGGCTCTGGTGATCTGACAAAGTGAATTTTTAAAAAAAAAGTTTAGACCACAAAAAAAGTTGCAGTGAGGAAACATGAAGAGAAAATATTAAAAGCAAGAGAAGGCATTTTATAGACTAGTTCTAATGTTTATGGGATGGACATAATGTTATTCAGCAGATCTTTAGTGAAATCATCACTTTCGTGGCTCTCTTCATCCTCATCTCCCTCCCAAGAGCTAAGGAATTTAATGGTGAAATCTAAGTTTTCAATGGGAGGGAGAAGAGAGTGATTGACTGTGATACTAAGAGAGCAAATGCATGGTAAAAAGATACCAGGAAGTTAGGGAGAGGTCTGTGATCTCTCTAGATAAGGTAAAAAAAAACTTGCCTATGGAAGCTTAGGAACTCAGGATAGAGTTCTAGGTTCTGTTGGGAAGGAAATAGAATCTGGATCAGGATAACTTATGAAGCATGCTACTTAATTCGTGACAGAGAAGTGATAATTGTAAGATGCAGAATAAGTCATATCTTTTTGGACATGACCAATCTATAGATTTGTTTAGGTTGGTTGTGCATATCTGTTAAAAGTTTTATTTTCCTTCTTGTCCTCCGTTTTTTGTTGGGGGGTTTTTATTTCAGGAGGAAGTTGGAGAGAAAGGGAGGTCAGTAATAGTTAGCAATAGCCCAAAAAAAGAGAGAGAAAGGGGGAGGAGGGTCTTTTAAGCATTTTGTTAAATGCACAGATTGAATAGGAAAATCTTCAGAAGAAAATAGTCAAGCTTGGACAGTTTGATATTTTAAAAGAAAATTTAAGATGTAATTTAATATACAGTTTCTATTATCTGCTCTACTTTGTGTATAGAAATGCTTTATTTACTTGGTATTTGTGTCCAGATTAATATTTTTAATGCCTATCAGGAAGGCAATACATTTTCTCTATTTCACTTATAACACTATTAGCTATACCTAAAATAGATCAAATAAAGGAAAGGATCCTATGTACAAAAATATTTATAGCTGCTTTTTTTTTTCTTGTAGCAAAGAACAAAAAAAAGGCATTAGTCATCAATCATGTAATGAATAAATTATAGTTTATAATGAAATAGCATGTTTTTGTACCATTTTGTACCATTAAAAAATGACAAAAAGGATGGTTGTAAAGTACCTTGGAAGTACTTATATAAAATGTTATAGAGAAGTGAGCAAAGCCAGAAAAAACAATATATATAGTAACAAGCATTATAAAGAAAAATAATTTTTAAAGACTTTAGAATTTTGATGATTGAATGACTGACCACAAGGATGAAGCATACTATCCACCTCCTGCCAGAGAGTTAATGGACCATATAGGTGCAGGATGAGACATATATTTTTTGGATATGATCAGTGTATGGATTTGTTTTGCTTGACTATTTAATAAAAGGGTGTTGGGGTTTTTTTTCTTTGTTAAGGGAGGAGTTAATAATAATAATAGTACTTCTAAAAAAAAAGAAAGACTATAAAAGAAGGAAAAATATGTAGAACTTAAGAAAATAATTTTCCAGAGAACAAAAGTTTAGAAAGTACAAACTAGTCCTTTTTTTTAAAGAAAGCTGTATGTAATAAAATTTTACATAATTTTTTTCCTTCTACTTTTATAAGGAAATATTCCCCTTTTTTGATAATGGTTTAAGAATTTTTTTAACTTTTATAAATTGAAAAAAGAAGAAACCTTCACTTCTGCCTTCCCTGCTGTCTTGTCTTCTTTAATTGCCAAATATATAGATTGAGTGATCTATGTCTCCTACTTCTCTTTTCCTCTTTAATCTCCATAAATCAAGTTTTTTAGTCTATTATACCTAAAAGTCATCACGAACTTAAATCACATTCTATAATGTCAAACTCAGGCCAAAGAACTCACATTCTGTACTCCATTCAGATTTCCTCATTTTTGTCAGCATTACCACCATTTTGTAAATGTCACAAACTTGAAATCTTTGAATAAGTTTGTATTTTCTTAACTTTGATTATTCTTTTTTTCACTAGCAGTTACTGAACCAAATCAAATTTTTCCTTAGCAGATTAATCATGAAACTCTCTTTTGAGTTACCTGCTGGTGCTGTCTTTTTTTGCTTCTGCTTTAACTTTATTTAAAATGAATGGTTAAGTGACTTGGAAATCAAATAGGACAGATGATAGAAGAGATTATGGTTAGTCAGGAATTAATTGATGATTAAATGGCAGAGGGAGAAGGAATGAGATAGGAACAGAATAGTGGAGAGTAAGGCAGAAAACAGAAAGGAATGTAAATGATCAGGCATTGAGTTGGTAAAGCTTCATTCTGATGACTGAATCCATTGAAATGTAAAGTTATAAACTAATAAGAATTTTTATGATTTACTTTAAAGGAAGAAAGTATCAGCAATAATTTACAGTATATTTCATCAATGAAAAAAGTTTTAATTTCACTTCTTTATTTCACCCATGTCAACATATTTAGGTTATCTGAAAAATAACCCAGTTAAGTAGCAGAGCAAAGGCCATGTGAATAAAAAAAAGAAAATTGTTATATGTGTTCACATAACATACATACACAAAAATTTTAATTTAGGTCTTTCAGCTAAAGCTCCAATTAGGAGGTAAAGCTGATGATAGAAACTATTTTTAGCCTTTCTGGACCAGATTAAAATGAATATGTCAAGGGGGTCTTGTGCCTTCTCTAGTATCTGGATCCTTAGCCTTTGTGAAATTCCATTGATATTATAGTATACTTTTGTTTACATTTTGTTTATATAAACAATATATTGTTTATATTTTGTTTATATTAGAAATGGTTGGAAGCCTCTATGCATTTCCAAATAAGTAAATCTGTGAATCTTTAAGTCTTGGAGTCTTAACCCACTTCTGCCACTGTAGAATTGATTCAGTCAGTAAGCATTTATGAAATGTCTACTTTGTGCCAGACCCTGTGATGAAGGCCTGGTCAGGAGAGATGATAGAGGCAGATTCTAGAGAATTGACTAGGGCGGGAGAGAGGGAGGAGTTGAGGATTACATTTAGTTTATATGGCTGGGGAACTGGGAGTTGAGTGGTGAGGAAATAGTTTGGATATACAAATTAAATAAAAATAAATGGAAGATTGTTTAGAAAGGAAAACAACATGATCATAGGTCTGCTCAGTCAACAGGTATATTATTATTATTATTATTATTATTATTATCATTATTATTATTATGTGCTTACTGTGGACCAGGTGTTATATTTAAATGTTGGGGAATACAGAGACAAAAATGAAACATTCTTTGTTTATGAGGAGCTTGGTTTCAATCAGAGGAAACAAATATATGCAGAAAAAAATAAGTGCAAGGAAAGAGACCACTGGGATCATGGATTTAGATGAAACAAAGCTCAGAAGTCATCTTAAGTCAACCCCCCCTTCATTTTATAAATGAGCAAGTAGAGGCCTAGAGTAGTTAAGCAACTTTGTCACACAAGTTGTAGTTATTGTTGCAATCATGTCCAACTCTTTGTGATCCCATTTGGGGTTTTCTTGGTAAAGATACTGGAGTGGTTTGCTATTTCCTTCTCCAGCTCATTTTACAGATGGGAAAACTGAAACAAACAGGGTTAAAGTGACAGTGTCTCAGGGACCCGGCTAGTAAATATCTGAGACTGGTCTTGTACTCATGAAGATGAGTGTTCCTGATTCCAAGACCAGTGCTTTATCTAGTATCTCACCTAGCTGCATGTTATCACATGAGTAGTAAGTGACAAAAGCAGAATTTGAATCCAGCTTCTCTGATCCCCAAACCAGCATACTTTCCAGCTGTATCCAGCAACCTATCATCCTACAGTAAGGATCTGAAGAAGAAAAGATGAATATTGTTGATTGGTTTAATCCTCAAATTGGAGTATTAAAGCAGCTACTTATTCAGATCACAATTGTTGAGAGGATTGCTTTCTTCCCTGGCCATGTGCCCAAGACTTAACAGAGAAGTTCTCCCAATACTTAAACTATTTACTCATTGCTAGTGATTCATGAGGATACAAATAATACTGCCAGTTGATAATTAAAAATCATTACTGTAGATTACTTTTAGGCAAGAGCTGAATACCTTAGGTGATATTCTCATTATTTTTACTCTTGAAGATGAGAGCTCCAGAAGACAGTTCAGAAATTGAATGAATGTTTTAAAAAATAATATCTAAGAAAGTAGCTTGCATCTCTGGACTATGTTTTCAAATATAGGAAAGTTAAGTTTCTAGCTGAAGAGTGTATCTAATAAATAAATGCTGTTAATTATTCACTTTGGAGTCTTTCAAGTATAATCAAAAAGATGGGAAAAGAAGGCACCTGTATCTATTGCTAGAGAAAAGTTACAATGTATCAAGAAAAAGCAATAGAGACATTCAGAAGTTCACGAGACAGAACCCAAGAAAAGAGTCGATAAAATCCATGACTTTAAATGTTTAAACATAGATTTTTTTAAAAAGGCAAACTGAACTAGAGATCCTAACATAAGGAGGCAAGTTTGAGCTTCTGGTATCAAATAAAATAACATTCATTACTCAATATCAAAATGGAAGGGTATGCTTTACTCAAAGAAAATGGGATAGGTAAAAGTCTAGAATGATGGGTAATATTGTATATTTTCTTGAGGAACCAGAGGGAGGAAGGACGTAGACTGAATAAACTATATTATAGATTTAGAAGTGGAATATCATTGATTATACTACTGCAGGATACATGGACATAAAGAAGAAATAGATGAGTATTTAAGAGATCTCAAGCCTTGTACAAAGTCAAGTCAGCAATCATTTATTAAACATTTAATATGTACTAGACAGTGAACTAAACACTGGGAATAAAAATGTAAACTCTCTCAAAAAGCTTACATTCTAATGGAGAAATTACCTAAGTGGACTTGAAAAAGATTAGGGGAGGTGTAGGGGAGTTACTCATACAAGGTCATGCTGGTGAAGTTCAGAGATGAAAGGATAGCTGACTTGAAGGTTTCAAGGGAGTTCACCACTGAGATAAGGGGTGGAGAGAAAAGGTGACTGTGTAGTATGATAGTAAAATCCAGAGAATGAATGCTTAGGCATGATAAAGCAGTAATAGGAAATTTGAATTGTCTAGAAATTTGCTGGGTCATGTTTTCTACTAGAAGCAAAAGATCTAATAATTTTTGACTGATCTTTTTTATAATTTCAATATTCAAATGGTAGAAAAAAGGAAATTCCATTCTAAATCTGATAATCAGCCCAAAGGAAAAACTGGTTCCTGGAATGAATGTGGTAATGAAGGACTTTGGGAGAAAGTCTTCTAATAAAGAATATCAGATGGGAAATGGTCCAACATAAATTTTTAAAAAATGTATAATCTAATTCAACAAGTATTAGGTACTACTTATTTTGTGAACATGTTCCAGGACAAAATGAAAAACAGACACTAATCCTCAAAGAGTTTACTTTCTCACTTGGAAGAGGGATGTAAGGAACTGGTTATATATATATAATATATATATATATATATATATATATATATATATATATATATATATTGAGATGGGAGTGTTGCATACAAAAGCTTAGCTTTGTCCTAAAAGAATAGAGTTAGGAATGGTAAATGAACTGAAACTGGTAAAGCTCAGAATGAGTTGAAGCCAGTAAGGACAATAAAGAGGGGTGTGTTTTGGGAGAGTAGCTATATTGAGAAAAACAAAATCAGGAAAGGGAAAGGAATGGGATCATGGTAGTGTGTATCCTAAAATTATAAGAACCTTAAAATATAGGGTTAAAGTAACATAATAAAAAATGGATTAAGGGGCAGCTAGGTGGCATAGTGGATAAAGCACCAGCCCTGGAGTCAGGAGTACCTGGGTTCAAATCCGGGCTCAGACACTTAATAATTACCTAGCTGTGTGACCTTGGGCAAGCCACTTAACCCCATTTGCCTTGCAAAATCCTAAAAAAAAAATGGATTAGAAGCTTTTGGGGGGATTTACCATATATATATATAACCAGTTCCTTACATCCCCTCTTCCAAGTGAGAAAGTAAACTCTTTGAGGATTAGTGTCTGTTTTTCATTTTGTCCTGGAACATGTTCACAAAATAAGTAGTACCTAATGGAGATCATCTAAAAATGAGTTCCACCTTGCTGAAGGAGATCAGAAAATTTATAAGCCACAAGGACAGGGAATAGAACATACATATAACAAGGGTTAAATTTGCCTGGAGACCATTCTATTATTTGATGTTTAAGAGAACCATCCTTTTACAGTGCTGTCTTTCCTGAGGAAAGATATGAATTTATTAGTTTTAAATTCCAGGAGGGCTGGGTAAGTACTTGTTTCAAATTATAAAGGATGCAATTCTTTTCTGGACTGAGGAGGACAAGTCTTCCCTTTCAAAGTCTAAGGAGGACACATTCCATTCCTCACAGTAAGTAGCCAAGAAAAATAGCAGGACTAGGACCTTTGATCAGGAATAGCTGTAAAAACTTAGAGTAATTATTATTCTTTGACATTTCTTCCATTTTGATCAAAGATGATGTCATTACATCAGCTATAGATCAACTAAAGAAAAGGGAAAAAATATGATGAGCATATTGGAGGGGAAAATAGCATCCCTAGGAGATGTAAGGTTGCTGGAAGAATAATCTTTCTAAGGAGGTGGGCATAAGGATGGACAGAGTCAAGGGCAAATTATAAAGATCAAAAGGGGGCAGTCCACTTTGAATAACTTGTACAATTACAAGCACAAGAGGGAGAAAGTAATACAAATTTAGATTAAAATATATGATTTTGGAACCTCTTTGATTTACCAGTTGTCACTCAGAAACGGTTTACAAATAGATATTAAAAAGATAATAGATATATAATATTTCTATATAATATGTAATAGATATATAAAAAGATATTTTATACAATCCAGTTTTAAAAGATTCATTTTAATGTACTTGGCATTATTTTATTTCCCCCATTTGGAAGATGCAGTTCCACTAATAACTTCCATGAGAATAATATTTGGAACAGTATGTATCTAGTAGGTGATTTATAAATCAGTTTTAATCTTTTGCCCATGTTCAAAAAATCAGAAAGAGAAAAGATTAAATTAAAAATAAAATAGATTACAGGTCATCCTTTGTATATATTTAATTTACTTTCTTAAATATCCCCTTAGCATTTTGAGAAGATAAAGAATTGGGGCAGCTAGGTGGCTTAGTGGATAGAGCACCGGCCCTGGAGTCAGGAGTACCTAAGTTCAAATGTGACCTCAGACACTTAATAAATAATTACCTAACTAGTGTGGCCTTGGGCAAGTCACTTAACCCTATTTGTCTTGCAAAAAAACAAAGAAAAGATAAAGAATCTTAATTACCACAGAATTATGTAGCTGACCACCACATAAGGCCAGGTGGAGTCCTATATGCCTTGAGCCAGATTTTAAATCTGCCACATGAGACATTTCCAAATGGCATATTTGAGAAATGAGTTAGGAAAGTCCATTCTCAGAACTTGTTGAAAATCTTCCCCCAACCTTTCTCAGTGAGCCTCTCTCACCCACAAATATCCATGAACCCCCATAGGGCTGCCAGCCTCATAATAATTGATCCAACAAAATTTCCTTGATTCCTGGATTTCAGACTCAATTTCAATTTTCAGTCCTTAGTAGCAATTTCCTATAATCTGACAGAGATTTGGCTCTAAACTTTAAAGTCCAAAGGATCAAAATATACCATGTGCGGACTACAGTCTTTCCATGGCAGCAATAATATATTATTACAGAAAAACCTCACAACTCATTCTATTGTTGCATAAAAAGACTATGATTTAAATAAAATAAACTTGGAAGTTAAAAAAATCAATAATTTCAATTGCCTCTTGAAAGAGACTCAATTATAGTAGTTTGGATCAAAAGGGGTTTCAAAGTTCATTACTAATAATGACCCCAGGCTGAGGGAGATCAAAAAACTTATAGAGGCAGCATGGGGAGGGGAACAGAATATACACAACTAGAGTAGACAAAACCTTAAACTTTCCTGGAGATCATTCTATTATTTGATATCATAGAGAATCATCCTTCTTCCCATGCTATCTTACCTAACATTTTTATGAAAGGCAGTCCTTTCCAAGTTTTTAGGAGGACACTATTCTTTCCTGGGTTAAGAAGGATAGGACAAGTCTTCCTTTCAAAGGCTAAAGGAGGACACATTCCATTTCTCACAATAGCTTAAGAAAATCAACCTCAGACCAGTAATATAGTTGTTAAAACTTATAGTAATTATGATTGTTATACTTAGTAAGTAAATATAAGAGATAGACATTAAGTATGAAGTAGTGAGGTGGGGATAGAGGAGAAAATGATTCACTAGGCACCAAAGAAATCTTAAAAAGCTTCTGGAAGGAAGTTCCACATGAACTTAATTATCAACTTTCTAAAAATTATAGATTGGAAAATAGAATATCTCAGTAAAAATGAATTTAAGAAGAGCAATAAAGTACTCTGAGTTAATAGATGACCATCAGGGTGTCAAGCAAAAATGATTGAATTATTAATGAAGGTTTTTCTTTTTAAACTTCTCCATAAGTTCCACCACCCCACCCACAGTTTCAGTTCATTTCTAATGACTTTTTTTTGTTTTTGCAAGGCAAAGGGGTTAAGTGACTTGCCCATGGTCCCACAGCTAAGTAATTACTAAATGTATGAGGCCTAATTTGAACTCAGGTCCTCCTGACTCCAGGGCTGGGATTCCAGACACTGCACCACCTAGCTGCTCTAATTTCTAATGACATTTAACTCTAAAAATTTAAAAATGAATTTTAACAATTTTGATAGGTATTATAGTAGTACAACCATTTAAAACAAGATTTTCTAGTATTAATTCAGCAAGCATTCTTTATAGTACTACTATAGTACTACTCTAACTTGTGTTAAGTACTTTTGTGCAAAAGCACTGTAAGACATTACTAAAACTCTAAAGATTTTACAGTTATCTATTTAATTTTGATAAATAAAATGACCAGGTCATCAGTCATTTTTCTCACATAGAGCAATTGCCGAATTAATTTGAAGAAAAACACCAGTTAAAAATGAAATGTCCTGAGTTTTAATGAATACAAATTGAGTTATCTTGCTGCACCTGAAAAAATCTATCCAAAGGTCATACTTTTAATTTGTTTACAAAGAAGTAAGAGAAAGATTTTGATGTTAATAGATCTTTCCATTTAGAATTCTTTAATTTCTGCGTAAATTGTGGTCATCATAAGCATAAGCCTTTTGTAGTTTAAATTATAGTTTAATTATACCTGAAAATATAGCTAAAATTTTTTTGACTACCTTGTGTTAAGTGTAAAATAAGGATAATATTTAAAAATCACAAAGTTTTTATGAAGAATTGTAAAGTGGATAAAGGTGATTGTTACTACTTTTTTTTGTTAATATACTATACTTCATCTCCAGTTAGATCATAAACTTCAGAACAAGGCTTGTGCTATTATGGAATTTCTTTTTCATCTTTGTAACTCCTGTGAAACCTAAAATTGTAAAAACCCTAAGAATACAGGATTCAAATTAAATGACAGAAAATATAGGTTAGACTTTTAAGTTTTATTCTCTAACCTATAGGTGATTGCCATTGAGACAGTGACCACACCTGAACTGGGAAAGAGTTGAACTTTTAGGCAAAAACAGATAATGGGGAAAATTATTAAACAACTCCTTTATGACATGATCATGAAGGTTTACACAACAAGCTGCCCAAATGCTCCTCAAAAACCATCATCCATGTGTAATACTATCTGATCTCTTGTTGTCTCTCTTCCTGACAGAACAGGTCTCCCAATATCCTGATGGGATGGATAACTCTTGAGTTTGTAATTAACATGGTGGGGGGGATACCTAGGAGTCTTAATGTCTTACTAAGTTGACAAGGTTACTTTAAAGTGAAGATTGAGTGCTCTTCTAAAGAAATCAGTCTTTTTACCAGGAATATAGTTTTGAGAATCTTACTATACTTAACACCACCCAGAACCTAACAAAGGCCTTTTACTTAGTAAATGCATATTAAATGTTTGAGTTGAATTGGTTCAGTAAGACAGCATAAATTTTGTTTCTTTATGTTGTTTATTCATCATTTATTAAGTTCATCATATTGGATACATCTGTTAAAAAGTTTTTCAGTATAAAGAATCTTTAATGTTATGTTAATATTTGTGCTAATGTTCTAATGTATGGATTTTATTTTAATTTCTAGAAGTTGCTGGGTATGTTTTGCTACTGATGAAGATGATCGAACAGCTGAGTGGGTGAGACCATGCAGGTGCAGAGGATCTACAAAATGGGTTCACCAAGCTTGTCTACAACGCTGGGTAGATGAAAAACAAAGAGGAAATAGTACAGCACGAGTGGCATGTCCTCAGTGCAATGCAGAATACTTAATAGTATTTCCAAAGTTAGGTAAGAGAGATTCTCTCAAATCTGAACATAATATATTTAAATCTTTTCATATGCATGACTCCCAGGGAGCCATTTTAAATAGTCTATAACTTAGCATGTTATCTTCTAGCCATAGTTTTCTATGTATAGCAAATACATTTGTAAGCCTTTATACTAGTCAGTTAAGAGGGGGAATTTACTATGTAATCATGATTAAGTAAAAGAGTTAATCTATTAAGACTTAAATAACCCTTCTTTCTCTGATAATATATGGTTGGTCGGAAAAAAGCAATAATATTCCCTTTTCTTTCCTCATCCTTATATCCTACTGTTTATGTTTCTTAGTTTATTAATTGTTTCACATTTGAAGAATTGAGATTAGTAAGGCTAAATTTTATAAAGTTATTAGAAAATTAATACTCAAACTCACCTACCAGATTCTCATCTTGCAGTTTTCTTTCTTAAAAACTGTTTCTTTTCTGTAAATTTAGAACTATAAGATATGACTGATAGACCCTCAAGAAATAGGACTGTCTTGAAGTTATTGAATTAAAATGATTTGGAAAAAATCTGTGCTTTGGGAAAGCGGGGGGGGGGGGGAGAGAGCTTTTAGGGGGAAATTGAAATAATGATAAACCATATATATATATATATATATATATATATATATATATATACTACATGTTATGGAAATAAATGCATGCTTTTTACTCTCTTTTAACTTATTCTAAAAATTGGACATTGCAAATGCAGAGAGATGTAGCAAAACTATTTTTCAGATGTAAAAATATACTTCAAATGATCCACCTACAAAATGCTTCCATATTTAGCTATTTTTTTATTTCTTTTTTTAGCCTAGTAAAGGGGGGGGGGGATTATGCTTGAAAGAGGGAAGAGAAGAAGCCAAAGTTAACCTTCTGTCAGATGTCAGGCAGCAAGTGGAAAAAACAGTATATTACTCAATTCCACATGGTCTTGACCTTAATCAATGGGCTAACTATCCTATCTCTTATTTATTATTGGGTGGGATTAGTGGATATTTTTTAGTAATTGAGTCCATGTGGAGAGTTTGGTCCAAAAAATATAGAGGACATCTATACAGCCTTCATTCAATTCTTGCTGCTTTTTCTTCTTTCTGGTTTCAATGAGTTATATCTTTAGCAAATTTAAAGGTAAATGTTTCAGGTAATCAATAACAAATATTGTAATTTCTTTCAGAGGCAAGTTGTATATCTTGCTGTGTAATTCTAGATCCTGTCATAACATTAATCATTTCTGTCAAAAGAATTTAGAGCAGTTTCTCAACCTGGAAATTTTAATCCCTCAGGAATCACAAAGGCTGATTTATATACATTGCTCTTCTTTTAAGCTTAAATAAGAAGTCAGTTTACCTTCTTTGACCTGACTTTCTCATTTGTCAAGTTATTTGTTTTCCTTTCCCTTTCACTTGCTTTCTTTTCAAGTAGTCATTCTACCCCTTGACACTCTTCTGATTGTCTTTCCTTCTTTGTGTTTCTCCTTCTCTCAATTAGGTGTAATTATTCTGGATTGATCCTTTCCTTCCAGCTCAATGCTGTAGATAGTTAACTAGCTGATCTTGATTATTTTGCTGGAGAGGAGGGTCACTCAGTGAGCACTATTGGTTTAGAGTAAAATCATTGAAATTTAGAGATGAGAAGTTCAGCTGCTCTCATGAGTCTATATCTTGACTTTGTTAAACTATCTCTGAGATGCATTGAAAATTCTTCCAGGTCTCAGATCTAAGTGTTTGAAATACTCAAAGGCTGTGATTAAACTTGACAGAAAACGCATGTGCCCATGAATTTTCAGATTTTCACTTGTGTTTAATCTATGTATTGTGTTTTTGTTGGTTGATACTGTCTTTTCAATATAATAATGAAAAAGCTGTAACTTACAACTTTATTAAACAATAGGGTTGTTAGCATTAAAGTCTTTGAGGTGACAAATTATCCTCATCCTTTCTATTACTCTTGATACTTTTACTATTACCATCTTGATGTATCAAAAAGCACCTGAAGTAGCTGTGTGACCTTGGGCAAGTCACTTTAACCCCCCATTGCCTTGCAAAAAACAAAACAACCAAAAAAAGGCACCTGAAGAGGACAACAAAATGAATAAGCCATTGTGCATTATTTATAATTAACCTTTTGGAATTAACCATAACATAAACACACACAGGTGTAAATAGTTGTATTTGTGTGTGTAGGTAGATTTACAATTAATTTTAAGATTAAATTTTTAGAAAGTATTATTCTAACCATATGTTGATTCTCTCCTCCATACCATACACACACACTTTATTCTTTCTCATGTAACTAGCATCACTTATCTAAATTTCCTGTATTTGAAGTGCATAGCAAAGAGGCTTGACGCACAAAGCTAGGAAAAGACTGAGGATAGTGAGGACCTCTTAAAATTTCTTAAGTCAACAATTGAGGAACAACACGATAAACTCTATTTTATATTTATTACCAATAGGAAGGTTATATTTTTAAATGATCCCTTAGTATTAAGGGTTTTCTATTATGATGATTTAACTCAGATATGACCTGTTAGTGTGGTAAAGTACAAATATTTCACTGCATCTTATTAACAGTATTTTTAGCTATTCATTGAAAAGCCAATTCACATTTCTCCCAGTATATTTGTAAAGACCTATTGCTGGCAACTGGGATTGCCCTTTACATTCCAGATTGACTACACTGATATTTTATTAACTTGTCCTTTTGGAAGTTTTCCATGGATCTGAGCCTATAGTCCTACATAAACAAACTCCCACCCTTCTCTTGTTGCCTAATCTGAGTTATGAATTGATACTATTGTGAATATCAAATGGCATGAGAACAAGCCATCTTATTTCCCTAGTTCAACTGAGTCTCTGTTGTTATATTTATTTTTATGCTTTCATCAGAATTTACAAGGATAGGAATCAAGGCTATCCTAGTGGCTTAACCAAAAAATTCAATTTAGAGGTAATTATTAAGTATTTATATGTGTTAAGAGCTGGAATGAGGAAAAGGACCCAAAGTTTAAACATGTTACACAACTCTACTTAACCCTCATGGGAGTAGAATCTAGTGGGGAAATGTGTTTTATTCATATGTATATGTATATACACAAATAACTAATTCAAAATTAAATTAAAAAACATAAATGATTCTGTTTAAGGTCTAGAGAGGAAATTATTTTTTCTTTTAAGATTTTATTTATTTTGAGTTTTACAATTTTTCCCCTAATCTTCTCCCCCCCCCCCCCCCGCAATGTGTTAGTCTTTACAATGTTTCCATAGTATACATTGATCTAAGTTGAATGTGATGAGAGAGAAATCATATCCTTAAGGAAGAAAAATAAAGTATAAGAGATAGCAAAATTACATAGTAAGATAATGGGGGTTTTTTTTCCTAAAATAAAGGTAGTCTTTGGTCTTTGTTCAAACTCCACGCTTCTTTCTTTGGATACAGATGGTAGTCTCCATTGCAGATAGCCCAAAATTGTCCCTGATTGTTGCTCTGATGTAATGAGCAAGCCCATCAAGGTTGATCATTACCCCTATGTTGCTGTTAAAGTGTACAATGTTTTTCTGGTTCTGCTCATTTCACTCAGCATCAGTTCATGCAAATCCCTCCAGACTTCCTTGAATTCCCATTCCTCCTGGTTTCTAATAGAAGAATAATGTTCCATGACATACATATATCATAGTTTGTTAAGACATTCCCCAATTGAAGGACATTAACTTAATTTCCAATTCTTTGCCACCACAAACAGGGCTGCTATGAATATTTTTTTTTTTATTTTAGATTTTTCAAGGCAAATGGGGTTAAAGTGGCTTGCCCAAGGCCACACGGCTAGGTAATTATTAAGTGTCTGAGGCCGGATTTGAACTCAGGTACTCCTGACTCCAAGGCCAGTTCTCTATTTACTGTACCACCTAGCTACCCTGAATATTTTTGTACAAGTGATGTTTTTACCCTTTTTCATAATCTCTTCAGGGTATAGCTAGTGTATTGCTGGATCAAAGGGTATGCATATTTTTGTTGCCCTTTAGGTGTAATTCCAAATTTTAGAGAGGAAATTATTAATTGAAAGGATCAGAGAAGGCTATATGGAATTAGGTTAAAATTCAGTGTGTAGAAAGCAAGGAAGGATGTGTGTGTGTGTGTAAGAGGAAGGCTTGGAGGATGTGAGCTTGTAGGGGAAGTAAAAAGGTTGATTGATGCCAGATTTGGGAAGGTTTTAAATTCCAGTGTGATTACTAGATCTGTTTATCCAATATAATTGTGGCTAGCAATTGAGGGTTTGTGCAATAGTGGTAACTAAGATCTCCAAGTATAAATGACCTATAGGCAACTTAAAATGTGGATTTGGAATTCCAGAGTAAAGTCAAACCTGGAAAGGATGATTCTGAGAAAACTTGTAGAGGTGTTTTAGTGATCTTAAGGTAGACAGCCCATGCCAGAAAGTTCTCCTTTCAATTTCTTTTGGAAGTTATCCTTCTTTATTTATTTATTTGTTTGTTTGTTTGTTTGTTTATCTTGCGGGGCAATGGGGTTAAGTGGCTTGCCCAAGGCCACACAGCTAGGTCAGACTTGAACTCAGGTACTCCTGACTCCAGGGCCAGTGCTCTATTCACTATGCCACCCAGCGGCCCCATTTTGGCAGTTATTTAAACTTAGTTGCTTAAAGTTAGTACTCTGTGATCTTGTTCCCCTAAATACCATATAATGTTTACAAATATGGAAGGAAGAAATTATGGAAAATTGCTTTACTCAGAAGAGGGCAACAGATCCTAGATAGTGAAGGGAAAGAAGCAGAATTTTGAAGCTATTTTGAAAATATGAACTAAAGGGAAATTGGCAGAACCAAGAGGACAATTTATACTATAATATCTTTAATATAACAATGAACAATTTTTGAGTATTTTCATAAACTGATAAAGGATGAAATGAGCAGAACCAGGAAGAAGTTTATACAATAATACTACTGTAAAAACAAATAACTTCAAAAGCTTTAAGTACTCTAATCAATGTAATGGACATCTAATAAGTCCAGAAGATCATTGATGAAACATGATACCCACTTCCTGACAGAAATGATGTATCAATGTGTGTTTGTGTGTGTGTTTGTGTGTATACATATACACAGAATGAGATTGAAGAAAACAATCAAGGAGGGAATTTGTTTTGTTTGATTAACAAGGAATTTGGTTTTGTTTTCTTCTAATGCGTTCAGGGATTAGAGGAAGGAAAATGAGAGTTTTTTTAAAAAAAAATTTAAAGAATATAGACAGTAAAGTAATGAAGCAAGAGTCAATGGAAGGGTATTAGATGGGAGTCAGAGGTCTTTATTCAAATTCTGACTTTGTCACCTGTGTGTCCTTGAGCAAATTACTTAGCCTACATGGATCTCAGTTTCCTTATCTGTGAAATGAAGTTTTTAACTAGCTGACCTCTGAGGTCATTATCTGTCTGTTAAATCTTATGATTTTATAATGTGAATATAAAGGACAGAGGATTAAGTAGGCTAGATCACATAGCAGTAAAGCGCCAAAATTAAATGGATACCATCTGTAAAATTGTGCAGGTATTTAGGAGATGTTGCCTAGACAACTACTTAAAACTAAGAACAGTTTTTCCTCATGGAAGAAATATCTGTTTTGTAAGCTTTGAGCATTATATAAATATGAATTACCAGGGGCGGCTAGGTGGCACAATAGATAGAGCACTGGCCTTGGAGTCAGGAGTACCTGGGTTCAAATCCGGCCTCAGACACTTAATAATTACCTAGTTGTGTGGCCTTGGGCAAGCCACTTAACCCCATTTGCCATGTAAAAACCTAAAAAATAAACAAATAAATAAGTATGAATTACCATTGCTGTTGTAAGTCCTGTATTAATTTTTGTATGCTATCTTTCAGAGGTCATGATGAAGAGATATGATGACCCAAATGTTTAAGAAATTGACTAGTAAGAATGATAATGTAGAAAAATAGAACAAATTAACTGAGATAAATTAGGAAAAGTTGACCTATGTTTGAGCCAAGAAGTAAAAATGGCAGTGGAAAGAATAACATTTCTGAATTTGAGAACAAAAAAGAGGAACTATCTGCAAGATCATTTTTAGAGGTGTGGAATAACCTTTTGTGGCCTAGATAAGAAATTCCATTTATATACTAGGAACTTGCTGAGCCCCCAGGGGAACAGAGAGGTGATTGCAGAGCAGATTGTCTGATCTGAAACCCATGAGGAAAATCCAGTGTTCACAGAGAATAAGAATTGACTAATTAGCATTAAGAGGAACTTCCCAAATCTGGAAGGTTGTTTCCATCTTGAACAGAAGGATTTACTACTACAGTGGTCAGATTCTTCCATAGCTAGTGTTTTATTGTAACTAAAAACTATGATACTTAAAAAAGAAAATTTTTTTCTAGATCCATTTTTCCTTTAGCACCTTATTATAATAAGGTTCCTGTTGATTTCATATGTATTGTTGAGGAAAGTGTAGATAGAACATAAACTAGAAATATGTGGTAGTAGTTAAAAGGGCTAGATTTCTTCTACTTTCCAGTCCTAGGATTTCCAGAATTAATAGATGGAAGGAGTCAGGTAGTTGTGGACTGGGAGCCCAAACCAATTGGTAAGAACTAGAAAAGGGAGCAATTTTTTTTTTTTTTTAGATTTTTACAAGGCAAATGGGGTTAAATGGCTTGCCCAAGGCCACACAGCTAGGTAATTATTAAGTGTCTGAGACCGGATTTGAACCCAGGTACTCCTGACTCCAAGGCCGGTGCTTTATCCACTGTGCCACCTAGCTGCCCTGGGAGCAAATCTTAGTAGATAGTGAATCATAGTGACCCACTTCCTTTGCCCTGGGCTTTAACATGTTTTAGTGGAGGGGTATAGTTAAAATGCTGATTTATCTAGTTTCTCAGACATGATTATGACTGAGCTGTATCCTCACTGGAACAACTGAATTTGCTGTCAGTAAACATTTGTTAAATACCTGTTATGTGGCAGGCATTGTTACGTAACAAATAACCATACTAAGCACTGAGTATACAAAAAGAGGCAAAAGAAAGCCCCTGCCTTCAAGGAGCTCACAATCTAGGAGGGGAAAGAAAACAAGCAAACAGGTGGACAAAGTTGTGTATAAGATCAAGAGAATAATTAACAGGGAAGGCACTATGATTAAGAGGGCTTGGAAACAGGAAAGGCTTCCTGTAGAGGAAAGGATTTTAGCTGCCACTTAGTTAGGGAGGAGAGGAGAGTCGAGTAGAGGGAACATTTCCAAGCATGAGGACAACCAGAGAAAATGTCCAGAGTTGAGAGGTGGTACTTGGCCCACCTTGCATTTGGATAAACCATAGTTAAGGATAAGTCTAGTTAGGGGCAACTAGGTTGCCAAGTGGGTAGGGTTGGCCATGGAGTCAGGAAGACTTGAGTTGAAATGTGGTTTCTGACACTTGACATTTACTGGCTGTGTGGCCTTAGGCAAATAATTTTACCATAATTGATCCATATTTGGCAACTGGACCCAGAGGCTTTGCAGGAGAAAGTGAGGCTTATGACTTAGTATAGCCCCTCAGTCAAACCCAATTCACATACTTGTCATGGCATCACCTCCCTCAAGTCCTGGTCTTCTTTAAGTAAAAAGGACAAACAACAGTAGTTAGGGATTTGATAATTACTGAGATAAGAAAACATTTATGAAATCTTTTGAAATCCCAGCCTGAAAATAGAGATGTCCTTGGGTGTGGTTCAAGATTTAGGATGAAAAGATATTTAAATAAACCTCCTTCTAAAAGCAGTTATGTAACTGTGACTAAATGGGATCAGTTGGTTGACTCATTTCATCATTGTCTCCCTTTGTAGCAGGGAAGGAAATGGAACTGAACTGAAATAATAAAATGTAGCTACCTTGTTTGTTCCTAGGAGCACAATTTCTAAAGCAACTGCACTTCTCATAGTCTTACTGCTTGTTCTCAAGACTAGCATGGACTTTCATAGTCACTTAGCTGTTTTATTGAGTAGGAGAAAACAGAATAGAACGAGGAAAGATAGTGAATTAGGAGTGAGAAGCACTGAGTTTGAGTCTTGGTTCTAGCATCAATTGGCTGTAAGACTAGACAAGCCAGTTAACTCTATGAATCTATTTCACAGAATTGTTCTGAGAAAAATGCTTTGTAAAGTATTAAGTACTATATAAGTGTGAATTGTTATGTATTCATGTTATAATTGTCATGGAGTTGATTTAAGCTACGAGGGTTTCAGTTTCCAGTTTTCAAAATCTGACAAAAAGTTTGATGAAGATATTCATTCTCATGCTTCTAGAAAGAGTGACAGGGAACCTGGTCTAGGTAACTAGGAGATAGAGAATTTCTATTCATTTGTAATCAACTACAGCAACTGGTAAAAAAATCTGTATTATATAGGCCCATATATACTAAGACTCATTAGTACAAGTACCAGTATCTCTACCCCCAATCAAACTATATCAGAGAACCATTGCATTTTTTAAAAAATATTTTTATTTTTTTAAAATATTTTTATTTGTTTTTCCATCTACATGCAAAAGTAGTTTCAAGGTTTTGAGTTTTACATTTTTCTCTCTCCCTCCTCATGACAAAAAGCAATCTAATATAGGCTCTACATGTGTAATTATGCTAAACATAGATCAATATTAATCATGTTGTAAAAGAAGAATCAAATCCAAATGGAAGGGAAAAAAAATTAGAGAGAAAAAAGTGACAAATTGATGATGGTAAGCTTTGGTCTGCATTTAAACTCCACAGTTTCCTCTCTGGATATGGATGACATTTTTCATCACAAGTCTTTTAGACTTGTCTCTTTGATTACTGGGCTGCTGAAATGAACCAGTCTTTCATAATTGATCATCACCCACTATTATTGTTAGTGTGTGTAATGTTATTTTGATTTCTGCTCATATTCACTCAGCATTAATTCATGCAAGATCCTGTCCCTCATGATTTTTTATAGAGCAATAGTGTTTCATCACATTTATATATCATGATTTGTTCAACCATTCCCCAACTGATGGATATTCCCTTATTTTCCAATTCTTTGTCAGCATGTAAAAGTACAATGAATATTTTTGTCCATGTAGGGTTTTTAGGGTTTTTTTGGTTTTTTGGTTTTTTTGCAAGGCAAATGGGGTTAAGTGGCTTGCCCAAGGCCACACAGCTAGGTAATTATTAAGTGTCTGAGACCCGATTTGAACCCAGGTACTCCTGACTCCAGGGCCAGTGCTTTATTCACTGCTCCACCTAGCTGCCCCCATGTAGGGTTTTTACCCATTTTTGTGATGAGAGAATCAATGCTTAAACGCTGTTGCTTGTGAATTTAAAGATCATAGTTCAAATGTGAAAGGACAAAAAGGCAGAAGTAGACCAACTTGTGCTTAATTTCTGATTGCTCTGCCTTTGTGTTGGCTCTCTCATCCAAAAAATATAATCTCTCACATTGCCTACATTTTTTTCACATTATTTTATTGCTTAACCTAAAGTTTTAATGCTTAGAGATTCATTTTGGCAATATCAGTTCAGATTCAATCATACTGCTTTCCTCTTAATATCTGAGATCAGCTTTATTAAGGAAATGAGAGTTTGAATAATGAGGTAAGTATAATAGGTAATCTTGGAGCATGAAGCACTTAAAGTAAAGGAAAAGAAGTCCTGAGTTGAATTGCCATAGCAAGAGCTTAATGCAGCATAGTGACACTGGGAATTAGGAATTAGGAGAGAAAGTACTCGAGGGGAGAATGCCAAAAATAAGCTTTATTAATATCAGAATTTTTTCTAGGTTTTATCTCTAGGAAATTAAGAGAATATTTTTTTCCTTCCTCCTCCATCCTCTACCAAATAAACTCTGGTCTTCAGGATTCAAATCTGGCTAGTATAACTAGGACTCTAACCACAATTTATGCAATTTGTTCTATGGGAAATAATTGAGTTCTAACTTACAGATATTGAGATATAAAATAGTATTAGCATATATACTCCTATTTTTTCTTTTTGTGTTGCTAGTTAAACCAAATGATTTCTTATTACCTTTTTGTGACCTCTTTTTTACAGAATCATGTTTGTGATCTTTAAATTCTAATTTATGAAGATTACTGTTAATGTTCGATTTTAACCCAGTTTTGCCTTTATGAAAAATTCTTTACAGAGAAGAGATGAGCATAATACCATTTGCCATAGTACAGAGTTTCTTAAGGAGTAAGCTTGGTGCTTCTTGAATCCAGTTAAATATCATTAGTACATTAATAGACCATTCTTAAAACTTTATACATTAATATCCTTAGTATAATGTATTTTACCTTTCTAATATATTTTCTCATTGTTTCTTCATATACTTCTAAATTAATTTTATCAATATAAATGTTATTAGTGGAGTTTGAGTTGAGTGACCTAATGACATTACTTATTTCTTAACCTTAATGACTTCAAAATTATCACAGCTCAATGCATAGGCATGACAGTCATCTGACCTAAACCTTTTTCCTTAGGATTCCAGTAGCTATCATCACATCCCCACCATGTTGACAATTTTTTTTCACATTTCATTGAGAAAAATCAAGATATCATCCTATCTCTATTTTATCCCTCTCTCTTTTCATTGTTTCCTGAAATCTCAGAGGAAGAAATGTCTTTTCTCATCTTCAAAGCTAATAGGTCTATCCTATTACTCTTGTCTTCTTCATCTTGTCATCATCTTATCATGTCTTACATAGATAGGACTTGTGTAGTACATACCTTGTATAGGCTTTTTAACTTTGAGAGTATTTCCATATGTATTATCTTCACAATATATCTAAACAGAGTGGAAAGTATCTCCATTTTAATAATGAGGAAGCTGACTCAGGTTAAAGAACATGTCCAAGATTACCTGAATAATAACTGGAAGAATCAGTAGAATTAGTTCTTCTGACTTATACAGTCTGTAGTTTGTTTTTGGTTTTGTTTTTGTTATTTGCAAGGTTAAGTGACTTGGCCAAGGTCACACAACTAAGTAATATCTGAGGTCAAATTTGAACTCAGGTCTTCCTGACTCCAGGTCCAGTGCTCTATCTATGGTGCCACCTGGCTGCCCCTTGACTCATAATAATCTTTGTTTTAAATGATTTATTTATCTTCACATTAGTATTCTAGCCTTCTTGTGAAAGCAAACATAAACCCCTCTTCCCAAAAAAAGATAGAGAAAATGAAGTAAGAAGGAAAAAAATTGCTTTAGTCTGTGTTGAGATACCATCTGTTCTTTCTCTGGGTTGCATTCCTTATAAAGTTTTTTTTTTTAAGGCTTTTTTGCAAGGTGGGTGTGGTTAAGTGGCTTGCCCAAGGCCACACAGCTAGGTAATTATTAAGTGTCTGAGGTCAGATTTGAACCCAGGTATTCCTGACTCCACTACGCCACCTAGCCACCTCCTTATAAAGTTTCTTCAGAGAATTTGCTTCAGTATTTTTTCCCACAGTTGCTATTGTTAACTGTATTTTCCTCCCCACTCCCATTTATTCTATTCTCTCTTTCTCTCCTTTCACCCTCAGAAGTGTGTTGTATCTGACTACCCTCTCTCAATCTTCCATCTCCTCTATCACCTACACTTCCCCCTGTCCCCCTTATCCCATCCTTTCCTCTCCTTTTTTCTCCAGGGTAAGAAAGATTTCTCTCTCCTGTTGAATATGTTTGTTATTTCTTCTCTGAGCCATTTCTGATGAGAATGAAATCTCACTTGTTCCTCCTCACCTTCCTCCCTTCCACTCCATTACAAAAGCTTTTTTCTTGACTCTTTTACATGAGATATCTTAGCCCATTCTCGCCCATTAACTTCATTACTATATTAAACATTATATTCAGCTCTGTCCTGTGCCTTGTCTGTAAACACTCCTTCTAACTGTTCTTATAAATGAAAAGGTTCATAAGAGTTATCAATATCTTCTTCCCATGCAGAAATACAAGCAGTATAGCATCATTATATCCCATGTAATTTGCTCTTCTCTTCTACCCTCCTCTCTATACTTTTCCTGGTCTTGACTTTCAGGTAGCCCAGTAATTTTAAAATTATCTCTTCTGGATTTGTTTTCTCCAGGTCAGTTGTTTTTCCAATCAGATATTTCACATTTTCCACTAGTTTTTCACTCTTTTGGTTTTGTTTCATTGTTTCTTGATTTCTCACAAACTCATCAGCTTTTTTTCCCCCACTCCATTCTACACTTGAAGGAGTTATTTTCTTCAAAGAACTTTATCTCCTTTTCCAACTGGCCAGTTCTGCTTTAAGTATTTTTTTTTCCTTCTCATTAGCCTTGTGGACTGCTTTTTTCCCTTTGACCTAAACTGGTTTTAAACCATATTATTTTCTTCAGTGTTTTTTTTTTATATCCTTCACCAAGCTTGGTTTCTTGATTTTCCTGCATCGCTCTCATTTTTCTTCCCAATTTTTCTTCTACCTCTCTTATTTTTTTTTTTCTTTTTTCTTTTTGCAAGGCAGTGGGGTTAAGTGACAATTATTAAGTGTCTAAGAATGGATTTGAACTCAGGTCTTCCTGACTCCAGGGCCAGTGCTCTATTCACCACACCACCTAGCTGCCCCCTCTTACTTTTTTTTCCGAAATCCTTTTTTTTTTTTTTGAGCTCTTCCATAGCCTGAGGCCAATTCCTATTTTTCTTGGAGGCTTTGGATTGCAAAGGTTTTTTTGCTTTTTTTGGGGGGGGGGGGGTTAGGTTTTTTGTAAGGCAAAAACTTCCCAAATTGACTCCTTTTCTCAATTAGTAGGTAATTAACATTCCCACTTGGAATTAACCCTTTCTTCTTAACACTTGTCTTTTTCTTCTTAATTCCTCCTTAACTTCTGCTAAAGCCTCTTAATAGTCACTCCCTTTTCTCTCAAACCTGCCTTCTACTTTTAGGAGATCAATTGGCACTATTGGTATTCTTCAAGTTTAATCCCTGGGTTATTTTAAAGCATCTCTCCAAAGTTCTCTGATATTCCTCAAATTATTCTTTTATCTATTGGTTTCTTGCTCCTAGAATATCTTGTATTAGTCTCTCCTTAATTCCTTATGATACAATGAAAGGCACACTAGACTGGGAATCAGGATCATTGAATTTTCATTTTAGAACTGGGAAAATCCTAGACTTCATCTGGTCTTGGTGTCAATCAGTGGCAATCAAGAATGGGGGGGGGTGTCTCCATTCAAGCAGCCTTTAAGATGACAAATTGTTTCTGTTGCAATTATAATTCTCTTCTAATCATTTTACATCTCAAGAGTAGGCGATGGTCAGTTTACATCTCCACTCAATTTCTTTCTGTTACATTCACAATTCTCTTCATCTTTCCCCTACATCATTACCCCCTCAAAAATTATTCGGGACCCAGATGCTTCTGGACCTTTCAGAGCCCATTTGGAGATGAATGCATTAATTGAGGCAGGGTCCAGAGAATGATTGGCTGGCACAGCTAGTTGGCATCCTGCAGAGGCTGATCTTGGAGTTATACAGCTAAGAGAAACAAAACTCAAGGGGGAAAATTGAGTAAGCAAAAACCAGAGATATTATAACAGAGAAGGCTATTTAACAGAGATCCAATAATTAGGGAAAAAAAGGTCTATAAGGGGCAAGAATTATACTTTATGATCCTAAGCCAGTATCAAAATACCTTTTATGAGAACATGGGTTTCATTACAACACAGATTCTTGATGAATGCCACATAAGTTGTAAACAAAAGCTCAAAATCAGTATAAACAAACGTACTGAAAAAGCATTTTAAAATTGCATGTGTCCAAAAAGTAATTTGCAACAAAATTTATATTTTGCTTTGGCCATGTTTAGAATGAACAAAAATTCCAGTTGAAGAATGGTTATCTATTTAAAGCAGTTAAAAAATATAACAATAAGCATTATTTTTCATACTTAATTATGATGCACCTGGAATGATCGTGGCAATTTGCTGTTACAGAGCAGAGGAAGACATGAGGACATGTTCCTTAGGAAGTCAAATAGACAATCCTTTTATTTACTTACTTATTTATTTATTTATTTATTTGTTTGTTTATTTATTTATTTTTATTTTAGGTTTTTCAAGGCAGTGGGGTTAAGTGGCTTGCCCAAGGCCACATGGCTAGGTAATTATTAAGTGTCTGAGGCCGGATTTGAACTCAAGTACTCCTGACTCCAAGGCTCTATCCACTGCGCCACCTAGCCGCCCCTAGACAATCCTTCTAAATGAGCCAGGTTCAATGAGGGGTTCCTTTAAGAGAATCCAACCCCAATTGAGACTAGGGTCATTCTTTCCAAAGTCACTTACTCCATCTGCAGCATTTAACATCAAACCCCATTAGGCTATAAATGGCTTCATCCAGCATATTGTCATTCTATTTTACCATTCCTGGTGTCAGGCAGATCAAGTATTGATACTTTGTAATATAGCAGTTACCTATAACCAGAGCTTCAGGTGACTTAAGCACTAAGGAGAATCAAGAATGTGCTAGGCTGTAACTTGGTTAAAAAAGGAGAGATCCAGGGGGGAAAAATCATAATTCATTTCTTGCTCATGTATTAAGGGCAGTGCTGTAAATGAAATGCAATAAACAGATATTTTATCTTCCTCATGTTACATAGGTGCTTTTCCCACAAAGCAAATAACCAGTTTAGTCCTAGCTTATATATATAGAAACTTCTATACATAAACATTTAACTACTAGCCATCTTCAAAATACAAATTATTACTTTCAGAATTCTTTAAAAAAAAAACATTAGAACATGTTAACTAAATTTAAATTCCTAACATGTATTATTGATTCTAATGCAATTAAAACAATAGTAAAAAATACCATGCATTCAAATCAATTTAACAACACAGATTTATCCCAGAGGGGGCATCATAGCTTACATGTTCACAAGAGAACCAAACACTGTTAATATAATTTCTTTGAAATTACAAAAGAATATCACATAACTGATAAATACATATACACATATATTCCCTTCCATAACCATGTGATGATAGATGAGACAAAGATTACAAGCTTTCTTCCTTTGCCAACAAAAGACTTTGTGAGATTGTTGACAATTATCAATATTGATTTACCATCAAAACAAATCAGATTACAAAATTTAGTACAATATTTCTCTTTCCCAAAAGAAATCATTAAATTATGACTCAGTGCTCCCAAATTCCTTGACATACAATTTATCCCAATTATATTTTCCTTCTTAATAACATATAACTTCTAAACTTTCAGAGGTGACTAAATTACTCTCATTTGTTTCTCAGATAGTTTCTCTCTCTTTTAAACACAGGATGGTGACCTTTTCCTCTTAGGGCCTTCCCTCTTGAGGGCAGGAAGAGTACAATTAACCTAAGTTGAATATAGCCTTCTATCAATATTAGGTTAACAAAAACTTAGCTCACAGCTGAGATCATTTCACAAACTTTTCCACTTACAAATTTTCAGATGGTATAAGGGGATAGGCTCAGATCCCAACTTCATTAATTACTTAAAATTAGGTCCTTTCAAGCAATTAAATTCAGTCCCAAGCTAAAAGGAGTAACATTTAACTCGGTTAACTATAACCATCTTTCAGATCTGAATTACACATACACACACACAGACACAGGAGTTTAGACACAGACTCAACTCTTGTATCAAATTTACCAAGGTGAGATTGATACCCTGGTGGGTACCAGATCTCAAAATATAGAAACATTTTTCCCACCTCTACAGGCCAGTGGAGAGAGTGAAAATGTCCCATTGATGTTTAAATACATACACACACACACATACACACACACATTTATTTATATTATTTTTAATATACCAATTAAGACCAGTCAAAAAATGACTTAGAATACATATATATGTATATATGTATGTATACATACATTAAGGTTTTGAAATAGCCAACCCAATAGTTAAAATTGAATGCATTCTTAAGTAACTTTATAAAGTTCAAATCCAGTTACAGAGATATTAGTTATTAGCACAGGCTTAATTAAAAGATGAAATCTGAATTTCCTAGTCCCAGAAAAAGTTCCCCTTTTTTTCTTAACTAATTGACCATGAGGCTTCCCAATCAATTTGCCCATTTCCCATTCCCCCCTCCCAAGGGTAAGACTTTCTCAGCCCAGCTAATATCTTTAGGGATAGGTCTTAGAATTGAAAACATGTTCATTGCCCAACCCCCTCTCCTCCCCAAACCAGGAAGAAGGCAAGTTTTTTTTTGGGGGGGGGGGGCTCTTACCCTTCCTGTAGTGAAGCATGCATTCTATCTGAGACACAGATTTGAGTTTCCAAGTTCTAAAAAAAAGGAAGATTTCCCCCCTCCCTCTGCAGAGTGGGAGTGGGGGGAGCAGAGAATGAGAGAGAGCATTTCAAAGAAAAAGAGAGTTCCTTCCAAAGATAATTTCCCGGAGCTCAGGTGTTTTGCTTTTGTCAAATCTAAAAGTGTCTGAGGCTGCATTTGAACTAGGGTACTCCTGACTCCAGGGCGGATGCTCTATCCACTGCACCACCTAACTGCCCCAGGTATTATATAGTCTTTAGAAACTTTCTCCTCCCACCTGGATTTTCATAGGCTCTTACAATTTGAGTTACAGTCAAAGAGGTCTGCCCATCCCATGACATGTCCCTAATATGATTCCTTTCCCCCCCCACATCATATGATGCATGTTATGTTGATGAACCCCAATTGTCATATGGTATGTGTGGGATAATATTCAGTTACTAACTGTGCAAACTCAGTTGCATTAGATCAAGATCTCAAGGTCACTCTTGACCAATTAAGGACTAGTTTGTTCTAATCTTGAATTTATCTTTTTTGTAATGGGATTGGGAGAACTCTCCCAGTTTTGTGATTGGCTGGTGCCATTCCCCCTTTATAATGGATTTCAGAGGGAGCCTCCACCCTGAGAAGACCAACTCCACCCTATGTTCCTCACCCATATCAATTGGACATTCTCCAAACATCCTTCCCTTAATAACCCTCACTTCACCTTGGGTATAAACCAAACACACCTCATAATTGCCTTTTCTGTCAGCCTGAAAACAGGGCAGGCCCACACCAGGGCTACTGAGAAACATCATGTGGGATCAGCTTAGCTGACTCCCACTTCCATTTTCTGGAAAAAAGGAAACACAGAAGGAAGGCTAGAGGCCCAATAATTTTCCTACTTTTCTAAAAATTTAGGATCTAGGGTGGCTAGGTGGTGCAGTGGATAGAGCACTGGCCCTGGAGTCAGGAGAACCTGACTTCAAATCCAGCCTCAGACACTTAAATTACCTAGCTGTGTGGCCTTGGGCAAGCCACTTAACCCCATTGCCTTGCAAAAACTAAAAAACTAAAAATAAATAAGTAAATTTAGGATCTGAAAAAAAAGGGTATGCTTCTCACCTATGGAGTTCTATCCAGTCGTCTTCTCCCTCCCCACCCCCCCCCCCCCCCCGCCCCCAAGTCTTGGCAGTCTCCTAGCTGGCTTGCCATTATGTGGCTGTTGGCTACTTGATTTCAGTTCTGCCTGTGAGGACTCATTATTCAGACTCAGGAAAGCAAGGGTGGAAATAAAACAAAAAAAAATTATTAAAAGAAGTTACAACACATAAAAGGAATTGGTAGAGAGGGAGAGAGGTAAAAGAACAGCCAAGCAGCGTTGGCTGGGCCACAGGTTGGTAGAGCAGACTGTTGCCCTTAGCTGGAGTCCAACCCAGGTTTTTATGTCTTGCCTCCCATCTAGAGGGCAAAAGGTGAACTCCCTTTCTCTTATTGGACCTGGAATTAGGTAGAGGGTGAAGCCAAATTTTACATTAAACAATCAGTGGTAATCAAGAATGGGAGGTCTTCATCCAAGCAGCCTTTAAGATGACAAATTGTTTCTATTACAGTTATAATTCTCTACTTCTAGGCAATTTACATCTCCACCCAGTTTCTTTCTCTTACATTCACAATTCTCTTCATCTTCCCCCTGCATCAGTATGATCAGATTTTTATACGAAAAAAGTCATTTTGGCAGTAATATAAAAGATTAATCAGATGAACAAAGTGTGAATAAATCCATTTGGTAGGATATAGTTGAAGTAGGTCAGGCACATTAGGTGCATGTAGAAAATATGCATTTGAAATCCACAGGAGGACTTGATATTACCTATTGGATATTGGAGGGGAAGAGTAAAACTTAAGGAACTAAGTCAGATTTTATATATATTGATAGATAGATATAACTTATTTCCTTAATAAACTACAAACTTGCTGACTAATGCTTATCGTGTTGCCAGATTCATTTAAAAGCTTGACATCTGTCCTCTGCTCCTCCTTAACAACCTATCCAACCTAATTACTTAATTTTTTTATTATTCCTAAATATCCTCCCTCCAACACACACGTACTTTTTGAGTTTTGCTTTGCTTTACCACTATCTTGTCTGTGCCGTTTGGAATTCTCAATACTGATATCAGCACATTCCAAGGTTCAAATTAAGTCTTCTTTCAGGATGCCTTCTTTGCTTATGGATTGCACTGTGTGATCATTGTACTTTGTTTAATTGTTGCCTTAGAACTGTGCTCTTGTTTTGTCTTTTCTCTCCAACTTAGATTGTAGGCTCCTCAAGGGCAGAGACCAGTGTTTTTCTACTTCATTTGTATTAACCATCAATTATACCTTGTATATTGCCATGCAAACAATAGGCGCTTAATAAGTGCTTGAGTTGAGTTGGTGGTATAGCATAAGTATTTTGGGAATTTTGATTGGACACAGTTTTTCCCTTATCAATTTTGTAAAAGGGATATTATGGCCTTCACTAAAGTCACTGAGGATATAGCTGTTTGGACAAGTGGAGTTGGTGACATTGTGCTTTGTCCTGGAGCCTTTATTATTGTTCATTAGCTTAGTTGTTAATCACCTTTAACTTTGCTGCCTTGACAAAGAGCAGATTCTTATTCTTTTTGAGGATTATAGATCTCCTTTACAACATTATTGTTAACCATGAAACAGTTTTCTGTACTCTGGTTAAAAAACTTAAATCCTCTTATCATCATGTTCATAATCTGATTTAGTTCCTGATTGATAAGAAAAATATTTTAGTTTGACCATGAATACAGAGAGGAAAATCTGTTCCTGTCCATGTAGAAAGATGGGAGAATCATTGACACAGTAGTTTAAAGTTGAAACTGACATTAATTATTGTACCTCAGTTTCAAAAAAAATCGAATGTTTGCCACAATGAAGAATAGAAGAAAAGGTGAAACTATTCTTTTATCAGAAGACTCATGATAAGCTTCTCCCATTATATTAGCTTTTAACCTCATTGGTTTTAGAGATTATTTTTAAAGCAAAGCCCAAATTTATTGATTTAGGACTTTATTGCTATTGCCTATTTTAAAATCCTTTTAATAGTAAAAATTCTACCACAAAGCACTATTGCACTTTGGCATTGAGTTAACATATTCCAGTGCCCACTGGAGGGTGCCCATATGCCCTGATAAAATGTTAGATGCTAAAGGTGCTGTGTCCTGGAGGGGCCCTCAACAGGTCATACCAAATTACAATTATCAGAAAGCATTTATTAAGCACCTATCTGTACATGGTTCTGTCCTAGGCACTGTACAAAGCAAGTTAAACAGACATGACCCCTGCCCTCTGGGAACTTACAATCTAAGATGATGCTGACATGGACAGCCATAAAGGATATTCAGACAACTGAGCAAACATTGAACAAGAACATAAAGTACTAACATTATGTACAAGCCAAGGGGTAAGTGCATTATGATGGGGGTAGTGTATAAAGGGACAATCATGGTATTTGCTTGTTCAGACAAGGTGGGGCTGGAGCCCACCTCATTAAGTTAGGATTTAAAAAAAATTAGAATTTCAGGATGGACATGATGGTGAAAGTGTTCAAGCAGGCTGAAGGGAGAACATTCCTGTCTGAGATGACAAACAGAAAAGAGGAAAATCAAGGAGAAAAACTTAACTTTTAGTTAGTTTTGAGGTCATTCAAGGATTAGTAATGTGAGCATTAACTCATCTGTAGACTAGAACTGGACTACACATCATGACCTGTTCCTTTCAAATTGATGCTCAAATTAAAACTAGGGATTGTGATAGTGTCTGCTGGAGGACTTTGACATATATCTAGTTAGTCATTGGTCTCATAGCAAGAACCTGAAATGCTCAAAAGAATTACTAACCTTATGGGCACTTAATGAAGTTCTTCTCTAGGAATTTTCTTTCCCAGCAAATCTAGGAAGGTTCATTTCTTGTGAACAGAAGCATAACTTTAGATTATCACGATTACTTTAAAAGTTGAGGGGGGAAAATCCTGAGAGATGACCTAGTGCATTCCACTTATTTGTGCAGTCAAGCAAACTGAAACTCAAGGAAGTACCCTGCTCCAAGTTTCACATCTGATTAATGAAGAGCTAGGAATAGAATCCAGACCTTCTACTATCCATTCCAGCTTGCTTTCCACTTTACCATATTGTTATTCTTAATGATACATCCTCACCTGAAAGAAGAATATAAGTATTGTGGAGTGCAAAAAGAAGAACATACTAGTAGATGAGATTCCATAGGTTTGAAATAGGCCTTCAGCTATTGTGCTTATGAATTTCATTATGTGATGCCATAGACAGCTGTGAATAGAACTCATTTGGAGTTAGATTGGCAATAAATTAAAAACTACCACTACTCATATTGAAGTTCCTACCAGACAAAACTGCTTATCAATAAAATAGGTTGCATCAAGAAATTTCTTTCTCTAAGCAAATGATAAATAAAATTGAGATTTATACGGAATATAAATTGAGTAATTGTGATTGCTTAATAAAAAGATGATTTCCCTAATCAACTTTAAATTGTTAGATTTACAAATATTCTCATAAATTCTTCATGGATACTATATAAGTGTGGTAAAGCAGGGAATCTTTCTAAAAATGGGAAAACTACTTATTAAATGATTCAGTAATAAAATTCAAAAAACACTGAAAGCTTTGTATATATTTCTGGTTTTGAATTGAACCCAATTTAATTTTATTAGTTTAAGGAACTCTTAATGAGGAATTTCCCATAAGAATTGAAAGCAGCATCTTTTCTGCAGTTATATTTTTAAAAAGATGTTTGCTCCCCTGAGAGGCTAAGTGCTTTGCCTAGTCATACAACCAGTATGTGTCAATAGAACTCGAACCCAGCTCTTCCTCATCAGAGAGAGAGAGAGGGCAGCTAGGTGGCACAGTCAATAGAGCACTGACCTTGGATTCAGGAGGATAAGAGTTCAAATCTAACCTCAGACACTTGCCACTTACTGTGTGACCTTGGGCAAGTCACTTAACCACTTAACCTTGATTGCCTCATATCCAGGACTGTTTCCAATCATCCTGATTCATATCTGGCCACTGGACTCAGATGGTTCTGGAGGGGAAAGTGAGGCTCATGGTGACTTAGCACAGCCACCCCCTCACTCAAATCCAGTTCATGTGCTTGTCATGGCATCACCTCCCTGATGTTGTGGTCTTCTTCAAAAATGAAGGACAGGGGTGGCTAGGTGGCATAGTGGATAAAGTACCGGCCTTGGAGTCAGGAGTACCTGGGTTCAAATCTGGTAGACACTTAATAATTACCTAGCTGTGTGGCCTTGGGCAAGCCACTTAACCCCATTTGCCTTGCAAAAACCTAAAAATAAATAAAAATAAAATAAAAATGAAGGACAAACATTGTGTGAGAGTGTGTGTATAAAATTTGGGAAGGGTAAGTTTTTTTCCTTCCTAAAGTCCCACAATGCTCCTACAAGTAGTGTTCTAAGTACAAAAGGTACCATTAGAATACTACTGATTGACTCAGCAGACAACAAGATTAGAGAGCTGGACTAGGAGATTTGGAACAAGCAGTCTACATTATTTTATGTGTGTATTACTGAGTATTCAACCTTCCTTTTATTTTATTTTTTGGTAGCAATTTAGGGTTAAATGACTTGTCCAGGGTAGACAGCTAGTGTCTGAGGCTGCATTTGAACTCAGGTCCTCCTAACTGCAGAGTCTGGCACTCTATCCACTATGCCCTAATTGCCTCCTGTCTTTTAAATATTAATTGGAGAAGTAGGGGTAGATGTGAGGGTGTAGGGTACATTTAATAAAATTAGCCTGAAAAGAAGGGATGACTGGAAACACAGCAATACTGATTTTGACCTGATCTAACATATTTCTGTTAGCTTGTCTATGAATGGAAAGAATAAGTAATGAAAATTATATAGTACTTTAAGGTCTCAGACATTACAATTCATTATCTGCATTTTACAGATCAGGAACCTGAGACTTGAAATGTTTTGCTCATAGTATTATATCTAGTAAATGTCAAGGACGGGATTTAAACCTAGGACTTCCCTGACTCTTAAGTACGTTGTTCTTTCCCCTTCCTGACTTCTTGCCTCTAGTGTTTTTTGTTTTGTTTTTTTAAGAAGCCATATACAGGGCAGCTAGGATAGGGCAGCACAATGGATAGAACATGGGTCCTGGTGTCAGGAGGACCCGAGTTCAAATCCAGCCTCAGACACTTAACTAATTTACCTAGCTGTGTGGCCTTGGGCAAATCACTTAACCCCATTACCTGAAAAAAAAAATAAAGAAGCCATGAGACAAGGAATTGGCAGGGTTTTTTCCCTTTGTTTTTTGATGGACCTCTTGTTTGTGCCGATAGGTTTTTTGAGTTCATTTTATTAGGGTCTTCTAACTTCTTCTGAAGAAAATGTACTTAAGTCATTTCTTGATTATCCATGCTACAGGAAAAAGTAATTCCATGGATAGTCCAAAACTATCACAGTCAGATTAGAGGATCCTTGCTTAGCAGTGGTGAACCTGGTGACTCAGAGATTATGCCTGAACAGATGATTAACTTTAAGAACAAGGTAGAATTCACACAATAAGATCTTTATTTGGATTGAAAGAAAAATGTTAGAACAATTTGATAAATATTTACAACTTTTATAATTATTTAAGATTTAGGCTTATTTTTCTTATTAATTCATATCTCTAATGTAAATTGTTAGTCTTTGTCATTAGTCCTGTAAGTGGCCATAGATGACTATGAGACTATTAAGTACATTTATCCATATTCTAAGCTTGAAATCATCAACTTATTTGAAATAGTTATTCAGATGTTTGAGGGAAAATTAATTTCCTCTGGGGAAACTATTGTTGTCTTTGGTTTGAAAACATGATATGAAAAGATTTAAGTTGTCCAAAAGAAGTTATAATTCTTAAAAGCAATAAATTGGCTGTTCAGTAAGGGAACTCTGACTGGTATTATGTCTTTAAAAAAAAACTCACTATTCTATTAAGCATGAGAATTAAGGGTGTTGTTACTAGTTAGTGCCCAGTAGCCCTCTAAAGAATCAGACAGCAGGTAGTAAAGACCAAGAGGTTTTTTCCCTAATTGTTATTAAGTAGGCCTTAAATTACCATTATACTTACTTTAGAAAATGCAATATTTCATCAGTGTGGATATTCCCTTCATCAATCCACTTCAGTCTTCTTGGATGGTCTTCATAAGTTGCTCTGGTCAAGAGAATTCCTAAACCTGGTGGCCAGATTTCTTCTCCTCAGCCAATCTCAAATTAATAGGTCCTCTTGTAACATTGTCTCATTAGGCTGTACTCAAGGTTTTTCAGATGATTAGCATCTCAGAAGCTTGAATTTTGCTGATAATAGCTGGTTTTAGTTGAATCACTGGAGTAGAATTGTATTGAAAGAAATAATGATAGGGAAAAGTAAATTTGGCAGAGGCCAGGTAGCAACCCAGCTAAACTCTACTAATACTCCCTACCAAATAACTTTAGAATAATGCCTCAAATCAAATTTTGGAGCAGCAGAGTTCATAGAGATTCTTCCAATTTAAGAAAACAGGAGAGGTCTGTGACACCACACCAGAGTGGAGGCCTGTAGTTTAGTGCCAGTAGTATCAGGCCTTAGAGGCCATAGCAGTTGCAGATTAGGAGCTCTCAATCCAGAGATTCTAAGGAGGTCAGATACCTGATCAGAAAGATTATAGGCATTTTTTGCTGGCACTGGGTCCAGCTGGCATTTATTGACAACTCTGTTGCCCATAAGCATTTCTGGGTCACAGTTCCAGAGTAGAGTGCTTGGTTCATTTACAAGGGATCAGGGGTCCTGGTCCCTCTTCAAAGACAGGGAAGAGCACTAGTGATTGTGACTACAGAAGAACAGGCGACCTGGTCTCACAGTTCCGAGACCAAAAGGAGCACTAGTAATTGCCCCTACAGGAGAACAAACTGGGTAATGACCAGAACTCAGACCAGAAGAACTGTAGGGACACCTCTCCACCTCTTTGGAAACACCAAAAGGTTTTAGAATGCCAGAACTAGCTCTGGAAAATAGAAGTACAAAAAAAACCTGAAGCTTGGGACAGTACCTTCCCACCCCAGGTGAGTAGAACCCAACTTTAACATGAAATTCAAAGTCAGGAAAAGCTGCAAAAAATGAGCAAATGGGAAAAAAACAGCCCCCTCCCCCACCAAGAAAAACTACTATAATAAACTATAGTGGTGGCAGGCAAGACACAAACTCAGGAGACAACAATGTGGAAACCCCTACAACTAAAACTTCAAAGAAAAATACTGATTGGAACCAGTCCTAAAAAAGAATTCCTAGAAGAGTATTAGAGGAAAAATTTGGGAAAGAAATGAGTGAAGCAAAAATTATGAAAAAGAATTAACAAACAACTTGATGAGACAATACTGAAGAAACACTTTTTTTTTGGTTTCAAGTTTTATTCAAGATCATATACAAAACGTATCCAGACCCAAAAGGGTTTAATCTTCCTCCTCTTCATCCTGGTTGATCTGGAAATACCGTAATTCATAGCTCTCCTTGCTATTGGCCACTACCTGGAGCCAATCACGTAGATTGTTCTTCTTTAAGTATTTCTTTGTCAGGTACTTCAAATACCTTTTAGAAAAGGGCACCTCAGATGTCACAGTTATCTTACTCTTGCTTCTCTCAATGGTTACAACTCCACCACCGAGGTTACCAGCCTTTCCATTCACTTTGATTCATTCTTGTAAAAACTGCTCAAAATTGGCTGCATCCATAATCCCATCTTCCACAGTATGGGTACAATCAAGGGTGAACTTGAGAACTTGCTTCCTTTTTTGCCGCCCTTCATTGCAGATTTCTTCATGGGAGCCATGGCGATCGAGCGAGCAGAAAGTGAAAGAAACATCTTAAAAAATAGAATTGATCTAATGGTAAAATTCACTGAAGAATTCCTTAAAAGACAGAAAAGGTCAAATGGAAAAGGAAATATAAAAATTTACTGAAGAAAGAACATCTTAAAACAGAATTGGCCAAATTGGAAAAGAAATATAAAAGTTCACTGAAAAAAATAATTCCTTAAAAAGTATAATTGGGCAACTGGAAGCCAACAGCTCCATGAGGTATCAAGAAACAATAAAACATTCAAAAGAATGAAAAAATAGAAATGTATAAAAATAATTGACCTGGAAAGTAAATTAAGGAGAGATAATTTAAGAATTTTTAAAACAATAGGAAACCATGATTTATTTAATTTTTTTAGGGTTTTTTTTTTTTGTAAGGCAGTGGGGTTAAGTGGCTTGCCCAAGGTCACACAGCTAGGTAATTATTATGTGTCTGAGGCCGAATTTGAACTCAGGTACTCCTGACTCCATGGCCGGTGCTCTATCCACTGTACCACCTAGCTGCCCTGGAAACCATTATTTATACGAAGCCTAGACCTTGATATCTTAGATCCATAGGGCAACAAGGAAATGGAAAGCGATCACTTCCTGAAAGAGATCACAAAATGAAATCTCACAGGAATATTATAGCCAAATTCCAGAACTCACAGGTCAAGCAGAAAATACTGCGAAGAGCCAAAAAGAATTCAGATACTGTGGAGCCATAGTCAGGATCACACAAAATTTAGCAGTTTCTGCATTAAATGATTGGCTTCAAATACAATTTTTAGAAAGCAAAGGAGAAAGTATGGCAACCTAAGAATCACCTATCCAGAAAATTTGAATATGATCCTTGGGGTGGTTGGGGAGGAGGTAATGGAAAGTTAATGGAATAGAGGACTCTTGAGCATTCCTAATGAAAAGATGAAAGCTGAATGGAAAATTTGACTTTCAAAGACAGGATTTAAATGAAGCATAAATAGGTGAATAGCAAAGAGAAATCATGGGATTTAATAGTTTAAACTGTTTATATTACATATGGTAAGATGATAAATGTAACTGCTAAGAATTTTATTTTATTAGGGCAAGGGCAGTAGACTCCCGAGAGAGAGACTATATAGACAGAAGGCATGAGTTTGAATCAATTAGGGCAAAAATGGCATGCAAGGAAGAGCTTTTAGAGTGGAAGGGGGAAGAGGTTAGGGTGGGCAATGAACCATTGGAATTGATTCAAAGAGAGAAGGATAAATAAACATACACATTTACACTCTAATTTGGATATAGAAATCTTATCTACTCAATAGGAAATTGGGGGGGGGAAGGGATAAGAGATGGGAGGATGATAGAAGGGAGAACAGATTAAGGGATGCAATGGTAAGAATCAAAACAGACTTTTGAGGAGAGACAAAAATCATAACTGAATGGAAACGAGCAGAATGGATTAGAAATCAGAATCCGATAATATGGCCTATGCAAGAGACACATTAGAAATAGACATACACAGTTAAAATAAAGTACTGGAAAATTGAGGGATGTCCCTCAATTGGGAAATAGCTGAACAAGTTATGGTATATGAATGTCATGGAGTACTGTTCTAAAAGAAACCGCAAATGTTCGGACACTAAAGAAACATAGAATGATTTACAGGAACTATTGCTGAGCAAAGGGGGCAGAACCAAGAGAACACTGTACACATTAACAATATTGTGAACTGATTAACTTTGATGCAGCTCCTCTTAACAGTTCAGAGAACCAGGACAACCCTAGGAGACCTCCTATGGACAATGCTATCCCCATCCAGAGGAAGAAAAACAAAACTAAACAACCCCTACATAATCTGAATGAACACCACATTCACTTTTTTTTTTAAAGATTTTTGCAAGGCAGATGGGGTTAAGGGGCTTGCCCAAGGCCACACAGCTGGGTAATTATTAAGTGTCTGAGACCGGATTTGAACCCAGGTACTCCTGACTCCAGGGCTGGTGCTCTATGCACTTTGCCACCTAGCTGCCCCCACATTCACTTTTTTAAAAATTTCTCTTAATACACTTCTTTTTTAGCTCATGATTTTCTTTTCTTTTCCCTTAATCCTAATTCCTCATACTAAAAATGACTAATCTGTAAACATGTTAAACACAAATGTATATGTTCAATATTCACTTGATTATTCAACTGCTGAGGTATATGTTCAATATTCACCAGATTATTCACTGCTGAGGGGAGGTGGGTGGGAAGGGAGGGAAAGGACTGGAGCAGAATCCATAATGCCTCCATTGAAGTAAAAAGTCAAGGATAGGAATTATGACGAAAAAGCAAAAAATAGTCCTAAATAAAAGACATAATGTGTAAAACCACATTTTGTTGAAGGATATCAGAGACAATGAAATAATATAAAAAATTTTCATAGCAAATTTTTCTGGTAAATGTCTTATTTCTCAGATACTTAGGGAACCGAGTCAAAGTTCTAAAGATAAGATATATTCCCCAGTTGATGAACAGTCAAAAAATATGAATAGATAACTTTTAGAAGAACAAATCAAAAGTATCTCTAGTGATTTTTAAAACATTCTAAATTATTATTGATTAGAGAAATTCAACTTAAAGTAACTATGAGGTACCACTTAATATTTATTAGAAATGATAATTGCTAAAGAGTTTGAGAGGACATAGGAATACTAGTAAATTATTGGTCATCTTAAGAAGTAGTCTAGGGGCGGCTAGGTGGTGTAGTGGATAAAGCACCGGCCTTGGAGTCAGGAGTACCTGGGTTCAAATCCGGTCTCAGACACTTAATAAATTACCTAGTTGTGTGGCCTTGGGCAAGCCACTTAAACACCATCTGCCTTGCAAAAAAAAAAAACCTTAAAAAAAGAAGTAGTCTAATCGTTTTGGAGAACAATTTGGGATTGTGCCCAAGGGGTTGTAAAACTGCATACCTTTTATTCCAGTGGTACCATCACTATGTCTGTACCCAAAGTGATCAAAGAAAAAGAACCTGTAGGACCAAAAATAATTATTTCAACTTTTTGTGATGGTAAGGAATTGGAAATTGAGAGAATACTCATCAGGTGGGGAATGACTGAACAAGTTATTGCATATAATGGAGAAAAGTACTATTTTGCTATAAATAATGATAAAGGAGGATACCTAGGTTGTGCAGTGGATAGAGCACTGACCTTGGAGTCAGGAGGACCTGAGTTCAAGTTTGGGCTAAGACACTTAATACTTGCATAGCTGTGTGATCTTGGACTAGTCATTTAACTCCGTTCCTTGCAAACCCTACCCCCCCTAAAAAAAATAATGATTAAGGGAGTAATTTCAGAAAAAAAATGTGAAAACCTATATGAACTGACACAAAGTGTATTGAAAAGAACCAGGAGGAGATAGATCATTGTGTACACAGTAAGAGCAATATTATAATGATGATCAATTATGAAAAACTTGGCTACTCTGATCAATGCAATGATCCAAAATCATTCCAAAGATTTCATCATGTAAAATATGTTATCTATCTCCAGGAAGAGAACTGATAAACTCTTGAGTATAAATTTAAGGTATAATTTTCTCAACTTTTTTTATTCGCCACATGACTAATACATTTTGTATGATTACACATGTAATTGATGATCATTTTATATGCCTTCTCAGTGAGTTGGGGAGGCAGGGAGAGAATTTAAAATTCAAAAAAGTTTCAAGGTCCATTTAGTTCTATAGTCAAAATATCACCTGTATCATATGTTACACCATATTTTAAATTCACAATAACTGTTGTGATATTTAATTCAGTTTTTAGCTATCTGGCACAGATATAATTATCTTAACTTTATAGATGAGAAAACTGTGACAGGATCACATAACTATTAAATGGCAGAGCTAGGAGCAGACATAGGTCTACTTACTGATTCCTAATCAAATGTTCTTTCCCTTGCACATTGCTACATTTCTGTATACAGGAACTAGCTATATTTCTGACTCCCAAGGTCATAAAATGAGCCATTTCATCCATAAGTTGTCTCTGAAGTTCTCTACCAGGGTTTGTTGGGGTTTTTTTTGACATTTTGCTGTTATATCACTTCATGTGATTTGTTTTTCTACATATAATCTTCACCTTTAATTTGTTTTTTTTCTCATCACATTTATTTTGCTTTTATATCATGCCAAAATAGTCAACTCATTCTTTTTTTTTTTCATCTTTATTGTAAACCACAAGTGGGCAGGTCCTACATTGACATTTCCCAAATGCTTTCACATAGTAGATAAAATATGATTTATTAGCAAATTTCACCTTGAGTGAAGTGTCTAGAAAATATAGAATCTTAGATATGGTTTATATATGTCCATACCACTACTTCTAGACCTGACCCTGAATTTTCAGTTCTTTTTTTGTTCAGTAAACTGGAGTTGGGTGTGCTTGGCCTGCAGGCAGGAGAGTTCCTCTAAGTCTAGCCCTTTCATATAGCTTCTCAAGGGAAACAGTCCTTGAATGTTGAAATTAAACACTTCATGAAAGACACAATTTGCATATGCTGCAAAAACTTTTACCATCATCAAGAAAGTATATAGGAATTAATTTATGTTCTCTCTCAAACTTTTTTTCATGAAATACAGTACTCCTGAAATTCAGTCTGAAACATTTACTTTAAACTATTTTTCAACATTTCAGTCAAGAAAATACTGGATAGAGTCAGTAAAGTGAGCTTAAGAGTTCCAAAATCAGAAATTAGGCATCAAATTTAGGTATACAAGCAAATGAATAAATGCATGTTTGAAAATTTGAGAATTTCTGATACTGTATTCAAATTTGTCTTCCTCTCAGGGTTACCTTAATACTTCTAATGTCTTACAACACTGTTCATAAATATATTTGCACTCATAAAAATATTGTATTAAGTCAAAAATTATTAAATTTCCCCTTCTACTCTTTAAGGTCCTTTTTTATTTTGAAGTTTTGTTTGTTTTCCTTCTTATTATAGGTCCAGTTGTTTACGTCTTGGATCTTGCAGATAGACTGATCTCAAAAGCCTGTCCATTTGCTGCAGCAGGAATAATGGTTGGCTCTATCTATTGGACTGCTGTGACTTATGGAGCTGTGACAGTGATGCAGGTTCACCATTTTATTCAATTTTTATAATCCCTTTTGCTGTCTTAAGATTTAATAAGCAGATTGTTTATTGTTGTTAAGATTTTTTTAAAGGCATAAATCAGCAGTCAAGAGATAAATTTTGTGCTCTCACTGTGAAAGTCCCCCCAAGGCTCAGCCTCAGCCCTCAGCTCTTCAGTCTCATTCTCTCAAAGTTCATCTGCTTCTGTAAGCTTCAACTATCATCTCTATTGAGGTAACTTCAAAATCTACATCTTATGCTTTTCAGAAGTCTCAAATCTCTTAACTGCCTCATCTCAACTCCCAATACTGGTATCTCATCTCTCTTCCTTTTAATAGTCCCACCATTTTTCTAGTAGTTCTTCTAGTTTAACCTCAACCCTTGGCTTCCTAACTGGCTACTCCATTCAGTCACCAAATCAAGCCAATTTTTGTCTCACACTTTTCCATTACTTCCTATTCCTGTTGCAGTCACCTCCTTACACTCCCCTGTCTGTATTACTACAAAACTTCCTCACGTGTCTTCCTGCTGTCTTCTCTTTTTCCACTCATCTTATTTATTACTGCAAGATTAATCTTCCAAATAAAGTACTTTTACAGTGTCACTTCCATATCCTAGAACATTCAGTGATTCCACATTGCCAACCAGTTACATTTTGATTTCTTCTCCTGATTCCTTCTAAACTCTGATCTCAGACTACCTTTTTAAGTACTTTCTCTTCTCTTCCCTTCTTGCCAAACTGATTTGTTGATCTTTACCCTTTAAACTCATCTTTCTTGCCATTTTGCTCATTTCTCCACTTATTGAAATCACACCTATCCTTTAAGACTCAGTGAAATCCCTCTTTTATGAAGTCTTCTCAAGTATTTGCAGCACAGAGTGACTTCTACAAATTCATATTACTCATGGTAGGTAACTGTCTACAACTTTGTGACATTACTCTGTTAATTTTTTTGTGTATTTTTTGCCTTTTTCCACTAATTGTATTTTAAGTTCCTTGGGGAAAAGTATTGTATTATGCTACATCATAGAAAAGGGACAGTTATGAGCTAGACATGATGAAACAGGAGGAAAAATAATAGAATGGATGAATCAAATCAGAACCTTGTTATAAATCTGTTTGAAGCTGATCCCATTACTGAATAGAAGGAAAATTTGTCACTTTCAATTCCATATTCAGTTCCAAGGACTCAGTAATTATTGTTCTTAGAGTTAATCAAGGGAAGAGGGCTTTGTATATCAGTTGACATGGAAGAAGAGGATCAGGGAAAAATTCTTAGATGTTTCCCTTAATTGCCCCACTCATCAGACTTAAATATGCAGAAACTTAAATACATGCATAAATATGTAAAATTAAAACCTACCCAACATGAATCTGATATATCTGTCAGAAAAGTAGAATATTAAAGAACATAACTAATTTCATAAAAATTGAAAAAAATTAATTCTGACGCAAGCTTGTTTAGCTAGCTTCATATGAATTATCAGTTTGTATTTAGCAGTGTTTAATTTCTATTAAATCAGCACTTTCAGTGCTGTGAATTTTAGAGGCAGCTCAGAACTTCATGCCTCAATCCTATTAACTTCCCTTGATATTTTAGGCCCTTTGCTTCCAGATTTATAGCTTTAGCACTTACCATCTATTCCAGTTTTCTGAAAGCAGCCAGTTCTTTTGGCTCTACAGACTCTTATTGGTGGACTACAGATTTTTCTTCTATGGGACTAGAGGTTCCAAGTCCACTTTTCTTCCTGGTGTGTGCTGGTGGTCCTGGCTTGAGTAGTGCCATTGGCAATGTCCTCTAATTAGCATGATTCTTACTTATACCCCTACTCTCTTTATTTGACTTTACTGTAGCTTAGCAGTTGCTTTGACTCTTAAATTGCTAGCCAACCTGCTAGTCTTTCCATACTCATACCTTAGTAATAAGCTTATCTACAACTGAGCTACCATTACATTTTCCCCTTTTGATATTCTACCAGCTTCACTTTATACAGATTTAATAAATCCTTCATGCTTTAACTTATCAGTCTCAAGGACAAACCTTTTAAAATTCTTGTCTACATCTTTTCTTTTTTTTTCTTTTTGCAAGGCAATGGGGTTAAGTGACTTGCCCAAGGTCACACAGCTAGGTAATTATTAATTGTCTGAGGCCAGATTTGAACTCAAGCCCTCCTGACTCCAGGGCTGGCACTGTATCCACTGGGTCACCTAGCTGCTCCCTCCATCTCTTTTTATTCTTTGTCTTATGTTTGGGTCCTGGGTTACTTTCCCACTACCATATAGGAATTCACAACACAGCATTTTATAGTAGGCAATTACTGCTGAAATCATATTGTTCAACATATACCTGAAGAGCCTCTCTATAAGTACAATTTTGAGCAGTTGTACAGCCTTTTCTTGAATGCTTCCCACTGTGAGTATGTGGGGGGGGGGGGTAGAGGGGAAGAGCCCCAAGACAATTGTTGAAAATTTTGAAAGAGGTTTTCCTTAATTAAATCTAAATCTACTCTGTCTTCTGGGACCAAGCAGAATACATGTGGCCTTTCTTTAACATGACAATTCCTTATATATTTAAAAACAGCTATTCTTTCTTCTTCACTCTTTTCTTTGCCAGGTTAACCCTCCCTGATTCTTTGAATTTGGCTTGATCTAAAGTTCTTGCACTGTATTGGTTGTTCTTTTGAATTTTCTCCTGTTCATCAGTGACCTTCCTAAAATGAAGTTCCCAGAACTGAACACAACCCAGGTGTGGCCTGAGAAGAGTACTTTTCTACTTTGGTACAGCAAAACTCTTACCTTTCTTGTATTGGTCATTCTTTCTTTCTTTTTTTTTTTTAATCCTGAATTTGTTTTGTTTTTTTTTTAATAGGTTTTTGCTGGGTAATGGGGTTAAATGGCTTGCCCGAGGCCACATAGCTAGGTCATTATTAAGTGTCTGAGGCAAGATTTGAACTGGGGTACTCCTGACTCCAGGGCCAGTGCTCTGTCCACTACACCACCTAGCCGCCCCTATTATTCCTTTCTTAATACAGTCTAAAATCACTTTAATTTTCTTTGCTGTCCTAACATACTGTTCATTCTTAACTAAACTTGCAATTTACTTTAAAAGCTTCAGACCTTTTTCGGGTGAAATTCTGTTTCTACTATCATCTTTTATTTATGAACTTTTTGTTTTTAACTCAATGTAAAAACTGTATATTTATATCTATTAAATTTCACACCATTCCTTCTCTACTTGTGCCAGGATCACATATGTGAATGTTACAAGCAGCTCATTCTATAACTTTTACTAGAGCTGTCTTATGTGAAAGCATCTGACTTGAATCTTAGTGAACTTTTCATATTGGATGTGTTCAAAGGTTAGGTGTGATGATTTGTTGGGGATCTTGAAGAGAAGGCTCCCACTTAGAGTAGATGGTTGGACCACTTGAATCCTCAGATCCTTCCAACTCTTAAAATTTTGGATTCTGTATATACAAGTTGGCTTAGTCTAAGTTATGGTAAAGTAGCAATCTAGATGTGTGATTCTGGCCCGGCTTCAGAAATTGAGTTATTTTGGATATATATATCTCCTTTTATAATTTGTAAAAATTCAACAAAGGAGATATAAAGAAAGGAACAAAAACTGGTTTGGTGAAATATAGGAAGTGTATAATGGCATGAGAGCCAGTGTATAGCTACCTATATATCCTCTTATATAAGTTACTGAAAAATGTTAGGATTCATATGTATATGTGTTAATATGCTATTCTGAGAGGAAGTCTCCCATTGTCCTCAACTTTCCCAAATACTCAGTACATTCTAGAACCACCTCCCCATTTCAAGTAACCCACTAAAGAACATCAAGAGCTCTTCTCCTTTTTGGAATTTCCTGATTCTCTCCTCACTCTTCCTCAAATTGCAATTTTTTCCATAAGTCACAGAGTTTGGGAGCTGAAAGAATAAAAATTATTTTTGACTTGAACTCATCTTTGACAAACCTGACAGGAAAAAAAAAATACTAGTTCCTGGCAGTGGCAGGGATTACACTGGAATGATAAGATTGTTCTTGGTTTTAGGGAGATGACAGAAAGGGCATCTTGAATGGCAGGACTTATTTAAAAGACTCACCAAAGTCATCCCTCTTTGAAAGGGTTCTAACTTTTCCATCACTAGTTCTCTCCTCTCCTGGAGCTGTTACTGTATAGAGATCAACCTTTGGAAGGGACTGCAGGCTCCTCTAGTCCAGTCCCATCATGGGAAGTGACCTTTACTTAATGAACACCAACAGCAGTTCCTTTCCTGTGGCCTATGTTTTTTGAGGGGACCTGTCTCTAAAAGAAGATGTTTTCTGTTTGGCCTCTTATCAGCCGAATCGCCTTGTGTAGGGCATTCCCCTCTTTGACACTGGTAGACTCTTCCACGGGACCAAACATAGTTAAAAAATACACTTTTACTTGAACCTATTTCTCTACCAAAAATCTCAGTCCAACCTTAGAACAATGCACCAACTCTTCTGGACCTACCTCCCCTTCCCTTCTGGTTGCTTCTAAGAGCCATCCCCCCTGCCAAGTGACTGGACTAGGCAGCCTCCAGGGGGTGAGGTCGAACTTGAGTCAAACAGAAGTTCCTCTCTTCAGTGTTCGGGATTCTTCAGAGCTCACTCACCCCTCTTCACAACTTCAGGTTTCATCCACTCTCTTCGTCCCCACTTTCCAAATAGCTACCATGGCACTGCCATTGCTCACCTCCACACCTTGACCCTGACTGGAGCACTGACTTAGCTCTAGTCAAGCTGGAGTTTCCTTCCTTCTTGGCTTCTTCAGGACTTCAAGAGGCCTCTCCTCATTCCCTGACTGATAGTGCTTGCCCTTCTGAGATTACTTTGTAAATATCTTGTCTTTTATGTACCTAGTTATTTTTAATTGTTTCCTCTCTCAAAATGTAAGCTCCATGAATGCAGGGAGCGGTTCTAACTTTGTACCCCCCCCCCCCCCCCAGCATTTAGTCTAGTACATGTTTATTGACTGACTTTCTAGGTCTCTGATGGAGTCAGGAAAAACTGGCAAGACACCTTTCCCTCCTCCATACTACTCATAAAAAAAAAGAAACATGAACACCAATTTTTCTGTACCCAAATTTAAACTCAAGATTTAAACTTATACTTTCCTGAGCCTGTCCCACTTTGTGGTTGGAGAAAAGCCTTTTTCAAACTGGGAGGTAACAAGACTGCCAATTTGCAGTAACAGCTGCAAGGAATGAGATCCTTCCGGGCTTTGGGTGAGAAAAATGGCTGATCAGGAACCCTTCTTTGGGAGTGGGGCAGGGACAGAAAATGGATTCTGGGTGATTCAGGAGACAGGAAAAGAGAGAAGGAGAATCTACAGGCATAGACTAAGGGCTGACAGGAGATTGGAGAAGCTATTTGCTTTAAAATTTATTTATAGAGATTGAAACATATTAACTACATCTATTCTTTTGTTTTATGTTATAAAATAGCAAATATTCTTGTTTCACAGGTGGTAGGCCATAAAGAAGGTTTGGATGTTATGGAAAGAGCTGATCCTTTATTCCTTTTAATTGGACTTCCCACTATTCCTGTTATGCTGATATTAGGCAAGATGATTCGCTGGGAAGACTACGTTCTAAGATTGTGGCGCAAGTACTCTAATAAACTACAGATTTTGAACAGTATATTTCCAGGTATAATACCCAAAACTGTATGTTTGTAGGAGACTGTAATCTTTTTAAGTCTTAGAATAATCTCATAGAAAAATGTATTTGAAATTTTAAAATGCACATTGAAATTTTGAGATATAGTAGAAATTATTTAAGGGGGGAGGGGGAAGAGAGAATAGCTAGGAGAAAGTTCACAAACTGTCAGAATATTAAAAATAGATAAAACTGGCTAAAAATTATTTGAATTTCCTTTCTTTACATTATCAGTATTGATATATTTCAGTTTATTTTCCTAGGGATTGGATGTCCTGTTCCTCGTATTCCAGCTGAGGCAAATCCTTTGGCAGATCATGTCTCTGCCACTCGAATTTTGTGTGGAGCTCTTGTCTTTCCCACTATTGCTACGATAGTTGGAAAATTGATGTTCAGTAGTGTTAATTCTAACCTACAAAGGACAATCTTGGTAAGATTGCTTTACTTCTGCTTTGTCAAAATTTTCAAAGCAAAAGGGCATATCTAGAAAATCAAATTTGTGTGTGTATACACATACATGTGAGTCAGTTAGGGCTTACAGTACATATATAGTCTGTAGCATTTCTATATTTATATTTTTGTATATTGTGGACTGTTTACTCCAAATGAAAATGAATTGAAATATTATTTCTCCATTATCTTTCTCCTTCCTCCATTTTTCATGGAGTCTACTGACAATAGTATACCCTCCAGCACTCTACCCTCTCTAGACTTAGAACTAAAGGCAAGAGAGATGAATAAGAACAAGCTAAAATGTAGTGAGGCACCTCCAGAGGGTCCCAACCTCAAGCAGAGAAAGGATAGATTAATTTGTAGTCATCTGACCTAATCTATAGAGAGCATATATCACTTGAGCTGAATATAATTCCTTTTCCTGATATAAATTTCTTTTACCTGGGTTGTTTAGTTTTTAAAAAAAAGAGGAGACACTAAAGCTGTTCTATTAACTTTGAAAGATTTTCTTTTGCTTGCATTTTAGGGTGGAATTGCTTTTGTTGCCATAAAAGGAGCATTTAAGGTTTACTTCAAACAGCAACAATATTTGCGTCAAGCACACCGCAAAATTCTTAATTATCCAGAGCAAGAAGAAGCATAAGGGTGTGACGTCCCATGGTTCAACCGCCTCATCTGGGAGTCTGTTGTGGTGTTCTGGTACCATCATTATTGCACAGCAGTGAAGACTTGTGATAAGCTGCTGCTCCTATATTTTTAAGACATAATAATAAAGCACTTATGGCAGGGGAAATCCTCTCAGTAATCACGGAACCTAAGAATGTGATTTGTTTTCATTGTTTTCTATGTACTTCCTTTATGGCAGTCAACTGAACCATTTTCTTAGCATGATAAACTGGGTTTTTTTGTGTTTTCCCTGGACAGAAGTGTAAAGATCAAATTGTATAGTTATTGAAGAGGGCACAGGCTATTGTATGCAAATGCCTCTTTTGTACATTTGTATGTGCACTATTTTCTTACACAGAATCATCAACTCAACAATAAGAATACCATAGGATTTCTTATTTCAGTAAATGATTTCAACTGCAGAACAAGAGCATGTGTCAATATGGAGAAAGTAGAAATGTTAATATGGAGGAAATAGAAATTCACTTTGAGTTATGAAATTAGATATGAAACCAAAAGTGAATAAAGCCACTCAATTGCTTATCTAAACAACCTAGATTATTTTTCAAACAGTATGATATCCTCTCAGATATAGGAAAATTCAGAGCTTCCAGATTATTCTATTGCTACTAAATCTATATAATGTTGGCATCTCATAGTTCATTATATAATTCTGACTGTTCAGCGATCTAAATTATATTATGTCATCAACTCCTTATAACATTAAAATTTCTGTAGATTTTTAAATACTTCTAGAAATTACTATAATATTGGAACTATAAATCTACATGTCATTTGAGCATAGAGAAGCAAGTTAGACTTTTCCTCTCTACAAACAAGTACTGAGAGTGATTTGGAGATGAGTAGGGAAGCAAATTCAAGAGAGGCTTGGAGCTAGCCAGCTGTCTTTGGGTCAGTAATGAGGAGATGAACATTAAAAATGTGACGGCCAGACATCAATACTGAGTCTCCAGGAGACATTTAAGATCAATTCTTTGGACATAAACCAATGGATTGTGGAAGATAAAGTCTAATAGTTATAGAGGTTAGTCACTAGTCATCTGGTGATTGAGGCTAACACGTGGATAATTATTTCTTTATTTTGTTGGTTGACATAGCCATTTTCCAAAGAAAATTGTTCATTTTGAGCCTCTTTCAAGCAGCAAGAGTGGCTATTGTATCATCTAGTCATTCAAAATGGATTTTTGTTTTCACTGAATAAAATTAAATGCTTTAAAAAAATTATACTTTAAGAAACTATTTTTCTGTATTTTCTTGTTCACAGTAGCATATCTAATGCATGACAAACAATAAATATTTTCCCTTCTCTAAGAAGTGATTGGCTATAGTAGGAGCAGTGTTGAATTGGAATAATGTATGTTGATCTTAGTAATTAAAGACCTGGTATCTTTTCTATAATATGAATATAATAAATATTGAAGTAACATAACAACATATAGAAATGGTGTGTGTGTATAATGGCCATTGGATAGCTGTAGTTATCAACAAGAAGATAAAGAAATTAAATAGTGAAATTCAGAAATTGTACTTTTTCCAAAGGGGACACTTAAAATTTTTTTTTTGTCTCTGGGAAGTAATTTTGATTAGGCAGCTGCAACTTTTAACATATACTGACTTTGCTTTCAATTTTTGACAAGTAACAGAAAATGTTAATAAACAGTTTTTACACTAAAATTTAAAAAAAAAAGAATTTACCCATTTTCTCTTAATACCTAGGTTGGTGCCTGACTGTTCTGGGTAAAAGTGATTGGGGCTCTTTCTGAGTGCCAGGGAAGAGTCAGCCTTGAGAACCTAGTTTCAGGGTGACTAGAGATAAAGCATCCATGGAGTTCCAGGTGTTCTCCCTTCACCTCAGTGGACCTCAGAGCAGTTATAATAGCAACAAGACACAAGTTAGGGTAGTTAGTAGAGAAATGTGATAGATATCCAACCAAGGAAACAGTGGCATTTCAAAATATAAATATCTCTTCAGGGACAAAGTGACCTATTCTGAGCAATCTCCAAAGTACTTTTTACAGGGCATGAAAAAGGTAAAGCTGGGAGATAAGGAAAGTTAGGAAAGTGAGGTTTAAAAGGATGTAGAAGACTGATCAGTGAGTTAGAAGTGGGTGAACATTTTGGTGTTTTTTATTTTTTTTATGCTTGCTTTTCCATATTTATTTCTGGTTTCTTTATTGTTTTGAATTTTTTCTATAAAACAGTGAAAATTGATGTAATTTTTTTTTCAAAATACCTTTCAGAGTAGCTGAAAATTACATGAAAGCTGAGGAATATTTAATTAAGCTTAGTGACTTAAGTTGCTATCTTGCTTAATTGTGCTGTAATTTTTTAAAACCTTTGTTTTAATATAGCATTTAATCTCAACTGATACTGGATTAGACTGAATAAAGAATTTTTGTGTTCTGTAGGTGTACTTTCTCTTGCAGACAAATCATGGAAAAGCATAGTTTCATTTCTAAGCCTATAATAACCACTTAATTTCTCTATTAGTTATTAACAAAAGGTTTTTTTTTATTTTGGCATTTTCATACATATAATTTTGTCCAGACCTGTGATTCTGAGAGAGAGAGAGAGAGAGAGATCTGAGGTGCAGCTAGGTGGTGCAAGGGATAGAGCACCAACCCTGGAGTCAGAAGGACCCGAGTTCAAATCCAACCTCAGACACTAATTACCTAGCTGTGTGACCTTAGGCAAGTCACTTAACCACCCCATTGCCTTAAATAAAGTTGATATCCAAACCATCTCTTTAGTGCGATATTAATGGTTTCATAGTGATTCATTCAGACTACTACTACTGCTAAAGAGCAGAGTTCAGCTATATTATATGGAGAACGAGTCATGCAGAGCACACAGAGGTAGCAGTAGTCCTTATCTTGCTACATTTTTCTACCTTTACAAATGAAATTTTATAAGACGCTATGATAGGGAAATAATTCTACCAAAATTTTCAAAAAAAGTAACCAGAGTCTAAAATCTCTGAAGAGACTTTGTAAATGAAAAGAAAAAAAAAGGGCTCCTTAATCATTTGTGTAGTTTTCTCTGATTTCAGAGGCATAATTATTATCATTACCAAATAAAAATAAATGGTCAAAAAAATGACTTGGTTACTATTAGGGCATCTCTACATCCCTAGTTTGAGATCACCCATCATCCTTTTGAACCAGTTACTAAAGTGTAATTGTGTTTTTGGAATCTTATGAGGCCATAATGTGAAACAATAGATGTGATACAAAAATCTGAAAATAAGAGGAATATGTTAACTTCTACAAGTGCTTGAAAGGACATCATGTGAAAAAGAAATTGGACATGTTCTGCTTGGTGCCAGTGGGCAGAGCTAATAGAGGGAGATAAGAAAAGGCTTAGCTTTTGAACCATATGAAATTAAATGCCTTGGGACCTCTTTCATTCAAAGATTTCAAGTAGGGGTTGGATACCATTTATAGAGGATGTTTTCAGAGCTAACTTTTGTCAAGATACTTTTGAACTTGATCCCTGAAGTTTCTTCCTATCTATATGGGGTTTTTTTAGGGGTGTTGGATCCCCCTTCCATGTTCTTACTCCTTTGGTGATTTTAGGCAAATAGCTTCTCTCCTTGGCCTCAACAACTGGAGTAAGAACTCATTTTCAACAAAAACTGCTGAGGAAACCAGAAAGCAGTCTGGGAGAAACTAGATATAAAAATTATATCAAGTATATCAGTGAATTCAAATGCTATATTACTGTGGGCAAGAATTCCTTAGAAGAAACGGAGTAGCCCTCATCATAAAAGGAATGAGAAGTGCTGTGGAAATAATCTCAAAAGTGACAATATCTGTCACTAAATCAGTTATCCAAGCCACTGATGCTAAATAGGCCAAAGTTGATCAGTTCTATGAAGACTTAAACATTTAGAAATAATACCTAAAAGAGATATGTTCATCTAAAGTAGGAATCAAAAGATAATTCAGATAAAATTGACCTTGGAGTATTAAACGAAGCAAGGCAGAGACAGCTTTGTAAGAATAACTTGGTCATAGCAAATGCTTTTTCAACAACCCAAAAGGTTGGGGCTGCTAGGTGGTGCAGTGGATAAAGCATCAGTCCTGGAATCAGGAGTACCTGGGTTCAAATCCGGTCTCAGACACTTAATAATTACCTAGCTATGTGGCCTTGGGCAAGCCACTTAACCCCATTGCCTTGCAAAAATCTGAAAAAAAAAACCCAAAAGGTTGGACATCACCAGATGGTCAATATTGAAATCAGATTATACTTTGCAGTTAACAAGACCTGAAGCTGACTATGGCTCAGATCACAAAGTTCTTAATGCAAAATTCAGACAAATTGAAGAAAACAGAGAAAACTATCAGAAGCATAGATATGACCCAGATAACCATCCTGGAAGTGATTAATAGATTTAAGGGATTAGATCTGCTAGAGTGCCTGAAAAAATATGGATAGATGCTCAAAATATTGTACAGGAGGCAATAAAAAGCATTCAAAAGCAACAAAGCAACATGACTGGCTGATGAGACTTCACATAGCCAAGGGAAAAAGGAAAAGATATACCCAACTGAATGTACAATTCAGAGAATAGCAAAAAGAGATTAGGTTTCCTTAAATGAATAATGCAAAGAAAACAATAGAATGAGAAAGGCAAGATCTCTTCAAGAAAATATCAGGAGTTATCAAGGGAACAGTTCATGTACAAATGGACATGATAAAAGAAAAATGGTAGGAATTTAAGGGAAGCAAGGGAGATTAAGAAAAAGTGGTAAGAATATATAAAAACTATACAAGAAAGATTTCGCTGATAATCACAATAACGTGGTGACTGATCCAGAACCAGACAACCTGGAGAATGAAGTGGGCATAGGAAGCATTGTTAACAATAAGGTTAGTGGAGGTGATAGAATTCCAACTGAAAATAATGCACTCGATACGCCAGTAAATTTGTAAAACTCAGCTGTGATCACAGATTAGTAAAGATCTGTTTATGGCCCAGTCTAAAAAGGACAATGCCAAGGAATGTTTAAACTACCAAGCAATTGTATTCTTTCATATGCCAGTAAAGTTATGCTTAACATTCTACAAGCTAGGCTTAAGCCATAGGTGAACCATGAATTATCAGACAAAGCTAGTTGGTTTTCAAAGAGACAGAGGAACTAAAGACTAAATTGCCAATATTTTGTGGATCACAACAAAATGTGACAAGTCCTGAAAGAGAAGAATATTAGATCAGAATGAGCATACTATTTTTCACTTTTTTTGGTGGGGGGGGGAGCTGTGCTTTCTTTCACAACATGAGTAACATAGAAAATATGTTTTGCATAAGTTACTTATCAGGAATGGGGGAGGAGCAATTTGGGACCCCAAATTTTAGAAATGAATGTTGAAAATTGTTTTTACATGTAATTGGGGGGGAAATAAAATAATATTTTAAAAATAAGGACCACCTTAGATCTGTCTAGACCCATGTGCATGGACCAGGTTTTAGTCCAGAGAGCCTGGCTCCTAAAAAGGGTAGGTTATCAGCTCTTAAAAAACTAAAACAACCAAATGGTACTGTGGGTGACCCAGCGCAACCCTCTTTTAAGATGAGAAAATTGGGGTGGCTAGGTGACGCAGTGGATACAGCACCAGCCCTGGAGTCAGGAATACCTGAGTTCAAATCCGGCCTCAGACATTTAATAATTACCTAGCTGCGTGGCCTTGGGCAAGCCACTTAACCCACTGCCTTTCAAAAACTAAAAAAAAAAAAAAATGAGAAAATTGAGGCAGATAATGATTGTTACTTGCCCAAAGCCACATTTGCTACATAACTAATTGCATATTACATGTACCTATAATAGTATTTATCCTTGTTAAAAACTGTATTCTTGATATCATGTCTCCTTGACCACTAAGTATAATACTCAGCACACAGAAGGGGCCTAATAATTGTATAGGATAGGACCAACATATATAGGCAGCATGACATAATGAAAAGAATGCTGGACTTGTATAGATAAGATCTAGGTTTGAGTCTCTGCTTTACTACTAAACCTGTCACTTGTCATTTAACTACTCTGAGCCTTCATTTTTTAAACCCATCAAATAAGCATATCAACATTTCTCAGGACTGAGAACTAGATAAGATCATCAGATACTAAAGCTGGGGACAACCTTAGAAAAGCTTAGACCCTGACATCTTAATTGTATGTTGTGTTCCAAATCCCTTTGGCAGTGAGTCTAATAAAGCCTAAGTCCTTCCTCAGAATATGTCTTTTAAGTGCATAAAATAAAATACATATTTTCATTTTTATATGTAAATATTGGTAAATTAATATAAACTAATTTATTAGCATAGTTAATTACAAGTTTAATTTTTTTAATTTGTAATTATATTACAAATATTACATTTATAATTATAAATATTAACATCTTTTTGTCTTACTGTTGTTTATTATACATATAATTTTTTAAGTACTTTTTTTTTTAGGTTTTTGCAAGACAAATGGGGTTAAGTGGCTTGCCCAAGGCCACGCAGCTAGGTAATTATTAAATGTCTGAGACCGGATTTGAACCCAGGTACTCCTGACTCCAAGGCCTGTGCTTTATCCACTATACCACCTAGCTGCCCCTAATTTTTTTTTTTAAATTTCACAGACCCCAGGTTAAGAACATTTGCTCTAGTTCAACTCTCTCATTTACAGAATAATGTTAATGGTACAAACAGGACTTTGCACTCATACCTTCTGGTTCTCCATCCAGGACCCTTTCTGTTATATCCATAAATGTGCTTTGGAAGCATAAAGTCCTACATTGATACTTCTGATTCAAGTCATGGCTACTCTGTGCCCCAGAAAATGGTCTATGTGAGCTGCCCCGTGGCTGCTTGGGGCACTCCTATGTCCCTTCTGGCAATGAGCCTCTGAGGGCTTAGCCAGTCTATTCTTCAAACCATTTTTACAACGAATCACCAAACCTGGATATGAAACCTTTTCACATGGGTGTGGGATCCATAGAACTTACTCTGCATCTTCTAAAACCTTCTAGAACAGGGTCACATCCATGCCAAGGGTGGGAGTACATGTTCAAATATCAGCTATTGTTTGTAACTCAGGAGGGCCCTAAATGAGCATAATTGTTATAACAAAGGGCTTGGGTAAACAGTTGATAGAGTAATTTGGGGTTTTGATTTTGTTTTTGTTCTTAGGAAATTATATAAGTGAAATTTCATGTAATGACTGCCCATGTGTCAGTGCTGTCTCTGAATCAAAAATATAAATCTTAGATACATGTTGCCCTATTGTTAGTCTGGGAAAATTCTCATTTCCACAGCACTCTGAGGTTGTCAAAGCATTTTTCTCATAACCCTGTGATATAGGTAGTGTAAATATTATTGCTCTCATTTTCCAGAGGGGAAACAAAATGACTGGTCCAGGGTAGCACAGTTAGGCAGTGCCAGAAATTTTTGCCCAGTGTCTGTCTTGGAGTGGGGTTGGGGAGTTGGAGTGGAAAAAGTCACTGAATAAGATCATTTCCATAATCATATCCTAATTCTTAGAAAAATGACTAGAGCTTGAAGTCAGCTTCATATTTATCTGGGGACAAAAGTGCCAGAAATCTGGCAAGTTAGATGGAGAATAAAGCTGCTCCAGATGGTAGTATACAGAACCCTTCTCTGCTCAGCCCACCTTTGTGTGTGGCATGAAGTTCATCGAAGGGCACAGTTTAACAGCACCAGAGATCAAGGGAGACTAGAATGGTAGGAAAATGAGAAATGATTCTAGTTGAAACAGCAACCATGGCCAGGCTCTAGCAAAATCTGTCCATGACCAGACAAAAAAATTCCTATGAACATTGTTTGGGAACATCCTTATGTTATATTCTATTTCTAGCTCCAAGGCATTCAGCAAGAAAAGTGGTCACCCACACTCCAATGAGAAAATAAAAATGAAAGGGCCAAAAGTTGTAGGTTTAATGTAGAAGGTAGGTTGCAGGTATGAGGGAAAAATTAGTCAGTGGCTCAGTTCCTGCCCACAATAGGGTGGATTACATTCAACCAAGATATTTAAGCAAGGCTTGCTGGCTTTGGGAAGCTAATACTATAACTGTACTAGCAGAAGCCTCTGAAGATAGAGGGCAGGAGACAGCATCTTATCACAGTTTTGCTTGGGGGGGTGAAGTGGCAGTGGGATCAGGTGTTCTTGAATGTATTTCCTTTCATGTCTGATAGTATGTTTTTCTTTGCCCTGTGAGTTCTGGGGAGTTTTGTGCCTGGCCATGTTCTGGAGCTGCCCATGGTTCTGACATACATTGTTCTTCAGTAACAGTTCTCAAATTTTTTGGTTCCTGAACTTCTTTTATGTGGGTTCTCTCAATTGATGTTTATCATATTAGGAGAAAAAACAAACTTAAAATATTTTATTCATTCATTTAAAAATAACAATGAACCCATTACATGTTAACATAAATGTGAATGCATTTTTATGAAGAATAACTTTTCCAAAGCAAGATTTGGTGAGAAGTGACATTGTTCCACATATTATTGCATATCTCTTAAATTTCTATCTTAATAAAGGACAGTTAGATTTTCAGACCTGCTTCTACATGCAGTCTTTTATGATAATTATTTTGGTTAAATCCAGTCTCACCCAGGTATATAGTTTAAAGCAGAAGGAATATTTTTAATAGGAAAATTAGGTATGGTATGACAATAGTTTTGATCTTTTGGATCCCACTTTGAGAACCTCTGCCCCATAGGATGGTAATTTGTGATGAGTTGACCTGTCATAGGACAAAAAGAAAATGGGGCCTGATATGAAGAGCCAATCCTACTTGCCACTGCATAGTAATTGAATTTTGTCTTTGGTGCCTTCTCAGTCCCTTCCTGTGCCCTATTTCTTCCTCTCTCTTCTACTCCCAGGCACAGTTGCTTGTGATCACAGGGCTGATCACATTCAAAGCTGTTAGAAATTTTAGAGATGATATTGAATAGAGGAAATAAATAATTCATAGAGAGGGAAAGTGATAACTTTTGGTTGTCCAAAACCACACCTTGTAACAACTTGTCCTGAATTGCTCATGGTCCAAATTGACTTTTGTTTCTTATTCTTTCCCTTTCTCAACTCCTGACAGTAAACTGCTGTTTACTTAATTCGGTCAACTCAGCAAGGTATTGACAAACTGAGCTCCAAGATAAATTTCAGCCCTCAAATGTCTATCCTAGAGAATTCCCTAATAATGTTTGTCCCTCATTCTTGAAGACCAAGACATCAGGGAGGTGATGCCATAACAAGCACCTGAATTAGGTTTGAGTGAAGAAGGGCTATACTAAGTCACCAGCCTCACTTTCTTCTCCAGAGCCATCTGGGTCTAGTGGTCAGATATGATCAGGACAACTGAAGATGGCTCTGGATGTGAGGCAATCAGGGCTAAGTGACTTGCCTAAGGTCACGCCAAGTCAAGTATCTGAGTTGGATTCAAACTCTTGTCCTCCTGACTCCAAGGTCAGTTCTCTATCCACTGTGCCACCTAGCTGCCCTGAATTATAGAATTAATGACCATTGTGAGCCACATTTAAAAAACCTGTTTTTTCTCCATTTATACCTAGTCACTGAAAAGAGTCTAATGGTATTTTGATACTTCCATCATGTGAGCACCCCATCCTATAGTGCTGATCACAGCCCATCACTGACTTCTCAACCTATGTTTCTCATGCCCAAGTCCCCCCATAAATCCTCCCCAGGGAGACGCACCCAATATGCTGGAGGTTACTCTCTTGACATTGCATAGAAATCAAAGGAGGGCAAAGACCCTGACAGTTAAGTTTCTGGACTCACTTCATTTTCAGGTTATCTGGTCCACACATTGTTCTCTACACATGCCACTCCATTTCCTCTCTTTGTGTCTCTGCCTAGGCTATCTTCTATTCCTGGACAGTTAATCTTTCTTCATCCTTACTTTTTAGAATGCCTACAAAACTCTTTCTCGGCCTTTTAGAAATATTATGTAAATTTTTCCTTTTTTTTTTTTTTTAAGGTTTTTGCAAGGCAAGTGGGGTTAAGTGGCTTGCCCAAGGCCACACAGCTAGGTAATTATTAAGTGTCTGAGGTCACATTTGAACTCAGGTACTCCTGACTCCAGGGCCAGTACTCTATCCACCATGCCACCTAGCCACTCCTATTAAGGAACTTTTTAAGAAACCCCACCTCCAGCCTTCAGATAACAAAGTAGACCAAAAAAAAAAAAAAAAAGTGAAAAATGTAGGCAAGGCTGTAGAAAAGCAGGTACATTAAAAAACTATAAAGTGGTAAATTGGTCAGCCATTCTGGAAAGCAATTTAGAACTACGTCTCCCAAGTTATTAAACCATGCATATCCTTTGACCAAATAATATCACGTCCAACCCTTGGGATTAAAGAAAGAGAAAAATGATTTGCATGTACAAAAATATTTAGAGTAAACCTTTTTTGGATGGTTAAAGAAGTCCACTCATCAATTGAGGAACAAATAATGGTATTTATGAATGTAATGGAATGGTATTTGTTTTAAGAAATGATAAGAGACCCAGGAAGACTTGTACTCTGATCATTGCACTGACCTATTCCAGAGAATCACATCTAGAGAACTAATAATGGCACCTGCTACCTATCTTATGACAGAGAGGTGACCAGACATATATATTTTGGACTTGTCACTTTGGTTGTCTTCTTTAACTATGGATATTTGTTACAAAGGTTTTGTTTTCCTTTTTGTGTCTGGGAGTTAGGATAGGGGAGGAAGAAAAAAAATATATTTTATTCATTGAAAAACAAATTTTAAAAATGAATATAATACAACTATTGTGTTGTGAGAAATTATAAAAGGTATTTTTTCTTTTTATTGAAATTTTATTTTATTTTTCCAATTACATGCAATGGTAGTTTTTTAATATTCATTTATTTGCAAATTTTATGAATTCCACATTTTTCTACCACCCTCTCTTCCCTCCCCCCTACCCATAGCAGTGAACAGTCTGGTAAAAGTTGTGCATGTACATTCGTGCTTAACATATTTACATATTAGTCATAGTGAAAGAGGAATTAGAACTAGGGAGAAAGAAAAAAAACATGGAGAAGAAAAAAAGAAAATGTTTTTAAAAAGTGAACATAGTATGTATTCAGACTCTGGAAGTTTTTTCCTATGAATGTGGATGCATTGTCCATAACAGATCTCTCAGGGTTGTCCTTGATCTCTGAGCTGCTGAGAGGAGCTGCATCCACTTTAATTGACCATCTCATAATGTTTTTGTTAATGTGTACAATGTTCTCAGTTCTGTTCTCTTCACTCAGCATCAGTTCATGAAATCCTTTTCATGCTTCTCCAAAGTTTGATCACATGATTTCTTATAGAACAACAGTACTGTACATTCATATATTATAATTTGTTCAGTCATTCCCCAATTGATAGACATTTCCTCAATTTCCAATTCTTTCCCACTATAGGAAAACGCTGCTATAAATATTTTTGTACGTGTAGTCTTTTACCCTTTTTTATGATATTTTGGGGATGCAGACCTACAGGTGGTATTGCTTGACTACATATTTGTTATAAGGATTTGTTTGTTATTGTTTCAACCATTGGGGTGGGAAGGTGAGAAAAATAAATATTTGCTAAATTTTTTTATTTAAAAAAAGAAGGTATTTTAAAATTACCCTAGTCTGAGATCTTTGGAAAATCTGAAAAAGAAATCTTTGTCATTTTTTTTAACTACCAGTTCTGGGTTTTTTTGGGGGGGGCAAGGCAATAGGGTTAAGTGATTTATGCAAGGTCACACAAATTATTAAGCTAGGTACTTATTAAGTATCTGAGGCAGAATTGACCAGTGCTCTGTCCACTGCATCACTTAGCTGCCCCATCACTATTTTTTTTTAGCTTTTTGCAAGGCAAACGGGGTTAAGTGGCTTGCCACACAGCTAGGTAATTATTAAGTCTTTGAGACTGGATTTGAACCCAGGTACTCCTGACTCCAGGGCCGGTACTTTATCCACTGCACCACCTAGCTGCCTATCACTTCTGAAAGAATACCCTGCACCCTTCTCTCCAAATCAGTTTCAAGAAGTACACTTCTCTTAAAGTAATTAGGCTAGTGACCAGCCAAAGATGTATTCACCTGAAAAGATAAGCATAGGGGCACCTAGATGGCGCAGTGGACAGAGCACTGGCCGTGGAGTCAGGAGTACTTGAGTTCAAATCTGGCTTCAGACACTTAATAATTACCTGGCTATGTGACCTTGGGCAAGTCTCTTAACCCCATTGCCTTAAATAAAAAAAAATTTTTAAAGATAAGCATAATGACCCACCCAAAAGAAGTACCCTTTTTCCCTGTCCCTTAAAGGTAATAGAGTACATTGATCATAAGGAAGAGACTTTTTTGATTTCTTCATAATCCTTGTGACCAACTTAGAGCAAGAATCCTCAGCAAAGTGCTCAAAGAAGGATTGAGTGGTTTTAGGATATGCAAGTGGATGAATGTTAAAAACTTTCATTACATGTAATTGAAAAAATAAAATATCAATAAAAAAAATAGATCAGTAAGACTGATGTCAGGAAAAAAAGCATATTACCTCGGATGGAAGACCACTAGCAGGATCAGAGCACAGGACAAAAAGTCTCAATGCTAAGGTTGTCAAAGTTGAATTTCAAAAGCAGTAATCACATTGCTTTCAGATTGGTAAGACTGGAGCAAGGAAAAAATTATGGAAATATGAGATGCAAGGAATTAGGAGAATATGATGCAGGGAATTATGAACATAGATTTATAATTGGAGACATTTTGTAATCCTTTATACTGTTAAATTTTGTAAAAATGTTATCTGCTTCTATGATGTAAATTGACTCCTATTTTTCCATTGTTAAATATAAAATTTTTAAATTCTCATTCCCAACTCCTAAATTTCAATCTTTTACCTGGTTTCATTCATGCAAGAGGGAGGATTTCCCCTTTACCCACAATCTCCTGATGCTTCTGAAACTAGAGAATGAGCAAGACTATAAAAGCCTGGCCTGGAATCCTCTCCTGGCACAGACTCCAAAGTCTTAGCCCAGCCAGCTCTCCCTGGCTGTCTGTCTCTCTCAGTCTGTCTCTCTCTCTCCCAAACAAACCTCATCTACTCTTGCTATTCTGAGCAGCTTACAAATTGCTTGCTGCTTTTTTTTTTTTTTTTTTTTTTTTTTTAGGTTTTTGCAAGGCAAACGGGTTAAGTGGCTTGCCCAAGGCCACACAGCTAGGTAATTACTAAGTGTGTGAGACCGAATTTGAACCCAGGTACTCCTGACTCCAGGGCCAGTGCTTTATACACTACGCCACCTAGCCGCCCCCTTGCTGCTTCTTTAGAAGGAGCAAAGGTTTTAATCTGTACACTTTGTAGGCTTCCATAATAAATCTTGAGCAGGTTTAAATCCCAGGGCTGTGTATGAATTCTTTCACCATTTGAGACCCCTCAGTCTTAAATTGGGACACAAACCCTTGGCAACATGTGGATGAACAATAAAATAGACAATTTTGATGATATAAAATTTAAAATTAAAAAGGTTTTGCATAAATAAGTCTAATGTAATAAAAATAAAAAAGGAAAATAAGTGGTTAGGGGAGTGGGTTGAAAGTATTTGCAGCAAACTTTTCTGACAACTAAGATATATAAGGAACAATTTCAAATTTTAACAATAAGAGCCTTTCCCTAGGAGCTAAATGATCAAATATCGTAAACAGGCAGTTTCCAAAAGAAGTCATCAAGGTTATCAACAACTATATGAAAAAATTTTCCAAGTCATCAGTAAAGGAATACAAATTAAAGCAACTTTAAGGTTCCATTTCAAATAGGCATAGGACAAAAAAAAATGATGAATATTGGAGGGGCTGAGGAAACAGCCCTTTGTACTGTACCATTGGTAGAGCTATGAATTGATCCAGCCATTCTGGAAAGCAATTTGGAACTTTTCCCCCCAAATTAATTAACTGTGCATACCCTTTGATCTACCACTATTAGGTTTATACTTCCAAAGATTTCAAAGAAAGGAGAAGATGATTTATGTGCATAAAAATATTTAAGGCAGTTCTTTTCAAGGTAGCCAAGAATTGGAACTTAAAGAGGGGTCATCCTGTTGGGAATGGCTGAACTTTTAGTATATGAATACAACAAAATATTATGCTTTAAAACATTATGAAATTGCTAATTTCAGAGGAAAGTGGGAAGACTTCTACAACTCGTGCAGAATAAAGTGAGTGAAACTTAAGGAAAAATGTATGCAATGACATAAGACAAAAAGCATTTATTAAGCTCTTACTATATGCAAGCCACTACTGAATGATTTACAAATATCTCACTTGAACAAAGAAAAAAATAATAGTAAAAGACTTTAGGACTTTGATCAATATAATCCAAGAGTCTAAAAAAATGAAGGTGAAACATGGCACTTATCTCCTGACAGACAGGTAGGAAATTAAAAATTCAGAAAGATGTATATTTTTGGACATGAGCAATGTGGGAGTGTGTTTTGCTATGGATTAAAGGCTTTATTTTTGTTTTTGTTTTGATTTGCTCAATGATGAGGGGAGTAGAATGGACAGATTAATTTTGAAAAAATATTCATGAGCTGGCCAGGTGGCACAGTAGATACAATCCTGGAGTCAGGAGGACTTGAATTCAAATACAACCTCAGACAATGAATAATTGCCTAGATTGTATGACTTTAGACAAGTCACTTAACACCATTGCCATAAATAAAGAAAGATATTCATGCTCAATGTGTGATAATAAACTATGGTGGCTTGCTCTTTTCAGTAATACAATGATGAAGGATAATTCTAAAGGACTTGTGATGGAAAATACCATCCACATCCAGAGAAGGAACTTTGGCATCTGAATGCAGACCAAAGCATACTATTTTCAATTTTTAAGATTTGTTTTGTATTTTTACCTCTCATAATTTTTTCTTTTTGTTCTGATTCTTCTTTCACAATATGATTAATATGGACATATGTTTTACATAGTTATACATGTATAACCTATATTAGATTACTTGCTGTTAAGGGAAGGGCGAGAAATATGTAACTCAAAACCTTATAAAAGATGACTGCTAAAAACTATCTTTGTATGTAGTTGAAAAAATTAATTTTAATTAAAAAAGATCATGCTGGACTTCCGGCCAAGATGGCGGAGAGAAGACAGGCACAGTTCTAAAGTCTCCTGATCTCTTCCCCATCTATCACATGAAACAAACCTCTTAAAAGAAATCCGACTCAAAAAAACCCAGAAAGAAAAGCCAAGAGAAAGAACATCTACCTTGGGATTTGTCTCCAGCAGGAGCTGTGGCTGAATTCGGGTGGATGAGTGTGGGACCGGGGGAGGATCAGCCCCGTTCAACCAGACTAGCAGCTGAATTGGAACCAGGAGTCTGAGGGCCCGAGAGCCGGACCTGCTGGATCGGAGGTGGGGCTGGACCGCAGGGGCGTGAGTCTGCAGGGGAGCAGAGGCACTGGTGTTGGAGCTGTCCCCCTGGAGATCCCAGACAGGGTTGGGGGGAGAATTCTGGAGCAGAGTGGCTGTGGATACCATCCCTGGGCTCCTCTGGTCTGAGTCTCATTACAACTTAGACTTCTCCCCTAACAAACAAATGCAAACTACTTCTGCCTCAGGCCCAGGTGTGTGAGCAGAAGAACAAGCCCAGCTGAGGAATGACCTCAGGCCAGGGTAAAGCCCACCATTGATTGAAGGCAAAAGAATTCAATACCTCCAACTCCTCCCTTCAAGGAAAAGAAGGCCTCAAACAAGGTCACAGACACTCCAGAGAAAGCAACCAGCACCTTCTACTGGCCAGCCAGAGAAACCACACTCAGTGACTAAAGCCTTTAGCGATCCCAAGCTCCTGTGAACCAGCCCCTCCAAAACTCAGGTCTCAGCAAAATGAAGAAGGGTCAGTGGAAAGGTGGATCCATAGAAAAATTCTTGGAAGGGAAAGACACTAACTCAGAGAGACCTGGAACCTCTGAGGAGAATACAATCTGGTCTTCAGCACAGAAAGACTTCCTTGAAGAAATAAGGAAGGAGTTTAAAAATCAACTAGAAAATTTTGGGGAGACAATTAATACCTTGCAACAAGAAAACAAATCTCTCAGATCTTCAAATGGGCAAATGCAAAAAGAAATTAATTCTCTCAAAACCTCAATTGGTCAAATGGAAAGCTCTTTCAAAAGTAGAATTTACCAATTAGAAAAGGAGTTTCAAAAGGTTAATGAAGAAAACTCCTCCCCCAAAAAAAGAATGGGGTCTACAGAAACTAATGACTCCATGAGACAGCAAGAGTCAGTTAAACAAAATCAAAAAACAGAAAAAAATAGAAGCAAATGTAAAATACCTCATCAACAAAACCACTGACCTTAAGAATAGATCGAGGAGGGGCAACCTGAAAATTATAGGACTTCCTGAAAACATTGAAGAGAAAAAAAGCCTGGACTTAATATTACAGGATCTAGTGATAGAAAACTGCTCTGATATCATGAATCGGAGGGCAAAGTAGTTATTTAGTTATTGAAAGAGTACATCGATCCCCACCAGAAAAAGATCCTAAAATGAAAACACCAAGGAATGTTGTGGCCAAACTGCAGAACTATCAGATAAATGAGAAAATCCTGCAAGCAGCCAGAAAGAAACAATTTAAATATCAAGGAGCCACAGTAAGGATCATGCAGGACCTGGCTGCATCAACTTTAAGGGATCGAAGGGCCTGGAACGAGATATTTTGAAGAGCATGGGAGCTTGGAATGCAGCCAAGAATCTACTTTCCTGCAAAGCTGAGCCTTCTCTTCCAGGGAAAAAGATGGACATTTAATGAAATGGAAGAATTCCAAAAATTTATGATGAAAAGATCAGAGTTAAACAGAAAATTTGGGCATCAAACAGGAGGTTCAAGAGACACATGAAAAGGTAAAAAAAAGGAGGGGGCGGTAAAAGAAAAAAAAATTGCAATCCAGTAATTTGGAACTGGCTATGTCCCAGCATGGGGGTAAAAAAGAAAAAAAGATTCTCATAAACTTTGAGAAATGTAACTCTAACAGAGAGAATACACCTAGCCAGAAATGATACACATTTATGACCCATCCATGAGACTACTATCTAATGGGATGTAACTGGCTTTAACCCCACTTGGGAGAAAGACTAATAATTCTCAGGAATTTTGACTCTATTCGATAGAATATACAGAACTAAAAGGGACAGACACTTAGAATTTTCTATGACTTAGATAGAATGATCTTAAAAAACCCACTACTGCCCTAAAAAAGGGGACAGGAAAGAGACGGGAGGAGGGAGGGGATTGAATGGGGTAAATCTCATTACTCTAAGGGGTACAAAAACCCTATGGTAATAGTGGGGAAGGAGGGAGCAGAGGAGAAACACCTGAATCTTCTCATCAGACTTGGCTTAAAGTCAACCTACACATACTCAGTTAACTTATAAAACATCTATTAAAAGGGGAAAAGGGGAGGGGGGAATGGAGAAAGGGAAGGGGAGTGGGGGAAATAAGGGGAAATAACAAAAGGAAGGGAAGGGAAAAGGGAAAAAGGGAAAGGGGAAAGAAAGGGGAGGGCGTGATATGGGAGGGCAAACACACTGAAGGGGGGGTGGTTTTCAGAAACAAAAGACTGGGGAATATGGATAAAAGAGGGGGAAAGGGGGAAAAATACAAACAGAGGGAAGATAGCATGGAGGGCAATAAAGAATTAGTAATCATAACTTTGAATGTGAATGGGATGAACTCTCCCTTAAAACGTAAGCAAATAGAGTGGATTAAAAACCAGAATCCTATAATATGCTGCTTACAAGAAACTCATTTGAAGCAGAGAGATACATATAGAGTAAAGGTAAAAGGCTGGAGCAAAATATATTTTGCTTCAGCTGAAGTAAAAAAAGCAGGGGTAGCAATCCTTATCTCAGACAAAGCAGCAGCAAAAATAGATAACATTAAAAGAGATAAGGAAGGAAACTTTATCCTCCTAAAAGGTACCATAGACAATAAAGTCATTTCAATACTGAATATATATGCACCCAGTGGGACAGCACCCAAATTCTTAGAGGAGAAGCTGAAAGAATTACAGGAAGACATAGACAGCAAAACTCTACTAGTGGGAGACCACAGCCTCCCGCTATCAGATCTAGATAAATCGAATCATAAAACAAACAAGAAAGAAATTAGGGAGGTAAATAGATTGTTAGAAAAATTAGATATGGTAGACTTATGGAGGAAACTGAATGGAGATAGAAAGGAATATACCATTTTCCCTTCAGTACATGGAACTTATACAAAAATTGACCATGTACTAGGACATAAAAACCTACTTATCAACTGCAGAAAGGCATAAATAGTGAATATATCTTTCTCAGATCACAATGCAATAAAAGTCATATGCAATACTGGGCCAAGGAGATATAGACCCAGAACAAATTGGAAACTGAATAACCTCATTTTAAAAAATGAGTGGACCAAAAAACAAATTATAGAAAGAATTAACCATTTTATCCTAGATAATGATAATAATGAAACAACATACCAAAACCTATGGGATTCATTCAAAGCAACTCTCAGGGGATATATTATAGCTCTAAATGCTTATATGAATAAATTGGAGAAAGAGGAAATCAATGAACTAAGCATGCAACTAAAAAAATAGAGAAAGAACAAATCAAAAATCCCCAATTAAGTACCAAATTAGAAATTCTAAAAATTAAAGGAGAAATTAATAAAATTGAAAGCAAAAAAACTATTGAATTAATAAATAAAACCAAAACTTGGTATTGTGAAAAAACCAATAAAATTGATAAACCTCTGGTCAATTTGATAAAAAAAAAAAGAAAGAAGAAAACCAAATTGCTAGTATCATAAATGAAAAAGGTGAACTCACCACCAACGAGGAGGAAATTAAAGTAATAATTCGAAATTATTTTGCCCAACTCTATGCCAATAAATTTGATAATCTGAGTGAAATGGATGAATATTTACAAAAATATAAGTTGCCCAGGTTAAATGAAGAAGAGATTAAATACCTAAACAACCCTATCTCAGAAAAAAGAAATTCAATAAGCCATTACTGAACTCCCTAAAAAAAAATTTCCAGGGCTTGATGGATTCACAAGTGAATTCTACCAAACATTTAAGGAACAATTTGTTCCAATCTTTTATAAACTCTTTGGAAAAATAGGGAAAGATGGAACTCTGCCTAACTCTTTCTATGAAACCAATATGGTATTGTTAGCTAAACCAGGAAGAGTTAAAACAGAGAAAGAAAATTATAGACCTATCTCCCTGATGAATATAGATGCAAAAATCCTAAATAAAATCTTAGCAAAATGATTACAACAAGTCATCACTAGGATAATACATTATGATCAAGTAGGATTTATTCCAGGAATGCAGGGTTGGTTCAATATTAGGAAAACTGTTAGTATACTCAATTATATCAACAACAAACCTATCAGAAATCATATGATCATATCAATAGATGCTGAAAAAGCTTTTGACAAAATACAGCATCCATTCCTATTAAAAACACTGGAGAGTGTAGGAATAAATGGACTGTTCCTTAAAATAATTAGCAGTATCTATCTGAAACCATCAACAAGCATTATATTCAATGGGGAGAGGCTAGAGGCATTCCCAATAAGATTAGGGGTGAAACTAGGGTGCCCATTATCACCACTACTATTCAATATTGTATTAGAAATGTTAACATCAGCAATTAGAGAAGAAAAAGAAATTAAAGGAATTAGAATTGGGAAGGAAGAGACAAAACTCTCACTCTTTGCAGATGACATGATGGTCTACCTAGAAAATCCCAAGAAATCATCTAAAAAACTACTGGAAACAATTAGCAATTTTAGCAAAGTTGCAGGTTATAAAATAAACCCTCATAAATCCTCAACTTTCCTATATATGTCTAGCAAGATACAGCAGGAAGAGCTAGAAAGAGGAAATCCCATTCAAAGTAACCTCAGACAATATAAAATATTTGGGAGTCTATTTGCCAAGACAGACTGAGAATCTTTTTGAAAACAATTATAAAACACTTCTCACACAAATTAAATTAGATTTAAATAACTGGGTAAATATCAACTGCTCATGGATAGGGAGAGCTAATATAATAAAAATGACAATTCTACCAAAACTAAACTATCTGTTTAGTGCCCTACCAATCAAAATTCCAAAAAATTACTTTAACAAGTTAGAAAAAATTGTAAGTAAATTCATATGGAGAAATAAAAAGTCAAGAATTGCCAGGAGCTTAATGAAAAAAAGTGCAAAAGAAGGTGGCTTAGCCCTACCTGATCTAAAATTATATTATAAAGCATCAGTCATCCAAACTGTTTCATATTGGCTAAGAAATAGAGTGGTGGACCAGTGGAATAGACTAGGTGTAAAAGCAGGAGATGATTATAGTAATCTGCTGTTTGACAAACCCAAAGATTCTGGCCATTGGGATAAAAACTCCCTCTTTGATAAAAATTGCTGGGAAAATTGGAAGTTAGTATGGAAGAAACTTAGATTAGACCAACACCTCACATCCTTTACCAAGATAAGATCCAAATGGTTACAGGACTTAGACATAAAAAACAATACTATATGCAAATTAGAAGATCAAGGACTAGTCTACCTGTCAGATCTATGGAAAGGGAAACAGTTTATGACTAAGGAAGAGTTGGAGAACATCACCAAAAACCAATTAGATGATTTCAATTACATTAAATTAAAAAGCTTTTGCACAGATAAAACCAATGTAACCAAGATCAAAAGAAATGTAGTGACGGAACCCAGGGAAGCACCTTAAGGAGTGGCACTTTTTAAAAGTGCAGCCCTAAGGCCACCCAGTGCCCGAACCTGCTGAAGTAGAGTTACTTGTTGGGTCTGATCTGGTCCTTGTGCAGCCCAACTGTCCTCCCTGAGAACACCAGCCCAGCCCAGCCCAGCCCAGTCTCCACCATGCTGGTCAAAGGAGGAACCAAGTGCATTAAATATCTGCTGTTTGGGTTCAACTTCATCTTCTGGCTCGCAGGAATTGCGGTCCTTACCATTGGCCTATGGCTTAGATTTGACTCCCAGACGAAGAGTATCTTTGAGCAGGAAGACAACAATTCCAGTTTCTACACAGGCGTTTATATCTTGATTGGGGCTGGTGCCCTCATGATGCTGGTGGGTTTCCTGGGCTGTTGTGGGGCCATACAGGAGTCACAATGCATGTTGGGCTTGTTCTTTGCCTTCCTCTTGGTGATATTTGCCATTGAAATAGCTGCAGCCATCTGGGGTTATTCCCACAAAGAAGAGGTGATCTGTGAGATCCAGGATTTTTATAAGGAAACATATGAAAAGATAAAGAGTAAAGAAGGCCCCACCAAGGAAACCCTCAAAGCCATCCATCATGTGTTAAATTGCTGTGGTATGGCTGGACCTTTAGATCAGCTGATCACAGACACCTGTCCCAACAAGAACTTTATCAAGGGGATAACTATGAAGTCTTGCCCAGCAGCTATTGAGGAAGTCTTCAACAATAAATTCCACATCATTGGAGCTGTTGGCATAGGGATTGCTGTTGTGATGATTTTTGGTATGATTTTCAGTACGATTCTATGCTGTGCTATCTGGAGGAACCGAGAAATGGTCTAGAGTCTTTGCTTTCATTCCCTGAGCAGGAAAGTCTGCCCTCTAGAATTGTTCTGTTTGTATCTTTTGTTTTATTTTTGTTGTGTTTACCACTAACTTTAGTATTCATTCTGCATTTTTAAATGGACAAAGTTGTTCTATATTTGTTATCTTTTTAATGCCTTATTTGATACCAGTGTTTGTAGTTGAGGGTTTTTTAGTTTTTGCTTTGCTCCTGCAATGAAAGGTACTATATTTGCTAGACTCTAGTTAAAGATATTGTACAGAAAAAAAAAAGATATTGTACAGAATAAAGGACCATATTGGCCTTTAAATAGATTAAAATAAAATTCTTATCTCAGATTTAATCAGGATGTAACTTATGTTGAAGACAATTTCATACATAATAAAGATTATGACAATAAAAAAAGAAATGTAGTAAATTGGGAAACGATCTTTACAACTAATGATTCTGACAAAGGACTCATTTCTAAAATATACAGAGAACTGAGTCATATTTTTAAAACAAAAAGCCATTCCCCAATTGACAAATGGTCAAAGGATATGCAAAGGCAATTTACAGATGAGGAGATCAAAGTAATCCATAGCCATATGAAAAAAATGCTCTAAATCATTAATTATTAGAGAAATGCAAATTAAAGCTTCCCTGAGGTACCACCTCACACCTCTCAGATTGGCCAGTATGACCAGGAAGGATGTGGGATATCTGGGACACTATTACACTGTTGGTGGAGCTGTGAACTCATTCAACCCTTCTGGAGAGATATTTGGAACTATGCCCAAAGGGCAACAAAAATGTACATACCCTTTGACCCAGCAATACCACTACTGGGTCTATACCCTGAAGAGATGAGGAAAAAGTGTAAAAACATTACTTGTACAAAAATATTTATAGCAGCCCTGTTTGTGGTGGCAAAGAATTGGAAATCCAGTAAATGTCCTTCAATTGGGGAATGGCTGAGCAAACTGTGGTATATGTATGTCATGGAACACTATTGTTCTATTAGAAACCAGGAGGGATGGGATTTCAGGAAAACCTGGAGGGATTTGCATGAACTGATGCTGAGTGAGATGAGCAGAACCAGAAAAACATTGTACACCCTAACAGCAACATGGGGGCGATGATCAATCTTGATGAACTCCCTCATTCCATCAGTGCAACAATCAGGGACAATTTAGGGCTGTCTGCAAAGGAGATACCATCTGTATCCAGATAAGGAGCTGTGGAGTTTGAACAAAGTACAAGGACTATTCCCTTTAATTTAGAAAAAAAATAGATAGCTTATTGTCTGATCTTGTCACCTCTTAGACTTCTCTTCTCTTTAAGGATATGATTTCTCTTACATCACACCCAATTTGGATCAAGGTACAACATGGAAACAAAGTAAAGACTGACAGAGTGCATTCTGTGGGGGGGGGGGAGGGGGGAGGGAAGCAAGATTGGGGGAAAAATGTAAAACTCAAATAATATCTTTAATAAAAAATAAATTAAAAAAAGATCATGCTATCATATGCTGCATTTAAATTAAATATGAATTATCACTGTTGAGGAATGTTGCCCTGTATTAAAACTGAGACACTGAACCACACTGCCCAATAGGGATGATAAAAATATACTACTTCATCTTACTAATAAAAAAGATTATTTAATGTATTTAGTGAAATAGAACTGCTATTGATAATTCTGTGCTATTGATAATTCTGACATTTGTAAGTGAATTAGGCGTATATAGTGAAAAAAGTAATGTATTAAATGCGTAGTTTTTTTAAATGAATATCCTTTATTTTTTTTAGTGATTTTATATACATATGCTGTATAATCAATTTTTTAGAGGAAGAGACAAAGAGGTAGCTTTAACTCTGCCACCCTCTTAGGGCTGTGGAACAGAAGTCCACCCCAAGGATCGGCTAAGCTATAGACCTGAGTGAGATTATTGAAGCCCTTTTCTAGCACCATTCATCACTGCAGAGCCATTGTTGAAGAATCATGGCACAGGAGACCACCTAAGGTTGTTAAAAGGCACCAGAAATGGCAGAAAGTAGAATGAGGGCCAAGACTGAGCCCCAAGGTCCATAGAAGCCCAAGGACAGTCACAGTTGGTTGTAAGTATGGAACAAAAAGCTAGGGTCCCTTGAAGAACTGAGAAGCAATTAAGGAAAACTTTCAGCAATCAGAACAGAGTTAGAATTCCTCTAAGCTTATGAGTCCAAAGGACAGACACCTGTCCTGGACAGGGCAAGTCCTCTTCCTGGCTGACCTTGCTCTGACCAAAATGATGGGCAATGATTGGGTCAGGATTACAACAGACAGTAATGGGATGAATTATGAATAATAAAGCATGTAAGGTATACTATGAGCCAAGTACCTGCTAACCCCTAGAGACACAAGTACCAGAAGGCAAGATAGTTCCCTTCAAAGAATTCATAATGTGGAGGAAGATAGCATACAAGTGGAGGCAGAGAGGAGCACTTATTCAGCATGGCATAGAAATGACCGAAAAGTAATGTGAAGACCTGTTCCAAGACAGATTAAGTGAAAACTTGCTTGTAAGAGCCCAGGATAGCTCCAGATTCAGTCTAAGACTGGAGGACAGAGACAAATGAAGGCTAAGCAGATTGAAAATGATGACCAGAGTATAGACAGCATGGTTTGAAAATGGCTAGGAAATGAGAACCAATCACGGTGCAGAGGAAGATTAAAATGTGTCATCAGGAGCATTCCTAGAACTGTGATCTCATATAAACTTTTTTCTGAGCTTAAATAATAGGCAATGGGTTCTCCTTTTAGTTTGTGTAACTGGATAACTCACCCTACCTACATTCCTGGTGAAAGGTCATATAGTATCCAAAGGTTTCAAATCAACCTTAAGGAGTGACCCTAGGGTAGGGAAACTATATATTTACTACTCATGGTGTTAGCTCAAAGTCCCTATTGATTTACTTCCAATTAAACAAATTAAGCAAGATGATATATTAACTCCTAACAAACATTTGTTACATATAATAAAAAGTAAGAATGATCCCGACATAACATGGTAATTCACCCATTGATCTGGGTCAATCTCTCCTAGCAAAGCAAATAGATCTGTGGAGGGTCATGAACCTATAAAAATTTAACAGTGAAATGGTTTATGATTAAGGTAATCCATATTCCCAGGGCAAGTCACCACTCTGGATTGCAGGCCAGAGCTATCCTTGATATATCTTTGATCTCTTTAGGAAATATTACATATGGTGGGTCACTTTCTGGTTGGAACCAACTTCTTGCTGTTCTTGGGTCACTGCAACTGTCAAACTTTTTTTTTTTTTTTTTTTTTAGTTTCTGCAAAAGTTACCAAACCTGAACTCCAGTTTCCCAAATCTGCTCCCTTGACTGGGTACTAAGGCATTTCATTTATTCAGTGAAAATCAATTGCCTTAATTCTAGGATCTAAGAATCTATTTGGGTCTATTCTGTTGGACATAGGCACTTACCCTTTGAAAGCCATAAGAGAGGATGAGAGGAATAATGGTAGGAAAGTCTTTGAAGGATGTCCTTTCTTTCAAGTTGTAAAAACAGAGTTCCAGACAGCAACGTCACTTTTCCCCCAATCTCAGGGAATTCTGAGAATTCTGATTTTTTCAATCAACCCACAGCATAAACTTTCCTCCAAATCAAATCATCTTCCCACATAGCTGGTTAGCTTTCCTCATGTGTTCATCTCAAAACAACTGCTGTTTATCTTCTTCTGACTCTGCTCTTTTGGATTCTGCCTTCTGGATGAAGTTTCTAATTCTGCTTTCTGACATCTAATTCATTGGCTTCTCATTTCCCTTCTGTCTCAGGACCGCCTCATGTTTCATGAGCAACTCACATTTGTCTCAGGTTGGAAACCCCCAAATTCATATTTCTATTACTTCTTTGATTTAGGGTTTCCTGGTATTAAACTTCCAAGTACTAAAGGAATAATTTCTTACTATATAGGAAAGTCATCTTACACTTACCCCTTGTTTGAGATGCTTTCCACTCTGAGCCTCCAAAGCCTGATATGTGCAATGAAAAGGCTAGGTTGTGATCATGATCATTAAGATCCCTTCACCATTCCATTACTTAACTTTTTTTGCTTTTTTTTTTTTTTTGCAAGGCAAATCAGGTTAAGTGGCTTGCCCAAGGCCACACAGCTAGTAATTATTAAGTGTCTGAGACCAGATTTGAACCCAGGTACTCCTGACTCCAGGGCTGGTGCTTTATCTACTGCGCCACCTAGCTGCCCCCATTAGTTAGCTTTTCTTCCCTTTTCCTCCCTCATTCAAATTCCTATTTAATGGAATAATACTTCTAAATCTCAAATTATACTCCCAGGCAACAGTTTGAAATTGGATTTTTTAAAAAATTTTATTTATTTGGGGCAGCTAGGTAGCGCAGGGAATAGAGCACCGGCCCTGGAGTCAGGAGTACCTGAGTTCAAATCTGACCTCAGACATTTAATATTTACCTAGCTGTGTGACCTTGGGCAAGCCACTTAACCCCATTTGCCCTGCAAAAACCTAAAAAAAACCCCTAAAATTTTATTTATTCAAGACAGTGGGATTAAGTTACTTTCCCAAGAGCACACAGCTAGGTAATTATTAAGTATCTGCATCAATTAAAAAAAAAGATAAAATAAAAAAAAATTATTAACTATCTGAGATCTGAACTTATGTCCTCCTGACTCCAGGGCTGGTGCTCTAGCCACTGTGCCACCTAACTGCTCATTTGAAATTGGATTTTTAAAAATTAGATCAGTGGAACAGACTAGCTCAACAAGAACTGCATGCTATCAAACTCAATGTTCAATAAACCAGAAAACATATATTGCTTAAGGAAGAATGACTCATTTGATAAGAATTTCTTGAAAAAACAGAAGACAAATAGGAAAAAATTAGGCTTGGAGCAATATATTACACTACCTACCACAACAAGCTCAAAATGATGAATGAAATCTCAAAAGGAAATCTCAGTATAAAAGGTCATACCATTTTAAAAAATTAGAAGATGGGGGCAGCTAGGTGGCACAGTGGGTAGAGCACCGACCCCAGAATCAGGAGAACCTGAGTTCAAATCCGGCCTCAGACACTTAATAATTACCTAGCTGTGTGACCTTGGGCAAGCCACTTAACTCCATTGCCTTTCAAAAACCTAAAAAAAAATAAAAAAAATTAAAAAAATAAAAAATTAAATGACATTTTCATAATTATAGGTAGGGAAAGAATTCTTAACCAAGCAATGAATAGAGGAGATCACTAAATATAAAATTAGCAACTATGAAGTTGAAAAGTTTTTTCACAGGCAAAATCAGTGCTGCTAAAATAAGAAAGGAAACTGTCAAAGAGCATAAAAATCTTTGCAGCAAATATCTCTGATGAGAATATGGTACCTAGGGAATTAAAATAAATCTATAAGACCAAGAACCATTCTCTAATTGCCAAGTGATAAAAGGACATGAAGAAAAATTCTAAAAAAAAAAAAAAGATTTGCAAACTATTAGTCATCATATGAGTTTTTCAAAGCATTAAAAAGATAAGCAAATCAAAGCAAAGAAATTTTATCCCACATTAGATTTTGGCAAGTTGGCAATATTCAGTGTTGAAGGGGTTAGTGGGAAGATAAGCATATGACTTCACTGTTGATGGAGCTGTGAATTGGTCCAACAATTATGACAAGCAATATGGAATTATGCTAAAAGAGTAACTAAGATATCTATGCCATTTTCTCCAGAGTTTACTAACACACACACACACACACACACACACACACACACACACACATATAAAATATATATCTATGTACATAACAGGTTAAAATGAGGAAAGAAATGTCGCATTTATGCTAAAATATACATAGACACACTGTAGGGACAAAGAGCTGGAAAAAAGTCTATGTCAATCAAGAGGAAAGCTAAACAAAATTGTGGAATATGAATGGAATGGAATAAATGTAATATAATGTATTCCCTTCACTGAAAGAAATGATGAATAAGAAACCTTCAGAAAAGCAATGGAAGGCTTATATGAACAGATCAATGCAGAGTTCAGTAAGAACTAGGAAAGCAACAGAAACAATGACAGAATAACAATGCAAATGCAGAGAACAAAAAAAGTGAAACTTAAGAAGATGTAATTACAATGTACAAGTAAGTTTGACCCCTAAATTCAGTTAATTAAATGTTCCTCCCTTCATTACAGAGGAAGGAGACTATGAATATGGAATACTACATATACTGTCATATATGACTAATATGCTGATTAGTTATACAAAACTAATTTTTTCCTCTTTATTTTTCCATCTTATTTATAAAAGATGACTTGTTTGAGAAGGGGAAAGGGAAAGATTTATGAAATGAAAAGGAATAAAAGGCTCAATTAAAAAAAGATAAAATTTTAAAAAAACAAAAAACTCAAACTCCTTCTGATCTGCATCTCATTCCCTCAAAGATCAACCTTCCCTCAGTGATTGTATTATAAGACTAATTCTCATCTATTCTGATGTATTAAGGGCAAATGTGTTGAAATTCCTGAGTAACCTGGATCAAATACCAAATTTGGCATCAGAGAAAATCTGATTTCAAATCAGATGGCCTTTCTTAATACACACATGACCCAATGATCTAAGCCAAGATACTTTCCCTTTCTGTGCCTAAATTTCCTTATCCGTAAAATAATGGGACTTTCCTAGGTGGTCTTTGGGGGCCTTCACCTTCAATTCAATTTAACTGAACAAGCAATTCAACACCTACTCTTTAGTAGGTACTAAAGCAATAGAGAAGACAAAAATGAAAAACTCCCTGACCTTATTGTAGGATTTCTTAAATCTAACAGGCCTGTGATTATATCAGGAAATGTTACCTAACTTTTTGACTTATTTGTAAAACATACCACTTTGAAGGAAGTATCAAAAAGTAAGGCCAGTAGGGGAAGATAAGGAGCACAGCAATATAGAAATCTAGATATTTTTTTTTTCAGTTTTGGATCTGATCCATGCTCATTAGTCCTGAATTGGGAAACACCAGGTTGCAGTGTATTTCCCAGGGGATGCTTTCCTTGATGCAGGATTGATGACTGCCAGCTCTGAGAAGAGAAGTGAGAGACTTCTATTGTTAACTTGGATCTCTGCAAGTCTGCTGAATACTAAGAATGGCTATTTTCATTTCCACAATTTTCCAGTTAATAAGTTAATTTTAAACCAAAGCCTTCAGAGTTCTCTCTCCCCTAACTTCTCTTCCACCTCCTTCCATCCCTCCCTCCCTATAGCTCTCTCTCTCTCTCTCTCTCTCTGTCATTTTCTCTCTCTCTCTCTCTGTGTCTCTCTGTCTGTCTGTCTGTCTCTGTCTCTGTCTCTGTCTCTCTCTCTCTGTATGTGACTTTTTGCAGTGTCCTTTTGCAGGAACAGTTGAAATTTAGTGCAGTATATGAAGTTGAAACACATTAGAATTTTATAAGGCACAGAATCCAATTACATACACGCAGACAGTACAACAATAGAACTCTGGTCTTTGTCAGCACCAATATGGTGGAACTAAGAAAAAAAAAAGGAGCTGTAATTTCAAAGAAAAAGTTAGGTTTGGTTTTTTTGTTAGTCTGACCCTTGTCTTGGTAAAATGTTTTATTCTGGGAGAGCCTTCTGGGATCAACAGCCCTTCCTACTAAGTGGACAAAGCCAAGACCAACCCTCTGCCAAACTGTGGCAGGGGCAATCTTTGTCCTTCCTTTACTTTGTGTCCCAGTTCGTGGAGTCCTATCTGTCCTGAGGTTCCATTCTCACTTCACTAGCTATCAAGACCATGGAACCATTAGGGATATTCACATTTCAATGGAGAACCTGGAAAATTTAAAAACTTTAGAACTCTAATGAATCCCTAATGGTAATATTTCAGACATTTGGCAAGGAGGATAGGTGGCTTCTGGGATTGGGAAGCATGGCAAAACCTCCCCTGTATATGTGGAACCAGGCTAGCTTTTGGAGAACCATTTGATTTAAATAGGAGAGGGGGGTGGGTTGATACTAAAAGACTGTTAATGAACTGGAGAAAAGATTTTAATGATAGAGGACAGAGGAAAGTGTAAATGGTGTCATTTAATTACATAAAATTGAAAAATTTTGCACTAATAAAATTACTTTGGAAAGCATGAGAAGTAAAAACTTAGAGAAAATCTGTACTGCAACCTTATCTGACAAATATGTAAAATCTAAGGTATAAAGAGAATTAATACAAATATATAAGAATGAGGCTTATTCTTTCAGTAAATCAAAGATAAAAGAATATAAACAGAATATGAACTAACAGAACTTGCAAGTTCTCAGTAACCATATAAATAAAGCTTCAAATCATTAATAATAAGAGAAATTAGGGGCGACTAGGTGGCGCAATGGATAAAGCACCAGCCCTGGAGTCAGGAGTACCTGGGTTCAAATCTGACCTCAGACACTTAATAATTACCTAGCTGTGTGGCCTTGGGCAAGCCAATTAACCCCATTTGCCTTGCAAAAACCTAAAAAAAAAGAGAAATTAAAATGAAAAGAAACTTAAGATTTCATCTCATAAGCATCAACTTGTCAAGAAAATCTCAAATGGGGTGGGTTCATGGAGAGCCGGACTCGCCTTAACAGCAAAAGGCCACTAGGTGGCGATATTGAGATGAGCCTGAAGTCAAGAGGACTCTTTCCTGAGTTCAAATCTGCACAAGTCACTTAAACCCTGTTTGCCTCAGTTTCCTCATCTGTAATATGACCTAGAGACGGAAATGGCAAACCCCTGCAGTATCTTGGCCATCCAAGAACGTCCCAAGAACATCCCAAATGGGGTCACGACTGAAAAACGATTATACAATAGACAAAATAAAATGTGGTACACAAATATAATGTAATATTACTGTGCCATAAAAGTGATTATATAAAAAAATGAATACAGAAAAGCATGGAAAGATCTACATGAACTGTTGCAGAGTAAAGTGAACAGAGACAAGAGAACAATATGCATGACTATAATATAAGTGGAAAGATCAGTCACACACACACACACACACACACACACACACACACAGTTGTAAAGAACAAGCATGACTTTAAGGTAGAGCTATGAGAGGGATACTTCTAATACAGCCCTTCACAAAGGTCTAGGTGTTATACACTGTTTATGTTTTCTCACTTGTTTAGTATATTGATCACTTGTGCTGATTTTTTCCTCTTTTTTCCTTTTTGTTTTGTCTTAAAAATATTAGTTACAATATAATTGTTTATTCCCTTCCTCCCTCCCTCTTTCTAATCAGTTACCAGATTTGACCAAGTCTGTCTACTTATCTGTCCCTTTTCTGCACTTGCATGGCCAATATTTTTGTTCAGTTCTTCATTACCTCTCACCTGGGCTATTTCAGTCTTCCTGTTTCTCTTCTCTCTAATGTATCTTCCACACAGCTGCCAAAAATCTACTCCAAACACAAATATAACTATGTCACTACCCTCCTTAAGAACTGTCAGTGGTTATCTATTGTCTCTGGAATAAAGTCCAAGCTCTGAAATTTGGCATTTGAAGCTCTGTATAATCTGGCTCTCACCTTCCTTTCCAGGCTTATTTCACATCATTTTTCTTTACCTACCATGCTTTAAAGTCATACTAATAAATTTCCCATCCCCCGACTTGGAATTCTCCTGAAGCTGTAGCTTTGCATAGACTGTTTCATGCAGAGAATACCATCCACCACCTCTTTTTTAAAGGCTTAATTTCCTATGAAAAGTTTTTTCTGATTCTCCCCCCTCATCCCTCTTCCCATCAATGATAGTGCTCTCCTCTTTAAATTATTGTTATTATTATTATATATGAATGTTTGCATATTGTGTTCTATTAGAAAGTAAGTTTCTTGAGGGCAGGGATTGGTTAGTCATTCTATCTTTGTAGCCCATCACAGTGCTTCTGTAGAGTTGGGGCTCAATGAAGGCTTGTTTGGCTTGTTTTGAACTGGAACTAAAGAGATCAAAACATTTGGTGGATCCCTTGTAATGATTCCTAAGCTCTACAAGGATCTCTGATTGGAAACAGATTGGAAACCATGTTAAGTCTCTAAGGTCCCTCCCAGTTTAACATGCTTTGACATAATGACTATCGTAGTTTATATCATCAGGAACTAAATGAGTAAGACCATGAATATTGTGCTGCAGATGCCCTTTAGAGATCTGGGAGCAAGTGCCCAACATTTGTTGAGGAGTGAGGGACATCTTTAGAAGGAAGAAGATGCTATAGAAGAAGGCAGCCAAGGAGCCAGTATCCTTGTATTTATGGAATTCAGTTAAGGAGGAACCCAAAAGAAAGTGGTCGGGGGAAAAATCAACTAAGATATTAAGGAGTGGGAATGGCAACGCGGCTGGGAGAGGAGGAGAGCAAGAACTTGCAAATGATCCGTCTATATTCAAGTCAGGAACCAACATGCTATCAGTCAAAAAGCGCTTGGTGAAGTAGATGGTGCAGTGGATAAAGTACGGCCCTGGAGTCAGGAGGACAGTTCTAATTCAGCCTCATGCCCTTGCCTCTTACTAGCTGTGTGACCTTGGGCAAGTCATTTAACCCTGATTGCCTCACATCCCAGGACCATCTCCAATTATCCTGATTCATATCTGGTCACTAGAGCCAGATAGCTCTGGAGGAGAAAATGAGGCTGGTGACTTAGCACAATACCCCTTCACTCAAATACAATTCATGTGCTTGTCATGACATCACCTGCCTAGTGTTGTGATCTTCTTTGAAAATGAAGGACAAACATTTTTAAATTTTATTTAGCATTTATCATGGGCCAATATTGTACTAAGTATTAGACAAAAAAGGGTAAAAACCAAGTCCTTTCCTACAGTCTAATGGAAAACACAACACACAAATAAATATGTCTTTATACTTTCAGTTGGTTTTCAGCCTTGCCTAACTCTTCATGACTCCTTTTGGGGTTTTCTTGGCAAAGATAATGGAGGGATTTGCCATTTTCCTTCTCCAATTCATTTTATAGATGAGAAAACTGAGGCAAACAAGGTCACCCAGATAGTTCGAGGCTAGATTTGAACTGGGGAAAATGAGACTTCCTGACTTCAGGTCTAGTGCTGTGTCCACTGCACCACTAAGCTGTCCTATGTGTGTGCATGTATAAATTCATGTACATATATACACATAACTTCAATATGTATATAATTTTAATATGATGGTCAAAGTTCTACCCCTACAGTTTTGATCACAACAGCTTTAAAAGGAGCTGGATCTAGAACACACACATTCAACCCTTTTCAAGTCTCCATGAATGTATGTATTTATGTGTCTATACACATGTGTATATGTGTGTGTGTGTGTGTGTGTGAGAAAATCTGATTTTGAGAGAGCTAGAAATAAGGTCACATTGCAAGGCAAGGAAAGACAAGGTGCTTGTTGCTCACAAGCAAGATCTGGAAGGCTGACTGACACCCTGGGGAATTATCTGAAAAGAGGGTATGTATATATGTACCTCCTTTTCAAGAAGATGTGGTCATTGGATGGGGCATTAAAATTTAAATAGGGTTTTCAGCATTTAATCATTATAGAAATAACTGAACTCACTATCTAGTTAGCAAGAATTTGTTAAAACAAGAAGCTACCAAATGGAGATTTTCTTCCCCTCTCTTGATGTCAGCAGTATCCTTCCTATAAGAGCTTTCAGTCCCTAGCGGTGGCCTCACAGTGTTCCAGAGAATCCTTCCATGTCTCTCCCACTCCAGTCTACTCCACAACTGAACTGAGGGGCACATTTTTCTCTTGTTGGTCCCAGACTCAAAAGCTACTAGCTCACAGTCCCGATAAGTGACAATGTCCTGGGGTTTCAAGCCATTCTAAGTACAAAGGCAACAAGCAGTTACCTAAGGGAAGAGAAGATAAAAAAGCCAAGTCACTGTCCGAATGGATGGGGAGAGGAAAGTATATTGGAATTTAGAGTGATAGAGCTGTGGTTCCCTGATGGGTTCTATTTACTGTTGAGAAGAGATGCTGTGGGACCTGGAAAGCTGTTCCAGAAGAATCACTGGAACAGAATCTATGGTAGTGGTTTCTAAAGAAGGGCCCATGGCAAAAAGTCATTAGGGTCCATGATTTGACTTCAAGGAGCTTATAATCAACTAATCAACGGATTCTATGGAGCACACCCCAATTTCTCTGCAATAGCTAAACACGGGGCTTGTCTTTAACATAACCATCTTGCTCTGCACCCATTATAAACAAATGCTTCACATCCTCATCCCTTTACAGCTCTACAAGCTCCCATCCTTCTTCCTACTTCTGAGTTTGGCATAAGGCCCTCAGGGCAGACAGAATCTAATGATTATGCTATTGGTAAAAATTCCCTGAAATTGAAGGAGATATGAACTATCTCTAGCAATGAGGATTGGGTTCAGGTTCTCCTTTCAGAAGGAAACCCATATCTCTCAGTCTCCTTGAGAATAATTAAGGATACTCTAAGGAAGTTTTCCAGGCTCATAACGTAGAGAATTTTGCAACTTCTCTGCAAAAAGTATCCCAGGTATATCTGCCAGGAGCCCTACAAAGCAAATTAAAAAATGAATTCCTGATAATGCCTTCCTTACAACTCTATGAGGTAGGTAATGTGACTATCATTAGCCCAATTTTATAGATGGAGACTAAGTCACAAGGGCGAAATGACTTAACTGGGGTCATGGTATGTGTCAATCTGGCAAAGAGAGAATTCAAGCTCAGTATTTGACTCAGGCATTCAAAGAATTTAGAACTGGAAAACAATTTTATTTTTCAGATAAGAATAAAAGAGGAGAGCAGAGCAGAGCCAAGATGATGGAAGAGAGGCAGCAATCCTGATGGATTCTGTCAACATTCCCCTCCAAACAACTTTAAAATAATGCATCAAATTGAATTCTGGAGCAGTAGAACCATCAAAAAGTCAGGGTGAGGCAATTTTCCAGCCCAAGTTAACTTAAGGGGTTTGTAGGTCTATGAAACCAGTTGAGGGCTGGTCCAAAGAGTGATAACAATGACAGTGATTACAATGGTGGACACTGGAGATGACTGCAAGAGTAATAGAAGCAGTAGCAGCTGTGGGAGGGCTCAACCCAACTAAGGATATTGGACTTGTCCAAGAGTCTATAGGGGACCCTGAACTGACACTGGGTGCAGTTCACAGGAATCCTGGTCCCAGATACAGGGAAGAGAGGAATGCTAGTGTTGGTGGCTGCAGAAGAGCTATGCCCTTCCTGGATAAAGACCAGAGAGCAAAGTAGGAGAGCAGTAACCATACCTCTCTCAGAATAAAACCATCTAAGAAGCACCTAAGAATTGCAGAACCCCAGACTAGCTCTGAAAACAAAAGCACAAAAAAGCCTGAAGTTTGGAACAACACTTCCCCTCCCCTAGGTGAGAAGAGCCCAACTTGAACAAAAAGTTCCAAGGTCAAGAAATAGGCTAGGAAAAATGAACAAACAACAAAAAAAAATACTTGATCATAAAAACTACTACAATAATGGAAAACCAAACACAAATTCAGAAGACAACAATGCAAAACTAACTAGAATCAAAGTCTCAAAGAGAAATACTAACTAGAACCAAGGACAGCAAGAATTCCTGGAAGAGTTAAAAAAAAAGAGTGGTAGAGGAAAAATTAGGCAATAGAAATGAGTGATGCAAGAAAATTATGAAAAGAGAATTAACAGCTTGGTAGAAGAGACACAAAAAAAATACCATCTTAAAAAACAAACAGAATTGATCAAATGGTAAGAGAGGCACAAAAATTCATGGAAAAGAGAGGTACCAAAGCTCACTGAAGAAAATAATTCCTTAAAAATCAGAAATGGGTTAGTGGAAACTGAGGACTCCATGAGGTATCAAGAAACATTAAAAGAATGAATAGAAGAAAATGTGAAATATTTCATTAGAAAAACAACTGAATTACTCATAGGTAGGCCAAGCTAATAAAATATAAATGATAATTCCCTCTATAGTCATTTATTTATTCAGTACCATAACAATCAAACTACCAAAAATGACTATTGAGCTAGAAAATTATTAATAATTCACATGGAGGATGACCAGGAAGGATAATGATCATTGTTGGAAGGGATGTGGGAAATCTGGGACACTATTACACTGTTGGTGGAGCTGTGAACTCATCCAACCCTTCTGGAGAGCTATTTGGAACTATGCCCAAAGGGCAACAAAAATGTGCATACCCTTTGACCCAGCAATACCACTATTGGGTCTATACCCTAAAGAGATGAGGAAAAAGGGTAAAAACATTACTTGTACAAAAATATTTATAGCAGCCCTGTTTGTGGTGGCAAAGAATTGGAAATCCAGTAAATGTCCTTCAATTGGGGAATGGCTTAGCAAACTGTGGTATATGTATGGCATGGAACACTATTGTTCTATTAGAAACCAGGAGGGATGGGAATTCAGGGAAGCCTGGAGGGATTTGCATGAACTGATGCTGAGTGAGATGAGCAGAACCAGAAAAACACTGTACATCCTAACAGCAACATGGGAGTGATGTTCAACCTTGAAGCACTTGCTCATTCCATCAGTGCAACAACTGGGAACAATTTTAGGCTGTCTGCAAAGGAGAGTACCATCTGTATCCAGATAAGGAGCTGTGGAGTATGAACAAAGTGCAAGGACTATTCCCTTTAATTTAGAAAAAAAAAAACCAGATAGCTTATTGTCTGGTCTTATTACCTCTTAGACTTCTCTTCTCTTTAAGGATATGATTTCTCTTTCATCACACCCAATTTGGAACAAGGTACAACATGGAAAGAAAATAAAGACTGACAGAGTGCTTTCTGGGGGGGGGGGAGGGAAGCAAGATTGGGGGGAAAAATGTAAAACTCAAATAATATCTTTAATAAAAAATAAATTTAAAAAATCATGCTATCATATGCTACATTTAAGTTAAATATGAATTATCACTGTTGAGGAATGTTGCCCTGTATTAAAACTGAGACACTGAACCACACTGCCCAATAGGGATGATAAAAATATACTACTTCATCTTACTAATAAAAAAAGATTATTTAATGTATTTAGTGAAATAGAACTGCTATTGATAATTATGACATTTGTAAGTGATTGAGGAATATAAAAATAAATTAAAAAATAATTCACATGGAGGAACAAAAGGTCAAGAATATCAAGGGAATTAATGAACAAAAATTCGAAGGGAGGTGGCCAAGACATACAAGATCTAAAATTATGTTATAAAGCATCAATCATCAAAACTGCTTGGTACTAAAAAAAATAGGAGTGATGCATCAGTGGAATAGATTAGGTATAAAAGAAACAGAAGTAAATGACTATAGTAATCTACTGTTTGATAAATCCAAGACTAGCTCCTGGGATAAGAACTCATTCTTTGATAAAAACTGCTGGGAAAACTGGAAGATAGTATGGTAGAAATTAGGCATAGATCAACATCTCACATTCTATACCAAGATAAGTTTGAAATGGGTACAGGATTTAGACATAAAAGGTGATACCCATAAGCTGATTAAGAGAACAAGGAATCTTGTTTCATCCTTTTTCATTATCTTTTTGGAATGCAGACCTAGTAGTGGTATTACTGAATTAATGGATATGCACAATTTTATTGCTCTTTGGACACACTTCCAAAATGCTCTCCAGAAAGGCAGGATCAATTCACAACTCTACTAACACATTATTAGTGTCCCAGTTTTCCCACATCCCCTAAAGCATTGACCATTTTCCTTTTTTTGTCATATTGGCCAATATGATAGGTCTTAGGTGTTTTAATTTCTATGCATTAGAAATCAGATCTATGAAAAGGGGAGCAGTTTATGACTAAAGAAGAAATAAAGAATATTATACCATGCAAAATAGATTTTGATTTTGTTAAATAAAAAAGTTTTGCACAAATAAAATCAATGCAAGTAAGATTAAAAGAAATATAGAAAATTGGGAAACAATTTTTGAGCTAGTGTTTCTTATTTCTAAAATATATAGAGAACTGAGCCAAATTTATAAGCATAGAAGTCATTCCCTAGTTGATAAATGATCAAAAGATATGAAATCAGTTCTCAGATGAAGAAATTAAAACTATCCAGTCATACAAAAAATTGCTCTAAATCATTATTGATTAAAGAAATAGAAATTAAAACACCTAAGACCTATGACAATATGACAAAAAAAAAAGGAAAATGGTCAATGCTGGAGGGGATGTGGGAAAACTGGGACATTAATGTGTTGGTGTTGTGAATCGATCCTGCCTTTCTGGAGAGCATTTTGGAAGTGTGTGTCCAAAGAGCAATAAAATTGTGCATATCCATTGATACAGTAATACTACCCACAAGTTAGGGGCAGCTAGGTTGCACAGTGGTTAGAGCACTGGTCCTGGAGTCAAGAGGACCTGAGTTAAAATCCGGCTGCAGACACTTAATAATTTTCCTTGCTATGTGCCCTTGGTTGAGTCACTCTTAACCCTATTGCCTTAAATAAAAAAATAAATCTAAAAAAGTCCCACAAGTACAAAAATATTTTTAGCAGTTTGTTTCATAGTGGCAAAAAATTGAAAATTAAGGGGATGCCCATCAATTGGGGAATGGCTGAACAAATTGTGGTGGATGTGATGGAACACTATTGTTCTATAAGAAATCATGAGCGTGGAGACTTCAGAATAGCGTGGAGAGACTTGCATGAACTGATGCTAAGTGAAGTAGGCAGAACCAGAACATTATACACACTAACAGCAACACTGGGTGATGATCAGCTATGGTGAACTTCTTCACTTCAGCAGTACAATAATCAGACAATTCTAAAAGGCATGTGATAGAAAATACTGGAGAAGGAATTGTAGAATTTGAATGCAGACTATGAATGCTTACTACTATCTTCAATATATAAAAGTTGCCTTATTTTTTTCCCTTGAATGTTTTCCGATTTGATTTGATTCTTTTTAAATTTTTTTAAATTTAAGGTAATGGGGTTAAATGACTGGTCCAAGGTCACACAGCTAGACAATTTAAATTCAGGTCCTCCTGACTCCAGGGCCAGTGCTCTATCCACTGCACCACTTAGCTGCCCTAACCAGGATGGTTTAAAAAAAAAACAAAACCTGAGAAGACCTACATGAACCGATACAGCATGAAGTGAATAGAACTAATTGTACACACTAATAGCAAACAAGTGTGAAAGAATTAACTATTCTGTCAATTCAATGATCCAAGACAATTCTGAGGGATTCATAATAAAAATGCTATCCAGCTTCAGAGTGAATGGATGAACTTGAGTATAAATTGGAGTATAATTTTTTCACTCTTTTTCTTGTCCTTTTTTAAAAAAAAGGCAGAATGGCTAACAGGGAAATGTTTTGCATGATATCACATGTATAATTGATATAGGGTTTGCCGTCTCACTGGGTGGGGGAGGGGTTGGAGGGAGTTTGAAACTCAAAAATTTTTTTAAAAAGAATAAATAGGGGTGGCTAGGTGGCGTAGTGGATAAAACACCAGCCCTGGAGTCAGGAGTACCTGGGTTCAAATCTGGTCTCAGACACTTAATAATTACCTAGCTGTGTGGCCTTGGGCAAGCCACTTAACCCCGTTTGCCTTGCAAAAACCTAAAATAAATAAATAAATAAATAAATAAAAAGAATAAATAATAGAGGGCAAAGAACATGAAGTACTTTGTCCAAAGCTATTTCCACATTTGTGGAAGTGAGGTTTAATTAAACTGGGTCTTCATTACTCCTAGCAAGAAAACTTTTAAAAAATATAATTTGTTGCTATTAGTTTTTCAGCTACATAAGTCAAAGAAGAGTGTGTCCTGTCCTGAACAGGTAGGTTGGAGCATCTAGAAGGGGTTCCATCTTCTATGTCTCAAGATTGACCACATTAGAGAATCTGTTTGAAGAATTCTGTGTTTCTACAGTTCAGGATTTTTTCCACTAAAAAGAAAATGACATGAAGGAAAAAATATACTGTCATATATTATTTAATGTTCTGATTCACAAGTCACAATATTATTCCATCATGGCAAATAGGAATTTAAATCATTCAAAATGTCTCATTGGAGAATAAATTACCATTCCACTAGGAGATGAACTTCATCTTCAGAAGAACCCATTCATAATAAATTACAATCTTCTTAAACCAAGAATGTGGGTCACCTTGGACCTTTTCCCACTGCAGTGCTTAGTGATATACTAAGCGTTAAGAGCAAAATGTCCTCAGAAAGGGTGTCAGAGGATCACAAAAGGCATATTCATAGACTCAGTATTTTATATTTAGCACTTTAGAGTTCATCCATCCTCATTTTATAAATGAAGACACTGATGCTCAGGATCATGAAATGGCTTACCCACAATTCTACTGTAGGACAATTTGATAAAATGTCCATTGGGAGTTTTGTTGGGCTTGACATTCCATGTCTTCATCCCAACTAAAACCTTTATTGCTGGAGATATATATTGGACTATTTTCTGTCACTGAATATCCAGTGGCTAGAAATATCAAATTACCATCATTTACTAACAATGTTTATAAGAAATTCTTTGTTTTTAAGCACGTGGTTGTAGCAGGTACAAAACTGTTTTTTTTTTGCAAGGCAAACGGGGTTAAGTGTCTTGCCCAAGGCCATACAGCTAGGTAATTATTAAGTGTTTGAGACCGGATTTGAACCCAGGTACTCCTGACTCCAGGGCCTCCACTGCATCACCTTGCTGCCCCCAAAACTTTATTTGGAAAACTACTTGACCAAATCCAATCATGCACTTGTTAAAAACCAAATACCAATTCGGCAATATTAACCAACTTATCAATTTCTTTTGACAATATATGCAATATCCCCCAACATCCAGATCTTCAAATAGGGGAGGGAAGTGCATTTTCTCACTTCTTTTCTGGGCAAGTATTTTCTAAAGACAGAGTACCTATTGGATCGCTAAGGGTCCACATTTATCCCAGACGTGTGTGGTTCTTGAATAGGACTTGGGTAGCATGACTAAATCTCAGCAGTCTAGTAAGGCATGGCTGAATGTGGTGATTCTGCTGTGAATAGATGGTGAGGGCAACAGACATTAGGAGGTGCAGATTCTAGCCTACGTTCTAGTGTCAGCAGCTGGGGAGGCATCCGCTTTGTGAATTTTGTCACACTAACAACTACAAGAACTCATTCACAGCCCTTTTAAAGTATGCAAAGGACTTGAGATACATGATCTCTTGTTCTGCCCTTACCTCAGTAGCCAGTTGTGTCAAATGAGAGTGCATGCGAAAATATTCTGTGAACTGTCATAGACTACTAGAATATTAAGATCAGACTAAAGCATAAGCAATAGACCAGGAAATGCTTACTACTTAGTGAGATACTTGGAGACAAAGCAGTGTAGAAGCTGATCATAGACTTGTGAAAACCCTGTTTCAAATCCTTTTTTTTTTTTTTTTTTAGGTTTTTTGCAAGGCAAATGGGGTTAAGTGGCTTGCCCAAGGCCACACAGCTAGGTAATTGTCTGAGGCTGGATTTGAACCCAGGTCCTCCTGACTCCAGGGTCGGTGCTTATCCACTGCGCCACCTAGCTGCCCCTCAAATCCTATTTCTGACAGATCTTTGCGACCACAGAGCAAGTTGTTTATTGTCAGAACCTGTATCTTTTTCTTTAAAATGGGAATATTTGTCACACCAAATCTTGAGTTATGACTAGAATGAATTGATGAATATTAAGTGCTTTGCAAACTTTAACATATTATATGAGTCTGTCACTATAGTAATTTAAGATGGGAGCAAATGAAAATGGAACAATCTTTGAAGAAAATGACAGGGGAGTGAATAAGTCAGTATTATTATCAATCGAATTTCTCTGCAATAAATAAAAAGAATTGTCATCCAGATCATAAAGTGGTACAAAAGGAGTCATGATTCTTAAGAGATCTATCAATGGGGAGTAACTATAGGTAAAGAGTTGATAGTTTTTGCAAAAAAAGAAGATAGTGGAAATCCCTTTTTTTTAATCCTCATAAAAATAGTACTGACCAAGCCAAAGGCAAAAAAAATTGGCTACTTTCCACATCTGCACTGTTACCCCATTAGAAAACTTCTAGATGTCACTGCTAAACTGGTCAAAAGAAATGCTGCCTGGATTACAAGGACAGTTTTACCAAGATCTATGAGAAATAAAAGAAGGATAGCTTGTACTAAACAATTAAAGATGGCTCAAAAGGGTGGGTTCTTTAGGTGAGGGAATCAGTGGTTGGAACTATGGCCAAGATGCTGTTTCTCTTTACCAGTAGGATGCACATCTAGGGAAAAGAGAGAGACAAAACAGGGACACCAGCAGGAAGCAGTGAGTATCTGTTTAAGTTGGCCTTTAAATCTTTCAGCACATTAAAAGTGAGCAATATTTTGAGAATGGGATGAAGTCCCTCCATTAAAGACATGTGTTGCTCTGTTCACATCTATGTAGTAGACCTATCTGTTGGTTTGGAGTCAATGCTACAATGATTCTTCTTTTGAGCATCAGGATTTTCTGCAGCAGAAACAACCTGCCTTTTTTAGTCTATTTTCAAATACTCTACCTGCTGAAAGTTGTCAGAAAACAAATGGGGAAAAAAAAAATCTGAAAGTAGTTTCCAGTCTGGCTTAGGTCACTCCTTAGCACATCAGGTGGTCTATCAATTATAATTACTGTACTAGAATATGGTAAACTAAGAAGAATACAAAAGCAAACTTCAAAAGTTAAATTCAGACAATTTATTTGTAAACAAGATAACCCCAGCACACGGTCACACTGGCTGTCACATGCTCTCAATTCCACATCAACTACTCAAAAGAAGCCTTTAAAAAGTTACATGGAACTAATAATTTACGGTTTCTTTCACAAATTGTATTTAACAAGCACTAAATAGTAAATAACAGTATCCTAGGTAGTCTGTTATTGCTTATAGACACTGCAGCTTTGGATCCATTGAAATGACCCATTAAATATGCCTGAGTTATCAAACTGTACTAGATCAACTCAGAAACTGGGTAAAGGCTGGAGGACGGACATGGTTCTGGCACAACACACAAGCCACCTTCCAGGACTTAGAAAATAGACCTTCCTCATAAAAATTATTTGATAATGTTAAATTTCATCCAATTTTTTAAAAAAAGTTAAAATTACATCCATAGTACTTCATTTTCTACATAAAAGTTTTACCCAGTGGATTGTAATGGACTGTTATCAGGGCATGTTTATGCACTCTAGTCCATTTTTTTTATCTACTTTGTTTATATCTGCAGTTTGGTAATAACCTGCATATTCTATAAATACATATAACCAGAAGGGAATGATGAACACATAAACCTCCTGACGGATGACAAGTGCCTTCAGAAAGTCAGGTTCTGAAGGCAAAGGGTAAAAAGACCATTATAGCACCGCTCATCTGCAAGTAGAAATGGGGCCAAGTGTTCAAAGGCAGTCTCCATGTTTGTGATTATAATTACTCTTGCCCCAGTTTGTATGCCCCCAATTTTAGATTTGAAAAATGGCAAGTATAAAAACTTAGATGTGAAAAGTTGTGACTTTACATATGGAAGCTATATCACATTAAAACTGAGGTGACTGGCTGTTCTGAGAATTCAGTTTGGAAAACTGGCTCCAGGTTTGACAGCCTAATGTCACAGATACCAGCATATGGAATCAGCACATCTCCACAATTTCATTTGGAGTTAAGTTTTGACAATGGCAAATATTTTTTAAAAGCAGATGAATCTACTATATTAACTTCATCTAGAAAAAAAAAGACAGAAGCTAAGGGATAAAAGTCTCAGTTATTTCACTCAAGTTACTTTCTATTTATTTTTAAAGTAATTTATCAACAATTTAAGGCATTAATTTATCAACATAGTAAGACTACAACAATTTAAGAATTTTAGAAAACCCATGCTGTTAAAAATAATCTGGGGTTTTATTTTCCACAAAGACTCCAAAAAACATGGCTCTTCTACAGCCTCACCCCCCGTGATCCCCAGGGGAACACGTTTCTGCTGTTCATGGGCCTCATGTACTCTTCTGTTTGGTGCCACACATCCAGGAGGCCAGCTCTGACGCACCTGGCAGCTGGACATGCTTTGACGATGTCAACTTGAGGTTGAAAGAATGTGTCAGACACTCCCTTGGGGATCCTACCTGTGCTTGTTAAACTAAGGTAGCAGTGTGTGAAAGGGAAGAAGTCAAAGTGATGAATGCCACAGACCACAGAAACAACAAGAGGAATTTCAATTAAAGAAAATAATTTTAACCAGAAAGAAAATGGTCACACAGTAATCCTGAGAAAATTCAAAATGGGATAAAATTGATGACAGAGATAGTGTTTTTAGAACCATAAATAAATGGGATGGACTAAAGTTTCCAGCCATTCTATTAATTTGAATATAAAATGTGTTCACATTTATAAAAAGATTAAAACCATGCCTAAACATTCAATGATTTCACCAGTAAAAGAAAAAGCTATTTTCTTGTCCATTATCTGTCCAATTTTATATTCACCATTGATCTTAATAAACAAACCAGTAGAAAGCATTTTTTTGAGGATCAATTTTCCTCTCAAAAGGTGTTACCCAACAGTGTCACCTTTCAAAAAGCTTGGAAGTCTTCTTTATCAAGTTAAGGAGTTTTTTTTTTTTTTTACAGAAAAAGGCTTATTAATTTATTTTTTCCCCTGGCAAATGAGTATTTTACAGTTATAGAAGGAGCATTCTGTGGGAATAGTTTTAACATTTTAAGAAATGTTATGTTTGGGGGATGTGTATTAGTAATTAAAGGGAAGTTTAAATATTTTGATAGGTATGTAACATTCTAAAAATATACTACATCTACAAGACTTTAATATTTTAATTAGTTTTGATTTTTAATACTCTACATAATGCCATTTGACTGCAATTGTTTTTTCTAATCATCTGTCTCTAATACAGTATGAATCTTGAATGAACCAGAAACTCCTAAAATGGGCCAGATTGTCTCCCTAATAAGAACACTGTGTTCATTTTGAACCCTGCTGAAGACATGAGAATGCTGATCCATTTGCAATTTTTCCATTGGTTGGGTTCTTCAGAGTTTTGCAGCCATGAAATTTATGTGTGGTTTCACAAGGGGAAACAGTGGCAGACCCCGCTTGAATTCCGTCATGTTTTCAATAACTTCTGGCTGCAGTTGTGGGTGAAAAGAAACAAATTTTAGTATCTTTGAGAGGTAGATTGGAAACAACAGGGCAATACTATTCTCTTACACAACAATTAAAACCTAAGATTTTCAAAACTGCTAACTCAACAGGTCTGATTTCTACTCCATACTGGATGGAGGGTAATGAGCATTACTGCATAAAACTATACAGATTCTGGTATTCCCTGCTCTCTTCTTCTATGAGTGCCCACATGGAAAAACTACACAATAGGCCCCTCTGCTTCATTAAGGAGAAGAACTTAGAACAGTCAGAGACAACTTCCCAACAGAAGAGGCTGGTACTCATTACACAGGAACCATGGCCGAACTCCTCTCCCTTATCAAACTGCAAAGAGAGAACACTTCAAAATCCAGGGAGCCATAAAAATGGGAGATAGAACCTCCAAACATCTGGGCTGGGTCAATGAAGGAACTGGAATCCACAGAACTGAAATTCCAACAACACTCTGGGATCCCAGACTTCTTAGTAATAGGTTGCATAAAGTAACAAGTCTCTTCCTTTTTTGGATAATCATCTAAATACAACACTTTCACAGTAAAGACTGAACTTTCTTACTTGGGGTAAGGCTGGTGCTTGTGTCAAATTCACATCATTTTGACATGGAAACTCTCCAACAACAGGACCTATAAGATAACAAAAGTTATGTATCACTTAGCTGTTTTTACTGCCACACCCAGAATAGTTTAAAAAAAAATTCATGAAGTTTCTAATGTAAAATACAATTAAATATATAGTTTCCTTTAGTTTCTTTTTAAACAAAATAATTATATGATCATAACTTTTAAGACTTGTTGCTAAAAATATTACTTTAAAAAAATACAATAATAATTCTTTAGTTTTTGGATGTAAAAAAAAAAAACTTTCTGCAACAGGTCTTCTCTGTTCCTTTCCTGCTCAACTTAACTGCTCCCTCTCAATTCCCAATTAATTGGCATGGGTTGAAATACCCACAGTCCCTAGGAGCAATTACAAACTCTTTCTAAATTCTAAAAGCTAAGGAGCAGTAACCCTTAGGCCTCTTCCTTTAATTTCTCTGTTAAAGTGACAACACTGGGGCGGCTAGGTGGTGCAGTAGATAGAGCACTGGCCTTGTAGTCAGAAGTACCTGAGTTCAAATCTGGCCTCAGACACTTAATAATTACCTAGCTGTGTGGCCTTGGTCAAGACACTTAACCCCATTGCCTTGAAAAATCTAAAAACATAAAAATAAAAAAAAATAATAAAGTGACAACACTGGCATTTCTCATGATTAGCTATTCAACAGCTTCAATCAGATAATTAAGTGTAAAAAAAAGGCAAAGTGATAAAGGAAGTTACATGGTCAAATGCCCTTAATACTTCTCAAGGCCAAGAAAACACTAAAACAAGACACAAAACAATAGGTTCCAATAGTTATGAAAATTATTCACTAAAAGCTTTAAACTTGTGCCTTATTTTCCAGAAGACTCAAGAGATGCTCATTTGTGTGGTAGTAAAGAAAATCTGTACTGCCGAGTGCAGATGAGAAATGAAACTTTAAAGCAGCAATATGGAATAAATGTGGAGAAATAAACTACCTGGAAAATAGAAATATCTATCAATTAGAAGCTCTGTACTTTTTTTACCATGCTTTAATGCCAAGTTATAAATGAGTACATAAGACCACAAGCTTATAGTTTGAAAGAGAAAAAAAAAAACATGTACATCTCAAGATGTACAGAACACGTACATCTTCATGGAGTGAATTTGAGTTGAGTTAGAATTTTAATAAGATTTATCATTACAACCCAAGAGCATCAATACTGCACTTTTCCTGGGTTCACTGACATGAGATGTTCAAAGTAAATGGTGGCCTGATCATTTTGCATATAAGACTATCTTACAATAAATTATGTCCCAATTGTTACACATAACTGTTAAACAAAGTTACAAAATAGTAACTTATAGAAAAATGGTATTCCTGGGGGTAAAATCGAGACAATTTACAACCCTCATAGAAGTCTCTTCTTTCAGGTTCATTCTAATAGCCTTAAAGCCCCAGATACTCTACCCGATAGCACAAAATGAAGACTACTTTCTCTGGATTTTAGACAACCACCCCACATCTCCTGCCTAGCATGAAGCATAGATGAAATACAAAACAACTGAAAGTTATTAGTGCTTTTTGAAAAAAGTAAGTAAAATATTGATTAGAGATAGTACTTACAGGAATCCATTTCTCTGGCAAGAACATGAACGGATACCTTGTGCCTCCTGGGGGCATCTACAGCCAACATTTCCTGCAGAGAAAAGGTAAAATCAACTATTGTCTCTGATGGAGTAAACGGCCCAAAGGAATAAAAAAAAAATCAATAAGTTACAATACAAGCTAAGTAACAATCCTGAAAAACTGCTTCAATGATGTTATAAACTGGAGAAAAGTATGTAGTCTTGATTATAGAGAAGCAGAGACTAAAAAAAGTTATAAAATGAGAAAAAGGCCTCTACTAAATAGAATACATTTTAGCTACATTCTAACATTTTTTGCCTTACGAGCAAAAGATGAGACTTAAGTGAAGGGAGAAGAAAAATTTTCATCATGGTAATTGTTTGACTGGATTTCCTTCTTTTCTGTACCAAAATGAATTTTATACTTTAGCAATCAATGATTTGGTTGTTTGGATGGAAAGGAAATTGAGTATAAAAAAGTCAATTGTAGTATTCAATGAGTATGCTTTTATATCTGATAGTGACAAGGCATTCAAATGCTGAATATATTCTGAAATAAAATACTTCAGGGGAGAGAGGGGAGGAAAAAATATTTTCCATATTGCTGATTTTAAATATACTCAAATCCAGAGGTTCAAAAGTGCTGGGTACAAAGCTGGGCATGATGGAAGGTGTTTTCTACAGCTGGCAAGTGTTTAAACTGCAGAACTATACTGAATAGTAAATAAACTGACCAACAAGTATTAAATGCCTAATGGGGATACAAATGCAATCAATGGATACATTTACTATATGCAGCTGAATGGGAAAGTGTACTATATATGTAAATTCACACACACATGTGCATGTGTGCACACACATACATACACAGTTAAGAGAGAATAAAAAATTAATAAAATTAGTTAAAGGCAGTTTCGAAAAAATGGCACTAGTCATTGAGGAAATGGGTTAGTTCTTCATGGAGAAGGTTGTATTTAAGCAGTACTTTTTTTGTTTGTGGCTGCTGTTCCTCATCTTCCCCCCCCAAACTGATAATTTTATTTCAAAAATAATTTTAGAATGTCCATTTGAATGGGTCATGGAATTGAAATACTTCACACGGCCATTAACCATTGCACCCCAGCTCTTCACAGAAAATGAGGCTAGTAAGGAGATGGTCAGGCAAAAAATTTGACACAAAAATTGTTCTTTCCTGTCTTACTTTTGGGAGAGCATGGCACAGTCACCCACTCTGGCAGAGGTAGAACCATAGGCGGAAAGAAATATAAGAATTCTCAAGCTGTATCTTAAAAGATTCTATGAGGTGAGAAAACCACAGGAATGGGCGGGGGGCAGCATATTAACACATCATCATCATCGTCGTCATCTCAAGGAATTCTCTTTAAAACTTTAATGCTGAATGGTTAAGACTCTAAGCACTGTCTGGTAACCTGAACTCCTTCTCCACCTGGTGAAGGTTATCATGAAGGCAGCCAGGTTCCTATCAGACAGCAGAGAATCATCTCTCAAAGCAGAAAAGAATGTGGATTCCCAGGATACATTGGGTGGGGATAAGCATGCTTTGAATCTTTTTCTTTTTAAAAATCTCTTTTGAACATTTTAAATTAAACCAATAAGTCTTTATTAAAGGACTGAATTCTTGGGTCAGTGCTACTGGAATACAAACAAAATTTAGACCCTGTCCCTATCCTCAAGGAGCTAAAATACAAGCAGAGAGAAGAGGATTCTGGGAATCAAGGAGGGAAGCTAGTGTTGCTTGCAATGGAGCGTCCAGATACAATCAAGGAGACTCCTCTTGTTTCTTTACCAGGATATTTTCACCATCCTATGGGTAATTTCCACTACTTTGCATAAGGGAAGGAACACTGTGAGACTCAAATAAGATAAGGAACCTTACCCTACCCCCAATCTTTGATAATCCAGTTTAACAACTATGTTTTGGAAATAAAAGGTTGGGGGGGCACTGAATACAAAACAAGAATGTTGGTGATCCACTGTGCAAGACACACAACAAACAAGCTATAATGTAATGACTTAATTTTTCTAGTTAGTGTTCTCTGTTGTAAAAAAAAAAAGAAAAGGAAAAAAGCTGCTCTGAGAATGAGAGAACAGAACTGTAAAGTACTAAAGTACTTATCTTTATTTGGTGATGATTTTGTGTGAACTCCAGTACATTTCTAAAGTGCTTTAGTTATGTACATACATAAACCAATAAACTAAAATTATTTTATCTTTAATTGGCCTCAACTTTATACATGCAGTAATTAAGATAAATAATGACCTCATATAAGAAAAATAAGAGAAAATTTAAAGAAATCTTAACTACTGACTCATGCTTAGATAAATAACATTAATACTGAGAAATATAACCTTTATCTTTCCTAAGACAGCTAGGTAATGTAGGAGATGGAGCACTGGACCTGGAGATAGGAAGACCCAAGTTCAAATCCTGCCTCAGGAACTTACTAGCTGTGTGACCCTGGGCAAGTCACTTATCTTCTACCTCAGCTTACTCAATTTTAAAAAGTATCTAATAATACTACCTAACCTCTCAGGCATGAGGTGAATAAAAGCCATAGCATGATGACCAACAAATAGTAAGGAGTTAACAAAAATTTTATTACTTCTCCCCAGCCTAATAATTACCACTGACAATAACAAGAGATATGAGCATGTAGGCATACAAAATCAGTTTTGTCAATTTATCTTCTGTCAAATGTTTATTTGCACAAGAATAAGCCACCATTGAAGATGGTAAGAATGTAAGATTGTCTTTCTCCATAAGAGACCCTTTTTAAAATACAGAAACAAACCAGACAAAGATGGCTGGGGTCTCATCACTCCCTAACAAATTAATAATTCCATTCTGTAACTGGCAGTTTCAAAAATTCAGTCACCTGTTGCTAAAGGCTTGACTTATCAATAACCATATTTTCTTGGTTTTTTTTTTTTTGCAAGGCAAATGGGGTTAAGTGGCTTGCCCAAGGCCACACAGCTAGGTAATTATTAAATGCCTGAGACTGGATTGAATCCAGGTACTCCTGACTCCAGGGCTGGTGCTTTATCCACTGTGCCACCTAGCTGCCCCAATAAACATATTTTCAAAACAGTTCTATTCATTCTTGTGAGAAACATTACAGTTGTAAATGGCACCATAATCCCAAACCTTCATACCATTTGTTCCATATACTCTCACAGGTACCACCCTCAGTGACATTACATTGTTCACAAAATCTATTTCTGCATAAGAGAACTAACTGATTGATGATACAGAAGATTCAAGATGCCAACAAAAGGGAGAAAACAAGAGATGACTCGGATTTGCCTTTTGCAAAGCATCAGGGAGCACAACGTGGTCAGAGAATGGGAGCAGCTCTGCCATTTGTCTCTCTGGCTGCAGTTACTCAAATCTCACTTCTGAAAAAAATCCATTACAAAGCATTTAACAGTTTTATAAGTATAACTTATAAATAAGATGTTTCCTCCCTACTGATTCTAAAGACTCACTAATTATGTTAACAATTACATTCAGTGAGATCTGATCATGTTAACCCACCACTTAATTTCTGTGTTTCAGTTTCCTCATCTGTAAAAAAGGGATGATGGTTGTACTACCTACCTCACAGGGGAGGAAGGAAATCACTTTGTAAAAGCTAATGCACAGTAAAAATGGGAACTCTATACAATTAATAGCTATATAACACCTGGTAAGACCCCCAGCATGATGAGTGGACTTCAGATGGATGATTTACAGGAAGACATGGAAAAGAATACCCCAAGGACAGCAGGTGGCCTGGAGGGAGAATTGAAACTGACTGACTCTGCTAAGCAGAATGGTTTAGAGCATGTTTTCACGGTGAAGTAGGCATTATGATGATGGGCACTGATACGCTTATAACTCTTAGGGACAGGTTTAAGATTAGACTGCCTCCTGTAACCTTAGAGAACAGCTCAGAGCATGGAGAGTGCCGGTTCTCTGTCCACTCTGCTCTGCTGTACATCTTAAACCTTTTGCCAAGCAGAGAGGCTTGCCAGGAGAGGTTCGGTGGGGACTGCCCTTGGTTTAGTGATGTGCTTTTAATAAACATACTTTTACACTCACAGGCTCTGTTAGGTGACAGGTGTTTCTAAAGAGTTGTTAAGAGATCGTATTCTCCCACAGAAGCAATGTTACAATGGTACTATTCTATTCCCAACAAGTACTCAAAGTACATCTCTGATATGTCCAACTATGTCTTAAAAGGAAAGCCATTCATTTAAAATAAAAATGATGATCTAAATCATATAAAATGAGCATAGGGTTTTCCCTATGGCATGAAATATATGTGCAACAGACAAAAATATTAATCTTTTATGCCTCTAAGTTTCACCTGTTAGAAACCAACAGGTTCACTACAATCAGACAATTAATAATTATTTTGCATTTTTTTTTTAAATTTACAACATCTTTGAAAGGATTTCTCAGGTCCCTTTTTAAAAGCTGTCTAGGAAGGTTCTGAATTAATAATATCCTTTTCTCTGGAAAAAATTCTGAATAGCAAAATAAGGCACTTAAAATCATTCTTGGCATTAGATTGTACTCAATACTGGAATCATTCTTCTCAAAAATAGTTATTATAGCATTTAAAGATCTGAAGGCCTCAGTATGGTAGGAGCCTTATTATTCCCTTTTTCAAGATGAGAAAATGGAGAGGGAAAAGTTTAGTAATTAGAGCATGCTCACAGAGAGTAATCAAACATTTACAAGGTGTGTGACTCTAGGAAAGTCACTTAACCCCTCCTAGTCTCAGATGTTCAACTGTTAAAAGCAGGGTGGAGGGAGCTTGAGGTCTTCCTCTCTTGTGACTCTGAATCTAATCCTATGACCTGGTAGGTCTTTACAAAGAATAGGGGGAAACACCACTGCCATTTTATTAACTCGTGATTTGTCTCAATTCACAATAGATATGTCTCAATCTTTCAATACAGCACAGACACTTTTGAAGGGGGGAAAAATACAAAATGTAAACATGAAAGTTTTCTGGAAGGAGTGGATAGAGAAGTCTTTGACTGTAGTGATGGTAAGTCAGTTTATGGGCTGATTGTCTGGATTAGAAGAAAAACTTAGGGTTTGGGTTTTTCTTTATTAAAAAAATACTATGGGCAGACCTGCTTACTCTTCCCCTCTCTCTTGCTACCTGTGCTAGAAGCATATTCTCTGCAGCAAAAAAATCATAGCAAGATTTCTGGGAATCAGAAAAACTTGAGTTCAAATCTGGTTTTAGACAATTACTAGCTCTATAACCATAGGCAAGTCACTTAACTTACTTGCCTTTGTTTCTTTACCTGTAAAATAGGATAATAACAACTATCTCTCCGGGTTGTTGTGAGGATAGAATGAGATAATAACTGTAAAATGCTTAGCACAGTTCCTAGAAAATGGCAAATGCTTAATTTCTGTCCATCCATGTATTTAAAGAGGACAAGTAGTAAAATAGGCTATGTGAAACAAGTAAAATGGAAAGATGTGAAAGAAAAAACCTAAACATGGGGGTGATGATTAACCTTGATGGACACGCTTATTTCATCAGTGCAACAATCAGGGACAATTTGGGGCTGTCGGCAATGGAGAATACCATCTGTAGCCAGATTAAAAGCTGTGGAGTTTGAACAAAGTTGTGTCAAAAAACTATTTTATTGTCTGATCTTGTTATCTCTTATATTTTTTATGTTTCTTCTTTAAGGATATGATTTCTCTCTCATCACACTCAATTTGAATCAATGTACAACATGGAAACAATGTAAAGACTGACAAATTACTTTCTGTGGGGGTGGGGGGAGGGAAGTAAGATTGGGGAAAAATTGTAAAACTCAAAATAAATAAAATCTTTAATTAAAAAAAAGAAAAAATACCCTAGTACTAATATTCATATGTATGTGTCTATATGCCTATATGTGTGTGTGTGTGTGTGTGTGTGTGTGTGTGTGTGTGTGTGTGTGTGTGTGTGTAGATATATATATATATAATCTGTATAAACCAACAAAAATTTAAATCACACTATTTTTCAAGCTCCAGGTACTGTTGCTGAGAAGTGGAAATTTAAAAACATCAAAATGCACTATAAATTGATTATAAACAGGTTTAACCAAAAATACATGAATAATTACAAACCTGCTTTAGTTTTATACCTACTACAGTTACTAATTAACATCTATATGTACGCATATAACTTACCTTGTAGAACTTGATAATATCATCCTTGCTTAGTGTCTTTAAATATGCAACTTCCGTGTTATCTGGCAATCAAGGATGAAAATAACATAATATCAAAATAAGTTTGAAATATGTAAAGGCTAAAAAGATGATACCTCCCACTATACTTCTCTGAACAAAAGGGAAATTTTAAGTGATCAAATATGGAACAAATTGTATTAATTTTTTTTTAAGGCTTTTGCAAGGCAATAGGGTTAAGTGGCTTGCCCAAGGCCACACTGCTAGGTAATTATTAAGTGTCTGAGACCAGATTTGAACCCAGGTACTCCTGACTCCAAGGCCGGTGCTTTATCCACTGTGCCACCTAGCCACCCCAAATTGTATTAATTCTTAAAGATTATACTAGCTAATATTGAAAAAAACAGTATTTCAAAGCCCTTTTAAAAAGACCTGGGGGGATTTGATAATGTCTCAGTTGGGGATAAAATGACAGACACATTATGAGAAAAAATGAGGATTTGCTTGAAATCTGCTAAGTATGAAATTATGCCGATGTTTAGTATTCTTTTAGCTACCTCTAGTTCATTCACTCTCTCCTGAATTCTTCACAGTACCCTATTCCAAACTTTTCCCATTCTTTCTGTGTCTCTAATTCCATATGATTCCCACCCTCCACCTCCTCAGCAAGACTCTCTTTTAAAAAACTTCATTTAAGTAGTAAAGGCCACACTTGAACTTTCCTTAACCTAAAAAGTTCTCACCTCTTCTCTCTCCTCTGTCTCTCCTAATTTCCAGGATAAAGTTCTCCACTTGTGTTTTTGATGCTATTTCCTCTCTTTGGGTATTTTTTGCCCTAGCTCCTTGCACCTTCTGCCACAAATTACATATAATATATAATTATATATAACATATAATTATATATATTCATATTCCCCTTCCCCATTAAAAAAACCCTTTTTTCAATAGTGCTTCTTAATTCAAGCTGCTGCCCCATTTATTGCTCCTTAGAGCAAGAATTTGTAGAAGAGCCACCTGTAGTCACTGCCTATTTCCTCACTCTAACCACTCTACTCAAACAAAAGTTTTCAAAAATCATCAATAAGGAAAAGATTGTCTATTCTTTCCTTCCTATTATTTCCTCTCCTTGGCTCTCTCTTACATTGGACTCTGCCAGTTCTCCTCCTTTTCTCAGACTGTAGTAATTTCTCCCTAGATATGGCCATTCCCCTAAGGCACTATCCTTGCTATTTTTGGTTTCTTCTTCTTTGTGATTTTCCTCTCCCAGTCAAAGGTCTTAAAACATCCCTAGAGTCATATTCCACTTCTTTCCATCCTTCTCATCTAATTAAGTAATTAGTGACATGATTTCTCATGACTACATTCCCATTCTAGTTCAGGCCCTCAATGACTGAAAAAATACTTCAGTCTCCTAAATGATCTCCACATAAGCTATTTTCCCTGCCTCAAGTCTAATTCACTGCTACCAGAATAATTCTTCTTCTATAGCTTTGAGCATGTCTCTTCCCTTGTCAAGAACTTTTATCCACTCCTCCCTTACTACCAAAGAGTAAAAATGGTTCTGGTCTGGCAACAAGATTTCCATGACTGTTAATTCCCAAACATGCCTCATGCCCTCTATTCTCTACATTCTTTTATTCACAGTTCTTCCCTATTTGCAAATCCCTTTCCTTCATAATTCCTTCTAACGATATCCCTCTTTATCCCTTGAGGTTCAACATAAGTATAACCTCTTTCATGTACCTTTCAGTGAGAGAGCCCAACCCCCATGGAAATAATATTAAACATCACAGGCTTTCATGAGTGTTCCAAATAACAACAGCGTTAATAATGATGAAGCTTGCTAACAATTATAAAGCCCTTTCAGTATTATCTTCTCTGAACCCCACAACAACCCACAGGCTGTTGCTACAGAATAGAAGGATACTGAGTGACTTGTCCAAAGTCTCACAGCTACTCAGTTTGAGTCAGGATTTCCATTTAGGTTTTACTAATGTCAAGTCCAATTTCCATTCACTCCACCCTTAGTTGTAATCTTCTGATATTTATTGGATTCTGCACTATAGTGTGGTTTCATGGCTATTAGTACATATGTTTATTTCTCTAGGACAATGCATACCCATTTTATTCCTCTTCTTTCTGAAGGGCAATGATCATGCATCAGTCATTTCTACATCACCAAGAAGTGATGTGATCTGACCCTAAGAACCACTTTCTACCTACGAGATCACAGACACTCTCTGGGCAATTATTATCATCATTTATAAGTTTCTACTATCACATGCTACCTGGAATTAATATATAAATGCTCCAACTATGGCTGTAAATAACTGACTCTTTCCACCTTACCTCGGTCAAAATTATACTGCTGAGAGATGATTTCTCCCCAGTATTTAGCACACTCTGCAGACAGTTTCTTTGGTTTATCTAGCCGTCGAATTGCTAAGGCTTGAATGTGTTTCTGGAAGGCCTCCTCATTCATGTCTTCTATAGATTTTTCCATGGATAACAAGAAAGCTTCCACTCTGCTTTCTAAATAGTGAGGTGGTTTTTCTGACTGGATGATAAATCGAAGACCTTGGATGCCATTGGCTCGACGGGGACCACTGAATACAATGTAACCTTCAAAACAAATGCAAACTAGTTATAATTCCTGAATTGTGAGAGATTTTAAGGCTGAGCCTTTTTTTTTTTTTTGGCAAGGCAGTGGGGTTAAGCGACTTGCCCAAGGTCACACAGCTAGGTAATTATTATGTGCCGAAGGCTGGATTTGAACTCAGGTTCTCCTGACTCCAGGGCCAGATACATTGTACCACTTAGCTGCATTTCATGAGATATTTTAAACTAAATTTGAAAAATCAGTGAAATTAACAAGAGCAAAGGGAAAAAAGGCTACACTGTGCTTCATGCTGCTTCAAATTTTTTCTTTTAATTATTTGAACATTTTTAGCTTCTAAGGATGAAAATGTAGTTTCTAAATAACACTGAAAAACTTAGCAACCATTTCCATTCTCCCGTCCTTTCTTGCACCTGTTAAAGACAGGTCTTTCTCATACTCAGTGTCCTTCATTCTGGGCTCACTCCATCCATTCAGGCTACAGACATATCTCAGTGACTCCAATTTTTTTTTGCAAGGCATTGGGGTGAAGTGACTTGCCCAAGGTAACACAATTAAGTATTAAGTGCCTGAGGTTGAATTTGAACTCAGGTCCTCCTGACTCCAGGGCCAGTGCTCTATGCATTGTACCACCTGGCTGCCCCAGTTACTCCTATTCTTAAGAGACAGAACATACAAACTGTCACCTCTTCTCCTATTCTTTTCACTTTCATGCCCTTTAAATAGGCATCTAGCTTCCAAGCTTCCTGAAAGCTCACCAATCCAATTAGCTTCCATCTTAGAGTAATGGAAAGAACACTGGTCTTGGTCTTGAATTCTGATCTCCAAATTGTAGCTGACATTTACTAGATAATATGTGACCCCAGGGCAAATGAATGAACTCTCTTAAGCCTCAGTTTCCTAATCTCAGCCTCAGTAAAATGGGGATAATAACTATATCCCAAGAATTCCTTGTGCTATTATTACTTTTAATAAGGGACTATCCAAAGTATGCTACCCCAGTAGGAATAGCTTTTTAACTCTAAGATCCCTGAATTCATCCCAATTCTGTGCTTGATCTCATTCTCAACATGAAGACCTAGAAATGACATAAATGTGCTATTGCCAGTCCACATGTGATGTTACTGTCTATTTTCTATTTCTCCTATAGAACTCTACCTTTTTAGCCTCTAAAGTTCTGAGAAGTGACAAGATTATTATGTTTTTTCTGTACATTAGCTGTGTTGAAAGCATTCTTCCCAAGAATGATGATTGGCTTACCTCACATGAAATTCTGCTTTTTTTTTTTTCCTCCTTAAAATAACCCCAAGGGGAAGGGAACTCACCTAGTTGCTCCTTGGTTCTCAGAGTGTTGAAGCAAGGTTCTGAGATGATCTGGCAGAAGAGTTCCAAGAACATGTTCTCAGAGGTACTCTGCATATCTGTTTGGTAATAGATCTCAATACCACAGTTATTGTGAACTTCATTTCTCTGTTGATAAACAAACCAGCCTCCTAGGGAAAGTTTCCAAAAAGGATGTTAGACTCCAAAACCCAAATACATTGAGAATTCTGGTCAATTTAACAACTGTAGGTATAATTAGACAGTGTGAGGTTTGGAAAGAAACTGGGGTGGTTTAAACTTCTTATTCTACAGGTGAGAAAAATGAACCCCCAAAAGGTAAAGGGACTGACATTTCTTGTTTTTAATTGAGGTTATTCATTTTTGTTTAGCAATATTGGTCAATAATTATAAGGTGCCAGATAGGTATGTGAAATCAGCTGTTTTACCTAAAATAGAGGGGAAATGGGGAAACCTCAGTAAAGATACATTTACCTTTTGAATATTTGGCAACAAGGTGGTGTAGTGGACAGAACACTGGACATAGGATCAGGAAGATCAGAGTTCAAATCCTACCTCAGACACTTATAGCTGTGTGACCTTTGGAGAATGTCACTTAATTTCTATCTGCCTCAGTTTGCTCATCTGTAAAATGGTATTAATAATAGCATCTACCTCTCAAGGTTGTTGTGACAATCAAATGAGATAATATTGTGAATGTGGATTGCAAAACTTAAAGCACTATATAAATGCTAGCTATTATTAATTTGTTATTTTATCTACAAAAGTATTAATGTTCAAGTAAGTCCACAGTCACAGATGCACAGAAGCATATATGTGCTCCTTCAATATAGTATTCTACAAACTGAATAAATTTAAGTTTTTATGGGTATAGGAGATTTCAGCAGAAATACAGTAAAAGGATCTTCTGATTCTGAAAATTATTCTTAAATGATAAAACTTAAAGACTAAAACACACCAAGGTATCTTCCATTTCTCAAACTCTAATTCTATATACTTAACTAATGCCTAATCATTCTAGCAAGGAATGTTCACAAATTTGTTTAAGTCATTAATAATCTGTTTATTGTAACAATTTTTCTAAGTTATTTTGGAATTGTAATGGTTTGTAAATTTGTAAGTATGTGGTTCTATAATAATAGCTAAAGTTTAAGCTCCAACTGCAATAGGAAAAAACAAAACTGAATGCATAGTACTTCTTATTCTTCCATAGCTATGGTTCATTTTTTATGTAATAAGCTTCTAACATGATTTGAGATCATTTTTCCAGTCCCACATTCAAGAGTCTAACTCACTTCCATATGCTTAATAGATAAAAATTATCTTGGGAAGAGGATAAATAGAAACATGAAGCATTGATCACTTATTTGTTCTTCCTTCGGGGGGGGGCTGGGGGGAAGATATGAACAGGAATTTAATCTTTGGCCAAGGTATGTTAACATTTATAACTATATATATATATGTTATTTATCTATATAAATCTACAGATGTTAACATCTATATGTGAAAGTAACTTCCACAAATCAAAAAGTTTCTGTAAAATGCTTTTATTTATAGAGATGGAAAAGATCTTAGAACTAATCTAGCTCAACTCCTCATTTCAGGGATCTAAGGCCCAAAGAGATAAAATGACTTGTCCAGAGTCACACAGCTAGTGTCAGAGTTGGGGCTCAAATCCTGTCCCACCATACCCCAAGTCCACAGTTGTCTACCACACTATATTACTCGTCATAATGGCAAGAAAAGATCTAAAGGATTTTTACTGTATTAGCAAACCAGCAATAAGAGTTAACTGGTGATATCAAAGTCAAAAATTTCTGAAACCAGTTACCAGTTAAAATAAGTAAATATCTAAATGTTAGTAAATATCTAATTTTTAAAGAAAATAATTCTGTAGTTATGTAGAGAATTGTCAAACTCTCCAATCTTAATGTCTTGTTCATGATATTTTTATGCCCTCTGAAAGTACATACAATGGTAGAAACTAGGCAGAGACCAACATCTCATATCCTCTACCAAGATAAGGTTAAAATAGGTACAAGATTAAGATATAAAAGATAATATTATAAGCCAATTAGGAGAAGAAGGAATAGAATACCTGTCAGATCTATGGAAAGGGGAGCAGTTTATGACTAAAGAGTTAGAGAAATTATAAAAAAATAAACTGGATAATTTTGATTAAATTAAAAAGGTTTTGCACAAGCAAAACCACTGCAACAAAGATTAAAAAGAATGCATTAAATCGGAAGACAATTTTTACAACTAGTGTTCCTAACCAAAAAAAACCTCATTTTTAAAATAGAGAACCATAATAGAGAACTATAAAATCATTCCCCAAATAATAAATGGTCAAAAGATAGAATTCTCAGATGGAGAAATCAAAATTATCTAAAAATTGCCCTAAATAATTATTGATTAGAGAAATGAAAATTAAAGCATCTCTGTGGTATGACCTCACATCTCTCAGATTGGCTAAAATGACCCAGAAAGGATAATGATCAATGGGGCACTGCTGGTGGAGTTGTGAATTGATCTGACCTTTCTGGAAAGCAATTTGGAATTATGCCCAAAGGGCAATAAAGCTGTGTATACCCTTTGACCCAGCAATAACACTGCTGGGTTTATATCCTGAAGAGATCAGGGAAAAGGTTAAAAATCCCACATGTACAAAAATATTCATACAGCTCTTCAAGGCAAAGAATTGGGGAATGCCCATCAGCTGGGGAATGGCTGAACAAACTGTAGTATGTGTATGTGATGGAACACTATTGTTCTATAAGAAATCATGAAGGATGATATTTCAGAAAAGCCTGTAAAGACTTGCATGAATTGAGCAGAACCAGAAGAACATTATACACATTAACAACAACATGGGGTGATAGAATTATTCATTTCAGTAGTACAATAATCAAAGACAATTTTAAAAGACTTGTGATGGAAAAAAACCATCCATGTCCAGAGAAGGAACTGTGGAGTTTGAATAAAGTCCAAAGCTTATTATGATTCAATTTTTTTTCTCTCTAATGTTTTCTTTCTTCCATTTAGATGTGATTCTTGCTTTACAACATATTCAATATTGGTTTATGTTTAATAGGGTTATAACCATGTTATAGGGTTTTAACCATGTTAAAAAAAATAATTGGCAAAAAACTACCACTGGATGTAGTTGGAAAAATAAATAAAATATTTTTAAAAATACATACATACAAGACAATTAGACTGGATTAACTTGTATGATACTGAATAGTTTTCTCCATCTAAACAAAGAATTTTCACCATAAAAATGAAAAGGTACAGCAAATTCCAACTTATAAATTAATGGAATTTACTATAGTTCAATTTCTTATTAAAAGCAGAATTCAAGAATATATATTTTATCCTTAGGCATCAGTAATTTGTGTTCAAGCTTCTGCTCTGACAGACTCATTTCTAATCAGTTTCAATATTTGGAAATAAATGTCATTAGGCGTGCTTCACTAGTTTATAACTTAATTCCCTGTCTCTTCTCCACTCCCATCTTGAATCTACCTGGAACAACATCTCCAAATGTAAATCCCTGTCTTCAGTTTCCTTCCTTGGGAAATGCTTAACTATTCTGGAGAGTCTTCTTTTGACCTAACACGAATCCAAATTCCACCCAAGAAAATATTTAGGAAGCACCCAGCCTGAACAAGTCTTCACATCTAAATTAACAGAAGGGATCTCTATTTTCGGCATTCACATAAAATATGCAAGTGTCGATTATTTCTGCATTTATAAAACTGACACCTACTGTCAGGAAGTTGAACTTCTCGGTATCGTACAAGTTGACTTGGAAGGAGAGGTTTAGTATGAGCATATTCAATAAGAGTGTCTTCAACCATTTGCATAACTCCTAATGCAGCCTAAAGAAAAAGATATCCATTATTATATTTTGCACAAATGTACAGATATATTATCTTTGAAAAAGTAATCATAGAGTAATCTGGGTATACGTCTCCTGGGGTAACCCATCCAAAGAAAAATAAGCCAATAACTGGAATATTTGTAAAAATTTATTTCTATTCCTAGATAAATGCATATATATATATATATATATATATATGTATATATATATATACACACACATATACACACATATATACATATATACACATACATACACACATACACACACATATACATATATGTATGTATTTATATACACACACACACATCCAAAAATTAAATTTATCAATATAGTGAAGTTTCAGTTGAGGCATGTATCATTAAAAAATCAACATTCTATTGCTCCCCCATCTGCAACTGTTAAAATAAGGGGAAAGCCACATCTTATATAACTGAAGAAATAAAAATTCCATAGCTGGGCAGGGTCAGTACAGTTGAATTCACATATGGTTATGGTTCTCCAAAAATCACTATAAACTAATGTGTATCTTCCCTCCCGGTAGAACAGTGTTGGATGATAGGTAAATAATATTGAAAAAGCTGTCACATGTAGTCACTTGTGGCAGTTTTTTTTTTTGCTTAACTGTCCTTATGAGGTAGGATTCAGTGAGAGGTATTTTAAGTATAGGGAAGTGGCAGGGATTTAAAAAAAATCACCAATAAAATATTCAAGATAAACAGTGAAAATAAAATATTCCTTTATCTCTACTTTTTTAAGCAATGTCAGACTGCCCCACCATTCACTCATTTCTCTGAAGGGTTGCTATGGTATCATAGAATAAGTTTTTTGTTGGAAAAGGAGGATCAGAGCAAAAACTATAGCAGATAGGAGAAGGATGATTTAATCCAGAAGATTTAGTGAGGAAGGGGAGAGTGGCAGCATTATTGACAATGACAAATATTACAGTAACATGATTTGAGCAATCCATCATTAGGTTCTAAGTTGGAAAGCAGCAAATAAAACAATGCCTTACACATAATAAGTGATCGATAAATATTTTAATTAATAAAAGTTGAAGATAAAATAGATATTTTATTACAATTTTTGGAACAGATGACACTCTCAACTTAAATCCTCAGTTCAAATTAACCTTTAAAGATGAAATCAGCTGAGAACAGTAGATGAAAACAGGAATATGTGGTAAAGGAGTTTGGAAATCAGCAAAAACTGAATCCACTCATTTAGGATGTTAAATAGTTGTCTGATTGTCTGGTAACCCCAAGACAAACTGAAGTCAAAAGAAAACCTGAATTCAAAGACTGACTTTGACATTTATGACTACAGGGCAAATCTCTTAGCTTCTGTGAGTCTTAGTTTCTTCATCTGTAAAATGATTATAGAACTATCCATAATATCAACATCTCAGAGGTGTTATGAGCATCAAATTAGTGAAAGATGCTTTACAAACCTAAAGTGAAATTATAACCAGAAAAGGTCCACAAAGAACTATGGAAACCTATACACATAATAAAAATGTCACAAACCTGTTTTGCTATATTTCCATGAAGAAGGGCTTCAATATGTAACCGTGACAAGAGTTGAGGTATAAAGGCCTTAAGGCGAGGGAGAGTAACATCTATAATGTTAAGATACCATTAATTCAATAACATGAAGTTAAATATGAAAATATACAAACCAAAGATAATTTGAAGAAACATACCTATCCAACTTTGAATTTATCACTATTTAAATGAAGCCATTTCCCCTCCCCTTGTAATCCAAACTGTTCTAAAAACAATTTCTAGAAGCATGGTAGTGATGAAAGGGAGAAACAGTGATGATGTTAACAATGAAGGCAAACTTTCCCACTAAATGAAATAAAAAGAAAACTTCCATGATAGAGTGAGAGTAGATAGAAAAAGGTTAGCTTGACTTGAAGGGGTTACAAAGCTAAACAAAATCTAGGCCAATAAGAATTTCTGATTACTGAGTTGATAACACTGTATCTGGGCTGAGCACAAGAAATTTCAAATAGAGATAAGTGCTTGGGGCAGAGGAAGTATATAACTCTGTACCTCAAGCAAATTTGGCAACTAATTATAGGATGAATACACCCCAGGGATCCCCCTCCTTAAGCCTTTGCTCAAAATGATCCTGTATGTCTTCAACGTCCTCTCTTTTTACCTGATGAACATCTACTCAACCATTAAAACTCACTGCAAATACTGACCCAGCCACCCCCATGCCCCAATACAGCGTTTTCCAATCCTGCCAAGCTGATAACAACCTTTAAAATCTGAAGTCTCTACACATAGTTTTGATATACCTCTTTCCTCTCTACTGTCCTACTCTTGTACTATTCCACATTATAATTATATTCATGTAAATTCTATCCTCTCTACCAGAGTGTAGACTCTAAAAAAGGTAGAAACTATGGTGGATTCTTCTTAAAGTTAGATTCTCACCCTGCATCTGCACACAAGAGATTAAATGTTGCTTTAATTAAATGAATGATTAAAATTCAGAATTCACCTTCACAAAAATTGGAAGGTATTCTTTCACACCTATTACAGTTGCTATTTTTAATATGTTTGCTTTACTTAAAATCACTTGTCCTTTGACCTAGGCTTTAATCACTTAAAAATAACTTTAGTTTCCTATCATGTTGAATACCTATTCTTTCACCTAACAAAATAGTTGGAATTACTCAGATGGTGTAGGAAGATTAATAAACTAAATAATAAATATGTGCCTTATAAATCTTATGGAGGTAAAAATACATATTAAAGAGTCATTATTTTATTAAATGGGTTTAACAAATTTTGCATAAATGCAAAGGCTTCATGTAATTTATAGTTAAATTTTTTTTTAAATACTTAGTAACTTTCACCAATGTAAAGGCTAACAGACTGCCTTCTTTGGGGGTGGGGAGGGAAACAAGATTAGGGGAAATTTGTAAAATTCAAAATAAATAAAATCTTCCTTTAAAAAAAGAAAAAAGGGCGGCTAGGTGGCACAGTGGATAGAGTACTGGCCCTGGAGTCAGAAGTACCTGAGTTCAAATCCGGCCTCAGACACTTAATAATTACCTAGCTGTGTGGCCTTGGGCAAGCCACTTAACCCCATTGCCTTGCAAAAACTTAAAAAAAAAAAGAAACAGAAAAAAACAAATAGCTTTCACATCAAAAGTATACTATTGCCTCCTATAATAATTGTGTATAGAGCTTTTGTTATAAAAGTTAAAAATTCAAAAAAATATTTCCTTTCCTTTTAAAACCATCAGTTTAATTTTTCTAAGCTTGTTGGGAAACAATGAACTGTTGAGTCGAAACTGAAACAGTTAAAAAACAAGCCCAGAAAAGAAAAAAGTGAAGCCAAAAACATCTTTTCTAATGAAAATAGTTCGAAAAGTAATTTAATGTTATAAAATAGGTATTTGTTTGTACTAAATAGCCCAGTACTAAAGGTGACAAGGAGAAAAGGAAGGGCTGGTAATTTCCTCAAGAATTCCAGAAGTGTTTAAAAACAAAAGAGGCACCCAACATAAGGTCTTTAAGAAAACTTCAGAATAGGTAGGACATAAAGGCAGTAAGCCCATCTTATAAAACCTGTACTTTCATGTTTTATATTTTCTAATATCCTTGAATTTAATTAATTACACAACTGATTAGGCTCAAAAGAATGGCAGTAAAGCCAAAATGCTGAATAACAGCAAACCCTAATTCTTTAGTTCTTGTGAATTGTGACTCCATTTTATATCTAGGTGTCTAAGCTGCTGGTTTTAGTGCTAGTCTAAGAGCTCTAAACATTTTAAAAGTCACTGTGCCCAAACCAAATAATGCTAGGCAGCTTCCACTGATGGTCTAGGAATGCCTCATTGTGGCCTGGGTTTCTAGGAGGCTGGTCACAACATGACTTCTGGAAAATCCTATCAAGTTGAGAAGGCTTTAAATATGGGCTTAACAATGGACAAAACATCTAAGTTCAGAAGGATACATCAACTGGCAGGAAGAGATGACAAATGGTTTTGGTCACACAAGTCATGGGACTTTCCTGCTGAGTCCTAGGGGGTTCCGTTCCACACTTACGTCTACATCAATGAGATCACAGGTCACTGTTGAGGTGACACTAGACAAAGAAATCTCATAATGTTAAGACTAAGGTGGGTAAAGGAGTCTCACCATCTAGAGCTTCTTTGAGTTCATCTTTGGTCCAGGCCACTTCAGTCATTAACAGTCGTAGGTAATACATAGCATGCTGGTGAGGCTGTTCCGCTCGAAAGTTGTTAAGAGACCGCATATACTGTGGAAGGATAAGGCATATACCAAACCAATTAGCCATAAAAACATTTTTAAATTGTAAAAGTTATCTTTTCACAACACATGTTATCATCCTAAGGATATTTGTTTGTGAAGTCATGTGCTCTACAGAACTTCTCTGGTATTGAAGTGGTAGCAAGGCTAATTCTCCAGACCACCACTTCTTTGGACCAATCAAATAGCACTGCAGTTCTTCCTTTTAAATGCCTATAATTCAATCTCCTCTGATTTAAGAGTGGAAAGTCCAGAGAACTTACCGCTTCCTTGATAATTTCAAATCTTTTTTCATCAATCTCAAAGGTAGCCATTTTCTCAATAATCTTCTTTAGCAAAATAGGCTGCTTGTCATTGTATCCTTTTACAGAAAGCTATAGAAAGAGTTCAGGTTGTTATAATCTCTTAAGTATTAAGGAAAGATTTCTAAGCATATAAAGTCCAACCTTTATCATTCAGAAAACTGAAATTATATGCACCCCAAAAAACATTGAGCAAAAGATTCAATTCATCACCAAACTAACTGAACATTTTTATCCATCATGATGGTTCCAACAAATATCATAAACATATTAATGTACTGTTTTCATATTTACAAGAAACCATCAGAAAACTATTTTATTATTTAAATTTCTGATTGAAGCTAAGAACATTTTTAGGTTAATATTAAAAACACTATTTGAAGAAGAGAAGGCTTTAGGTATTTTACTGGAGAGACTTAAAAGGCATTTTACAGTTTAATGAACATCTATTCCACTTAACTTTATCATATTGTACTTAACATATCTTTTTCAAGTGACAAAACACCAACAGACATCTAAAAACAACCAGGTTGTGCTACTCTGCTACTCTTCTGTACTTAATATATTTCATTTCTTACCATGTCTTTGCCCTCTCGTTTGGGGGTTGGAACTGATTTCCAAATATGAAAAGACAATGGTATATGATGAGACACAAACTCATAGGACTTAGGCCTGGAAGGGACCACAGATCACTAAGTTCCACCACATAATTTAATAGATAGAAAAACTAAGAACCAAGGAAAGAGACTTTCCAAGATTCTGTACACAGCAGAAGTAGGAAGGTTGAATTTCTATCAGAGATCTTAGGATTCTAAATCCCATGTTCTTTCCATGATGATATCCCCCTACCTTCCCAAAATTAAATCACATTTCTAAAGTCAACTGATTGTCTTTTTACTTTCTATAAGGCTGATTTCCTTGCTGGGTAGTAAAGATACTTGAATCACCCCCCCTTTCAAAGATGAAGAAACTACAGCTAAAAGAGATGGGGTCACCTAGTCTAGTTTCCTGAATTTGTTACCATAGAAAGAACTTTCATATTAAAAGCCTAATACTGCCTCCTAAAATAATTGTATACAGGGAGTTTTTGTTGTAAAAAAAAAAAAAGTTAAAAATTAAAAAAAAATGTCCTTCCTTTTTAAAACGGTCATTTTAAGTGTTCTGAGCTTGTTGGGAAAAAATGAACCACTGAGCAGAGGCTGAAACAGTTAAATAACAACAAGCACAGAAAAGAAAAAAATTAAAGCCAACAACCTCTTTTCTAATGAAAATGGTTCAGAAAGTAATTCTGGAACCCATGAGTTTGGGTTCCTGATGCTCCCCAGCAGGGCACACCATCAAAGTTGGATCTCTGGAATTTCCCTCGGAAATCTCCAAGATTTCTTCATCCAGAAGTGGGGTTGGTTTTGTGCTCAAATATTACACTGGGGCTTCAGGCATCCAAGCAGCAGGGCAGAGTCGAGGGACTAGGGCATCAGGGCACTTTGGTCCAGTGCCAGCTCTGCCTCTTTCCAAGTTGAGTACTACAGGCAAATACATTATCTTAATCAGCTTGTTTCCTCAGAAAGTGCTTCTGAGGAAAATATCAAATAAACTGGTTTTATCTTAACTTTAAGATTATGAAATAGGAGAAAAATTATTTCTTTCCATATAGAAAAGGAAATATTGATATTAAGTACTTTATTATATAGAATTTAAATAGGTTATTAATATTCCATTCAAAATCATAACTTTTACTTTAAATGCGAGAGCCAGGAAAAATGACCTAATCCAGGAGTTTGAATTTGACCTCAGACACATAGTAGCTGTGTGACCTTGGGCAAGTCACTTAACATTGACTGGCTCACATCTAGGGCTACCTCCAGTCATCCTGATTCATATCTTGACCACTTGATCTTAGAGGCTCTGGAGGGGAAAGTAAGGCTGATGACACAGTACAGCCTCCTCTAATTCAAATTCAATTCAAATGCTTGTTATGGCTTCATCTACTTAATGTCGTGGTCTTCTTTGAGAATGAAGGGCAAAATACCTAGTCCAATCCCTTTATTTTACCCCAAAGAAACCTGGGACCTGGTGATCTTGGGCACCACTCTACACCTGTTTCCTTACCTATAAAATTAGGAGGTTAGACTAGATGGCCTCTGAGGTCAATGCCAGCTGTAAATCTATTATGATAAAACTACAAAGTATCTTGACCAAGATCTTATAATTATTAAGTGATAGAAGCAGACAACAACCCAAATCTCTTGACTCCAGGATCAGAAATATTGGTGGACAAGGTTGGAATGGGAGTATGGCGTTAGGATGAAGAAAGGGGAGGAAAAGAGGATTTCTTTTCCATTATACCTGTTGCCTTTGAATTTAAAATATGAACAAACTTTAAGAAAGATCTATTTATCACAAAAAATGTACAACCAAACTAACTGGAATTGGAGTTTGAGAATGGCATGAAAAGTTAATACTAAATAAATCAACTTTTTAACTGAGAATGGCAAAGGCAAGAATCTATATGTAGTAGTTTATATCACATTGCTTCTGGATTATAGAGTATATTTTAGAGGAGATAGGTATATATCTACAAAAGGAATGTTAATTTAGAAATGAATTGCATGCCAAATTGAGAAACATCTAAAATTGCTTTAGAATTAACAAATTTAAAGATGCTCCAGATCTTTCTAGGCACACTCTAATAATGCTAATATTGCTTTTCAAGTCAATAGCACATATATTTTCAAGGAAAGTAAAGGAATAATATAATACAACCATGCATGCAGGCTTTTTATAAACCAGAAAAATTATAGGAACACTGAATCTTTAAAAATAAAAAAAATTATGTTTTCCTTTTTAGATGTTAATATTTCTACAGGGATGGGAAAAGTAACATGCTTTTAGTATGAATCAATATTTCAAACATCTAAAACAAGTGATGAATGCAGGTGAAGACAGCTTACACATGCTTTACAGACACTGAGCTTGACTGACTTGATCATTAATGCTCCAAATGTAATCGCATTTCTCATCCATGAAAAAAGATGCAAGAAGAAACATCAAACATCTCATTTAGAATTGCAAAAGTTAATGTCTTCCAAAGCTCAACATAAGACTTTTATGCTGTTTGTGTCTTTTTGCTCTTCCATTTTTTACTTACAAGTATTGCATTCATTCCTGATGCAATGCCATAGTTCAAACCTGAGAGGTGAGCTGCATATGTATACTCTTTTAAATCATCCTTCAATAACCTGATAAACAGGTATGTCATGTTGCAATGGAGAGGATCAGCATAAATGTAGCGACTAACAAAAAAAAACACAAAAGAAATGCTTTGACACCTCAAGCAGTGACATGATAATGAAGAAACATGACCGAAGAGTATGAATATGCAGCTTCATGGTCTGGATTTCAAGGAAAAAGATGTAAGAGAATGTTTTATTTCATGCATATAGGAAGATTTCATTCCCTTCTGTTGGAAACTTCAACTTCTGATACCAAGTGGGACAAAGTTAACCATAGATTAGAGAAAAAACTATATATGAAGAGAAAAATTTTATGATTCAATTAAAGGTATAGGGAAAAAAAGAACAAATTGGTTTTCAGGAATAGAGATATCATTGAAGACCTAGAATGAGAGCAAACTTAAAAATTTAAGAGATGAGAAAATATAATTAGTCCAAGATAAAAAAGAAACTAAACTAATTTCCTCCAGCAAAAATGCTTCCATCAAATCAATATGAAATAGAGTTGATGAGTGGAGGCTCTAGAATCTGGATACTTACATACATCCCATAGATGGTATTTTGGAGGTCATAGCTCAAGCCAGCAAGCTCTGCTGCATATGCATACTCGTTGAGGGAGTCTTTGAGTAGCTCAAGGTACAAATAGGCCATGTTACAGTGCAAGGGATCCACATAAGCAAATGGGCTGTAAGAAAATGTGCAAAGTAAAAGAACTGGTTTATTATTTCCTGGTTTGGTGTGGCCTTTTCAAATGGAACTCAAGACATCCAGTTGGGCCATCTCTATCTATAAAACTGAGTTTTGATAGTCTTTTTGTGTAGGGAAGTAGAAATCACAGATCACATACTGAATTGCTCACAGTTTGTGCTTAATAGGATGAAGACAAATGGATAGTTCAGAACCAGAGCCTTGAGGCTGGATAGGCCCATAAGAATCAGAGTCCAGCCCTTACCCAAGCACAGACACAGCCACTCTACAACATCCCTGGCCTCGGCCTGAAGATGCTCAGTGCTGGAGAGTTCACTATCTCCTCAGGGAGCTCTTTCTATTGTTGGGCAGCATCGACTGTGAGCAAGGTCTTTATTTCTACTGTGTTGAAAACAGCCTCCTTATCACTCCTACCAAGGGTCTCATTTCTATTCTTTGGAGCCAAGTGGAATATGGTAATATTCCTATCCATTATGACAATTCTTCAAATGCTTGAAACTATAATTTTCCCCCCACTACATTTCCTCTTTAAAGCGACATGACTTTTTGAGTTTCCCCATTATCCTAATCTGGTCTCTTTTCTAGATGTCCTATAGTTTGTTCTAAAATGGAGCACCCTAACATGAACCCAATACCACAACTGAGATCTGACCAGTTTAAACACCCATCCTATGGTAGATACTATATTTCTACTAAAACAGTCTAAGATTTCATTACCTTTGTTAGCTGTCACACCATATTATTAACTCATTATGAGATATAGTTCAGCATTGCCATTTTGTACCCTTACAATTGATGGTAGCTTAATATCTTCAGAGTTAGTGTCCAACCTAGAACAATTTAGATCTTTTTGGATTTCAACTATGATTCAATTTATTAGATAGCACTTCCAGCAGTGAGCTGTCCAAAATTGTGATTAACATGTCAAGTAATCCTGTACCCAAGACATTGAAAAAAATGTTATATCGAATTATCTCCTGCAAATGTCATGGAGAAGAAACACACTCAGACACCATGGATAGCAACAGGCATAAGGGCAGTG